>NW_008238983.1:5391251-5426571 GCF_000691975.1 Corvus brachyrhynchos | reverse complement strand
TACTTTATCCCAGATCTCGTCCCAGAAACACCCCTCACAAGATACAGGAGGTTCGATATTAAAAAGTAAGTCTCGAGAAATATAGGAGAACCTTTTGAAAAGCCAGATGAAGAAATGTTCTAGATCTCCCGGTTGCACTACTTTTTTGTTTTGTTGTTCAAGGATTCCTTTTACTTCTAGATACATTTTTTTCTGTGGCTCAGAGAGCCCCATTTCCCACGATTCTTCCATAGTCCAGAGAGAATATCCTAACCAAGATAAGAGAGAGGTCTAGAGTGATTATGTTACTCATGAATCTTCCTCAGGGATTGGTGTCTTGCCCGCATTCTTCCACCAGTTTGTCACAGCGGGAATTATTGCAACAAGTATATTTCAAACCAGGAGTCTCATAGAAACAAAGTATATATGGACAGATTCGTGGTAGATGTTTCAGAGATGTTTATTTCTCCAGCCGCATGGTCGGGGCTCTGCTCAGGAACTCTGCAGTCACGGGTCCCCAGGGTCCTTGGCATTATCAGGGAACACAAACCAACCAATGGGAAATGAGACTGACCAGGGGCAGGGAGACCCCGTGCCTCCTCCCAGGGCCCCTCTCCCAGGGCTACACGGCAGGGGAGGGACCCCAACAATAATTAGGTAAGAAAAAAAAAAACCAACAAAAAAACCCCAGATGGACTGGAAATCTGATTCCAGTCACAATGATCTTTAAATTACTTGGGATAGATAAGTTAGAACACAGACATTACTGATTTCAAATAACAGTGCCTCGTGAAACTTAATTTTAGTTATTTTTAATAATAATTAAGAAAGTATATTGTAAACCATCAATTTACATCAGGATATCCACTTGATATTTATTGACATCGCATTCTCTTGTATAGAATGATGCAATACATTAGTGACTTACACAAAATTCAGTCATTTTGTTGACAAGCATTAACCACAGTATTTTCTCTTTTTTTCATAGTCTGAATTAAGTTGTTAATAAAAAAAATTGCAGGGAAGGAAAAGGGAAAGGAAAATAAGAGGCTGCAGGCTCCTTCTGAGCTTTCTTTCATTTCACAGTCCTTGACTCAAATGGGAATTAGGGATTTAATATTCTATAAAGTTCCCAAAGGATAAAAATGAGACTCAGACTTTGACCCAGCTCTGATTTCTAAATGCTTGCAAAAGGAAGAGAGGTGTTATAAAAATCTGTTCAAAAAGAATTACTTCTAGACAGCATCTGCAAATGTTCATTAGAATCATTTTATCATCTTGATTATGGTGTAAAGGGGTAGACCATAAAGCAGAAATCATAAACAATTAGTAGGTATAAGAAGAGGCTGAACTGAGCTCTGAGTTACTGTAAAGTGAAATTATGGGTTTGTGACCCACATATGGATTCAGATCTTAATGCCAGAACAAGGATGATGATTTTTAAGTTCCATGGTAGCCAGTTCCTAAAGGCTGGCTGTTTTATGGACAGTGCTTCTGTACAAAGCCACTTGCGATGCGGAGGAAGAATTCGTGTACGCAGATTTTCTTCATTCACGTGCAAGTTTTACTTCTTTAGGATGCCGCTTAGAGCTATCCTCTCTGAAAAAAAATAGTCATGAGACACAGTAATGCTCTTGCTGATTTTTTTTTTTTTTTGGTTACCCTGACTTTTCTTTTTTACGTCAAGTGACCAGCTCATCCACTAGACTGTGTTCAATGCCTGACAGTAACAAATATGATCCACACAAAAAGAATCCTGATAACACCAGCAGCAAGGCAACAATCTTGATGGGATCGTGGAGTTGTGGTGGGATGGCTCTCGTAAGTAGAGTGTTGAAATGGAGGGATATAGGATCTTTAGGAAGGACAGGCTAGAAGGATAAGTAAAGTGAGTTGCCTTTTATGTGACAGAACACCTTGAGTGCATTGAGCTCTGTCTGAGGATGAATGAGGAGCCAAATGACAGTTTATGTATCAGGATTAAAGAGAGGGCTGGCAGAGGAGACATCATAGAGGGTGTCTGCTACATGCCACCTGACCAGGAAGAACAAGTGGATGAGGCCTCTAGAGACAGAGAGCAGCAGCCTCATATTTACAGGTTTTGGTTCTCATGGTGGACTTTAAGTATCCCGATATCTCCTGGAGGGGCAGCACAATAAAACATAAGGAATCCAGGAGTTTCCTGCAGTGAATTGATGAAAACTTCCAGTTCCAACTGATAGAGGGAACCAGCAAAGAGAGGTGCTCTGCTGGACTTCTGCCTCACCAACAAGGAGGATCTCATTGGAAATGTGACGGTTAAATGTAGCCTTGCGAGCAGTGCACGTGAAATGGTGAAGTTCAGGAACTTAGGAGAGGGAGCAAAATGAAAAACAAGCTTACACTCCTGGACTTCAGGAGAGCACTCTTTGGCTTCTTCAAAGATCAGACTGGAGAGACCTGTGACACAAAACCCTGGAGGGAAGAAGCGCCTGAGAAAGCTTATTAATATTCAAGATTCACCTACATGTTCAAGAAAGGTCCATCCCAACAAGCAGTAAATCAGGTAAAAATGCTAGGAAGCCTGTGCAGATGAAGAAGATGAAGGGGTGCATTCAAAAGTGCTAAAGTGTCTGGGAGATGTCATTGCTCAACCACTGTCACTCATATTTGATAATGAATGGGAGAAGTGCCTGAACTGGAGGAAAGCAAATGTAACGCCCATATTCAAGAAGGGCAGAAATGAGAACTGAGGGAGCTACAGGCCAGTCAGCCTCACCTCAGTCCTGAGGGAAGATGATGGAGTAGCTAGTCCTAGCACCTGAATGACAAGAAAATCATCAGGAGTAGTCAGCATGGCTTCACCAAGGAGATCTCCTGCTTGAACAACTTGATAAACTTCTGTGTGGCACAAAATCTGCTTGGAGATCAGTAAATAGTGGTGCAGCCCAGAAGTCAAAATTGTGTCCTGTCCTCTTACATCTTTGTTACTGATCTGGATGATGGGGCAGAGTGTATCATCAGCCAATTTGCTGATGACACAAAACTGGGAGAACCGGCTAACAGGCCACAGGTTGTGATGACACCCACACAGACCCGGACAAACTGGAGGAATGGGGTGGAAGGAACCACATGAAGTTCAACAGGGTTAAGTTGAGCAGGTCCTGTACCAGGGGAAGAACAACCCTACACATCAGTATATGTTGGGGACAACCCATCTGTAAAGCACCTTGTCAGAGAGAAGGACCTGGGGATCCTGTTAATCACCCAAATTGAACATGAGCTGGCAATATGCCCTTGCCACAAAGGGTCAATGGAAACCTGCTCTGCGTTAGACAAAGTATTGCCGTCAGGTTGAGGGAGGAGATCCTTTCCTTCTACTCAGCACTAGAAAGACCACATCTGGAGGGCTGTGTCCAGTTCTGGGCTATTCAGAACAGCAAGGGCGTGAACATACTGGAGACAATCCAGCAAAAGGCTGCAAAGATGATGAAGGGACTGCAGCATCTCTCCCATGAGAAAAGACTCAGAGCTGGGACTGTACAGCCTGGAGAAGAAAAGGCTCAGGGGGGATCTTATTAATGTATACAAATACTTGAAGGGAGGGCACAAAGAGCAGGGTTATTTTCTGAGATGCCCAGTAGCAGGACCAGATGAAATGGGCACAGACTTCAACACTGGAGGTTTCCTCTGAGCATCAGGAAACACTTTTATACTGATGGTCAGTGAGCACTGCGCAGGTTTCTCCGAGAGGTAATTGGGTGCCTCTCCTTGGAGGCATTGAAAATCTACCTGGCTATGATCCTGGTCAGACAGATCTAGGTGCTCCTCCTTGAATACGAGGGGTTGCACCAGGTGACCTCCAGAGTTCCCTTCCAGCCTCACAAATTTTGTGATTCCATGATAACTATATGCATTAACCTTTTTCCTAAAAACATACCTTGGAGATTATCCTAAGCTTACTTTTTATTCTGCTTTTGTGTTAGCAGTATCAATATCTTATTTTGGGAGGTGTTCAATGTTCAGAGTTTTTTTATAGCTGTTTTTACAGTTAGTGTAAAAGGAGAAGAAAAGGTTTAAAACTATCTAGACTACTCACTGACAAAACACTTGGGCATTACGATATTCACTGCTGTAGTTCTTCAGAGAAGCAGTAGATGTCTTGATGAACCAAATATTTTAAAATAATTATACCATTAAAGTTATTTTGAGACTTTGCACCTTCTGCTTTTGCTAAGTGTAGCCTAAGAGAAACAGAGCTATTCTGCATAAAAATTTATTCCTGAATCCTGTGTAAAAATACCTCCTATAATGCCAGTGAAATTTGAAGTCCAGTGTACATTCAGCCACTAATGGGCATATAGGTCACACCTTACTATGGAGAAACCTATAGGTTTTTATCATTTGAGGCTTAAAATTTGAGCTGTGAACCCATGATTTGTATGTGTCCTGAAGTCTGTGCATTCCTGAAATTTTGCTGTGTATTTCACTTTTTCCATATAAAAACTTTTGCTTGTACTGCCATTCAGTAGTGAATGTAGTCAAACAGCTGGGCAGAATTAAGGTTGACTGCATGTTTCACTGTTATTTTTAAGCTGATTAGAACAATTTCTTTTTAATTTCCTTTTTTTTCAACCTAAACTATTGAGTGAGTTTAGAACTGCATTAACGATAAACTGAATGGGTTTTTTTTATTTAGCTAATTTTTTTTTTGTGTTGTTATCTAGACTAGGTCGTTATATTTTGTGTGCTTGTATTGTTCAAAATCAGGTGAGCAACCGGCGCAAGTGGTAACTTGTAGATGCTTAGGTTCACAAGCAAAAGTTAAGGGAGTTTTATCCTTCATCCTTATATTTTATGGTTATTACCTCAAGACTCCAGAGCCTGAGTTTCTAGGAAAACCATGAAAAGTCACCCTAAAATTAGAGCATGGACAGTATTGTGCTAATGTATAACAGATTCTGAGCCATGTAATGACAGTAATTGAAGAACTCAGAATGTTCTTTCTCTGATACTGTTATGAACTGTATTACATATATAAGTTTATTTTACATAGGTGATAGAAGGAAATGCACAAGAGGAAATACTGAAGATATTGGTAAATAGACACTCTGCTTTTTTAACTGCAAATAATATTTTTGGAAAGAAACAGTCAGCCATCCTGAGTTTGATATGCATTTTTTGCCTTGTATCACATGACTGATAATATTACATTGATATAGAATTGATTTGCAATTTCTCCCATGTCTTCCAGGCATGCATGCATCTGTAGTTCTACTGAGATATTTTTCTCTGCTGTGTGTACCTCAGCAGCTGTGTCCTGCATCTACACTAAGAACCATTCAGACGCATCAGCTCTCATGTGAACTGAACAACCACATACATGTGCACTTACCACTTTGCAATGCTACTGCTAATCTGAAAGGGGAGGTAAGGGCTTGGAGTCCTTCCCAACTTTTATATCTGCACAGCTGCTCCTTTTCTATGTGTTTGTCTGTCACTTCAAGAATTTCTCAGTATTACTTGGAAACCATAGAGGCTTAAAGCCTACTAAGTACAAACCCGCAATGCACAGCAATCCACTGCCACTTTAAATATACCAACAATTCATTTTCTTAAAATTTCATGCCAGAAGATTGCTTATTTAGCCTCATATTCTCCCGTTACTCTTCTTTACTGTTCATGAACTTGTAAAATCCAATCTCAAAATGACTTACCTCTGAGATTAAGAGCTTTTCAAGAACTTTGAACCTCTGATGGTTAAAAAATTCCTAGTACCCCATCTAACCACACTAATCATAGTATGTTACATTATCACCCAAGAAGATTCACAGTACAACTCTTTGAAGCATAGAATAATTACAGCTCTAGTGAGCAGGGGAAGCTGGCGCTTACTGAACACAAAAAAGCTTAGTAGTCCTAAGTAACATAAATAGATCTCATATGCTACTCAGTAACTATATGTCATTACGGCTTTTGTATTCCTAACATGAAAAATGAGACTGTTTTTACATCACATTTCTTTCCTCAAATAAGCCTAGAAACTCTTCTCCACACCAACCTGCTTTAAATAAACCTTGTATTTTTAAATATCTATCAGATGTCTGGAAAGGATTATCCACAAAGTATTTTCAGTGCTTTGCAGATAAGCACACCTAGTTCCCCATTGCTGAATGCCTCTCTGTTCTTGCATGTTAGAAATTAATTTGGGTCTTTTTCGGTCAAGTCATAATAATCACCTGCAATAGTAGAATCAAGCAATACTGCCTCTCTCATCTTAGGACACACATTTTTATTATTATTCTCTTAGTGCATGAAATTTTCTGTTGGAGGTTTGGGGTTTTTTGTGCGTGTGGGTTTTTTTTGTTTGTATGTTTGTTTGGTTTTATCTGCAGAGAAATCTAATTACTCCTGAAGGAGTAATGCAGTCTTCGGTAGTGATACTGCCTCTGAAACTGCCTCTGAAATTTGTCTTGCTAGAATTCCTCATATTACTGTCACCACTGAAAATAATAAATGGGATCAGTATCAAGGTCTGTTATTAAAGAACATCTTTGGCAGCTCTTGTGTGAAAACCTGCCTTTCAACATACGTCTTTTTTTCTGTTGTTGGGTTTTTTTGGTTGGTTTGAAGGTTTTTGTTGTTGCTATTTTTCTGTTTATATAAAATTTCTTGCTGTAAATCAGTTCTATGAAACCTGATCTCTTCTGAATTAAAAAATATTTTCCCATGAGGCATTTCTATCAGAAATTCTGCTTAAATTTAGATAAATTAGCATGGATGCATTTCAATTGTCTGAGAAGAGCGATAAAACAACAAAGGCACGTTTCCATGCTTGAAAAAAAGAGTTGATTTTAGTTGACTTCCCTCCATGTACAATTGCCTTTTCTTTGTAATTTTCTTTCTGAGTTGTTCCTGAACAGGAATCAAGCAGGACTGTAGTTGTTGAGGCATTTTTCTTTCCTTTTCTTCCCTTCTTCCTCTCTTCTTACTTCTGACAGTAAGAGTAGTAGGCTTTCTATTTGTTAGTCCCAGGTTACAACATCTACGTGACTGATTAATTAAAAATTTGCTACCAGAAATCTATAAATACCCCAGTTTATGGATTTTAGTTCCCTTCAGTTTTAACAAAGTAAGTTTGATTCTACATCTGATGCAGTCATTGCCATTACCCTACCTCTAGACAACTAATTTTATCTTATTTTAAATCCCTTAGAAAAGTGAAGTTCAAATGTGCTTACGGATATTTGTATCAGTGACTTTGATTTGTGTAACTCATTGATCCTTTATCCATATGTTTATAGATATTTTCACTTTTAAAGTTCTGGCTTTTCTGCTTACTTATCCAAGCAGACTGTATGCCTTCTGATTTTCTCTTTTCTTTGTGAGGACTCCAGATACTACATTTCTATTTCAATTCAGTACTTCTACCTCCACATTCAAATCTTTGTGTTTCTCTGTTGACTTTCTTTATCATCCTCCTAATTTTTCTCTCTGCCCTACTAAAAAACCCGGTTCCTTAGGTTTTATCTGTTTCTTTCTTTGGCGCCAATTTGAAACAAAACAAATTATCTTGAGATCTCTCAACCAAAAGGTGGATGTTTCTTTTTACAGAACCTTGAGTGTTTACCAGGGCAGCACAGGTGAATTGATTTAGGAATTTACTACTTATTTATATCAAAGAATGCCCGAGAATTACTGTTGTGAATTGATACGGGTTGGAAGATAAATGCTAAGACATTAGTAGGAATCATAAAAGTAACACTATATATCTCACATAAACTTACAAAACCAAATTAACCATTTTCCAGCCCTGATGCAGAAGTACTAGCATATATCTGAGAAGTCATCCAAAAAAAGCGGGGTTTTTTAATCTATGGGGAATATTATCTTTATTTAATCAGTCATTTTTGTAAGTACACAGTACCGTACCATCACCTTTAATTTTAATTTCATCCTTTCTAAACAGTTAATTCTTTCACCCCGGTTAAAAACAGTCTTGTTTTGCATTCCTACTATGACTATAATGAATGGTTTCGTATCTTTCACACATATCTTTCAAAGAAGTTGTTTAAGAATGCCTAACCCAATGCATTGGCAAACAGCTGTTTGAGTTGTTTCCCTTTGGCCTCATCTGTATTTTCACCTGGAGGTAGAATTCATTTGCTGGCTGAAATTTCTTACAGAGTTATGCTTGTAATAACAGAAGGTTTATCCTTTTCCTTAATGTTTCTTTTTCAATTGCCACATTCTTTTTCAAGGGATTTCTCTTCTGCTGCGCAGGTTTGAAATTTTACCAGTCTTTCAAATTCTTCCCCTGCCCCTAGCTGCAACTCCACAAAAAGATGGTTTCTTTTGAATTCATTTGGCATTCAGACTGTATTTGGCATCTCTCTCCCAGTGTATTCCCAGCATTTCACCTGAGAAGCAGCAGAGACTTCAGCTGTAATTTTGGCTCTTCATTGATCTCTTCTTGTAGTCACTGAGCCAGCAGCTATGGCTGAGGGGCCAAGGAGCCCCGAAATAGCAGGGGCCTGCTGGTAGACCAGTTTCGAGGTTTGAGAACACCCCCTGACCTCTTGGTGAGAAAGGAAAAGCCTCTCCCGTCGCGCTTTGTGCTGCTGTGCGGACTTGGTCTGTCTGAATGGCTTGTTACCCTGCACGCCCCAGGCCCTCCCCATTGACTCCCATTCCCCAGTCCCGCCTTTGCACTGCCCCTGTGCCCTCAGACCATTGGTCTCTGATGCTCTCCCCGCTCCCGTACAAAAACACTGGACCCTGCATGGTTCTCTCTCTTTAGTGTCTGGTCTTCCTTCGCCGCAGGATGCAATAAACCTCATCCATGGAATACCCAAATGGGAGAGCCCTCCTGACTCTTTACCTCTGGTAATGCTGAGCAATCCGGCTTGAGTGTGTGTGCATGAGAGTCCGCGCCTGAGAGCCGCGCGGGTGAAAGGAGTCAGCTTGCTGGAGTGCAGTACTGCACCCACCGGAACAATCCCACAGCCAGGGACGTTTCAGGGAAATGCAGCTAGCCTTCACGAACCGCACGCAGTGCGTTAATCTCTTTTGTGAGGTTTTCAAGTAGTAGTTCCTGCAGTTTACATTATTCGCATCAAGTCAATATATTCATAATTTCATGATGTCTGTTTTACTTCCAGTCTTCCTTCTTATTACTGTTGTCACAGTGTTCCTCACCCAGGACAAGGAGTAATGGTTTTAAACGGAAGGAGGGTAGATTTACCTGAGTTGATTAAATATAAGAGTGAATTTTTTTGCCATGAGAGTGATGAAACAGTAGAACAGGTAGTCAGGAGAAGTGGTAGAATCTCCATCCCTGGAAACATTCAACTCCAGGTTGGATGGGGCTCAGAGCAACCTCATTTAATTGAAGATGTCCCTGTTCACTGCAGGGGAATTGGACTAGATGACCTTTAAATGTCCCAACCCCAACTGTTCTGTGATTTTATTATTTGATTAAAAAGAAGGAGGGGAGAGGGAAGAAAAAAATAGAGGAGGCCAGCCAACCACATATTTTCTAACTATGTCTAAATATTGGAATTCCTTGGAAGTAGAAAAATAGTTGTGTAAATATGAAAAATGACAAAAGGTTCAGGATTTAAATTTCCACTTCTAACTCTGATTAGGTCTCACTGGTTATTGTCTTACCAGGATTGTCTTACCAGTTAGGTCTTTCATATTACTTTATCATTGTTGAAATTCTCTCTTAAAATACAAATATACCAAGCTTAAGGTTTTCATAAAATAATATACATGTTTTTAATAAGCTTTTGAAATTTCTAAAGCATGTTGTTACTATGTAACACCTGCCATGCTCCTTTCTTGAGTTTCTTACTTGGTTTTAAAATAAATGCTGATTTTCCTATGATTTGAAAACCTGTTAAAATGAATACTATAACCTATTTTCCTATTTATAGTGATTGTGGTTCTTCTATCTTATTAGTACTATTATGTTTCGGTGCATCAGAGAATATTATTGCTACTGTAATAAGTGATTTATTGGTTATCATTTCTAGAGTACATGAATAGTTGCCAGTACTTTTTGCACCTGCAGTGAGAATAGCAGGTCTCTTCAAGTCACTTCTAGCACAATTGTAAAAAGCCTGTAACAAGGAATTGATTTTTGAATAAGTTGTTACAGCTGTAGCTTTATCGTTGTGTCAGTAGGTACAGTGTAAAATCCGTCCTTATGATGTGCAACTAATACACCCCCTCTCTGCATTCTGTCTTTTCACAGGGGGCTGTATTAAAAGGATTTTTCTGCTAGGAAGAAAAGTAAAGCAGCCTTGTTCTCCTAGTTGTTAATTTGAATCAATGTGTTTTGTATTAACTTCCTTGAAGTATAAGGACTTGACCTTCCTAGGTACTTGCGGTGCAGAATCACATCAATAGTGTCTCTATGGAAATCTCTGCATCTTCCAAATAAAAAAAAAAAAATTTGCTTTGTGCAGTGTGTTACTTATTTTGTACAACAACTAGCATTTCTGTGAGAACTAAATGCTACCTGTCATTTAGCTAGAAATTTTAACTGTGGTAGATTTGCAGCTTCAAGTGAGTTATCTGGTTGCAGTTTCACACTGTCTTCACATAGTCTTCTATTATCAGTAGAATGTGAGTTGGTGAAAAGCCTTTTATATTGGTCTTCAGTGGTTAAAATCAATAGATTATTACTAGAAAAAACAGATTTGATCTTAATCTTGTTATCTAACGGACTGCAGTTAATTGTCCACATTGTGAAACTAATCCTTACTGTGAACATTTCCTAAATCAAGGGAAAATTTCCAAAGGATCTGTGTGATCTGATTTAGTAAATTCATGAGCTTAAACAGCTCATTTTACTTACTTTAAAGAAAATATAACAGAAATAAATTTCACCTTAGTAATTTTTTTATAAATCATTCAGGTTTGCATAGCTTTTATTGCTACCTTTTGTTTCTAATATACTGGGTAATTTCAAATGAGCTATTTTGTATCTCAAAAAATTGCATCAAAACAAAAAAAACCTTTATTTTTTATTGAACTCTTAATGGTTTTGTGTGTTCAGATCACATTTAATGTACTAATAAAGTTATATCCTCCTGCTATCTCTCTTATCTAGCCAAACATGTTGTTATATGGACTGAAGATTTCTTCATATCTCTATTTTATTTGATCAAAATTTATTATACAAATATTATCTGAATTGTATTGAAATTATTATTCCGCAAGTTAACTATGTAAAAAGGGAATGATTATCTTTGTAAGCAAGCTGTTCACTCAGGTTTTTTTCCAAGATTTTTTACTGGATAATGGGCAATAAAATATTTGTATAGTCTACTTTGCAACCTATGCCAAAATCTATACTGCTGACCTCTCTGTGAACTGATATAAGTCATCTTCGCCTGCTTGCCTGCCACAGAAGCCAAGCTAAATCTGTAAATTATCAAGTTTCAAATTTAGTTTATGTCTCAAGATTTTCGTTAGTGGCTAAGACTCTGCTTCTGCACACACTAAGTATATCTGGTGACTTCCATGTGCATGAGAGCCATGTTTACTATGAAGAATATTTGCATACATGCATTTTAACACATGTTCCATTTTTTTTAGCAGCTGAGTGCAGTGAATCACAAATTCTGATGTAAAAAATCAGTATTATTCTTCAATTCTCTTCATTTACTACTGTTTGAATGGAGACTCTACTTTCATCCTTAAGCTGTTGACTGAATAACCCTAGGATATCATCCTATCTCAAAACTTGATACAAAGTGGATTGTCAGGTTATTTCCCTGAAAATAAAAGTTTTCTGGATATATTCTAATGCACAATAGTTTCCAAAGCAGATGCTCTGTTCTGCAAGTTAGATGCTTTACAGTGTGGTATTAAGGTGGTTTGTTGCTAGTATCTATTTCCTTTGGAAGAAACGAGGATAGAGTTACAGGTTGAGATCAAACAAATTTCTCCTACTTCCTAAGACAGACAGTCATAGATTTAACTTAGTTATTACATTGAATGGCCTCCTAGAAGATGACAAGGACTAAGTCTGTGACCTCTGTATTTCAATTCAAGCAAGACTCATCACCTGAGTTGTCCTGTGAAATTGCTGCCAGCAGGGGAACCTCACTGGGGTCAAAGTACCAGGTTCTGCGTTGCAGTTCATTCATCAAAGAGGATTTGATCTTGTACTTTGAGGTAGCGTGCAATTCAAATTAGTTTGTAAATATCCACTTGTGCACAAGTGTGTAGTGGAAGATTGAACATACAGTTCATACAGTGATAGGCTACCGTGTCTTTGAGAAGACTATATGATAAACAAGAAGGACTGATTCTACAGGGAAGGACAGGCTGTGTCCAAGTAGTGATTGAAATTAGGCATTAAGTACAATGTATTAACTAAGGAGCAAGTTCCAACGCTGTTTTTTTCTGTTTTAAATGGTCTTTTTAATACATTCTGACACCTGACTCAACCTGATAAGTAATCCTATGTTTAAAAAAAATCAAACTGTTATCTAATTTCATATTTTAATGAGAACTTAGTAGGTTCTATTTCACTTAGTGTTTATGGAAATACTGACTTCTCCTTTTCCCTACTTTATTAAAACCCACTCATTTGGAGTCATTAAGTTCCAATGAAAAATTACCAGACATTTTCTCCCGTGATTGCATGTCAACACAACTGAAGTAACAAAGACTGGTTACTGAATTTAGCAAACTACAAGCTATTCTTTCAAAAGTTCATGATAGTTCACTGATTTAAATAGAAAGACTCCTAAATGAATAAAGCAAGTCCTACCTGAGATACTTGGTCACCTGCTGTGCTTTGTTTTTGGTGGCTCATTTATCACTTCCAGCAGAACCATTGAATTGGAACATTTTTGGTCAGCACTCTCTGTATCGAGTTACCCTGTCTCAACATTAAAGACCCAGATTCTGCCAGTATTTCAAAAGTGAGTATATTTTTCTTCTGTGCATCCTGGATTTATACAATCTATCTGGAATATGTGTCAAATATAAGAAAGGAAAATCTGTGTTGAGGAAGACTTTCTTTACCACTTACTTTTAGACACGTAGATGTGGGGATGTGAAGCAGTGAACATTAGTGCTGTCTGTGGGGAAGGCATTACTTGTGGAGAAATGGGGTGCCACTGAGTGGAAGATAAATTATGCTTCAGAATAATAACGTGCCCAAGAGGTATCTGAGAAACTTCATCATGTTCAAATTCCTAAGCACAAAATACAGCTTTGTGCTCAGGCTAGCCTGAATTTAGACCAGAGTGGACAATAACATTACTTTAATTGTGTTTTGTGGAGTGGGTATGTTCCCTGCAGGTCAGCAAACTGTGTGAAAAGAACCATGTTTCCATAAATGTTGGTGTCTAAATATCTAGGTAAGTTGCTTAATATATACATAAAAATACTTAACCCAAATGGAATTTATTTTTGAAATGGTATTTATATATTTCTTTCTCTAAAATGAGTCAGTCTCCTGCTTTGAACTGGGATATAAATTATTGGCTTTCTTGTCTGAAATTAAAATAATCTGCAATTCAGAACATTTAGAATTGTGTATTTAGAATAAGTGATTTTAGCTTCATTCCATCCTTTCATGGTAGTGGTAACTGTATGTCTAAAATCAGGACTGCCAAAGTGTTGTGCCACTAGAGAGTGACAAAAACTGCATGTTGGTCTGATGTGTTGAAGCTTTGCTTTCACTGAGAAAGACATAGTTCAGGCTATGCTTCTCTATTACTCTCTTGATTCAATAAATACATTTCATATTTTCTCACAGTATTCTGTCATGTGTGTTTATACCAATTTATATTATTTCTCCTCATGACAAAAAGGGATTGAGAGAAATAGTTGATATCATTGCTACGCCACTCTCAATCATCTTTGAAAGGTCATGGTGATCAGGAGGGGTGCCTGAGGACTGAAACAAAGCGCATGTCATCCCAATGTACAAAAAGGACAAGAAAGAGGACTTGGGGAACTACCAACCAGTCAGCCTCTCCTCAGTCCCTGGAAGGGTGATGGAGCAGCTA
Organism: Corvus brachyrhynchos; assembly: GCF_000691975.1. Classification (NCBI taxonomy): domain Eukaryota; kingdom Metazoa; phylum Chordata; class Aves; order Passeriformes; family Corvidae; genus Corvus; species Corvus brachyrhynchos. Next base: position 5,412,574 of record NW_008238983.1, on the reverse strand, counting down.
ATTCTGGAGGCCATCTTTAAGCACATGGAAGACAGGATCATCAGGAGTAGTCAACATGTATGCACCAAAATGACATCGTGCTTAACCAACCTTATTGCCTCCTGTGACGGGACAACTGGCTGGATAGATGAGGGGACAGCTGTGAATGTTGCCTACCTCAACTTCAGCCAGCCTTCCAGTGCTATCTCTCACAATATCCTCATATATAAACTCAGGAAGTGTGGGCTGGATAAGTGGGCAGTGAAGTTGATTAAGAAATGTCAGAATGGCCATGCCTCAGAGAGTTGTGATCAGTGCCACAGAGTCTGATTGGAGACCTGTCAGTAGTGATGTCCCCCAAGGTTCAATACTGACCCAATACTGTTTAACTTATTAATCAATGACTTGGATGAAGGGGCAGAGGCCTCCTCAGCAAGGACTGTCATTGTTTTCACTGATGACACAAAGCTGAGAGGAGTGGCTGATAACCCAGAGGGCTGCACAGACAGACGTTCAGAAGGACCTCTAGAGGGTAGAGAGATGGGCAGAGAAGAAACTTCTAAAATTCGAAGAGGGCAAACCCAGGGTCCTGCCCCTGAGGAAGAGTAACCCCATGGACCATGACAGGCTGGGGGCTGACCTGCTGGAAAGTAATTCTGTGGAGAAGGACCTGAGAGCCCTAGGAGACAACAAGCTGTCCATTAAAAAGCAATGTGTCCTTGTGGCCATGAGGGTCAATGGGATCCTGAGGTGCATTAAGAACATCATTCCCAACAGATTGAGAGAGGTGGTCCTACACATTTACTCAGGCCTGGTAAGGCCGCATCTGGAGTGCTGTGTCTGGTTCTGGGCTCCTCAGTACAAGAGAGACATGGAGCTCCTGGAGCAAGTCCAGTAGAGTGCTACAAAGAGGATTAAGGGACTGGAACCCCTCTCTTATGAGGAAAGGCTGAGGAAGCTGGACTGTTTAGCCTGGGGAATACTGAGAGGGGATCTTACCAATGCATGTAAGTATTGGAAAGGATGGCGTGAAGAGGATGGAACTGGCCTCTTCTCAGTGCTGCTGAGCAGTAAGATGAGAGGCAGTGGGCAGAAACTGATAAACAAGGAGTTCCTCCTGAATTGAGGAAGAACTTCTTTAATGTGAGGGTGACAGAACACTGGAACAGGCTGCCCCAAGAGGTTTTGGAGTCTGGTTCCTGGAGATACACAAAAGCTGTCTGGACTCAATCCCAAATGATGTGATATGATGTGCTACAAGGGAGATGGCTTGAGCAGAAAGGTTGGACTGGATGACCTCCAGTGGTCCCTTCCAACCCTACTTATCGTGTGATTTTGTGATTCTGTCAGAATTTTAGATTTGAGAAAATGTTTTGAATTCTTTTGCTGTGTAACTATACTGTCTTACAGGAGACTTGTGGGAATCCAAAAAGTTCAGTTTGTTTCTATTTTCTTTTATGTATACTGTGGTGTAACCTGAATGAACTATTAAATGTTAAATTTTATAGGCTTCAGAGGAGGTGATTTTAGACCTCCTGTGTCTAAGGCTGCTTAGTCTCAGAAATTTCCTTTTGCCCTAGTAGACTAGGTTGCTCTAAGTATTCTGGCAATTTCACTGTTCAGTTACTTTATAATTTAGGGCTATATGTGGTTTCATCTTGTCTGTCCTTTCCTTGAATTTCTGTTGTTACTATAGCCAGTACCAGTACAAAAAGAACTGAGACTGGGATACAGAATTGCCACAGGTAATATTTGGGTTCAGTCAAGAAGAATGTTAAATAGAAACTATGGTATATTGGATAGGAACTCAGACTTCAGGATGCCAAGAAATGAATTTTAACTTCAAATCTCTTTGAGCTGAAATATGCCTATAACTAGCAATGGAAGAGACAACAAAGAAAAAAAACAGAGGAAAGAAGACTTGAGTTTCTTTCCTCCTTCACCCTTTGCATGCTAGAACATTCTAACACTTGTGCATGAAAGAATAATTACTTCATCCCTCATGGTGTCATGGGATATATTTCATAAAGTGGCAAGGAACACATATGAAGAAAACAGCTCCATCATTATTTTACACCGATACATAAAACAAACCAGGAGACTACAAAAGGAATCATTTTCCATTCACAATAAGTCATGATCCACAGCAAGTGGTCCTGCTTAGTGTGGATAGAAATGAAAAGAGTTTTTTTTAGTGAAATGAGGAACAACTGTGCCTCAGTAGCCTATTGAGAGACTGGATCTTTTCTGCAGTCCAAATCAAAACTACATCATTGACAATATGTCTTTGAAACAACGAGTATGTGCTCAGACCATGAGAGGTTTGGGGTTTTTTTATCTTATACAATATTTTAAAATCAGAGAAAAAACTTTGTTAAATTTTTCTCTTTTTATTTCTATTCACCCTAAGCAAGAACTTGTGCCATGGACAATCACTCCTTAGGACATGTAATTTGTTTGCAGAGCAGAGGTCAGTTATGTCTTTGCTTTCCCACTTTCCCTTTCCATCATACCAGCAGTTTCTAAAACACAAGTACATTGCAAGGTCAAGTAAGGTATCAAGATGGGATTCTGAGGTGTTACAGATTAAAAGAGGAAAAATATTAATATATCATCCTAAGATTATTGATGCAATTAATCTTGTTCTTTATAGCAAATAATTCTGTCTTTGAATAAATACTTGGTTTGTATTTTCTTAACCAATACATTGCATTAATAAGTCAGTACACTGAATTTTCAAAGGTGCTATTGCATCTATATTGAAATGAAAAGATGCTTTCAGAAAGTTCATTTTCATTGTCCTTTCTTATGGGAACCTTAAAATAGTTGCCTTCAAAATGCTTTCAATATTTGTATTGGATAGGAAAAGAAATCAAATAATAGAAGGATATTTTTTCAAGTTATTTTTTCACCCAGAGAAGAGCATATACGCATCCTGGAAAATAAGCATGAAATTGTTCATGCTGAGGACTTATATATCCATTCAATTTTCGATGCTATGTCTAAATTCCAATACATATAAAACTGTCTGGGTGAAGCAATATCTGAAAACAGAGACTAAAAAATACGTCTGCTGCAATTGTTTACTTGCCCAGTTATCTGCATCACCAGCATGAGAGAAGAGAAACAGCAAGTCAGCTTTAAGAAATAATCGTTAACTTACTCTTCTGCCGAGTAGGACATATCATTAAAAAATCCAAACTCCTCATGAGTGTTTTGGGATATCTCCATGAGAAGTACATTTTTCGTTATTCTTTATATCACTATTCCCTCCTAAACTTGTTCTTTAAGTACTTCAGCAGCATGAAAGATCTAGTAACTGCTACTGTGAATGAATAATAGATCTAATTATACTTGGAGTCCCAGCCAGACAAAATAGACATGAACACAGAATAAAACCCTTCTTTTGGATTATTGGAATTTGTTTGAGTGAGAATGTGAGCTTTCAGCAGAATAGTTTGTACATAGCACCAACCTGAAGAGTGTGTAATGTCCTAGAGGAGCCACTGGAGCTTTTACTCACACCACAAGCTCCTAACCAGCACCTGGGCCTTCATAGCTCCACTGCCATGGAGCCTAGAAACATAACATCAAGTTAGAAATATCTCTTGATTTGTTTTGCATGGCTGTGCTGAGAACCTGTATCTAAATAACGGCTTCAGTACATGCATCAGACATTCTATGCAATTTTCCAATATCTGCCATGCAACATAGGCAAATAGAAGACTGTGACGGTCTAGAAGGAGCTCTTGCTCAAGCAACGTAGTACAAGTCTTTTGTTATTTGTTACTGAAGCTTTGAATGATTTCTAACTATTGTTTGCTTGGGGACCTTTGGAAGTCCATGCTTCTCTTGAAAGGATTCAGCTTCTAAGTAGAGTGAAAATATGGAAATAATCCATCATGTCTCCTATAAATTTCTCAGTACCGCTTAGAGCCTCAGCTGAAAGCTCTTCTGTGCATAACTGTGAACATGAAAGTCGTTCTTATGAAACAGATTTTGAAGGAAACATTAGGATTCTAAGATTTTAGTTAAAGATAAGTTTTGCTAGAATTAGTTGGAGGAAGTAGGTCCATCTGAGACTAATTAAGAGTTAATAAGAGTTAAGTTAGAAATAAGCTTTTAAGTTGCAGATAATTAATTAGCTGTCTTCCTATATTTGCTTAAGCTGTGTTTATAATGAGAACCAGAAAACATTGATAGATAGATCTAAAGAAATTTAAAACAATTGTTAATTTTTCCCATCTGGATATTATTCAAAAGTCATAAGGAAAAAACTGGATGTTCTCCAAGAGGCCATTTGTATTGTCAAAACCCAGAAAGGCGGAAAGTTCAAGTGAGGAAGACCATTATTCCTTTATCTCTAAGACCACTCCTCAATTAATAATGACCACTGACCCAATTTAGAAACTATACTACGCATGTTTAATGACATTAAAGCTAATTTCCGTATGAAGTGGAGAATATGAGGGGTCATTGTTATAAACATGTATTTGTATTTTGGATATTCTTAACTTTTGTGGATAAATAGACTCCATAACTGTCCATACTTTGACACTGCTTATTAGGAAGCTATTCCACACAGCTGTCTGGTGCCAATAAACATGCATCTTCTAACTTTAAACTGTTAGAGAGTTTTTGTCCATCTCAGTTGGATATCGATACTAGATCCATATCCATATTTGGGTAAATCATTCATATTTAGAGTCAAATAGTTTAAACATGCAGAGGCAAACTCTAGAGCAGGGGCAAGTTTTAAGAAAGAGGTAGTTCCATGACAAATTGACTACTCCCCCAAATCACTGAACAAAACCACTGGTCTAGTCCATATTAGATGAGGTACGAGAATAAGGAGGTATCACAATCATGGCTGCTTGAGCAGATAAGCAGCTGGTTCCCACAAAGAAGTGAGACCAGCTGAGAGCCAAAATTATGCCTTCTTTTTGAAAATACATGACTGTGGGCAGATTACCTGAAAAGATTTCAGTGAAATGGTCCCTCAGCAAAACTACAAGGTAATTATCTTGCTCTGAAATCGCTAAATTTACCATACAAAACTTTTTTTTTTTTCTGCATACACTTTTTGATTCCAGTTTCAATTCTGCAGGTGGAGGACACAAACAATACCCCTTTATTTTAGACCAGTCCTGGTAAATCTGTTTTCTTAACATGTCTGGTGTTCTAGTCAATTTGGTCTGTTGGGATTGACAAATTCCTCTGGGAATGGTAATTATTTGGCAAGGAATGTGTGCACAGGAATTGCAGTGACATTATGTTTTGTAGCATAGGAAAAAGTAAGGAAAAGAGCAGTGTCTGAATAATTTGAGGATATATTGTGAGGGCGAAAATAAGAATGGGGAAAAGTTACTACTAGAAGAGGTAAGCACTACAAAATAAAGAAAAAGAAATGGAGTTTCTGGGGGAGATAGAAGGAAAAATTATCCTTATGGGAGGAAAAAAAGATATTCTGAAATCTTAAGCACAGTCAGGTTTTTAAAATATTGTTTTAATTACAGTGCTGTCCTTAAAACACTCATAAACAGAAGAAAGGAATGAAAATCGAATGAAAAGACACTGGAAAAGGAAAGAAAACAGATACAGGCTAGAAGAATCCAGATAGATTACACTAAATTTTAAGGCTGACCAAACTGAATGCAGAGGCCGTTGTCTGTTTTCAGTTGTATAAGGTCCAAATTTGGCCGGCCGTGCTCATTTTCTTGTTTACTTGTAGTTCCACTGGTTTCAGTACAGGTGGAGTAAAATATTGTCTATGTATTAAGGACTGACCCTAACATATTAAAATATCAAAAAGTACATTTTCAGAGTAAAAATGCTTTTTTTTTTTTTTTTTTTAATGAAAGATACAATATCTGGAATATATTTTAAGTATATTAGACAAACTACAATCTTGTTTTTGCAAAAAGCACATGCATTTCTAATGCTATACAATAATAAGAAATAGAGGACAAGGAATGGGACTGATCATTACCCTGAAAATAAACACATTAAACTATATACTCGGTTTATTGAGTCCAGTGGTCCCTGAAGCAGAATGCTGCTGATGCAGTAAAATCTCTCAGCTCTGTGGAGGCAGATAGGTTTTGCATTTTTTTCTTTTAGGATTTTGGTAGGGAGTTTTGGTTGTTTTGGTTTGTTTGTTTGTTTGTTTTTTAAGCCTGAAATACCTGTCTAGAAGTCTTTGGTCAGGATTTTAGTAAAAGGAGATAAACCTTTCCATTTCCCTGGTTTAAATATCCAGGTGTGGACTATGAAATAGGCTCAGGTGAATTAAGTATGATTCACATACAAGTCTTTCTGGTGTCATCATTAATAGAATGTGTATTTTCACTAATTTGGTTTTAATTTATTTTACTGGGGTTTTTTTTGAATCTAGTGTAAAAGATAAAATTTTGAGTGCAAGTATTTGTTTCCTATATCCAGTGTCTTTGAAATTAGTTTTTGCTTTTAGTTCAGCTCTAGCAACTCAGCTGACATCATTAAAATGATCAGTTACTGTTATCCATTATTAAATCTCTGTCTGGATAGCATGGATTGAAAGTTAAAAGGTAGGATTGCTCTTGCTCCTTGAAGAATCTCCCTTGTCTCAGAACTGAGCAACAGCGGTAAAACAGAACAGAGTAAAATGATTTGACCTATATCCCAGCCTGATGTTTGCAGGATAAATAGAGCTGCTAAAACCCAAACTTTTATTTTTCTTGTGTTTGAGCTGTAAGTCAGATTCGTTCAGCAGTTTTGGTGAAAAACCTGGAAATTTTAACTTCAAAACCCAACAATCTCTTTCCTAACATCTGTCAACCATAAGGATTTTCTGTCTATCCAGTTAGAATAATCCACACTAAAATGAGTGCTGCGTGGAAATTTCATTGTCTATAAGTATTTTTCAGTCCACATACTGTTCTTTATTACCTACAAAAAATTTTAGATAGACAGAAGTATCCCAAGCTTCTGGAGTGAAATATTCTCTGTCTCAAGAGAATGTTTTGTGAAGAGAAAATTGTGAGTCAAGATTAGATAGGTGAAGTGAAGCATCTGCTTCTGCTTGAATTTGCAGAGCCTGAAATAAAGCAAGCACAGGTCTAATCTCTGTACAAACAGAGGTGACAGGGAAGTCAGTAAATGCTTATGCTCATGCCATTTATAAAAGATGGGTTCTATCTGCTTAGAAACATCAAAAAACATAAGTGCTGGTAGAAGGAGTTAACCCAATAGGAAGAGTTGCAGCGCTCTTCCAGTCAACTGCCTAGATTTCAGATCCCAGGGGAAACAGATACACACCTTTTTAAAGAGTCATTTGGGCCAGTGAATATAAATAAACAACTAACCGTTTAACCACCTAAGGACACAGCAAGAGAGAAGCAATTTTCTTGCTGCTGGGGAAGAGGAGGAATCTGGCAATAAATTGAGATACCTGCATGCAGTGGCTCTGCTGTCTTACATTTTGAATCCTGCCTGGGGCTCTTGTATATTGTATTATTTATGCTTAAATTGTGCCAGGAGCTAATGTGAAATGTAACAGATAGGGTCCAAATCTTTCTAAAGGTAGGTGATTCATACTCTTATGCTGACCTTGCACATTTCAGTAGGTGCATAAATTATTGGTATATTTGACTTTTTACAGCGGCTGATTAATTGAATTATTGACTGCTTAATGCTGCTTGTTAATACACTGTTTCCATATTATTTCTGGTAAGATGCTTTTAAAATACATTTCATTTCAGAAAAATGGAGTGCAGTCTAAATGGCCTTGCTTATTTATGCTACATTTATTTCTGATCTCTGAAGAGGTGAGGTGGATGAGTCACAGTTCCTCCTCTCCTCCTCTGAAGTGGTGCAACAAACTGGAGTTAGAGTAACACAGGTTATGTACAGCACATGAAAGGGGTTTTCATAATCCCTAAGATTACTCCCTAATGGTGGGTAGTCATTGAAGAATTTTTTTATCTATTTCTGTATGTGGAGCAATTTGTGTAAGAAGGGAACTCCTCCCCTCTCACTCAGCATCTTTGGCAGGATCCCTGACTGATGGTCTCAGCTTTAAGAAGGTCTGAGTGAGAACTGGCAGAATAATGGTAAGGGCTGGAAGGAACTTTGAAAGGGCTGATTTCAGAGAAGAAAAATACTTTTTTTTGGTGTTTTCTCTTAATTTCTCTATCACAAAAAGAAATGTTTTTTATCCTAATACTTGCATGATACAGACATGTATGGCATGGAGTGGCTACATGAGTGAATGTATTTCTCTACAATTTTTTTACTGTTGACCTTCAGTTTTACACATCTCTTTCATGGTGTGGATTATCAAAATGAATGTCAGGAACTTTCCATAAAACCTTTTTTTCTGTGACTGATTATTCATTCTTTCCTTTGCAAAGAAGAGAAAGCTTTGAGGTGACCTAGTTGTGGCCTTCCAGTACTGAAGAGACCCTACAAGAAAGATAGAGAGAGATTTTACAAGAGCGTGTAGTGACAGGACAAAGGGGAATAGTTTTAGACTGAAAGAGAATAGGTTTAGCTTAGATATTAGGAAGAAATTCCTTACTCTAAGGGTGGTAAGACACTGGAACAGACTGCTCAGAGAAGCTGTGGATGCCCCATTCCTGGAACTGTTCAAGGCCAGGTTGGATGGGGCTCTGAACAACCTGGTCTAGTGGAAGGTGTCCGTGTCATGTGACAGGGTCTCAAAACAGATGATCTTTAAGGTCCCATCCAACATAAAACATTTTGTGATTCTATGATTCCGTCAAAAATGAGTGATTATGTTACCACAGAAGATATCTACATTGATAGCTCTTCTGCCCAGAGGTGAGAAAGAGAAATTAGGTCTAACCCATGACAGGGTTTACCAAATTTCTGGTTTTTGTGCTTAGAATAGTAGAAAAGATTATTTTATGCTAATAAATCTTCTGTTAGAATTTGATATTTATCAGTCTTTTTGAGTTCTTGGATTTAACTCTCTCTGGAGGATCAAGTGAGATACAGTATGTTTGATTTTTGAATTTAGCAATTCATCAGGCAAGATAAGAAGACAATAAGAAGAAAGAATGACTTTTGGATACCAGTGTTCAGACAGGCAGTAGAGCACAGGGGAGTAAGGACAGGAGGCTCAGCTTACTTCTTTGTAGAGAGAAACTGATCTGACCAGACTGTAACAATAGCCATTTCCGTGGTGCTGTTGTGAGGCTTATTGCATGTCTTAGGTAAAAACCAGAATTCGTAGTTTGTTATGTTTAAATGAATGAAAATGTGCAGAAGCAGCAGAATTATTTCCCCATTTGTAACATTTTTGTGAGTCTTAAGTCTATGAAAGTTACTATTATTTTACCTTTTTAAGAGCACAGGAGCTTTTCCTTTTTAAAATATTTTGGATTAAAGGTTTCCAGAGAGCTGGAAAGCTTGTTTGACTGTTATTTGAAGTTCTTCAATGAACCTCAGTAGGAGCAGAATCAGACCTTTCAGATTGCCAAATGTTTGTGACTTGGAAAAGCTTAGAGAAATAATGTTCTTAAGATAAAAGGAGCAGGCAGAGTCCGTGGTATTTTGTGCTGGAATTTCTATTACACAAAAATGTCACAGGGCATGAAGTATTTGAAGAAGGAAAAGAAAGAAATACAATGTCAGGTAATACTGGATCTAAAAGCCAAATAGAAAGTGTGCATGATGTAAGGACACATTTAAACCCTAAATTATTCTAGAGTTTTAATGAATAGCCCTGTTAACATTCCTTATAGGGTAAGTAAATCTTCTTAGAATTCTTCAAAATCTCAGCGACTTTTAAAAAATTACTTTCTTTTGACAGCTATTTTAACATACCACTCTGCATAAAGGAGCAATTTTGAACATGTGCAATGTAATATTGGGATATACATTTTAAAAAAAGAGATGAGAGGACCCAGAAATATAATCTTCTTCTTGTAATCCTGTATTAATCTACTTTGTACTGCTAAAGTTTTCATTTGAATGTGGAGCTCACAAAGATTCTGGCAGAAGCAAAAAAAAGAGAAAGAAAATGAAAAGTCTTCTGTATATAAATCCCCAGAGCTACACCTATAAAGAATTTTTGCAATCTGTGAAGAAAGGAATAGCCCCGGGAACTAATCCCTTATTGCATGGATTTCTCTCTTTTTGTCATGACCTTGACTCTTCCACAGCCCCAAGTAAGTGTGCTTCTGCCTCGTGATGCACTCGCTGCTGCTACTGCTCTCTCAGAGCATGCCTTTGCAGCTTCAACTTGCTGTTTAACTAATCCCACACTGAGATCACTCAAACACTTAAAAGGGGTTTAGTTTCACTATCAGATAGATCCACAGAGATAACAAATCAATTGATTTCATGGCACATGATGAAAATGCTAATGTTTAATTATCAATGCAGTTAGTGAACTTCAGGCTGCGGTCTGATCTAAGCAGAAAGTAGATCACACAGCAGTTGCTTGGAGCTGCAGCCCACCTTAAAAGCTAAGAATGCCAAGAATATGTTTGCCTCTAGCATTTCTGTAAACACTGGCTTAAAGAAGGTTAGCAAGGGAGAAAAATCTGGTTTTTTCTTCTGAATTTTGAATCAACAATTTCAGTATTAGTAATGGATGAGGTTTAAATCTCATAAAGTGATAAATCTGAGAAGCTGTTCCTATGGGTAGGTAATATTCTAGTTCTTATTTTCACAGCCTTTCTCTCCAACTGTTACAGACTGTAATGCTAAATACTACTATTGCTATTATTTATACTCTTTTCACAAACAAACCATCTATTTATTTGACCAGAGAGTGAAAAACACATCTGGAAACTGAAGCATGTGAGTGGACACCTTGGTAAAAACAGGCAGTACAGCAGTCCTAAATTTGAAGGACTTATGTATTTATTCTTGCGTGTCTTACACTGCTCATTCACATTTCTGGTTTTCTACAATTTTAGACTGCATCCAAGATATTTCTTGAAATATATTTTTTTCTCTCAGACATGGAAATAATTCTTTCCTCTCTGGGAAAGCAGGCCTATTTTAGTTCTTGGGATTTGTCTTGTCGGGGAGCCTGCTCCTTTGAGTTTTGCTAAAGACCTGTGTTCACAGATCTCACATTTCCTGTGTGCTTCTGACAACATCTTCTCTCCATCCCCTCTTTTATTGCTGTCTATATTTGTTCAAGGGACAGAAGACTGCAGAGACATTCTGCTTGTACCAGCCAGTATCTTGCTGTATTTCTGGCTTCACAAATGACTTTTCTTCCAATCTGCTGGGTAATTATGATCATCTCAGAAATTGTCTTAATTTTGTTATACCATGATCCACTGGTGGTATTTGCCACAGTACCACACATACATCACATACTTCCAAAAACATCAATTTAAAAGGAACTTTTATATTCAAAGCTACTTATTAAATGTGCAGATTTATGTCTTATATTTTTGTGCCTTTGCTGTTGCTGACAAGATTGTATTTAAATGACCTCCATATTTGTTGATAATATTTTCATATTAACACTGGCTCCTCTTAATTTCTTAGCATCAGGTTCCATTGTTTGCTCAAGAGCACTGCTTCATATTATTCCCCAAGTTTCAGATGTGAAGACTGAGGATGATTTCTAAACTACTACTTTTCTGCTACTTTCAGCCCTATTTTTTGATTTTCTGAGAGTGGGCACTACACATTCAAGGTTGATATTTTTAGGGCAATTTTTCTTGAAATTCATTTTTATAGTTTGGCAAACAATGCTGCACTTCCAAAATTATCCTTATGCTGCTTGCTGTCCACAGACTGATCCTTTTGTTAGGTGTTTTGTGTACCTTTCTGTGTTTGATATTTGCCCTTTATACTCCTTTCATTAGATGTTTTGTATTCAATAGTTTTCTTGGTTACTAGGATTTAGCTTACTCTAAGAATTTAGAACTTTAATGAATAATTTAATCCTACTGTGAACTTTATATATATTAATAAGATAAAGTATGCACCTTATTTTCCAGAATTGAGTCATTGCTGATGCATAAAATAGAGATGAGGTGCATAGCTTGAATCATAAAAAACCTTCTAATCCTTGCTGCAACTTACTTGTGTAAAACCCACTGTATTTTTCTTTGCTTGTTGACTTGAAAGGGCTGAATAAGAAAACAAAGTTTGGTTTTACAGCTACAATATCTTTTATGAACAGAACAGTGGGAGCATTTTCTCATGTATCTAATTTTAGAAGGTCAGAAATTTCCAACTGTGTTGATGGAGAATGTGTGATTCTTAGTTCAATAATATTATGTCATTTTGATAACTGTATTTATGACTTTATTATTTCCATGACTACATGACATATGTTAGAAGTAAAAAACAAACAAAAAAGATAAATAAATCCTATAATATACTTCGCTATCCACCCTGTTGCTGAAGACAACTAGCTTATATGTATCATTTGTACATAGCTCAGTTTGGTTTTAAAATAATTATTCTTTATAAATGTTAACAGAAGATTGCAGTATCATGAGGAAAAAAAAAATAATACGTATTTTAAAAAAAAACCTGCTTTCATTCAGTTTCAGTTTTTCTTCATCCCAAAAATGATTTTATTAAAACAGTGACTTCTCATAAAGAGGGAGATTTGAACAGATGGGCTTAAAAAAGATTCTGCAGTATATCTGCCGCAAATGGTTGAGCACTGCTACCAAAGTAGGACTAAGATATGACTAAGAATAAAGAATTTTAGATTGTTTGAGCTCTCAGTGAAGGAGTGTTAGATTAAAAAACAAAGGTTGTGATGTAAATGAACATAATTCTAAGAAGACACATAATAGAAACTTGCTATAAAAGGAAAATCCACTTTCTACTAAACTAATAAAATTTCAGTGTGCTGCAATGGGAAAACAACAAATCCTGCATTGCTCTGGGGTTATTTTTGGTTTTGTTTAATTTATTGCCACTCCTAGTTGAGATATGTTTTCTCCTCTTTTGTGTAAAAAATTTCAAAGAATGCAGATGGTTTACAGTGTCACTAAAAATAATGCTATTGAATCTTTACATTTCCATAGGTATCCCTCTCATGGATCTTTGTGCAAGGTCAGAAGTTACTGTTATCATTCTTCCTCTGATATAGACTTTTTTCTTCCCAATAATGCATGAAAAAATTGAAAATATTTACACCACCATGTTTGGAAGGACAAATCACTTCAAATATGTAGTTACTGAATAAACGGTGTCACAATGAAGACCATATATATATTATAAATTTAAATTTCTACAACATGCTGATTATATCTAAACTGATTAAATCCAAATTTTGCTGTTACCTAAAACCTAGTGAAAGATGAAATTCAGCTCATCTGCACATTTGAACATTAATAGTCAGGGAATTAGACAAGAACCATCATGTACTTTTAGTCTGTATATTTTGATGAAGAGTTCACAGCCCAGGAGAATTGTAAAATACTTCAACACATCTCTGACTTGGCTTTGGCAGATGAAGAGTTCACAGCCCAGGAGAATTGTAAAACAATACTTCAACACATCTCTGACTTGGCTTTGGCGAAACTGGGTAGGGTTGTGGGTTTCTTTATGTTGAATTTTGAGATGTAACTTGAAGTGGTGTGTTCCAAAAAAGCACCTATTTCCTCTGTATGCAAAAAATTCCATCATGGTCACACCTTGAAAATTTGTAACAAGGCTTTGCTTCATACAGAGAAAAAAGTTACTACTGAAATTCTGAATACTTTGTTTATAACTTCGGAGCAGATCTTCCTTTTAGCTATTCCAGTACTTTTGTTTAGAACACTCCTATTAAAGTATCTGGTTTGAAAAGTTTAACTTTTTTTTTTTAATATATATTCAGTATGAGTTCTGTTATTTACTCAAATGCAGATATTTCTTTAAATACTGAGTTTAAATCTTCTGGTGATATGATAAATAACTGCCTAATCTCAGTTACCAAGATCAGTTTATATGGAGAAGAATGTTTATTGATGTATTGTCACTGTTTATTTTTTTTATACAAATTTAAATCTTACAGCTTTACAGCAACAGACCAATGCTGCTGCCTTATTCAAAACAGGTAGATATGCAGATACTTATCTATTGCACCTTGTATTTACATGGAGTGCAGTGCTAACAAAACTTGTCAACTTTACTACAGCAAAGCTCCACTTTTAGAAAAGTCTGTTTGGTCTTTTTTATTAAATTAAGGTACCTGCTGCCTACAAAACCTGAAAAGAGAACTGGAAATTAGTATTCTTGCTCTATGACCTTATATTTCATGCAGTTCTGTGAATCTTGAAGTGTTTTGGGGGTATGGTCTTCTTCTCCCCTGTAGTTTAACTGACTTTTGGAGGCCATCTCACTGAAAAGGCATGTTGTGAAGGAGCAGTCAGAAGAGCCCCTAGCTGCAACTGCCTACACCTGTGCTTGGGGCAGTCACTAAGATCTGAGGGTCCTGTACTTGATCCCCATCTGAGCTAGTCTGTGGACACAATGATGCTCCATTTGTACCCCATCTCATTCCTTCCTTGTCCCGATCTTCATCCCAACCTGTCGACTTGGCTTTCTGGTTTGACCTCGGGTCTTTCTCCTGGCTGTGGACTTGATGGGTTTTCTGGACTCTTGTCTGATCCTGGTAACCATCACTGGGCATGATCCAGACCCTGACTTACTGACTTGGTTTCCTGACTCCTTTTCAGGGAGGCTGCTGCCTGTGCCTGCCTTGTGATGTTCAACTCCTATCTTGCCTTCTACAGGGCAACCTGCCCTTGCTTCTTTCTGACAAGGCTAAAGGGAGAGAATCACAGTACTCTCTAAACCCCATTATTTGTATTATTTTGGCTAAGTTTCTGCTCTTTGCTACTGTCACCCAAACACTGAATCTGTCTGCTTGTAAGTGACCTTGTAGCTGCAATACTTATGGGTACTTATGTTCTCCCTGTTCCTTGCTTCCCGTGTTTAAATCACTGCATCCATCATGGAAGTGCATGTCCCTTCACACTAATGGTTATTTGATTAGCAGCAAATTGAAATTACTTGGATGAATTGCCAGTGGCAATGATTTAGGTATAGCTCAGTGTTAACACCAGGGTGAAACATAAGGGGAATGGAGCATTGGGGCTGCAGTGAGCTCTTGAAGAACGATCAGAATAAAGGATATGACCACTAGTCTCAACTTGCCAGTACCTTTATTTTCCAATAAATTGGAAATTTATTCCTAAGGCAAAGACAGTTTAACTGGTTTGAAGACTGCTACCATTTTGGGATGCTGCATGCTTAATTTAAAAATGGTCATTAAGAATTAAACAGCTAGTCCAGTTGCAGCAACTCTCCTTGGAGGAGGGTTTATTATCTGAATTACTGTGCAGGAAAATGTGCAATTAGAAACGTAAATGTTCTCGTGCTCTTGATCCATTTGAGTATTTCTAGTGAGGACACAATGCTGCTTATAAAGAAGTCAACAAGAAAAAAGGAAAATGCGTTTATAAATAAAACATAGAGGAAGAAACAGCTTTGTTCCTTCCAAGCTCAGATAGTCTATTCCATCAGACATTTAAAATAAGCAACTTTGAGACAGGAAATATTTTAAGAAAAGGACATATGTCTACTTTCTTAAGACACTAGATTTTAAATACTTTTTCTTCGCCATGAATATCTATGTGATATGTCCTCATAAAAGCTCTTTAAAACATTTCTTGAATTCAAGGACAGGGAATTAATTTGTATTCAGTCTACAAGGTAGAGAGATTATATGTATTTATTTGCATAATACAGAAACATAAAAAACAAAGACCATATTCTGTCATAAACAAAATAAGATTTTACAGTCATTAGTAACGGGTGAATACAGGACCAAAGTATGTACAGCTACTTCATGGAGGAGAAATTATTACATGCTTGAGTGTAGCTGAAGGGAATAATAAAAGGGAATTCCTGCTAGGATTATACTTACAAATGGGTCTTTTTAGCTGTCAGCTTATGTATAGGAGAAAGGTTCACGAAGGATGTCTGGATTTCAGGCAGCTCTCTTGAAAGCTGTTTATTGCATAGGCAAAGTTACAGCATTTCAGGGAGTGGGTATCCAGAGCCAGCCCTACAGCTGCCAGCTCCAGCTGTAGGCATACCTGAAGCCACTTTCTGTTCAAGTTACAAAGCATTAGATACTTTTCTTTGCTGAGTATCTTAGTACATAACAACCAATAAGCACCATACACAACACCTTTACATTTGCCTATAGCCTGTCATAGCTACTACCATTACCATATTATAGTCATTATTATCCAATCACAAGAGTAAGTAAGTTACAATTTAAGCTTACAGTGGAAAATTCTCAGACCTCTCTTCTTCTTGCTACATCGACATTTCTTGTTTGCCTGTGATGTCTCTCTTTTTGGTAAAAAATGTTTTCTATTTACTTATGCTCTTCTTGAGACTTATTTACTTGGTGAAAAACATGTCTTTGTTTGTAGTCACATACCTTTGTCCTAATCATAAAAATCTCCTTCCAACTCATCTCCAACCTTTGCCTTCTCAGTTATTCAGTGCTCAGTGTTTCAGCAAAACATCTTTTACTGTATATCAAAACTTGCTTTCATTTCTATCTCATCCTCAGTTTCTACATTCAGAGATCTTTCTGCCAAGCCTACATATCGGTGAAACTTTCTTACCAAACTTTCATCCTCTCCAACACTTATGCTTAGAGAAAAAAAATAAAAAGAAAAGACATCCAAAGAGGTTTATTCAGTGTGATTTCAAACACAACCGAATAAGAGTCAGGATTGCTTGTTCTGAGAAGTAGAAGGTTGAGGCAAAAGCAGGGTACGCCTGAAACCTCATGTGGTCCCTGTGAAGGCTGCCCACAAGTCCACACCCAAGTCCTACTAGCTTGTGTTGCTGAAGGCAGTTGGGTGAGCAGGGCAGAAAGCAGGGCAGCAAAAAGAATTTTAGGAGGAAAGTGAGAACTTAGAAAGTCTTACTATGGCATTGACCAACAGAGAGATGATGTCTGATAACCCAGCATTTCAAGCATGAGTTGCAGCTTAGTAACAGAGCTGGTTTTGCTGGCACTGCAGTCACAGTTGTGACATAATGCACACAGAAAATAACAGTACTGAAAAGAAGATCGAAAGAACTGTGTATTTGTTAACATTTCCAGTTACCACAGGATGAAGCATGAATGTGTCTAAAAGGTAAATGAAATTTACATAAATAAAAATTATCAGCAAGAGGTGGAAAGTGCCAATTAGATATAGGAAAAATCAAGGAAGAAAGTGAAAACAGCAACAAGAGCTGTATTAACCCAGATCTGAATTTACCTGTGAACTTTCAAAAATGTGAAGCAGTCTCCTTCTCTTTGTTTATGGTTAATTCACCCTCTCTGTTCAAACACCATGTCTCTGATTAAATCTGCTGCAAAGTCCATGTTCCATGGTAAGTTCATGAGCCATAGTATACTGGATGCGAGTTAAATAATTCACAAAACTTACTTAACAAAATCTCCCAGTCAAAATGTTGAGAAGACCACATTTCTGTTTTAAGGGTAGCATAGAAAATATCTGAGTGTATTTCTTTTGAAATCTAAAGACCGGTTAATACAGCCTGAAGACGGGTGTTAACATATCAATATGTCAACTATGTGATGAGGATAAACAGAATCAAATAGGTCAGAAAAGGTCCTGAAAGTCAGAGAAGTTGTTGAAAAAAAAGTCTGAAGGAGCTTACTGTCTTATCCACATTCTTCCTAAACATTTCACTTTATTAGAACAAGGGAGAAAGCATACATTTCTGTTCATTTTTCAAGGTCTTATATTTATCTCTAAGTGAGATATATAGGATTAAGCTAGTGACGTACATGTTTACCTGATCACAAACTATTTAACTATAACTCTGTAAAAGAACTAGTCATAATTAAGTTTAAAGCAACTTATATGCTTCATATGACATATGTTATATACTAATTACTTTAGTGTTTCCTGAATACACCAGTCTCTGAAGCTGCATAGATTTTGAGAAAATTGTGAAGACAAGGATTGGGCAAACAAATCGCACAAAAGAATGTTATATCACGTCACAAAAAAAAAATCTAATTCTTTTTCATGGAAAAAAAAGGCTTTGATTATTCATAGGACTCTACAAACAAAGCATAAGTTTTTCAGGTAATGGGCCAGTGATCTTGAGTATTAAACACTGCTCTTTATTCTTCCTTTGAGTCCTCAGATCTGCGTGCATGTATTCTTTGTACATGACTGTAGATGGAAAGAAAAAAGCTACACACATATAAGAATACACATACAAGGGTTGCTTTTTACTGGTGAAAAGGTACTAGTAATTGGTTTTGCTAACCTGGTTTTTGTGCTGAGATTTGAGTAAAGTCCCATCTCATCAAAGAAACAAACTGAGAAGGAAAACTCACTTCTAAAGCTTGAGTGAGCAGTCATTTGCCTTTGAAGATTACTCAAGGTATAAAGTTTAGGTGCCAGTTATGGAAGAATTAATTATAATTGTAAATGAAGGGGGCAAATAGAATCGATCTTAGTATAAATGTCAATGCCTTCATAAATATATATATATATGTATCTGAATACTTCTAGATAGATTACACCTGAGGAACTCACACAGCTGATACAGAAATGGTGACAACTGCTGAGCTAAAGGCAAAGTCATTAGTTTTTGTCAGACAGTCAGTAACATTCCTTTCCATACTTAATTTTTTTTGTTGGAAAACTTATGGGGTCTTTATTGGCCATGGGGAAGTGATGATACATGTAGACTTAAAAGAGTTGATTTAGATTAATTTTTTCAGGGACTCACAGGAGCTTACAAGTTATATCTGTAGCAAATGCTAACAAAGGTATCTGGTAATATATCAGAGTTCATTCCAGTGCTTATTTTGGTTTTTTTTTTTCAGTTCTGCTCATTTTAGATATTACTGTGAGGTAGTCAGACAGACTTTCTTTTAGAAAGACTTTTAGAAAGAAAAGACAGTTTCTTTTAACAGGTGAGCTAGCTACTGTGTTCTTATTGATTTTTTTTTTGGTGTTGGAGTTTGATTGACAGCCTTACCTATGAGTTCATTTTGTTTTGAGAACTTGAAGTGACCACAGGTTAACATAATTTAAACAGAATATTAAGCCTCAATATATGCGGTTAAATCAAAGTCTGGTCTTGATTTCAAGTACAGTATATTCATTCATGTATCAAATTGCAGGTAGATTTTATTCTTGTTGGCAGAGTAAAATTTATTTTACTATAAAATGACTTTGTTTTATTATTTACATTACCTGTAACCTTGCAAGAGTAGTGATTTATTAACAGAAATGACATATTATACATGTCCCAGTTTGGTTAGTTTTCTAATTAAATAAGGTCTGAGTGTCCTGGGGTGATGTTATGAAGCCGCTTTATTCCTTAACCATCCGCTCAATGCCTTTTAGATGGACCCGGGGGCCATGGGACCGAGTGCGGGGCAGTTTAAGGGCTGCGGCTCAGGGGCTCGGTGGGGCTCAGGAGGGAGTGCTCCGGGAGCTCTGTGCTGATCTTTGGTTTCTTTTGTGTTCCAGCTAGCTGGGAAAAGGTTCTGTTGGGTTTTTTCTTGTTCTTTTTCCCCTTTCCTTCCCCTTGCCTCACTGCCTCCCTTCCCTCCTTGCCGGTCCGGGGAGCCTGTGGGGGTGGCCCCGGCTGGTCCGAGCCCAGGTGTCTGCTCCCTCTCCGGGAATTTGTTGTATTTTGAGGTTTGTGTGTTGTGTTTTTTTTTTTTTTTTTAATCCTGTTCTACCCTGTTTTGTTTGTGTGTTAATAAACAGTTTGGTTTCTTTTTCCCACTTTCACTCCTTGTGACCCATTTGTCTCATTGATGGAGGAAAAGGGGAGGAACACTCATTCCAGAGTGTTTCCTCCTGAAGTTTTGTCTCAAAAACAAAGACACTAAGAAATATAATTTTGTTGATAAAACTTGAGGATTTTGCTGTGAAATAATAGAGATTCAAGTAAATATGCTTAAATTTATGTTTTGCTAGCCATAATTTGGCAGCTTGAAGTAATTAAAGTTGTAAACATTTACACAACCTTCTGAAGGAATTTAGTTACTGAATGTCAAGTATAGGGATAGTTGAACAAAAGTAATAATGGTAATTATTAGGTCAACTTTGATTTTGCTATTACTGACCTTGCTGTATGAGAAGATAAACATACCAAATAACTGTGTGTATTCAAGCATGTGATCTCTTCCTTTTCCAACAGTCTGCAGTAGTGGGGACCATCTGTATCTGTGTATGTTTCTCTGTGTGTGCATATGTGAAAGAAAATTTCTTAAAATTTTTTAGCTTCATAGTAAGAAATAGTTCTACTGTTTCTTAAGCACCCTTGACTTCAAAAAGACTTCTTAAAGGTTTTCTAATACTAGATTCTCTGTCAGCATAAGATTTTACAAAAGCTGGGGTTTTTTTTGCTGAAGTTTGATTACTCTTTGGATCTAAGGGAGAAAAGTTTGAGGGAAAGAAGGGGAATGCTATATAATATTATAATACCATAATACTCTAATTAATATAATATTATGTGTATTATAATATGACTCCCAAGGCAAAATAACTGGTCACAGCTGGTCAGGAAGAGCCCAACCAATACTAAATGACAACCAAAAATTATATTGATTTGTTAATAACTTCAAAATGTTAATCTTAGTTGCTCTTAGCAGTTATGTTCCACCAATATGTGCAGATTAATCCTTGTTCTGCTATATGACAATACAGTTTATACATATATATGCTGAAAAGGTACTTTAAAATATGGTTAAATGGTTATGAGTCTAAGACTGCAATGTATTTTTTCAACGCCTGAGATTTTATTGGTGTTAAATAGATAAATCAGTATAAAATCTCTATATTCATCTTCCCACTTCTGACTACCCTGTGTTGTGCTGTGGACAACCCACACTCCTCTGTAGTGTAAAAAGTAGTCTTTGAATTATCAATCTTATACATATCATGTATGAAGCTTCCTGTATTTACCTGACTAACAACCCGGACTTTGTGTTTTAAAATTTTAAATGAAATTCCTCATGTATGCTACTGAGAGATCTGTATTTCTTTGCTTTCTTGAACTGTGTTCCCAAGTCACAGCCAGAGATTAATACAGTGTAATCTCAGAGCTTTGGAGCTGCTCCTGGTAATTTTTTTCCTGTAAAGAGACTCACCTTATGTTTCTATTACTAGTAATTTCTCTTTTGCAGTATTGATGTACATATTGGCCTAGAGCTGTAGGCTTCAGAATTATCTACCATTTATCCTTTTCCCTGATACCATCGCAAAAAACAACCAGTGATTGTAAACCTTTTAAAAATATTGTAATTTAAGCATTAGAACTTGAAAACTGTAAGAAAGCTTTCATTT
>NW_008238983.1:5355571-5391230 GCF_000691975.1 Corvus brachyrhynchos | reverse complement strand
TGTCAGTTACTTTTAGTTAGTATTAAGTCTTGAAGTTTTAGGTCAGGGAAGATGATGAAGTGCATTAGAGTTGTTACTTGTGTCTGAAGCTGTATCCTCAGAAGGGACAACAGCAGATATGAACCTTTGCCTATCGCTAGAAATAGAATTATATATTGTATTTTCAGCATACCACATTTGGAAATATAGAAACCTACCACTAATGAGTTATTTAAAGCATTACTTTTGCTGCCTTGTGAGCTCAGGCTAATGCTTTTGTTTGGATCTTAACTGGTTAAGGCAGGCTATAGCCAAAATTAAGACCTGGAGGGATTCCAAATGGATGGCATCAAAAAGTGATGATAAAAGCAAGCTCTTCCTACACACATCCAAGTTAAATTAAGGATTTTAGAAAAGAATGATGGCCAGTAATTTTCTCTTATTTTATTTAGCAAATTTGTCTTGCACTGAATTTTCTTTCTGAGTTTCAAACTGCAATCCTGGAGTTTACAACAACCTCTATTATGATATTGCTTCATCTTTGTGTTCAATTCAATTTAGTCTCTCTAACTTTTGATATAGTTTTTGAAACAGCCAGTGATAGTTTCTTGTCACAATGATATTTGAGGCCCCTGCAAGGGTCTTAGATTTACTAATGTCTTTTCTTTATGACTTCTGTGCTTTTATGTTATTTCCTACACACCTAAAAATCCCCTAATCTTTCTCTGATCCATTGTATAATACCCTATTTTATTGCTCAAAGTCTGAACTGAATGATGCAACATTTCTCTGGATGTGAGCAGAGGTTTCTGTATCCTTATAGGAATAAAGGACAATTCACTCCTGAACCTGACTAATAGGGTTACATCAATTAGTTGACTTGTTTATACCTGTTTCTGGTTAGATAAGGAATTCTACTGGAAGTGAAGGTTTTTAGCCTCTGCATGTGAAATAATTGATTGTCCCCCCTTTCATGAAGCTCACATCTCAGGTAGGGAGCTAACCTGTTTCAATAGCTAAAAATTGAGTCAAATGGAGAGTTCATGGATCTGATCTGAGAGAACAGAGCTCTTTGGGGTTTTTTTTTTTCATTAACTAAGATAGATTTCCAGATTAAAATAACTAGCCAGCAGCTAAAGGACTCTCAATTTACTTTGTAGCAATAGCAGAAGCCTTCTCCCCAGAGTCCATTTTTAGTTCAGAAAATATGTTACATGAAATTATAAAGAATAAGACCTAGAGTTGATGTAACCTTGTTTTGTTCTAATGAAGTAGGAAAACAGATACCCTATGAAAAGTATTAATGTACGTTTTGGAGTAGATTCTAATGTCTGGAATCAGGACTGTTGGGCACCTAGAGGTGCTGCTCTAGGGCTACAGCTACCCTAGTGTTTTAAGTACCTTTGGAAAGTTTTTGAGATAAGACATATTTAAACCTGTTGCTCTAAATATTTTCCATATCCTCTGAAAAGATGCCCATGTATTCTCAGCTTGACAATTTGATTTTCAGTAGGATGATAAAAAGGTAACAAGAGAATAAAGACTTTCCTCTTCAGTGTCTGTATTAGAATTAAGCTGAGGGACAGCTCTCTTCCAAAGAATATTGATGTTCTAAAACTTAAAAGGTATTTATGTCTTTATTCCTACTTATAGTTCACATGCAATCTTCATGCTAAATTCCAAGTCCATATCTATTGTGTTGATGGGCTCACCAGCAGTTTGCCTCTTGGATTTTAAGGATGAGTGCAGATGTGTTCCCCTGTGTTTGAAGAAAAAGCTGAAGAAACAGTACCTTTGACGTTTCTAAATGAACAATCCATGCACTTCTGGATGCATTTCTTATGTGAACACTGGTAGGCACAAGCCACTAAAAAATTTCAGTGAGATTTGTCAGTTCCTAGTCCTGGCATTGCTACATTTAGAGTTGTAGACAAGTGGAGAAGCTTGGTTTGGGAGAGCTCTCTGGAGGTTGCCTGCTCCTGTGGCCTGCACAAAGTGGAGTTGTCCTCCAAGTCAGGGTGGGCACCATCGGCAGGATATTGCCTGGCTGAGCTGGGAAGTCCTCAGGACAGAGGCTCCATGACCTGTCCCCATGCCCTGCTCCCCACAAGGAGAAACTGCTGCTCCTCTGCAGATGAGTTGGAAAGAAAAGGGGTTTTTTTTTCGGTGAAATTCTGAAGAAATATGACTCTAGATGCTTAAATATGGATATTTTATTTAGCATACCAGCACTCTGAGTTAACAAGATGTCAAAAACCTCCATTGTGTGTCTCTAAAGATATTCGTTCTGATGTTTATCACCAGCAAGCACTGACTGACATAGGTGTAGCAGGTAATATTTCAAACCTTTATTACTAAAATTACCTTAGGATTTACTTTCTTGAACTTTGTAATACAAGTATTTAAGACATATATTTTTCACTATATTAAATGTTTGCAGATTACCATCATTCACCTAGTATTTATTGGCTATAATTTTAAGCTTATTTAAATTCTGATTTATAATGAAGACTCTTATAAAAATCTAATGCAACATAAGAAATGTTTTTGAGTTCTATATGCTTATCATTTATGTCAGGAAAGAAGTTTGGTAAACAAAAATTGGTAAATAAAGTTATCTGCCAGACATATTTTTGATTAAACTTTTTCAGGTCTGTCTTATCTAGTATTTTACTTCTGTTTGTTCACTCAGGATTTTTTCCTAAGGAATGCCTGTATGTGTTTTCCTTTATTACCAGCTATGAAGGTGGAAAAGAATAAAAACTGCTTGTTGACTGGCTTCAGTGAAAGGTCTTTTGATACAAACACACAAAAATATTTCTTCTAAACATGGGAGGTAACGTAAGGAAACAAGGATCTTTCTAGTCCATGTATTAAATGTTCTGTATTGCAAAATAAATGTAGTTTATTTTTTTATGAACAGTTTTGTTGCTTTTGTTGTGTTTACACAAAAAACAAGCCTTTAAAAATTATATGACTTTATTATTAAGGTCAGAAGAAAAAACGCATTGGAAGAGAGCTCAGGTTATTCATTTTACAATGGTGTTTCTTTAATGTATTACCACTGTAATACCTCCAACTTTCCTCATTTTAAAGCACTGCTCTATTCAGTTGATGAACAAAAAACACAAAACAGCACAACAGGTTTTTAGTCATCAGAAATTGCCTCTTATGAGTAATCAAAATATAGCAGATATTTCTTAGATCTCAGTGCCCATGAATTGGGCCCTTCTGCTTTCCACTGTTCTTGCTCTGGATTAAAGGATTGATTAAGGAGCCAGGATTTGGCATTTCGTTTGCAAAGTCAGCCCCCAATTTGTGTCTGTAAAAGGTGTACAACACTTCATTTCTTTGGTATATCTTTCTAGTTTTTACTTCAAGCTCACGAAGGCAGAACTTAATACAGTAAGGACCTTCTCTTTGTTTTATGCTTTTTTAATGTTTTCTGACTTTCAGTATATTAATCATTAAAAGTACTAAGCTTACTTTCTACAATGCAAGTTCCTGGTGATATAAAAGTGAAACTTTACTTTTCTCAAAGATCAAGGTATCTCCTTCAGAAGTGCATAAAAGTGAACACCTTTGACAAAGTTTCCAGTGGAAATAAAAAAAATGGCTAAAATAAAAGACAAACCCCATCAGCTGTTCAGAGAAAAACTTCATGTGATATAATTTGAAGAAGAGCTGAGTGAGTGAGGGGAGTGAGTTTCAGAAAAGGTTTTACCTTGTTACGAACATAAGCAGTATTTACACATCTCATCTTACAAAGAGCAGTACAGACTTTGTTTCATTGTCCTGCTCCCTTGAAGGGTAGTAGAGGCAGAGTTTATACCTTTTGTGGAAAAATCTTTCCAAGTGCCTTGAAGAAATGTGTCCAGCAGACTGAACTTCTCTATACCTCATTATTATTATTTATTTACTGTTCAGTAACTTTTTCAAACACAAACAATTGTGAGATTTGTGTTTATTGGTCTCTTCTTGTTGAAAAAATAGATTAAAATCCTAGTTATTAAAAGATTAATTGAATTTTGGAGCTTGAAGAAAGGTCTTCCTAACACTCACAGTTATGATTCTAAACAGTATAAATAAACAATTTTCAGTGAAATTGTACAGAATTTAGTTATTCAAATTAGGGTTGACTTAATGTGAAAAATGCTTATGCTAACAATATGTTAAACTGACAATGACCTTGTTATTTTCATAATGTAATATATAAGAATAGAGTGTTCTTGTAGGTTATAGGAATAGTACCACAAATCAACAGGATTCTGTTGATTTCTGAGGCACTTGAAAAATCTCTCTACCTGCATTTGAGTCCTCTCCAAATTCACCAGCTGCTGATGTGAATTCTCAGAGCACTGAATCAGTTACTATTTTATAAAACAGTTAGAGAGTAATTGATATGTTTTTTAGTAATTTGCACACAGATTGCCCATAGAAGAAAAATAGCACCTGTAGGCCTTGTAGAATTTTAAGTGCAGTTGTGGCAGTTCCAAACAGTAAAAAGAAAAGGGTGTACACTTCTAATTTCATCCTTTGAGTATTAATTCTCCCTTGAGCTCATATGGATTCAGGAGGAAGAAATTAGTTTCTCTAGAAAGGAAATTCAAAGCCATTACCTTGCCTTTATCTACTATAGGAGTTTGCTCTTCTTTTCTGCCACTGTCTAGTGATGTTACTGGATTTCCTTTTCTCAGAAGAAAACTGCTTGAGCGTAGGTATGGGTTACCATTTAGTTAGAATTTGAAGTCTCATAAGGCTGTTGACATCTTAGTAGGAAATTTGATTACAAATAAGAATTTTACCTCAAAACACAGTTCTAATGGTCAAATATCTGACAGGTGAGACACTTAATATCCATAAAAAAATAAACTTGAGTTTTCTGTCTCAATGTGCCTAAACAACCATTCTGAGGAGACATTCTCTCCAGCTTATGCAATATGCAAGTAGTCTGTCCATTGTGGTGAAATCACAGGAGATAAATCCAAATCCACAGGGCTTAACATGCAACAGCATGATGCTGATTCATTCACATGGTGTATCAAAATCTGGTCTCATTTGGAGATACAAATTCAACCCTGAAAATACTTCCTCCATTTCTCCTCCTAGTTTAGTTGTTGTTGCATTTACCTTGTCAAAACTCCTGGTTTAGACCTTTCCTTGTGGTATGTTATCCTGATGTATTTCACGTCACAGCATTACTAACATTCACCCATGGGAAACTGGAAAATATTCTTCAATTTTCATTTATTCTGTTTTATGGTACATACTACATCACAAAATATGTCAGAATTAGTAAAAGTAAAATTTAAAAGTATTTTTTATTCATAATTTCAGCTGAAACTACTTGGTCAGCTTTGACACAAATTTGGAAGTACTTTTCTGTGACCTTTACGTTCAGGTCTGTGAACTACATTCTGTATCTGTCAGTCAAGGATGTCACTTGACAGTTGCAGTTAACCTTGGCAACAAAATGGTCAGCCTGGAAAAAGGTTTAAACCTGCCTGA
Organism: Corvus brachyrhynchos; assembly: GCF_000691975.1. Classification (NCBI taxonomy): domain Eukaryota; kingdom Metazoa; phylum Chordata; class Aves; order Passeriformes; family Corvidae; genus Corvus; species Corvus brachyrhynchos. The sequence continues at coordinate 5,385,743 of NW_008238983.1, read as the reverse complement.
GTGTACTCTTGTTGCTCTTCTTGCTGCCTCTCCATCTCTGTCATTCGAGTTAAGCTCCAAGAAACTGTAATTGTGACCCAGGATGGCATCAAGTGACACTCATTTGAGCCCTTGGTCCTGCAGTCTTGACTTAATTCAGCTGGAGACCCTCACTTTGGCCATAAGGTGGGGGTCAGGATTAAGTTCAGGATTATGTCTGCACCATACAGACAGACATAGGAAAGGAAAAGCAGCACATGATGCCTCCTACCCTCTTCCTCATTCTTTTGAATTAAGATATAGAGTTTCTTGCAGCCTCAAGGCAGGACAAGAGGAGCTAAGGGCTCACTCTGCTCTATTTGACATCAGGTATTCAGTGCATGGGAGGAGGGATACCTTGGGATCTAGCTCTAGAGGGATGACTCACCGTTTATAACACTAAAGATAATCTGCCTGCCAGACAGCACTTCCATCCAAGGGTGTGCATGTACGCATTCCCTTGAGAGAAGAGTGGGTACATGCAAAAAGGTTTGAATGTAGGACAACAAAGCTGTTGTCTCCTAGTGAATACACAAAAGGGTTCAATGATTCAACTGTAGAAAAATTTAGGAGTTTAGCTTTACAAATGTATCTGAATACACAGACACCCTGAGGCCTAAGGAGGACACAATTATATATAGGGATATAGTGTTTTGTATAGTTGCAATGAGTTGTCTCAGTTACCCAACAGAAGGAGATGTGGGCTTTCTAAACAGGTAATCAGAGGATTAAGCATGTGCTGAACAACTAATTTGAATCCTCTGTATTTTTATCATTTACAGATGGAAGTGTATGGTACAGGAACCATACACCATACCACTGTGTTAGCTGGCATAACCAGTGTTATTACTGAGACTTATTAACCTGGAATTTTAAGATACCACAGAGCAAGTATTTATAGTTGTAAAAATGCATGTCCTTCAAATGCAACTGTTTGTTCATTTTGTTTTAAAGTACTAGATTTATTGTTAGTAATAAAGCTAATTTCATTATCTCTACCAATAAAGGTCATTGATTATAATAAGTTGCCTTTTTCCTGCCTCAGCCATCAACACTGGGGCATTTATTAGAAGAGATAAACTGTATTAGGATAAATATTTCTGTCAGAAGTTTTGCACAGATAATACATAATTTCATGTCCATCAGCTTATTGATAGCAGAGGCATAGTGCCACTTTTTTAGTGGTATTGCCACAAAGAAGCAGGCAAGAAGCAGTAGAATAATGTCCATTCTGCTGTCTCTCTCTCTAATTCTTATTAGCTACACCATTCTGACTTCATTAAGAAATTCAGCATGGGTCATGCAGACAAAAGTCTTGTTCTTTATAATTCCCTCAGCTTTTCCCAGGCCACTCTGCCTCCTGTTCCACCTTGTGGCAAGGATTCTGGGCATAAAATTCTATGTTCACAGTTGAATAATTAAGAGAAGTCATAGTTGTGGGGTCTCCTAGAAGGGTTTTACGAATGACCAAACTATGATCAGAGGTTAATTACTGAATTGCTGATTGAAAGTCAAATGGCAATCAAATGATGATTATGCAATAATTGATTTTTAGTCAAACGATTTAACAATGATCTGACAATTATTTCAATTATAATTTAGGCAGTAACTAGATCATGACTTAGACAATGATTTGGACAGCTGTCAAATTACTACTTCCTACACTTCTAAAAATTAAGTTTATCTCTGGCTCGATGTAAATGTCAGTAGCATACAATCTACCTTTGGGCCTAATGCAAAATGTCACTTACTCCATTACAGATATCAGATGACAGGTAAGGGGCCTCTCAGTCTCAAGGGCAACCTTGGAGAAGTCCCTCGTCAAGGGGCAGTTCACCAGCATGCAGCCTGCTGCCAAGCAGGAGAGCCTGATAGACTCAGAAAGCCTACAGATTTTGTAGCATAAAAGTGATTGACTGGTAGTCAACCTCCCCACTTCGGGGTGTGTGCAGGGGTAGAGCTGTAGCAATTTTAGCTCTGTGTAGTCCCAGCTTGAGTTCATATTGTTGGCTGCTGCTAAGACACAACTTAAATTCCTTAGTTCCTGACAAGAGGCAGACTGGCACAGATCTCACGGTCTGCACAGCAGGGTTGATTTCAGTCAGGACCGCTTGTCAGTGAGGGCTGGGTGCATCTGTCACAGTGGTCATGTAATTAGAGACCCTCTAAAAGGGCTCACTCAAGGTGTCAAAGAAAATCTGATTTACGGAAGTATTAGCTATTTAGCCTTTGGTTTATTTTATATAACTTCTATAAATTATATATAATTTATAATTTATATCATTTATAAACCCAGTAAGAAGAGAAGTTTGTGCTTCTGAAATAGCTAATTTTGTGTATTACCACTGTCAACTGATATGCAAAGGCTTTTTGGTACACCATAGCTATAACAGTACAATATTTATAGTTCATTATAGCTGTGGTAAATATACAGGGATGAAGCTGGCATCAGTGCATGTGAACATGACATTACTGATGTATAAATCTGCATTATTGACTTGAGTAGACCTGCACTCTCTTATTACTGCATCTGACTATTGCTACATCTGTAGTATATGTATGGGCTAACATTGTTATACCAGTGTAATTTCATTTAGAAATACAATACTCTAGTGATTTTCCCCTTTAAAATGATCACCGCAGAACATTTCTCCAATTAAACTTTGCTTTAGACAGCTTTGCTTTATTGTACTGGAAATAAAATTTAAAGTTTAATTAATAAATAATTTTGAAGCTAAGCTTCTTTATATTCAAGTTTGTTTCTGTTTATTAAACAAAAGAAAAAAAGTAGAAGATGAAAATCATTACTCCAATATTCATTTATTTTATGGAGTGGCATTTTAATATTGAGATTATGTGTATAATATATATCCTGTTACATAAGGTGCATCCCTATCTGAGTGGTGTATTCTTATCTATAATAAATACTATGCAAAATCTTGATGTAGTGAAATATTTGGTTATTTTGAAATGTTCCTTCATAAGCTATTAACTGTACATATTCCCTAAGATACCACCATTAACTACACTGCTCTTAAAAAACCTTGACATATCATACCTATAAAAAGTATAGGATTTGTTTTGAAGTTCTTAAAGTTTTTCACAGGTAGTAGACTGTAATCTCTCTTAATTAAAACTTTATTGCTTATATTCACCTGGTCCTTTTTTAAAAAAAGAAAGAGAAAGTAATTTTTTATTTCCCCAGGAAAAAAACAAACAAACAAAACCCAAACTTGCTGTCAAATAATATTACATGGGACAGCTCATCTGAAGTTTCTGCTGGAGTATATTCTTTCATCCTTTGAGCACTGACTTCAAAATAAATGTTCTGTGAGCTCTGTTTCCTTGTTTCCATCTAGTTTTTACTTCTGGTTCTAATCAGAACCTGGAATTATATCTCAGAATTTGCAAGTTATTGGACCAGTTCTATTATATGGACAAGCTGATCAAAAAGGTGGCCAAATATTCTCTTTTATAGGTTTGTCTTATTTTAGAGGTATTTCTTAGCAAGGAGCTTTGCAAGAGAAAACAAGCTAAAAAGAAATTGTAAAACACTGCAGGTTTTCTTCCTAGCAATTTCTTCACTGTAGGCAATAATAATGCCAAGAACAAAGAAGTGACATAATTTTTTAAATAGGAAATGCACAAAGGATGGTTCCCTTTGGCTTTTTTCCTTTGTTACATTTATCTTCTGCATGTATATTTTTGAAACAAACAGAAAACAACCAACATTTCCTGAAATCATTACCCCAGGAGGATTTGAAGCAGTGATACAGTAAATTTTGTCTTGTATGAGTGTTTCCATGCAGAGAAAAGATTTCCTCCAAGCTAATAGTGAATGACTTTCCAATGAAAATTATCTTTAGAAGCCTTCTAAGCCTTCTAAAGTAAAAAGATGTCTAGAAAATATGGGAAGACTGAAAGACAATTATTCAGATGTCTTTTCTAATACTAAGGTGGTCATTATTTTGTAGTCATTGCCTCATTTGTGAAGTAATCTAATTTATTTCTGGTTTAGCCAATAATGTTTTCTTTATTAGTATGCCAAAGATTTGCTGAAGACCACAAAAAACCCCCATGATTAATTTTATTTCTGCCTATAAAATCTATTCTATCAATATGAAATAATACAAAGGCATCAGATTGGTGCCAGATGTTTTATAGTAAGTCTATTTGCATTTTTTATTTTTAATCTTAACAATGTATTATTTAATCGTGCTTAATTTTTAGTGAAACCTGTCATGTTTTGAGGCTTTTAGTTGCCTGAATCTCCTTTACACTTATGATGATATTTTTCTGTGTCTGCTACTAGAATATCACTTCCTATTGAACAGATTTGCTTAAAATGTTTGCTGGAGATGTTTGTCATTTAATGTGCCAATTTTTCCGGGGCTCTGGAGATTGTCTTTTTTAGAATTATATTCATTATCTTCCCTTAATTTTCCCAGGCTAAGCACTTTCAGTTTTGATTCCAATTTGGATATGAAAATTCACATACCCAGGTATCTGCAGTTACTCTGCCTTTGCTCTAGTGTTAAATACTGTTGTTCAGAAAAAAAATATTGATTTTAGCATCATATGTAGAGATCTCTTGTCTCTAATGTATCAGTCTCACAAAACAATTCAACTCTAGGTCTTATATTTGTTTATATAATCAAAAGACATTGCAGGAAAGAAAAAAAAGACAGACAAAATCTTGTTCTTAGGAGTTTGACCTTCATTTTGACAGATGCCATTCGTATTTGAATATAATTTTTATTAATTTATACATGTTTCTCCTTTTCATATTGATTTACCAAAATATGAATATCGATCTAATATCGATATCCAACTGAGACAGACAAAAACTCTCTAACAGTTTAGAGTTAGAAAGTGCATGTTTTATTTGGCGCCAGGCAGTGCATGGGATCGCTCCCTAAGATGCAGGGCCCCGATACAAGCAAACACAATACCTTTTATTTCCAAATATTATGAATATCCAAAATACAAATGCATATTCATAACATTAACACCTCCCATTCTCTGTTTCATATGGAAATGAGCTTACATGTCATTAAGCATGCGTAGTGTGTGTTCTGAATTGAGTCGGTGATCTTGAATTGGGTCAGTGGTTCCAAAAAAGATGAAGTTACTCATCTTCCTCATCTTAACCTTTTCGCCTCTCTGAACTTTAACAATCCTAATTACTTTAGTGACCTCTAAGTTTCTTCTTGCATGACTTTTGGATGGGTTCCCACCAAGGGAGGAAGCTGGTGATTGTCCTTGTTCCTTAGACCAATTTATCAATGTTTCTACTTCTCATTCTAAGCACAGCTAAGCAAACATGCAAATGACAGATCATCAGTTATTTGGTAATCACTTACTAACATCTAAAACCCTATTTCAGGTCCAGCTCTCCTAACTATTTTAACTCTCACTGGGCCCAAATTCTTTCCTATTCCACCCATTCCAACACAGCTAGCCTATAACTAAAATCTTTATGTTTCTTCTAAATCTATGTTTCAATATAATCTCTCTTTCTGAAGTTGTGATTCATACATCTTACATATTCTTCAAGTCTTTTCTTTCCCCTTTTCCTCACTACCTGAATTTTATTCAGATTTCCTGATTTTAACTTAAAGATGTTAGAAACCTATTTCACATTGAGTGAACATGAAATATATCTAGTTTGTCTCTTTCAGTGCTAAATGTTTGCTGTTTGGAAACTTTAAACCCCCTGCAGATTTAGTTTTGATGCCTTTCAGTCACAAGCTTTTGAGACTATGTGTCAGGATTTTAAAGGATGGTTCACTTTCCATGTACTTAGGATAATAAAAGTCTTCTGGTACAACGTGTGGACATCTGTTTGTGTTAGAAATCACACAAGTAGTTGAGCTTTCAGTTTATCCTGCCATCCTTTCCATCCTCGTGTCTACCCTTCTTGGACCTCTCCCACCTCCATGGAGTATGAGGAGCTTGAACAGATCCAGAGGTTGACTGGAGCGGAAACAAGACAAGGCACTGTTCTTTGTTATCTCTTTCCTCAATATCTTCTTAAATCTAAAATCATTTGTCTCTGCCTAGTAGATATGATAATTGTGTTGTCTTTCTCTATTTTTTTCTATTTTTTTTAATTAAGTCACAAACATCCAAATATTTCCTAATTACAAATACAGAGAAAAGAGTTCAAAAGATTTAGAGAAGAGAAAGAATTAAACAAATGAATACTAGGAACCACTAGAGCCATTCTGGATTAGAAAAGTAGAGAGAAATGCATTGAAAATATGCATTTTAATATGCATATTAAAAAAGTGGAGAGAAATGCATTGCAATAACAGAATGAGGGGATATAAATTAAAAAGAAATCTGTACTTGGATTGTCAGGAATCCTAGGACATCATTTGTAGAGGGAAATTCAAACAAAACTGTTGTGTAAAACACAATAAACACATATTAGTGCTGATTTAAAGTATATCTGAGATGCATGCAATCCTGAAGACAGGCATTATCTTTTTGTACAAAATTCAAAAAGTGCTTTAATAAGGACTGTTACATTCTACCTCCTGACTGTAACACCTAGATGGAATTTAACAACAGTATAGTGCAAAGCTTCTTTTCTTTGCTCTTAAGCACAGTAATAATGCATGTGACGACTTTTATTCTGCAGATATAAATGGAACAAGCTAAGCAAGCAGGCCATTTTTTTTTATTTGCAGTGATCACAGCTTAGTCATATGGCAGCTTTTCTTTCAAAATTCTAATTGTATGTATGCCGGTCACATACAATACTCAGATGAATTCTGCAAAACAAACAAACAAACCAACCACCAAAACCCCCACAACTCATTAACAATGGTTACAAAGCAACATAAACATCATTACTAGGCACTGTAGAAACACATCCTGGACACAACTACAGTGTACTATCCACATGGAATATAACAAAATTAGGAAAAGAAGTTATTTAATTAAAAAGTGGTGTAACTTCTATTCTGGTAACATTTTTCCACTAGTTACAAGGGTGGAGACTTTCTGCTGACACTGCATATGGATAGAACTCCACTTTAATTTTACACTTAACTTCCAGAGTGATTTCTTACAGTCCTCCATACATGATTCATAGGATTTTTAAAAATCCAAAGATGCCATAATAAAATATTCAGTAACCAGGGATCTCCTAAATGAATGATCACAGTTTATAACTTTCAAAAATTAAAAGAAAACAAAAATAAAAATTAAAAAAATAAGAAGTGTGCATTCCCCATGTACTGTGCAGGCTTCTGTTTATTTTTCTTAAGTCAGAAACTTCTAACAAGACTTGCAAGGTCATAGAAAAAATATTGCCATGATTTAATAATTAATTGATCTGTACTACCTGTGGGAGCTTTGTTGTTGTTGTTGGTTGTTGGTTGTGGTTTGTTTTGTTTGTTTTGGGTTGTGTTGGGCTTTTTTTAACAACTTACAATAACCTTTTTTGGGAAGAAAAGGAAAAAACTCTGCTGAATGGTGCCCTATGTGGGAGGATTGTACAATACCCACTTAAGTAGTTTTGACATTAGATGTTCTATTCTTTCCGGCATTTAGGCCCAGGGACTTAGAGGAGCGCAGTAGTTTCATGTATGTCTTTACGCATAGCAGCATAACTGATTTAATTACAAGACATGCTACACTGTAATCTTTTGGGCTGATGTGGGTATATTTCACACATCGTAGGCTCATAATAAAAAGAAAAACCTAAACAGAAAGCTAGAATTCCTGTTTGCTAACATTAGGTTCCCAGTTGTTACCCAAAAGTAATTTTGTCTCTGCAGAAAAATAAACGTTTTAGTGCCAGATTCATCTGACCTATTTTATCTGTCTACTTTATTATGAGGTGAATCATGTCTAAAGAGTTCAATGCCTTGTTGGAGAACCTCATCAGACAGCTCAGATGTATGCATACATATTTTATCAGATCAAATTGTAATGAGAATGGACAGACAAACCTGAATTGATTGAGTTTGTGTTGAAGTTATTCCTGCTTATGGAGGAATGCTAGGGGAGGAGAGTGGGAGGTGGTGGACAGCAGTAACGCAACCTATAAGTGGAATTTTAGTGTTGCATAAAAGGATTTAACAAAAGTAGCCCTCACAAGCCAACACAGGAAAATAATATGGCAATCTTCCCAAACTAGCATTCAGCAGACACTAAGAGACCCTTCAAAGGAGTGACCATAGAGGTCCTGAGTGAAATAGGGGTCTGGTTTTGAGTGAAAAAAGTTCACTGTTAGTTAGCCTTCATAAAGAAGGAGATGTGCATCAGAGCCCTAGATGCCTGAGGAAAACAAAGGCGTCATCATAGGTAGTGAAAGTTAATGCTCTACTCAACCAGGACTGCTGAGCATGATGCCCAATCTTTATCTGCTACTTGGAGGAAAAGATACCATTTATCCCAACAGGCCTTTTGTGCGGGTGAACTCTCATACTGCCTTGGTCAGAGACAATTGTAGGTTTTGTAATCCCAGAGGCTACAACCTTTAAATATCTGGGTTTACTTAGCCTTTGAAGGAAAACTGGCTGTTGCTACTTTCTGAAACTGTAGCTGCCTGTCAGAGGTTTGACTGAAGCTATTTCTTTACTTTGATAACAGGAACTATGTGGCTGAGCTGAGGTGTGTTTCTGGAGAACATCACTGATCAAGGAAAAACTTAAAATGCAAACATGTTATTAAAGTTACTACAATTTAAGTTGTAATTTTTCATATTTTCTTGCTGTTATTTCCCTCATGCACATGAAAAAATACATTTGCATAATCTCTGATAGAGGTTAGAGAAAGTGCCATTCACAGGAGCTGGTGGGAAATATTTGAAAGAGAAATAACCAAATATTTGAATCTGGAAGAGTGAAAATTACACTGTGTCCCATTGACCATGTGCCAACAAGCAATCTGCAGAGTACAGACTCTTTTTCACAACAGATTTCAAAATTTCTCTTAGTTCCAGATGAGAGTGAAAATAGAATGTTTTAAGTTCACTACAGTTGTGGTTTAATCTCTGCTGGCAGCTGAGCCCCATGCAGCTTCTCACTCAACTCCCTTCTGCTGAGATGGGGGAAAGAATCGGAGGGTAGAAGGTAGAAAACTTGTGGGTTGAGATAAAGACAGTTTAATGGGGAAAGCAATAGCTCCACACACAAGCAAAGCAAAACAAGGAATTAATTCACTGCTTCCCATGGAGTGCTGCTTTGGTGGGGCAGAGTTAATTTTCTTCACAGTGGCTGGTGTGGGGCTGTGTTTTGGATTTGTGCTGAACACAGGGTTGATAATTCAGAGATGTTTTTGTCATTGCTGGGCAGGCCTTACACAGAGCCAAGGCCTTTTCTGCTTTCTGTACTACCACAACAATGGTGAGGAAGTTGGGAGTGTGTAGGAGGTTGGGAGGAGACACGGCCAGGACAGGTGACCCAAACTGACCAAAGGGATATTCCAGACCACGTGACATCAAGCTCAGTACATAAAGTGGGGGAAGAAGAAACTAGATGGGAATGTTTGGAATGGTGGTGTTTGTCTTCCCAAGTAGCAGTTGCATGCTATGGGGCCCTGTTTTCCTGGAGATAGTTGATATTGCTAGTTTAAAAACCCTAATAACTCTTGGACATAGTCCATTTAATTTTAGTGTTTCTACTTCTGCCAGGTAAATTACCAATGTTATTCTTTCTCAGATGTATATCCATAAGTTTTTCTCTTGTTGTTGTGTTTTTCCTTTAAATGAATAGGATAATACTTCTATTTGCCATTTTCTTTATATGGTGCTACTTTTTATTAATCACAAGAAAACTGATCTTTTGGTTTAAGATAGGTATTATTATGATTCTCCTACTCAGACATTAAGATGACCACAAAGACAACTTTTAAAAGTAGTCCATTAAACCTGTACCTCGATTGACAGACATGAGCTTTCCCCTCTGATTTTTTGACCACAGAAATCTCATGACTAGCTGAGACCCAAGGAAAGACATATTTTAGTCCACTGCAGCAGACTGTATGGACATATGTGGGATAGGTGGAATCTAGCTCTGCTTGGCAAAGTAGTAAAGCTTTCACTCTTCCACAGAGGAAAGGATGCATTTTAATGGCTTATACCATTAAAAATAGAATTTTACTTCTCACTGGATACAGAGATAGTCTGAAGAATGACATTACATATCTTTGGCATCTAAACACTGTTTCATTACCTTTGATTTTATGCAGTGAATACTTAAAATGTCCACTCAAATGATCGTGTAACACAATTTAATGAATGTCAAATGCATCCTTTCCCAGTATAGTTAATATTATAGACAGTAGGTCTAAAGTACTGCAGTCCATTTAAAAGTGATTTTATTCAAGATGAAATAGAGTAATTTGCATTTAAATGTAGTGTAATAAAAAAACTTACCAACTTGATTCTGCATTCAGTTGCATGTGCGAGAAATCTTTCTGGAACTTCAGTGAACTCATGCAAGTCTGTTAGTGGAAGTATCAATGGCCATCAGGTCATTAATGTTCAGACTTTTCTTTAAATGCAGTTTTTGGAGAATAAATCATGTAATTAAAAATCAAAACAAAACAAAACACTTACTAGTGACAATGGACTTTAAAATTTTAGATCAGCTGAAATCTCTGGCCCTTTTTATATGTAGAGTATTTGCATTCTGAAGTCATGTCATTGCAAACCACTTCGTAAGCTCTTTAGCAAAGTTGAACATTTTCAAAATATCAAAAGCTCTTCTTATTCGCAGTAATGAAATTTCAAAAGTGAGCTTCAGAGATGCAATCAACTGTTTTCAAAATCTTTGCTAATTGAAAGGATTTTCCCCAGGATTATGCCAGAGACATTGTTAATATGACATCTGTTAAAAACATATTTAGAAATCATTCAAACATTTCCTAACATTTTCAATTTTTATATCTTTAAAAAATTAATCATCAACCTCAACTTTAAAAATAAAAAGATTTAACCCTACTGTTATGTTCAGGAGAAATGAAATCTGAAATCAGTATTCAAAGAACTATCACAGCTACCACTCAATGGAGCAAAAAAATGTAAATGTATTTTAACGTACAATAGCAAGCTAACTTTCATGTTTGAAGCGCTGTTTTTCCTGCATCACGTAGGAAGCAGGACAGAAATAAACTGAATGGTGTAAGCACACTGCTTCTTTATGTTTATATTTAAAGAAATACTGCTATTTCTTTCTTCCTTCTTCAATGTAACTCCGACAGACTTCATAATGAAGGTAAAAAAAAAAATAGAGGATTGCATGGGATACTTTCTGCCTCGAGAGCTGCTGTTCAAAAAACTTTAATGTGCTTAAGAAAACACTTGAGAATGCTTGGGAATGCCCATAAGAGCATGCCAATTTTTTTTTAACCTTTATTTTTAAATTATATAGGTAAACACTTTCCTTTGCCATTACACTTTTTCACATTGTAGGTACTTAGTAATTTGGGGAAGAACGAAAAAAAAAAGCAAGGTAATTAACTTTCAGAGTCCTCAATTGAAAGAATTCAACCAGAAACATCTGGTATGCAAAACCTGATTTCATAGAACCTTCCTTACTATTTAAATGACACATTTGGTGTATGTTTCTGAAATAGAATACATTTTTTGAGGTTTAAGATTAATTTGTAGTTTTGAATGTTTTGTGTAGGGGTGGGAAAACCAAATTCTAGCCTTGATTTCTATAAGTAAACAGAGAAGATCACATATAGAATATGGAAATTCATGTCTAGTATTTATATTCCTCTTAAATTCTCTACACTAATTATAGTGTCCATTAAATCTGGGTTTAACTTTTGCTTCCAAAATTTTTTTTTTTTCTTTCTAAAATAAAATTTAAGAGCTATGACTACATGCACTTCTACACATAGAATATTTTTAACTCTCTTGGTGAAAAGAAACCTGAGAGTTTTTTCTTTTGACTGTAATATGCAGCAGAAATCAGGTTCATTTCACAATATTTATTAGAGGGCTGGCTTTATTGAGAGTGAAGATAGTATCACAGAGCAAGTAGATTTACCATCTGCCTGGATTTATTACTGTATGCATACCTATTTGCTCACCCTCTTTTTTGGTACTGGCAGAAAAGCAATTGTTTCACTGTGATCCTTTCTGTAGAAGCCTCTGTCTCTTATAAAGTTGCATACAAGAATGAAGATGTTACCATTAGTGAATTAGTTATAGTAAGTATTGAAAATAAATTCAGACAAGATTGAACTTACAAATTCAAAAAGCAGGAAAGGGTTGCAATTTTTAAAAGACAAGTAAAATGAAGCTGTATAAATTGATTTAAAACACTATAAAATCTAGATATTTTCTCGTCTATCTTCTCATTTTTAATTGATATCATGTTTCATAATAGTTGTCCTCTCTCTTCATTACTGCAGATGTGATGCTCAACAATTTATCAAATTATATCTTGCTGACTTTTTTCTTTTTTTTTGGGCAGGTAGTTTGACATATTTCACCACACATGAACCTTTTCCTTTTGTCATTGAGGTTGGAAAAGACCTCCAATATCATCGAATTCAACCATTGACCCAACACCACCATGACAACTAAACCATAGCACCAATTAACACATCCAGTTGTTTCTGTAACACTTCCAAGGATGGCGACTCCACCACTACCTTGGGCAAGCCATTCCAATGCTTAGCCACACATTCAGTAAAGAAATCCTTCCTGATGTCCAACTTGAACCTCTTCTAGTGCAGCTTGACTCTAAGCCCTCTCATTCTGTCACTGGTTACCTGGGAGAAGAGGCTGAACCCCATCTGGCTACAACCTCCTTGCAGGTGATTGTAGAAAGTGCTAAGGTCACCTGTGAGCCTCCTTTTCTCCAGGCTAAACAACTCCAGCTCCCTCAGCTGCTCTGCATCAGACTTGAGCTCCAGGCCCTTCACCAGCTCCATTACCCTTCTGTGGACACACTCCAGTGCCTCACTGTCCTCCCTGAACTGGGGGGCCCAGAACTGGACACCAAACTCGAGGTCTGGTCTCACCAGTGCTGAGTACAGAGGAAGGATCATTTCTCTAGTCCTGCTGGCCACACAGTTACTGATACAGGCCAGGATGCCATTGGCCTTCTTGGCCACCTGCACACACGCTGGCTCATGTTTTGTCACTGTCGACCAGCACCCCCAGGTCCTTTTCCAGCCACTTTTCCCCCAGTCTGTAGCACTGCCTGGGGTTGTTCTGATCCAAGTGCAGGATGAAGCATTTAGCTTTGTTGAGCCTTATACCATTGTTTTCAGCCCATGAATGCAGCCTGTCCAGATCCCTCTACAGAACCTTCCTACCCTCCAGCAGATCAGCACTCCCACCCAGCTGTTGTCTGCAAACTGACTGAGGGTGCACTCAATCCCTTCATCCAGATCATCAATAGGAGATATTAAACAGGACTGGCCCAAACCCTGAGCCCTGAGGAACACCACTAGTGATCAGCCACCAACTCAATGTAGCACCACCACTCCCTGGTTCTGACCACGTCAGAAGTTTTCTTCCCCTTTCCTTTGTATAGTTACTTCTCTCTTATTGATACTTTTACCTTCCGTCAAGATTACACATATAATTCAAGATGCAAATTCTTTCCTGAGCCTCAATAATAAACCAGAAGTCATAAATATGGACAAATATGCTTCCAGAGAGATCCATGAAATTTTGCTTGTGCAGTTTCAGTGATTACAAGATCCATTTTTTTCCTGCTTGCTACTTTGAGCTAATGTAGAGTTAATCTGTTGTATTGTCTTGGGGTGACCTTATGATGTGTATCCCATATCGCTGCCTATGCCCAGAAATTAATTATTGGCCTTTCTATGCCTCTGAACTGAGCCTGAGAGGGGGAAGAAAAAACTGAGCAAAACTTTCTCAAAGCAGTTTGAAACTTGTTCAAGGTCACATAAAGATAGCAGGTTTTTTTTCCAGCTGGGGCAGGGGGGAGCGAGGAAGCACCCGGCTGGCAGCTTTTCCAGTCAGCTTTTGGCTAGTTTTTTGCCAGTTCCTTGTTCTCTGGAGAGAGGCTGAGAGCTGAACTTTTCCTTCTCTGGAATTTCGGATTTTCTCCCTTTTCTACTGGACTGCCTGATTGCTGTAACATCAGAGCACATCGGGAGGACTTTCCACCGGGCACAGAGGGCCTGGCCCTGGGCCAAGCCCCAGCTCCGAGGAGACCAAAGGGAGGACTTGAACACTTTCCCAGGTTTTTCCTCTACAGCGAAAGATTTTACCATTTAACATTATTTTCCTTTCCCGTGTGCTTGTTAAATAAATAGTTTTATCTTCTTCACTTTCCTTCGAGGAAAATTTATTTTTTTTTCCCGAACCTGGTGGGGGGAAGGGTGGTTGTGCCTTCTCTCAGAGTATATATATATTTCTAAATTTGGCCAAACCGGAACATGTATTTTTACAAAACATTGTAACATATGTGAAGAACTTCACAGAAGAGAGAAGGGTAATATTAAGAAACACCAAGAGCTGGCAATATGTAAAAGAATAGCTGTAGTCTGGGAAATTTGTGGGAGAGCTGCTCATGTGTATAGAATTGTATATAACTTGTACTTAATCTGAATATGTAGCTATATTGTTTATCAGACTGTGACTTTACACTGAACACTGTATATGTAAATTTCACTGTGAAATAAATTCTTAATAAAGACTTCCTACGGATATTCAAAGATCAATGTCAAGAATCTGAAGGAGGCTTGACTTTCCAATTATGCTACCCTCCTTACTGGGTTTTTATGTAACAGCTCATTTCTAAAAAAATCATGTAAAAAGGTTGTCTTTTTCCACTATTAATCAGGATCATTTTTTCCTCTGGATAAAGCCGTGTTTTATCATTGGGTGAAGCCAAATCTTCTCAAATAAAAGCAAACGTATATCCTGATGAATAACAGTAATAATAACAGACATTATTTTTATTATTGGTATCATACAGTTGGACCAGAAAGCATTCATTTCTTTCCTCTCATTTCTGTCTTCTCAACCCTTTATCATGAATTTTAAATTAGAAATGTTGCTGATATGATGCTGGAACACAGTACACAATTTGACTTTTATTAGTAATTACAAAATTACTTATGATTAAGATAGCAACAAATAACAGCTCTAGACTTTTTGAAAGAAAATGATAATTTGCTATTGACTTAAGTTTTCAAAGGAAAAATTTTTCTTCTTCTGGAACTGTTGACAGTCACTGTTATCTGCCCATGCTTCCCAACTTGATGATAGTATACCAGATATTCTAAACATGAAGTCTGATTTGGTGTAACATTTTGATATAAAAGTCACGTGCCTGCTAATGAGTCTTGATTTTGCAACCCATTTTGTCTTGTAAGTAGTTCAATATTTCATAGTTGTGTCTTCAAAGGATGCTTAAAATGTAGATATTACAATAGTTCTGTATCTCAACATGTAAAACGTGCATGGCAATCAAAGAAAGAAACCATCAAAATGTGAGTATTTCTAATGGTAGCTACTGGAGTACCCTTCTTAAATACATTAAAAGGACTTCCTCTAGTCTCTTTCCTGTAGTTTTGATTCAGTCTTTACTGGTGCAAAACCCCCATCATTATCTATAATGAGAGCATTTGAAGTAAGGTTGGAGCTGCAACATCATTACTCTTTTATTAACCCTTTTTATTCAGCCATACCTCTTCAATACTTACATGTTTTAAAATGTAACTCACAACACACTTTTGCTGTTTTTAATGCTGAACCTTCTAAAAAATATTTAGTTTATTATCTTGTTCCTGAGGTTCAAAGTAAAGCTGGAAGAATAACAGTTCTCTTTCAAGTTGGTGGTTGAATTGTAAAACTAGGTGGTAATTAGTTCAAATGGAACTAAATTATTTTTAGATTTATTTCTGACAAAGTAAAAAAAAACCCCAAAAAACAATGCTGATTTTCAATCAACTTCATAATTTTTTTCTAGTTGCCATAGTAAGTATGAAAAACCTGTTAGCAAATGAATAAAAAAATGACATGGGAGAAAATATAGCTTTCAAATGAAATGTTGGAAAGTTTACGTAAAATTGTTTTGATATTTCCAAATGGGAATTTTTTCTCCTTTAAAACCTCCTTTAATGGGTTCCAGATTTTCTTCTGCCTACCACAGATCAAAAACCCTAACATTTGTAATGGTTAATATCTTCTCAAACATCCACTTTTTAGGAGAAAGAACTCATATCTTACCTGGTGCTAGCAAAGCTTATAAACTCTTATGCAATATCAATGTCTTCTAGTCATGTGGAAATTTGATCTTTCTGCATAATAAGTAAGAATTTATGTGACATTTCACTGTTCTTCCTGAAAAAAATTTACAAGGCTAATTTTTCTAAAATATTTAGTATACAAACTTTCTAGGTTTTCATATGACAACAGATAATAAAGAAAAAATACAGACAAATAGAGCTAGCTACAATCTATGTACAGAACACCTACAAAAAATCCTACAAAATTATCAAAGTCACCACCTAAACTTAGCTGTAGGAAATATCAACATCAGGACAACTGGCAGGAATTTTTCTTAAGACTATGAAAAAACATACCATTAGAATTAACCTTAGCATTCAAACTAAATTACAAACTTTCCACAAAAAGTTCCCATTTTCACAAAATTTTTCCCTGAGCGAAAACTTTGGTTCCTCTTCAGAGCTCAGGAATGCAAAACCTACCATTTTGGTGGGAGTAGAAAGGGAATGATAAGGATGTGCAACAGTAGGAGACACGGGTCAGCAATATTTTGGAAAAGGTGGCCATTAAATAAATAAATAAATAAATAAACACGAGAAACCCCCAAACACAAAATCACTTACTCTGACATCCTGTTTATATTCATCATCTGACAGCTTTAAGAAACTTTGATTTTAAATAAGAAGTACAAGAAATTTTTTTACCATCTGAGACTGCTCTCCACTTACCCCGAAGGCTATGAACGACTCTTGATTACTAAGAATAAGTAGCTTAATCTTTTGAATAATTGCTTTAGTCTCCAAAACTGTCCATAAAAATATATATATGTTTTCTGATTAAATTTCTGATTTAACTTCTTAAATTTAAAGTTCTTAACATTTTATCTTAACTTTCCAAACTTGCTTTTATCTTCTGTCTGTGTTTGGGTGCACATGTGTTTGTATGTGTGTATGTGTGCAGGTATCAACATGATTAAACTAAGATGTCTTCTACTTGTGAGGTAATCTAGATCTCTGCACCAATAAATCCACAAGTGATTTGATTTATCATGCCAAATACCTCCCTGCAACCTTCCTCAAAACTTAGATGTCATAAAAACTCTGCCATGAGTTCCTGAATCTTGCCTTTTGACTCATGCACTGTCCTATCTCATTAACAGTCTTGACTGAGATGATTTTTCTCTGGGAGCCAAATTCTAATCTGTTACAAGTTCTGGTCTGTGTAAATCACATGAGAATTCTCTGAACTAGTTACAGATTATTTATGCCTGTCTCGATGCCAGATAACCTAATCCTGATAGTTTGATTAAAAAAAATAGATATTATTTTGTGTTGCATAAATTAAAATTCACCTGGAAGTACAGAGATGGGGAATAACTCTTTGTTACAACTTACAGTCCAAGTATATGCATCTTTTTTCATTTTTAGACCTTAGCATTTCTAATAAGAAAGGAATAGTCACACTCCTCATTAATAACACAATATTTTATTTATATCCAGGAATCAAAGGCCCACTACAGATGTCCTGGACTTATCAAGCTGCTGTCTTGCTAGTGCAGACAATCCTGTGGTATAAATCCAAGAGAAGGAATGCGTAGGAGGACCCAGTTTCTTTGGTGCACAGTGGCTCTGATCCAAGTGAAAATAGAGTATCAAAGTCTAGCACCTCCTCAAACCCTGGACTTTTAGAGAAAGGGTGGATAGTGAACATTTCAGGTTTTTAAATCTATTTTTCTCTTGTAGTTTGGTTATTTTGTGATTCTTACTAGGTGGAAAATATTCTCTGCTCTTTTATATGTGCCATTGGCTGGTGGCTGACAGCAATAAGATCAGTGTGACATTCTCTTAAATTATCTTTTTTTCTATTCTGTAGAGCTTTTTAGACTGTCTGCACTTTCCTAGCATAAGTCTCTACATTAATTTGTTTTCTTCATCTTATGTAATGATTAATTATTTCCTTTGAACAATGTGGGGAGAATGACTCTCCATGGGGAGAAAAACTTGTCAATTCTACTGGGGTATGATGAAGGAGCTATTATTGATATTTTTTCATAGCACTTGTGTCTTCCTATCACATTTTGAAAATTGAAGTGCCTTTTCTGGAATGCTAATGGAAAAAGAACAAAGAAAAGCAAACATAACTAAACTGTAAATTAGTTTCAGAGTTTATCAAAACATTTGCAGAAAGCTGTTTGCATCCGTCATCTAGCTCAGAGCATTAATCATATCAGTGTTAGTCATTGAGTGATGTTTTTCAGTACTGTTCTAGGACTTCGGAGTAGAACCACTTATTTTACTGCTTCTCTTGGAAAATTAGGTCAATTTCATGAAATATTTTTTTCTTTCCTGACTCATCTTTTGAAATTTACTGTAGACTGATAATTTAGATTCCTATAAATTTTTCTTTCTTTCTTTCTTTTTTTTTTAATGGAGTGACAGTCCCCAGGATCCCCCCCACATATTTCTCTTTCTACTGTAAAACACCCTAAGATACTGGATATCTTTTTGTCTAGACTATAATAAATATATTGCTTTCTTTTATCTTTTATTTTTTTATCTTCTTGCTCAAATTATGTACCAAAATATTTTTTTCATCTTTGCACTATCACAATTATTATCTGAGTCTAGATAGACACCTGAGAAGCAAAGCTGCAAAAATAATTTTCCCAGTCTCACTCAGGAAGAGTAGATAAATCTGAAGCAAATGAAGATACTTTAACCCCAGTACAAAGAGGCTGGTTTAGTCCTGATCCTGGCTAGAATGATTTAATGTAGAGATCCTTCCAACAGCCTGTTTGATTTTTTGGGTTTTTCTCCCTGTACTCTACAGTACTGTTGTAAAACATATCTTTTAACAGAACAGATCTTTCATAAGGACTATATTCTTATATATATAGAATATTTTCATAAAAGAATCCTCTATATTATGCCATTCCATGGATTCTTATGGATATGATAACAAAACTACTTTCCACTGTATGAAGTCACAGCTTCAGTAAATAACCCCAAGCCATCACATGCCATGAACTTCCATAAAAAGTGAGCTGAAGTACAAGGCACACTGGATGAGAAAAACCCCTTGCATTGAAAAGTTTGCAACAAAAACTATCAGAAAATTACAGGGCTGAAGTCACTTCTCTTTCTCATTTCAAAAGTCAGGGTATATTTAGTTTTCTTTGGAAACAACATAAATAAGTGTACAAACATAACCTGGCTAGGCAATGCAACACATTTTGTGGAGAAATACATTTTTAAATATGTACCTGTCAATGTAATGCAAGATAAAACCTTGGGGATCCCTGAAGGCTTCTCTTGTGGATATTTCATTGTTCCAATGAAAACATTCATTTTGTTTACTTCTTCTCAAACCCACCTCCATATTTTGGAGATTACCAAGGTGACAATATGCCATGCTACATTAATTTAAACTTCTGTCTACTGAAGAAATTAGTACTGCACATGCTTATTACAGTAAAAAGGGGAAGAAGATAGCATTTCAGGATATCTGTCCCTGAAAATGTAATTTTTTCTAAACTAAGCAACACATTAGCAAACCACTAGTTTTTAAGGCATGATCCTAGACAAGTGATACATTCTAAGAAAGAATATTACTGGAATACAAAGTGTATAATAGAGTCCATTACTAAGTATATTCATACCATATTCATTTTGGCAGCATTACTAAAGTTAGGATTTTTTGCAACCAAATTCTTTGATTGTTGTTTAGATTAGTAACAGGTTTTTTAGGTTTTTGTCAGTCTTCTGTTTTTCCTGGCATCACTGAATACTGTAACAGAAAGTGTTATATATAAATTCCAGCCTCTAGTGAAAAGAGGAATAAATATACAAGATTATGCAACAAGATTTTATTAAATTTCATCTTGATTTTTCCTAAATCTGTGCAATCAGAAAGTTCAGCTAAGGTGTTTTGTAAGAGAAAATTAGAAAAAATGAAATTAAGAAATTAAGACAATTTTTAAGGGTATGTAAGAATAAAAGCTATAACAGGAATCTGATGGAAGATACATTTGCAAATAATTGTTCTGTAAGTAACACATAGCACAGCAAAAATGTCAGGAAAGAACATCAGTGTGGGAAAGTGAAAGAAAGTAATCAAAGGGACATGTTCCCAAATGTTTATACTTGCTGTTTTGGCGTGCTTAATTGACTCTCTTTTGGTGTTCTCATTGCCTGACAGAGGCAGAAATAACAGAAGAAAATGTTGATTTCTTAACTATTTGTTACAATTCAGGAGGGAGATAGATGTTCTCACACTTTGTGTCACACACTGTCAGAACAAGATGTATTTGAAAAGAGGGAAATGAATTAAATACTCAGAATCCCCAGAGCTTCATTCAGAGTTGCTGGTTTATTGCTGCTTTGAAAGACTAGGGAGATCATCAATGTTGTACTGTAGACATTTGGAAAACTGGGGAGTTGTGTTGTCACAAAGTGGTAAAATAAAGCAGGGAACTTTTTCCCTATTGAACTATTTTCCCGTTACCTAAATTATAATGGATAGCAGTTCTTGTGTTAAAGCTGCATTATTTACTTTGGCAATTAAGTTATTTATTAAAATTATTCAGAGGAACTTAAAAAAAAAAAAAAGATATTTATTTAAAAAAATTCAAATTACAGTATGATATCTAGTAAGATTCAGGTTTTAACAGGAACTGATTGGTGATGAAAGTACATTGGTATACTGTAACTTTAGGGTATAGTGTTTCCGTGCAAGGACCAAGGACTTATTCCTTGAAATGGCAGATTCTCAAAAGCACTTTAATGAGAATAGGTATATGAAACATCTCTGACATGAGTGTGAGACCTTTCCATGAATGCTATGAGAGAAAATAAATAGAAACCTTATTTTATACTTAAACAGTTACAGTAAACATTAAACCCTTTTTGGCAGCATTAGCAACAGAGTACAGTAACTACATGAGAAGTTAAATGAACACTAGATTGGCCTATATTTTGAGTGACAAGTGTTCTGGCAGGACAAGACACTTTGAAGGCACAAAGTGAGAGTCCCACTGAAATACAGTTTAATGTGATAAATTAAAGCTTGCGTAATAAAACCAGATTCTCTTTCTTCAGCCAATGCATTTCACTTTGTTTTCTCACTTACCTTTTATGCCTTATCTTGCTATGCTACAAAGAAGTAACAAAGATGAATGTTTTGGAATATTTTTTTTCTACTCTCTTTTATTTTTAGCCAGTTCTTCTTTCCTTCTCCTTTTCTTCTTCAAACTCTTCCACTTCTCAATCCTTGCTTCAATAACTTGGATCTTCTTTTTTTTTGCTCTCTGATTTAGATATCTAAGTCTCAAAATAAATCTGAGATAATGACTTTTTCTTCTCTGTACTGGTATTTTCAACTGTAGCTCTTTCACCTGCAGACTTAAATAATCAATCATTAAAAACATCCTGCTTGTTTAAAATCCCCACTCGTTAGCTTTTATATAGAACAAAAAGTAGATATAGGATTTTCTAAACTAAATAATTTAATAGCAAGAAAAAAGCCCACCCACTTATACACGCAACAAACATACTGCAAGGGAGGGCGTAAAATATATTCTGAATTAAAAATAAATTAAATAAATTAAAAAAAATCGTTGTTTCATACTTCTTATTATTGTGAAAAAGAAGATGTTTTGATGAGTTATGGTCCTTAACCTCCTGTGAAGTAAACAGTTAGATTGATCCTATGAGGATTAGAACTGTTATTTGTAACTAAGCTGCCAAACTAATGAGGTTATTTGAAACCATGACAATACATTTATATTGATATTTACATACTGTGAATTTCACATGATAATGGCTCTGGTAAGGAGGAAAGATATTATAAATACTATGAATTAAGAGAGAGACTAAAACAAGCTGGTTTTGTTTTCTTTTGTCATATTTCTGACCAAGTTAAAAATGGACTGGCGAAGCGGATCTGATGCTGATCCTGCTCATAATAAAAGATGTATTTCCTTAGGGCCAGATTTCAGCCTCTGGTTTTCAGCTTCCTACAGTGTGGTCAAGATTAAAGCAGGATTATTATAGCACCAGTGTTAGATAGCAGGCATTGGAAAATTCTGGAAACTACAGTCATTATACACAGGACAGACAATTCATCCTCTATATGGAAAAAAAAAAAAAGTATAAACCAAATATTTTTTAAAAATTGAAATAGGGTCAGACAGGAAGTCTCATATGAGCTTTTGCACTTCAACCATGAAATATAATCATAGATTATGAAAGAATGAAACTCACATGTGACTTCTGTTCATTTCTGCTTTGTTTTCAAAGTGCTGCTGGCCAAGAAGGTAATAGAACGGTACTGAGTGAGTTTTGTTTACATAGGAGAACTTTCCTAGTCAGACTAATAAAATTCTGTTTGGAAACTTTTATTAAAAATGTGACCTTAAATAACAATCACTTAAACTGCTTCCTACCTGATGCAAATCAAGGTGAAAAGAAATATTGCTCATATCAGTAAGGTATTTTACACAATTTATATCACCTAAATCTTGAGGACAGTCCAAATGCCCTCACTTACCCACTGGGAAACAGGATTCCCTAGGGTAGCTCTTTCATCACAATTTTTTCTGCTGGGAACATTGCATTTGCTGTGAATTAGGAAGGGGAAAAATCAGAGTCATGCCCAGTGACTTGTCTGTGGTGAATTGTAACTCCATGGTATATTTTTTGTGGTTCTTCTGAGGTTTAACATAGTTGAAGAAGAGATTAGTTCAGAACTTGGCATTTATATTAACTGAAGATTTTATGCCTAAAAATATTTTGCATTTATTCAGAACCTAGAGGATTTTCTCCCAATAGGTGTGTCTCTTATTGGACTGTTCAAAACACTTAAAGAATTCTTCAATTCAGATTAATATTCTCCATAGGTACTCATTCTGTTTAAATAATTAGTAATGTTGAATTCTGAGCCCCGAAATGTGATGACTTTATTTCCTCTATTCCTTTCCAGTTTCTCAACATTTAGTTACAAGGGCTGGATAGGTAAGAGAAAGATTGTTTTATTTTCCTTCTCTGTTCTTCCCCAGAACTATTCCAGACAAAAAGGAAGATGGCCTACTGAGGTCTAAGGGAGTCTGAATGTAGTTGCAATGACATTTGGTGGGATGTAGCAATGTGCATAGGAGTGATAGAACACATTGCCCAAAAATAGCTGTTGTGTGTGAACCTACTCTGGGAAGGAATAGTGGAGTGTCCACATGCAGTTTCTGCTGCAGTGTCATTCCAAATGCCCCAATCCATTATGATTTTTTTCATTTATGGCATTGTTGTTTTGGGTTTTTTTCTTTCAAAGTGGACATTCCCTATTCAGCAATACTGGAATTCATTTGTTATTGGACTGGTCTGTAAAACAGTAACAAATCTATGCATGCTAAGAAGCCCTTCAAAAATATTTGGTTTGGAGAAGACAGTCCTCATAGCACGTAGATATCCTCAACTTCGTGAGAGAGGATATTTTGCAAGAACTCTATAAGAAAAATGCAGAACAGTAGATAGGTAAAAATTCTCCTGAACCAGCAAACACTTTTTTCTGAGCTTGGCTTCTCCTGATATAAAGAACCAGACCCAGTTATTTAAACAAACTTACAAGAAAACTAAGGCCAGCCCATATTTTGACACAAGCTGTAAAACCACCCACTGCTCTCATTGTATCACACGTCTTTGCTGCACTGAATCAGCAGCATCTCTTGTCACTTTTCCAAAAAAAGTCCTGCTGGTGCAGATTTTTCAGCAGAGCAAGGTATGAGCATGGGACAATGGGAGGGAAACCTTTGAAGAGTTATAAAAAGTAATCTAAAATAAAAGGGAGATCAACAAAAGAAGGTAGAAGACAATACAAAAGTGAAGGCATAGGGTAGGCGGGTGGGAAATAACGAAAACTGTACATGGGTGGGAAATGAATAATTTTCTGACAGTTTATAAAAATAGGTTGTGAATCTCTAAGAGAGTCATGATTGAGCCTGCTGAGGAAAACTCTTGTACCTTTGTGCATGTTATTTGTGAAGGAATGCAAAGAGAAATTACTTCATTTCAGACATTGAGGCTCCCTAAGACTAGGGTAGCCTCTCCATCTGTGTGCAGAATCTCTGTGCAAAATACTGAAAATGAAATTAAGTACAGAAGTAGTTGTTCTCTGTCATTCTAGTATTTTTCTGTGTAATGTTACTATTTTATTAATTGTAACACAGGTGGGTAATCAGGAAAATATTTTTATAATTCTATTTTTAAGAATAGAAACTTGTTAGTTTTTTGTTCTTGAAGATCTTTATCTTCAGCAACTTTATCACATAACTCCTACATTAATTTGTGAAATTTACCTTATCTTTAATTTCTCAAGTTTTACTTCTATCAAAAAACTTGAACTTTAAAGACATTGTCTCATTGTTCTTCAGTGTTGCTGGTATGCTTGATCTATGTTGTTTAAATTTGTTCCATATTTAGTTTTCCCTGAGGAATTGAATGAGAACACCAAAGGTTCTTTGGTTACAGGAATATCAGAATCATACCTGGACACTGGATTACAGGAGACTGAGCACAGTAGGGCGAAAGAGGAATCAACTGAGCCTTCATGTACAGGATTGAGTACGATCTTGAAAGCAGTGCTGCAGCACTACAGGTGAACTTGCAAAATCTGACAGAAGATAGGTGAGGAGCACACCAGTCTTGTCTACATGTCCTCTTTCCTCTTGCAACCCAGAACTGATTTCCTGACAGTACTGAACATATATCAGATCTTTATGTTGTGCCAGAAGTTAGTACACCTGGGAGCAACTGCTGGTTTATTACGTAGAGATATTCCATCCCTAAATTATATTACTGAAAGGATTGACCTTCATGGCTAGGATATAAAAATTGTTTTAATTTTAATATAGTGTCTTTCAAGGCATCTTGGGAACCTACTTACAGGATGCTTCAGAGTATCTTATTTGACAGTTTGTGTTGTTTTTGAGTTCTAAGGCTTTCTCTTTCATCTTTCTCTAGCTTTTATTACCCCTTGTTTCATTTAAAGTATGCATATGAGAGAGACAATGGTGCCTTCTGAAAGAGAGGACCATACAATACCTTCAGTTAACAATGCCACATGATCCATAGTTTGCTGTCAGTTTTTCTTTACTGTGCATTTTTCATTATACCTGTTACATTGTTTTTGACACTAGTTCTTCCACTGACAAGAATTTAAATAACTGCTAATTTAAGAATGTATTGAATCCCATTTACTGCAGAATAACAAAAATTTGCTTGAAACTAAGTATCTGCTAAGTGCTGTTGTGGAGCTGTGTCTGAGGCTGATCTCTTTGTTAGGCTTCTTTAAAATGCTACCTAGTAATTCAAAGAAAAACTTGGTCTTTTATGTGCAGAAATGTGAGAAACTAAACTCTAACAAAGCCAGAATGAGAGGGTATTCCTGGACCATAAGTGTATTAAAAACAAATGGGGTCTACTAGAATTTATTCAGTATCTTCAATTCTTGATACTATATGGCACGATTTGATTAATTTTTCTGTTAGGATGAGTTTAAATAAAATTATTTATTTATTGGAATTCTCAACATTACTGACATCAGACGAAGAAAAAAACCCAAACTCTCAGTAACTCTAAAACAGCTTTGAAACCATCATAAAGTGGTGCTGGAGCAATGGAGCAATGAGGAGTCCCCAGAAACAGAATGCAAGTAAGAGTCTCCAGAAGAGAATACTTTAAATTGTTTGTTTGACAACCACTTGTTCAAACAGATTCAAGCAGAAACTGTAATAGAGTATAAGGTTAATTAATAACTTGGTGGTAGTTGATAGGATGAAAATACAACCTCAAGTTACCTAAGATGACTAAAAAACACATTAAGGGGAAATTTTTATATGTAAATGATAGTATAATGAATTGCAACAAGACTACTACATGCACATTAAGAATTTTGCTGTAGAAACATGATTAACAAATCACCTATTTCAGTATCATTCTTAGTTACCTTTTTTGTGTAAAAAACTGTGCTTTCCTTTCCTAATAGGGGTGCCAGCTTTGTTAGATGCCTGGCATCCTATTCTGAAAAATGGTAATAAAAACAAAAGTCTAAAATCACTGCATTGACTTCCTCTTGGACAGTGGGTGAAACAACACTGCTTTAGGGACAACTTTATGGGATCGAAGGCATATGAGTGTTGAAAATATGAATAATATGAAATAAAAGCTGAGAATTGTTTATTTTTAAAAATAAAAAATAAATTTATGGAATTCTTTCTTGTATGAAAATTGTGGGATTTAAATTTGATGCATATGTGCTGAAAAACACACCATCATGTCTGTATAGAACAAGAAAAGCAGGATAGCAAGTCTGTTTGTGTCATCTGTTTTGATCCTACCTATAATATAGGATACAAATATCATTATTGCCTTCTTGTCTTTGACTTCAAGTGGCTCACTCAGGTTTTTATTAGGTATTCATTAACTTCTCTGCTAGTTAAATAATTTAGTTTTGTGGCCCTGGTTCTCCCTTTATTCATGCTCTGAATTTCCATTTATTGGTTATAAAATAGGCAATGAATCAGAAGTAATTTCATCCTTAGAAAAATGAGACTAGTTCCTTGAGTTCATTTCTGACTTCTTAGATTTTGAGCAAATCTTGAAGGAAGACAATTAGTGTCCTGACAGGCAAGAAGTAATTCAAACAGAGATTGTTTCCAGTCTGCTGGTTGTCTCAGAAATGCTTAATTACTTCATGACCTCACAAAGCAAGTGATAGTGGTGCACTATACAATTAGAGTGTTATCAAACTATTTATCTATAGTTATTTTTTGTTATTGTATTAGTGAAATGTCAAATTTAAAATTACAGTTCCACTCTGAATGTACTTACCAACATCCATGAACTGCAACCAAGCTCATTTCATTGGGGCACTTGCTGCTTCAGTTGAAGAATCTTGTATTGAGAAAGTCAGTCATGTTCAGAAAAAAAACAAAATCGTTTTCCAGTTCAGCACTTGCAGACAATTTTTAATCTTTACCAATATATGGTAATATTACATATATCAGAGGTGATGAATAGATGCGTTTTGGGCTGTGTGCTGAGGGCACTAGAAAAGAAAAACCAAAGTTGCCAATTGCCCTGTGTTCAGTAGCACATCTGTCTCAGCCTCATCTTCCAATGAAATGTACAAATGTGTACCTTTTTATAGCTATGGAGCTCCCTCACACTCTCTTGAGAGTGCTGTCTCTTGCCTTCTCTCCTGTCGGATTGCTGAAGTATGTTGCACATGTCCTGTGATTCAGCAATGTTGAGACAAGTGAGGGGGAGCAGGGATGGTTTTGTGACCATCTTACTACAGGATTCTAAGGAAATGAGCTAAATCTGTGTTTAGAGCAAGGTGGATGAATGGCGACAACGCCGGCGGTCTGTGTGAAGATGGCTGTGTGTATAGAAGTCTCTTTACTTTGTTATCCTCATGGGGAGGGTCAGGAGTTCACAAGAACATTATTGTTAGAAACAAAAAATTTATACGGACAAATTGTGATAAGAAGAGTGAGGAGAGCAGCCTGAGTTTTTAGACCATTATTAATGAAAAGGGTGGCTATAATTATGACAGTTAACCTGCATATTGTTATCTTTAGAAGCCTTGGGGAAGGTAGAAAATGGTTCTGAGCATCCTTCTTTTACAGAGCTAAGCAGTATCATCTGCACTATTCATTCTGCCAGCTGCCAGTTGTTTGTAGGGGATAGCTTTGTAACAGACAGCTACCCCTACAGCAGCCATAAAGGTGCTCCCTGTGGAACACGTCAGAACATGTCAGAATTTGTTGTGAAGGAAAATGAAAATATGGGAATAGCCCACAATCTGAGAAATGTGATGGATACTGGGGAGTAAACTGTCACACTAACATTTTGTCTCATTTGAAAACAAAAATGCATGTGAATAATAGAGTAAAATATGCATTCAGAATATTTTCTGGAATATTTTCAGCAGAGTTTTAGATCAAGGTTCCCATTAGGTAAAGCATCTCTACAAGGTAACACCTAAAGGCATGCTTAAAACACACAGTCTGAATAACAATAGACTAAAACTTGTGGTTTATGGATTTTTATTCTGATTAAAAATTTAATTCAATAAGTCTTTGTCTGGAAGTTAAATGCTGGTGAATAGGCATGCCTTAAAATATGACAGAGGTTTGAATGTAAGATGGGGTATGACGGACATATGCTGTGGGGGTCCCACTATGAACAAATTCAGAAAAAAAGTATAGATTTTGGGCTCCTGCATGTTCCTGAGTTCATATTATTGTAGGAGAGGGAAGACCTTGCCTTTCACAGAGCTACCGCCCTTTCCCTTTGGAAGGCAGCTGCTTTGGCTCATTATTGACTCCGAGTGAAACACATCCATTTCTGGCCTCAGGAGCCACCATGGCTTACAGCTGTGATTGTAAACCCCTTTCTCTCCTCTGCCTTCTGGTGCCTCTTTCTCTTCTGTGTAACATAGAATAGCTTTCAGAAGGAAAATTTGGGGCTTCTCTGCTGAAATACCCCAATTGGAGTGTGATTACTGAAAGGAAAACATCATTTCTGACAGCCTAAGAAGGTTCTCCTGTAAACATTTAAACCCCTTACATCTAATTCTGCTTAGAATTATTCAGGTGAGAGGAAATACATTTCTTCAATCCTCTAAGATGGCTTTTTCCACTGAAAGGTGAAAGGTCAGGTAGGTTTTACTGCTCTCTTGTGTCCTTGCAGAGGTGAAGATATAGGATGTTGTGAGGAGTATTTAGTATACAGATTTTCTCATATTAAATTTATGGTATGTTTATACTACTGTATACAGTATACAATGGTATGCAGTACTGTTCTCTGTGTATTTTTCCCATGTCAGAATGCATGAAATAAATATTGGCCTTAGGAATATCCTGAAAAATATCTATAACTTTATTCATTTTTCTCTTAATGTAAATCCACAGACAATTTGCAAGATGTCACTCATGCAATCACATGTACATCTCACCAAGCAATAGTATAAACTACATAGAAAAGATTTTTAATTCATATCCAGTGTTTTTTTATTGAAAGTACAGACGGTAATTTGATAAATTTTCAGGAGTATCTGGCTTCATTTTTATAGCCATGGTTACTTTGTTAAGTTATAGATAAGATACTCAAATTTTCAAATTGCTGTTGTAGTCTTTCTTCTCTTTTCCTTTTTTTTTTTTTAATTAATGCTATGCACAATTACTTGTAGCATGTAAATTGAAAGATACCCCAGTACATTTTCATAACTTTATACTAAAAGCAGCCACTTATATCCATGTAAAGAAAATCTAGTACAACTAATTTTGTTATGATAGTGGCAGTGAACTGCAAGTGGCGTGCTGTTAGAAGAAAAAAATAGCAGGTGTAGTGGAAATTAACTTCTAAACACAAAGGGTGCAGGACAAACTATGCTATGCTCTGTTTCTTGTTAAGTGTGTTACTAAATGAGGTTTATAACAGAAAAGCAATGTTATTTAATGATATGATTTTTGGATGGATCTTTTTCTTCAGATGGAAATCAGGTTGTAATGCAAGGTATGTGTTACTATGTGTATGTGTTTTGAACCATGATGCTACTGGATCTCACAGCTAAATGTGGGCATTGAGAGACTTTCCTAGCCCTGTAGTTTAGGCATAGCTGAAGAGACTTGGTAGTTTCAATACTTGTTTTAGATTCTCAAAAGAATTCACCGCTGGAACTAGTACTCCTACTCCTGTAGGAGGAACTCTGACCTGGACTCACAACATCCAGCTGGCTGAACAGAGGACCTCTTTTTAGCCTGTAAGTTATCAGAGATCTTGTTAATGGTGATAGGTATGCCACACATCTTACATTTAGGTTAAATGAGAGGAGTAGTGAAACTGCAAATGGAGTCAAATAAGCTGGAATAAAAGTGTCTTATGGGGTGTGAGAGAAAATGATTTCTGAGGA
>NW_008238983.1:5341747-5355532 GCF_000691975.1 Corvus brachyrhynchos | reverse complement strand
TACATGTATTTATGAAGGGGAAAAAAAAAAAAAGAGAGAAGAGAAAAGAGAAAGCAATTTGTGCCAAGAGGGCTGTTAAAAGATGAGATTCCTAAAGTCACAGGCCTGTTTGGAAAAGTAACATTGGAAACCATATCATCTTTGTTCCTCTTCTTTGAGAAAGCAGGGTTTCATGGGGTGTTTTTTAAATAACAACTGAGAGAGCACCAAAAAGTAAGTAACATGAATATCCATTCTTTTCCTTCCCTCTCCACACCAATTCCCACAGACAACAGTACAGCAGGATGCTGATAGGCTGGACAATACCAGAGAAGGGTAAGTGCAAGAGAATATGATTTCAAGCTATGCTGTCAGGGTTTTGGCCCTCCTAGCGTAATTCTGGTTAATCTCTAACATATTTCCTTATTCGTCCATGTTGAATATACTTAACCATTTGTCTTCCATGTGAAAATGTGACTCCTCAGAGAACCAGTTTGATTTAGGATATTTCAAATGTTAATGCTCTGTTACACAATAAACTGTAATACCATTATCTTGTTAGTATTTGTGATAAATGATATTTCATTACCTTATTACTAAGCATCTGGTCTTGAGTCAAGAATTTTGTGATAGTGTGAATAGGACATTTAGAGCTATGTCACACACTGACAGACCAAATTTCCTCAGTTTTTATGCTGTTACAGTGAAGTATTAATCATCTTGGTGTCACAGGGGTCCACCATCAAAATAAAAATTTGCTCACATAATTTAGTCATTGTTTTGCCATGAACTGCATGGGAAAGATAGAGTGAGCTTTGAGGAATGTGACTAATTAGCTGCTACTTGTTCTCTGTTTTAGTCTCTAGAAGACTAAAAGAATAATAGTTGGTGTCAGTAAAGGCCAGAAAAAAAAATATGGTGCTGGCTTCTGTAAAAAGTTCTAGGTTTGCTTGGGATAGAAGCTAAACTGAACCACATTTCAAAACAAAAGCAATTGTGATTTTGGGTAGAAAGAACTGAAAATGTGGTTGAAAACTTTGTTTGCAAGAAAATGGTAAGGTTTTATGGTCTGTTTGCGCTATTATTTTTTTCTTGTTTTATGACAAAAATAAGAACAGTACACATGAAATGAAGTCATTTACATATGGTTGAACAGAAGGCTGTCATGTGGAGCCGGAGCAAGAAACAGATGGACTTAGATACCAGCTGTTTGGATGGAACAGAAAGGAAATTCAAGCTTGAGGAGAATGACTGTAAATCAACGACTGCTGGAGTAGGCTTTGCACCACCACTGGAATGGTCCTGATATGCTTGGGTTAACTAAAACTGCATATATTAGATGGTCTAATGGTAATCAGCATGAGGTTTTTAGGGAACTGATTTAATTTTGATGTTTATGAAAATTTATTTTCTTAGTTCAAGAAAAGAGCCTGCTGCATATATAAGCACTTGGGTAGCAGAGTCTGATCAATCTTGACGTCTTACACCAGAAGAGCCATTTAATTTGAACTTAATTGAAGCTCTTGTTCTGCAAAGTAATTTTGATTATGTTCAGCAAGGTATTTCTTTCTGTGTCACTGGAAAGAAAATTGTATGACTTATGTTAATATTTTAAAGTTAACAAAAAAAAATGCCAGTTGTTAAAATATGTGTTTTGGGCAATAATACCTATCAAGAAGAAAAGTTAAATTCTGTGGTTCTCTTTCCTCTATGTAATTATTGTCACACAACTCCAGTGATGCTGTGAACATGATGCTGTTACTGGGTTATGGTGTTTTTACAGTCCTAATCAATAGACTGATTCTAGATAGCATCAGATTGATTTTCTGGCTTCATGGTTACCTTACTAAGGCCAAATAATAATCAGAACTTGATCTGCTTTATTTCCTTGTCAAGAAACTCATGCTGTCATTTCCTCTCTTGCTGGTTCACAGGGAGGGTAACAACCAGCTAAGGCTATCAGATTCCATCATCAGGTCCATAAGAAAAAATGTACCAGTTCAATCATGTTGATGAATCACAAGGCTGTCTAGATGATGTCTATGACTAGGAGAATAATAATATTTTGTCTTTAACAACTTAAGAAATTGTAAAAGGGTATTAAAAAAAACCTCACCTCTTTTAGTAGTATTTATAAATACAGACTGTAGTCAAGTACTGAAAATTAGGAAAAGTCATCATTCTGTATTCTCTTGATTCTCTTGATATAGCTGAATGCTTTCTCTTAGAACACAAATTTTGCATGTCCATCATTGCGTTCTTAGTTCAGATTGACACACATGATTTTTCTTTCCTATCTTAGAAAATTTGTATTAAGTCAAATAACCAAAACTTTGCCACTGGAGTTTCTTTACTTACCACCATAACTTAAAATTTTGTTGCTGGTTTCATTCTGAACCTGTTTTATTTTAGTCGATTCCATGCAAACAAAAAATGTGCCAGAGATGAAAGGGGCGCATTTTCTCCAAATTTCAATAGTTATGGTTTGGGGGGGAGGGGAGTGAAGAGAGGGGGAGGAATGAAAAAGGCAGATGAAATAGATTTTTCCTCCATAACATTCAAAAAGAGAGAAAAAAAGCCTCTACCCAGCTCAGTCTTCGCAAAATGTGTAGATGCTTTGTTTCATTATGCAGTATTGAAAAATTGGTTTATGAGATATATTCCTGCCTATAACAAGTGAACTTCCCTTTATTATCCCAACTTTGTTCTTGACCAGATTTCTGTAGTGTGCGTCATTCATCAGAAAGGTTTTTAACTGATATGTAAAGCTTTTCCTCAGGTACATTATTTTGCTAGTAACATTATTCCTTTAAGTATTTTTAGTAGATCTTAATAATGGAATACAACATGCCGATATAACCTAATTTTTCTTTATTATGTTTCTAAAAATTTGTATCTGCACATTTTAATAGTCTTATCAAATATATTACGGATTTACTCAATACTGATTCCTTTTGGCTTGTCAGAACATACTCTATATACCGTCTCTGTTTTTTAAAGTTCCAGTTCAGAAGCTTTAAAAAGACTATCTTCCAATCAACTGTATAGAATGGTGATTTCTTCCAGTATTATGTCTTTCACCTTTCAATCCTCTTGGAAGATATTTGAATATGTAAATATCCACCCCCCACCCCCAAATGGGATGTCATCTGTTATGTTAGATGATGATATGTCACTGACAATGCAATTATTTATGTTTTGTATGTCACAGCTGTTGTGAATCTTTGTGGTGAAGCAGTCATTTCAAGAAACATGAACAAGATCAGACTGCAATGAATGTTTCTGTTGTAGATAAAGAGCTGCCGTAGCCCTCCAGACCAATGTGATTTTTGAGAATACCCTGAAATAGTGAGCTGAACAGAGGGGAAACGTAAGAAAAAGAATCAAATTTTCCCTTCAGATTTTGTCCTTGTGCTAAGATATCAGGCTCCAGGCATAGCCATAGACATAACAAGCTGTTGACTAGGGCAGTAGATAGTAGTCTAGTAGCAGTAAAATGTCTCTCTAAATGATTTTATTAGTATAAACACTTGTCTTTGTTCTAGGCCCACTTTCATCTTGGGTACCTGTAGCAGGATGCTCTGACTAGAGTGGGGTAAGCCAGCTCAAACAATGCCCTCCCTATTTGCAAATCTACCAGTGATGAATGGAAAAGGGGGCATCATGCAGCTTTTGGTGTTGAAGAATGCTAAAACCAGTTTGTCTCATCAATTTCAAAGTTAAACACCCTGAAAGTGAGGTGAAGATCTGGTAGAACTGGTAAAATACCCAGAAAAAGGAAAAAAACAAGTGATAACTGCTATTAACTTATCTAAACCTGCTGAGCTGACACAGATGGCCTGGAGACATGTGACTGACAGTCATTCACTTTATACTACAAAATATATAGTTTAAAGTCCCACTTTTTAACAGCAGGGTCTTCTACCCCACCCCTTCTTGGGGTGTGTATGAAGATTCTTGCTTGAATAGGGACACCCCTCAAGGTGGCTGACCAAAAGACATTTGCCCACAGTGGTTGGTATGGGTAACACCAATCTTTATTTAATGATTGGTTTTGCTAGCTTTAAAACTATTGCTTTAATATAATTGCTTCAGCATGGTTTAGAAAGAATGTAGTATACTATATTAGCAGTTATATGTCCTATACTGTGTAATAGATAATTCTGATTAAGATGTCTTTGTTTAATCAGTCATAATAAATATTTATATTTATACTTATATTTATACTTATATAAATATACCAAGTTTGACATCCTTAATCCTGAAGCGTAAGTTGTATAAAGGTTCAATTACACCTGTATAATCTTTTAGACATAAACCTTTGACAGAGCAAGGGCTAAGGTTGGATCCAGCCACACCTGGGATCCTCTCTGAGAAGGAGTTTAGAAAGCAAAGAGGACAGACCTATCTGAATACTCGGCATTTTCAGGAACAGTCTCAACTGACTGTTGAGGGTGTCCTATTTGTTTACAGTCTAATCTGTTTTGGAGCAGCAACCACCTTGGGGAGTCTTTGGGATAACCAGATTCTCCATTCAGAATGCTAATTAATAATTGAAGCATGCAGTTAATGTTTACCAATTTGTTTAGGCACAGCATGAGCTACCTGGGAGAATCTCCAAGTCTATAACAGTCCAAAGTTTCCACATGAAGGTGGACAGGAATTCATTTAAACCTGTCTCTCAAGCCAGTCCTTTGGTTCATCTGTGCAGAAAGAGGAGTTGTGGAGTTCCCGGACCACCCAGGGAACTCATGACTAAATGCACTGTGTGTGCACTCAGGCACAGCCCTGACACTCAGCCAAGTTATAACTACAGGATAGCTATGGGGCAACTGAATTTTTCTGTTATGGTTGCAATACAAACCACGCAGCTTTTGTTACATGGGATTGAGTACCATGAAGGATGATAAAGTGACATCCCTCCTCAGGAATTTATCATTCCTCACCTGAAAGAATTCAAGTTTTCTGTAGTCCTGAAAATCCTGGAGATGACTCTGAATGTAGTTCTGAGGATTCACTGGGCCCCCTGGGACCATTCATTGCCTTATTTATTGTATATTTTTCTGCTGTTTTGAAGACTGGGTTTATATCTTGCACCTATTATAATTCTGGTTCAAATCCTGGACTCTAAATCAACATGCAGCATTGGGACATAGCACATTAAACCAACCAAACAAACACAAACCAAAACAAAATTATAGAGTTGCCCACATATAGAGGTACTAGCAGAAACACTCCCCCAAAAGAATGAAGCATCATAAGTTGTCATTAATTGAAACTGTCTATGAGGTTCTGAATTGACATAAGGGGAAAGAAATTTGTCCACCTTGTGCATAACTAAGCATTGCATGTGTAGCTCAGAGGGAGACTGTAGAATATCTCTCCTTGGAGGTTTTTACAGCCCAACTAAGCAACCTGCTCTATTGAGTGTTGACTATTCTGCATAAAAGACTGAATGTGAGGATCTCTTCAAATCTCTTCTAAGCTGCTTTGTTTTGTGATTCTGTGATTCCATGAGAGTTGGAAAAAGTAAACAAAGGAAGCAAGGAGATAGACATCTGAAGAT
This sequence comes from Corvus brachyrhynchos, assembly GCF_000691975.1. Lineage (NCBI taxonomy): Eukaryota > Metazoa > Chordata > Aves > Passeriformes > Corvidae > Corvus > Corvus brachyrhynchos. Next base: position 5,349,987 of record NW_008238983.1, on the reverse strand, counting down.
ATGGGGAAAAAATAGTTTAAATCTAACTTTTCATTCCTCCTTTTTTTTAATCTCAAAATGGGATCAAACATCTCTGTGGATTTTCTCTTAAAATAAACATTGATTATTAACTACAATATTGTATGCAAGACTTCCTTTATATTAGCCAATTACTGGTTTAGTCCTTTCTAAAGTATATATCCACACTCTACACAATTCCATTTCCTCAAGATGAAAATAAAAATTAAGAACATTCATCAAAAACAAAAGAAAAGGGCCCTAGGAAGTAGGAATAATACTGTGAAAAGGATTGACCTTTGTTTACTTCACCTTTGTAGCTATAGGACCATAGCAGCTTTTTCACAAGCAGTTTCCATGTAATAGAGTCACTTCTTCAGAAAATCTGGAATAACATTATGGTGAATCTAGTTCCAAAGGGACTTTTTAATCTACTTTACAGGACAGGATCAGGTCCATAAATCATAGCAACTCTAGTCTGAAGGGAAAAAAAGATTTTCCAATGTCATACACATTCCTAACAGAATGAATTGCCTGAGGAAGGTATTTATGAAAACACTAACCAAAAGTGTGAGCCAGAAGAAATCTTCTGTAGAAATTGGAGTAATATATCAAAGTGACAGAAGTAGAGACAGTAGGGTTTCTTTTAATCAGCGAGTTCTGTGTAATTAAATGTGGAGTAACCAAAGAGACTTTTACTGCAAATAAATGAAAATATAGATCTGTTTACATGTTTGCTATCACATATCTTTGGTAAGAGTGAGAAATAAAACTAGAAGGAAGGGAAAAATATATATGTTTTCTTCATGGGTGAAGAAAAATGCTACAGCTTTGTTCACTGCATGTTGTTAGAACCAGTCGATGATCTTTAAATTAGGAGTTCTCTGGTTAACAAACAAAACAAGGTAGAGAGGCAACACATCATTTCACTTATGAGATCACCTAAGACACACCTAAGAGCCACAAAGAGTTGTGACTGTTCCCATTTATTTGATAATTATGTTGCAATTCAGTGGGAAATGAACAAAATTCATAGAATATTTAACAGTTATTCTTGAAACTCAGCAAAAAAAATATGAGGGAGAAGTAATTTTTGTCAAAGTGTTAAAAATGCCATTCTCCAAATCATTGCCCTAAAAACTGAATAGTTCAGTCATGAAAGCTAAAAGACTATGTGGTAGGATGACAAGCACTGCAGCATGTGGGTGAAATAGATCTCTGTTATTTTATAGCATTCTGTTTTGAAGCAAACACCGTATTTGAGGGTGTTTCAAATATAGTCTCTCGAATTGATAAGCAGTGCAGAAAGCTGATCTATGTAATGAGTTCGATGTGATATTCAAGTTGCTGCTAAAACAAATAAAACCCAGAAAAACATTTTTATATTCAACAGAAATTCAACTTTCATGAGGTCCTAAGATTACAAACCACCTTGACATATGCCTGGCCCTGATATGCCATCTGATTTCCATAAATGTCTGAATATACCTCACTTCACATTTTACTGTTCTTTTAAGGATGATCATTAAACCTTCTAAAAATAATTTTTGTCAAAATTCAGGACTCCATGTTCAGTGCAAATCCCCAAGTCAATATGTAAATAGTGTGAAGACTGGCTGCAAGATTTAACTCCTTCTATTCTAGCTTGCTTACAGTGAAGAGAGTTAGCCTTCTGCAGTGCTGCTAAGTAATCTTCAATTGTCCTAAGTTTTCCCCTTTGCATGTGTCTGTCTCATTTCCTCTCCAATAACTTGAATTATAATTGCAAAAGATAAGGGAGATAAGCAACATTTTCATACTGATTCATAGATAGGAAAGGAAATGTTTTAGTCCCATCTCCCAAGGGCTGAAGTCTTTCACCTTTACTTATTTCTTACTGTATGCTGATGGGAAAATAATGGTGAGAATGTGAGATAATACAGAAATATAAGCTAGGATTAGTCTGGGAAACTGGCAACAACATTCTCTATTCAGACAGCTGTTTCAGTATAGTTGTCTCAGGAAGTTGGCAGTGACAGATGCCTTTGATTAACATCTAGCCTGGTGCTTGCTACTGCTAAAGCAAACTGTAGACTTGCACTAGGACATTTTCAGCCTTTGTCTGTCTCAAAGCAAACTGTGTAGCTCCTGGTGAAGAACCATGAAGTTTATATCACACTGGATTAAAAATGTCTTTGGGAATGCTCTAGAATGTTAAGTTGCATGTGTTCTCCCATTTGTTCCTGGAAATCTTTATAACGAAACAAATCCACCAGTCAGTGTGCATAACACACAGATATAGTGTCCAGTCTCTTTGGAGTACTATTTACCAGGACTTTTCATGGACTGCAGTTTTAGGACACCCTCTTCAAAGGAAAGATCCTATTATCTGGCATAAAAACTTATGATTTCCCAAGTATGAGAAGCAACATCTGCTCTCACAAACATAGATATCTAAACTTCATTAATCCTCTACATCCCCTCTGGATGTATTTGAAGAATGATGAAATAAAACTTTTACAGCCTTTATTTAAGAGAATTCTACACCATCAGAAAATTCTATAATCAAACTTGGAGCATATTGCCCTTTCCCTTGAGACTTATGAGGAAAATAATAAAATTTTTGGCCTTGATTTGAAGACAGTGTGGTCAGGTCTATCAAAAATGCCGGGAAAGTTGAGTTTTCAGTTGTATGTGAATATCAATGGGAGTTGAACATTTTAAGAAGTATGTTCTGTACCTCAGAAATTACTATGGGTTTTATACTATGTTTTGAGTCACCACTATGAATCACTGTAGCATTTTGCTTTCACCTCTGCACTTCCCACAGCAAGTTATTTATAGCACTCAATGCCTGCATTTAGGTTGCTGTTTGACAGCTTCATTTGTACTCAGATTTTTTAGTATTGCTGTTGTACAGGTAGGTTTGCAGAATTTCATCCAAAAGTTGCATCCTGAGTGGAACTGGCCTAGGTAAAAGGACTTAAGCGGAACTTAGTTATGAATCAGATGTAATAGCCGGTGAAAATCTTCCACGTTATCTTAAGACTAAAATGTTAATGCAGTATTTGTGGGCAATAATGCACTTTTGTATGAACAGGAACAAAAACTGTCCCACCAGAAATTACAGTTTTACACTTTGATTTGAAACCAAGAGGGAATCAGGATGTCTCTCTCTGGCCATCAACTTTGGCATCACCTTCTCTGCAAATACAGACACAACAAAAAAACACTGGTCAGAGAAGCCTACTAATAGGCTCAAGTTGCCTATCTAACCCTATCTAAGACTAGTAAAAATCCAAAGCTTTACGTTATACATTCTGTGTTTAGCTCCTAGTGTCAGGAGGAGGAGTGAAATGGGGAAATAAAAATAAAGCAATAGGAGAAAAGCCAACATGATGATTCATGGGCATGATGTGTCAGATGGTCTAAAACCAGAGATTTCCTTGAATGCTACTGGCAGTAACATTCACAGCATATATTTCAACGTCTAGATTTCCACCACTTTAATATCTGCTTTAAATCTGCAAGGTTTTTTTCTTAAGGAAACTTTCTGTTTGTCTTAGTATGTCTACTAGTGGAATGTTTCCATTTAATTGATCAAATTAATGTCATATTTATATTCCTAATTGGGATTTGTATTTAACATTGTATTGATAGGAAAACTCATGACTCCAAGATAAGTTTTTGTAGCATATCTACAGGCCATAGTAATACTTTTAAACGGTTAGAAGCATTTTAAAGCTATGAAACACATACAAGGTCTTCATTGTTGTCTGCTATTTCTCCTGGTGGTAATATTATGCTGACACATCATGCAAGAAGCACATATATGGTGTTAGCTGTTGTTAAATAATTGAAAAAAAATATTCTCAGTCAACAGAACTTCAACTTAAATCTACTTTTAAAAAGATATGTTATTAAGCTTGGTTGACTTTCACTAAGAAACATAGCACACTGTAAAAAAGTCTCTAAAAGCTTGTTTTCATTAACTGTCATATTCATCAGCAAAGAAAGACCTTACTGAATATATTACCATCATAAATTATGTAGGAGGCTTTTTGAATGCTTAAGGAAGGTGATGTCTTCTTTACTTACCAAAGATGGATTATATACATCCTCATACAAGGACCATAAAAAACAGATAAAGTGGAAAGAAACCTCCTTCATTGTTAGGGAGTTCATGATCAATTATTTGTTTAGGCAAGTCTCTGTAGTTCCTTAACATATAAGCATTAATATTTCTTTTCTATGTTGCTGTGCGTAGTAAAAGAGAGAAGAAGCAAAAAATATCAGTGGAGATTCAAACCTTTATTTTAAGAAAAATAGCTTCCATATCACAATTCACAGCTTTGATTAAGTAGTGTTCAGAGGAGGATGGTGGGATGAAGTCCCTATGATGTCTACTGCTTTATCTGGTTTAATATCATCATAACAAAGTTGTGGACATCAGGCTTTAGAAAGCTCTTGGGTGAGAAAAAGGGTACTAAATGTTCTGACAAAGCCCTCCCTTCCTTTAAGAATTAAATTTGGGATTTTTCCCCAATGTTTTTAATCAATAGCAAAATTAATTTATAAAAACTATTTTTTATCAGCTTTTCATCATAAGTATTTTGAACAGCTATGTTTGCAGCACACAGACTACTTTGTGTCTTGAAATGACAGTAACCTGTTTCTGCATGATATTATTCTGCTTGAAATTTTGGGATATAGCTCACTACCTACAGTTACCTGTCAGATTTTGTGCATTGGAATGACCTTGGTTTGTACTCCATCTGTGTAGCTTCTGACACAGAGAACTATCAGTACAGACTCGTGCAGGTATGCAAACCTGGACAATATGGTTTGTGTTCTTCAGTATGGCAACAAAGGGATATTTGGTCACAGAGCTGCTCAACTTTTTTTTCCAAAAGCCTTGCCTCTGCAAGGGCAAATTCAGACTCCTTTTTTCCATGGTTTTCACATCAGCAGCTATTCTCTAGTTGGGTCCTTAGTGCAGTCTCATTCCAGTCTGCCATTTTTCATCACAAAATCAGGAAAAGAGAGTAGATTAATTGCAGTGCCTGCTCTTGACTTATGGCTTATCCAGTTCGTCGCACTGGTAAGTAATTCCCACAGAGTATTCACGGAGTGAATCTATATATTTTCTGAGGCCACTTTCTGAGATTCCTCTAAAAATTCCTGTTATCAGATTGTTTGCTTACGCTGTTTTTGCCATGGACAACAGCAAATTCTACATGCTTTATTGTACTGAGGCTTAAAAAAAGTCTCAAAGTACAATCTAAACACAGAAGCGTGTCCATGCAGATTTTCACATTCCCCATTAATATATATAAATACACATCTTGAGATTGCAGGAGATTAATTTTTAATATAAGGCAATATATGTAATGGTTAATCGGAACTGTCTTGGGGTTTTGAGGTGGTTTGACTCTTGTGTAATTATAGCAGTTTATCATGAATCTGGGGAAAAGTTTTGTTCTCACATAACCTTTATTACTTCCCTTTTTCTATGGTAAAAGGATGCATAATAATTTCCTTTTTGCTATTGCCCTCTCTGTTCTGACCTTCAAATGTCAGACTTTCTGCTTTTTGATCACACATATAATATGCACCTTGACTCACTTATGTGAAGCTATATAAGACAAAGGTCCTTTCATGATTCAAGCTTTGAGAGAAGTAATCATATTATATCCATCATTTATACCAAAAGAGCAGATATTTTATCCAAATTTGGCATGCTTCCTACTGATGTAGAATAAAAGTGACAGAAATACAAAAATATATGTATCTTAAAGCACAAAACCAAATGTAATATATGCTCCTTTTCAGACACTGCTGCTTGCCCAAAATCATATTGGATTGTTTAGAAGTTAAATAGTTGTCTTCTAAGTACACTTCAGTCTTTAGGCTATATTGTATTTCACGCTACAAGTGTTTTCCGAAATGGCTCAATGCTTGCGAAATATACATAGTGCTATTAATCTCTCCAATTATTGTGTGATTGCATAAAAAGTCAAAACATTTTCTCCCATACGTAATTTTTTAGCACCAATGACTGCAAATTATGAAGTATCAGGTGTTTTTAATTTACTTAATTACCAGTTGCATTTCTCTTTATCAGTTGAAAGCTTTATATAACCCAGTAAGAAATGTTAGGTCAGCATAAAGTTGTTTCTGATTTTGAAAACTGGAAGACATTACAGGTAGATGCCTAATGGAGGAAGCTTATGCATAAAATAATTTTTTTTTGAGGGACTGAGTATTTTCAAAGACAATGAAGTATCTATAGAGCTCTCTAAATGTGAAAAAAAAAAAAAAGAGGGAGAGCTTAGAAGGCCTCATTTTCTCCATCCATTCAGCTTTCTAGATCAGAAATTGCATGCTTTACTGAAGTCAAATGAGCTACATAGATGAAATATGGTTGCGAATGAAACTCAATTCTTGTATGATTCTAATTTGTTAGTTTTTGATTTATTAGTATTACTTCCTTAAAATTTTTTTACAAGCAACATCTCTTCCATGAAATCTTAAAAATTATGATTTCGTTCATAATGATAAAGAACCATATTCAAGAGCTTTCACAAGAATATATTCTTATGGATCAAAACAACACCTGAAGTTACATGATCAGTAGTGAATATTCTCCTTATTGGCAGAAAAGGAAAGAAAAAAAAACTTTTCCAGCTCCAGCTGCTGGAAGGTTGTCCACTTACTTTTTTGATAGAGTAATTGTGTTTATTTTGTTCTACATTTTCTACACAGCTTTTCTACAGAAAATTTCTCTCAAATGAAAATTCTTCAGCATCACCAAGCTTTATGAACTGTAAATACCCAACAAATGCAATTACTAAGTAGCCAGAAGATTTTTTTTTTTTTTAATTCATACTAGGCTGAGAGATCTATCGAGAGTTGGAGTGCCCTGAGATAGGATAGAAATGCCAATCCCTGAATGATTCCAGGTCATTTCCATGTAGGAAGAAATCTGGGCTGTTCACTGCTAGATGAAATTAGTATCTTTATTTTCCAGTGAAACCAATATATCCAGACAGTTGCAGTGTGCTTTTGAGAATCTCATGCTGAGGATGCCTGGAAGCCAAGGACTGAGCAGTATCACACAATTCCCAGTAGTCTCTGGTTTTATGTAACTAACTGGTGCAGGACAGGATTTCACAAGAATCTCCTCGCAGCAGTATAGCCAACTGATGTAAAGAGAATGGCTACTGAGGCGTAACAGTCTTCTCCAACCTGCTTTCCACAGAATTTATTGTTGGTATGGCTCTTCTATCTTGGAAATTTTTAACCAGAAAGTGTTAGTAGACTTGGTTCTTTCTACTTCTTTCTGTTTTAAATAGAAACTTTTTTAAAAGAAGGGGGAAAAAAAGCTACCTATTTTTTAAGAAACTAGTTTATTTTGAAAGCATTGTTTATAATTTTCCACTGTTGCAGTCTTTATTCCTCATGTTGTTAAACTTTTTTCATTTATATCACTTCCACAAATTATAAGCTTGGATTAATGATTTTCATTAAGAATTGTTGTTAAAGTTTTGTGAATGATGATTAATTCCTTTTTCTCTTAGGAAGGAAACTCTGATGAATTTTATCTGAATTTTTGCAATCTCTTTTCAAACACATGTGAGTGACTGTATCATAATAGACATGCCATTACTCAGTTTGTGGAAAATTTGTGCTTGGGGAGGACTATGATACCCAAGTGGTTTAAGATTTCCCAGAAATAATAAGCTTGTAGGCAGGGAAGGCTATGTAATTAGTGCTTTTGTCAGAAAGCTTTCTAGTGGAAGGATGACTTTAAGCTAAATGTAGGAGAAATAGAGTCTACATGTATGTCCTTAAACTACAATGAAAAACTAGACGGTTTTAAAAATTTTGTCCTTTCAAGTTATCATGGCCAGGACATTTATTTCGCCTTAAACTGGAGAACTGAGTGTTTGAAATACCAGGTAGAGATTCCTCTTTAAAAAATTTCAAAATAATCTGCTTTTAAAAATGGGATTTAGGCATTTTATTGTTGTCCTGGCTGCAGGCAGGACAGGGTTAATTTTTGCCGTAGTCAGGAGGGGGCATGGCCAAGAAGAGTAGTTTGGGAGGTGGAGGAACTCTCTTCTGGGGAGAAGGGTTTGCTTCCATTTGGGCTGGGCTCGTGAGTGTTTTGCACGTGAATCACCCTCCCTTTCATACAGTTTTAGTATCACTGCCATTATTGTTCCTTTTCTTATCTTATCTTCTTATCTCAGCCCATGAAC
>NW_008238983.1:5330074-5341470 GCF_000691975.1 Corvus brachyrhynchos | reverse complement strand
ACTGGGGGGGGGTGGGGTGGGGTGGAAGGGGTGAAGGTGGCAAGAGGTAGCGATCGAGTGGCAGCATGGCTTGGAGGGTCTGGGTGGGGGAACTAATTTGGGGAGTACCTAAACCATGACAACTATGAAACAAGTCAGCAAAACTTAGAAATCACCTCTTACTACTGATCTTCACTGTAAACAATTCAGATATGAATCTTTAACTGGTTTCACAGCCACAAAACTAAAAAGAACAAAATAACAGAAAACTATGAATAGCTTTTTTGGTATTTCTTTACATTGGCTCTTTTGGAGTTGCATGGATGAGGAGAGCTTATCTGTAATTTGAGAGACATTTTGCTACATATCTCAACAATACTATATGTTAGTTTTCCTTTATCATCAACTAGGAGATTCCTGCTTTCTTAAAATATGCATTCTGAGAAATAATGTGCTCATTTCTTTCTCTACCTTTGACAAACTACACATTACACCTTATTGAACACTATCCTGGGCCCTGTCAGTTCTGGGAGACCATTCCACAGTTTCCACTGAAACAAGATTGCTCATATGCTAGGGAGAGCAGATGTCTGTGTATCTACAGAGAAAAAGGATGTACTGACAAACGTTTATCATGAGAGAAACCAAGCTTTTTAAGGTGTAAAGTGAATTACACAAAAACAAACAAACAAACAAAAAAAAACCAAACAAAACCCTATTGCTGAAAATTTGAAATACCGTATGTATTTTAGCTTGGCAAAAGAAGTACAAGAGAAGGTTTACAGCCTCTGTACAGTCAAAAAATAGAAGTGGATAACTAGCATCTTGACCTAGGCAGAACTCTTGCAGGGAATGCAGAAGTCAGGTAGGCTTTCTTGGGCAGAAAGGAGTAATGGGATGCCTCTCCAGGAGCACCAGCAGCAGAGATTGATCAGGGCCCTGGAGGGAAAGGAGCTGCAGGGGGAATGGAGCGGGCTGTGTACTATCAGGTGGAATAAATATGATCTTGACAGGGGCTTCACAAGGAACCCTGCAGAGGGAAGATGTGAGCCCTGTGATGCAGGGAAGGAGGGACAGATAAAGACCATTCTTGAATGAGTGATGGATAAAGACTCACTAGATAAAGACTAGCTAGATGGGAGAGGCATGAAGCTTGTGACCTCTGGCTTCTAAAATAAAGACTCCTTATCTACCCTCAGATCTGAACTCACAGGATTAATAGTAATATCCTGTGTAAGGGAACAAGTTCCATTCAGAGAGGCCTCAGAGTGAACTGGGCATGCACAGAACACTAGCACAAAGAGGAAGTGCAGGGTAGTGATGGCTGGAGGTCCCCTTTTGCAGAGTGGGAGCACCTTACATCTTACCAGGGGTCCTAGAGCACACTTTGCTTGTCATGAGGTTTGCTGCTTGCAAACATCCTGGACTGGGGCAGGAAGGAGTGTTCCGGTGAGACTGCCAAGGGTTTTCCAATTCTGAGACTCCCTTTCACTCTGTCCATGTGCATCACTTCTGAGGGACGCCTGGGAAGAAATCAGGTGAGGCTACAGTAGTCTGGAGATAAAGATAAGGACATGGAAGGCCAAGTGGTGTTTATCTCAGTTCTGCTACTGAAGGAACAGGACTCCAGTAGGAGTGGATACACGGTGTGAGTTAGCAACTGCCTGGTGTCCTGGGTAGTGTCTTGGCTTTTATAACCACAGGCTTCTCTTTGAGAACTTCTAGCAAGAGATGGGACCCACTTGACTGTAACGACCTAAAAGCATCTTTGGCCTCAGTCTTGCTTGTTTTGTTGAAGGGAATGTTAAACCAGATACACTGAGAATGATGATGACAGTTTGCAGGTAAATGAAAATGTGGAAATCAGGGGTAATAAGCACATGGGACAATGTGATTGGAGTAAAAGGACTTTTGGAAAAGATGAAAAAAGTGTCAAAGGCCACCTCTGAAGTTCCTGTGCACAAATGCACACCAAGTGTGATGTGTGTGATTGAAAAACTAAGAAGTGCTTGCAATAACTGAGAGGAGGACAGCTTGTGTGTCTGGAGGGCTGTGATGGATTGATGTCTGGATACAGGCCCCTTAGGAAAGACAAGGAGTAGGGAAAAGGAGATGGGGTTGCCAGTGCACTAAGGAGCAGCTCAGATATATGGAGCTCTTCAGCTCTCCAGACAGGTGACAAACTTGTTGAGGAGCTGGGGGTCAGAAGTAGAGAACAAAGCAACAAGGGCAACATTGTGATAAGAATTTATTATGGACCACCTGTCCAAAGTGAGCAAGTTAATAAAGTCATCTTTGTTGGGCTCAAATGACAAAATCCTTCATTTGATATGTTACACAAGGAAATCCAAGGCAAACTCAGCCTTCAGCAGCATAGGAAATGAAGGGGTTAAGTTCAAGGCTTCATTTACCTCTGTTAGATAGGATAGACAGTAAAACTACAAAATCAAAATATGCTAGAATGTGCTAGAATTCTTGATATAATTTTGATATAATTGTTGTTTATTCATATTCATACATTAGCTTTCCTTGGAAGTAGGATGCCAAGATAAGAGAGTTAATATCATAAAACGCTTTTACTTTATAAAAAGCCTGTCAACATCCTGTAAGTATTTTTTTCTTCCAATTTTTTGTATGGCATTAAGATGATTGTTGGACAGCTAAGTCACTCATTATTCTAGCCTTACATCACACCATTGTTGATGAGAAAAGGTTGTCTTTCTTAAGCTGTGAACTTTCCATTTTCTTATTAAATAAAGCAGAGACTTCAACTTTACTAACACAAGCAATATTTATGGTATTGTATTCCCAGGGATTTTTGCATAAATGATGACTGACATTTGGAGATGCCAGCAAGTGGTTAGATCTCAAATTAGATAAGATTAACTAGTATTAGCTAGAAATTCTGTCACATATTGACCTCCTAATCCTATGCGTTGAACAAATCAAAATATTCTATTCCTGCTCCAAAAAGCTAGTACAAGAAGTAGAAAGAACAGGCATATATATATCTTGAAAATAAAATAAAACAATGCTATAATTAAATAATATCTTGAGGAGGGCTATCTAATTCTTTTAATCAGTTGAAGCATTTGTCTTTTGTATGCATTAGGTGCATTACAGTATTTTGAAAGGCTATGATTTTTTTAACAGGTCAAGTGCATATTTTGTCTATGTCCCTCCCATTACATTGTTCCTGCTTTTCCAGTAGACTAGTTTAAGAAACTAAAGTGTTGTGATCTTTCAAAAAATGTTATAAGACTCTCTATTTGACCATATTTTTGTTTAGTTTGCTCTCTTGGGAAAAGAGATATGAATTCTGAATAATCTGAGAACCACAGGATTGTTGTAATTATTTGACCACATTTTCCAGGCTTTTATTTTTACTTTTTTAAAGCTTGTCCAGCAAATGAAATTAATTTTACCAGATATGAAATAAACTGATAGAAAACCACAGAATTATTCCTATCTTGACTTTGTCTTGAAATACGTATGCTATCTATGAATCACTGATAAAGATCTGTTATTTAAAATTGCACTTATGTTGCTTATTAAACCTCTTTATTTTTAGGAAAATACAAACCTTTCTGTTAGCATATTCATTTGAACATGATTTTCATGTTCAAAATTACATACTGGGGAATTTTCAGTCTTAAGAGGGTACTGGTGAAACATAGATTTAAAAGAAACAGAAAGATTTTAGTTATAGGCTAGCTGTGTTGAAATTAGTTAGAATAGGAAGGAATTTGGGCCCAGCTACCAAATAACTGATGATCTGTCATTTGCATGTTTGCTTAGCTGTGCTTAGAATGAGAAGTAGAAACATTGATAAATTGGTCTAAGGAACAAGGACAATCACCAGCTTCCTCCCTTGGTGGGAACCCGTTCAAAAATCACGCAAGAAGAAACTTACAGGTCACTAAAGTAATTAGGATTGTTAAAGTTCAGAAGGGCGAAAAGGTTAAGATGAGGAAGATGAGTTACTTCATTTTTTTTTGGACCACTGACCCAATTCAAGACCACCAACTCAATTCAGAACACACACTACGCATGCTTAATGACATGTAAGCTCATTTCCATATGAAACAGAGAATGGGAGGTGTTAATGCTATGAATATGCATTTGTATTTTGGATATTCATAATATTTGGAAATAAAAAGCTTTGTGTTTGCTTGTATCAGGGCCCTGCGTCTTAGGGAGCGATCCCATGCACTGCCTGGCGCCAAATAAAACATGCACTTTCTAACTCTAAACTGTTAGAGAGTTTTTGTCTGTCTCAGTTGGATATCGATATTAGATCGATATTCATATTTTGGTAAATCACTGTTTTGAATCAAACCCTTCAAATTTTTAGCAACTAAATTTATAAATAAATGCTTATATCCTTGCAGGCGTACAGTGTCATGGGAACTGGACTGTAATAGAAGGGGCAAAAAATGGTCATTATGAAAATGCTAGAGATGCCATCTGAGTTAGAGCAGTGGTGCCTACCACAGTGCTTTGCTGCTGGTACCAATAGTGGGAAGTAAATGACAATAACATCGTAAATACCAGTAGTGTCACAGTAAATTACATGAGCCTGGCCAGTGGCCTTGTACTTCCAGAGCCTGCATCAGCCATTATCATTCCCTTTGGACAATTTAACTCTCTGAACAGGTGACTGGTGCTGAGCCTTGTGTATCAGCTCTTGAGCTACTGCAATTATTATGCTCTGTTTTTAAGTAAAATCAGCTTTGTCATATTAATATTCAATTTAGGCTATGTTAATTTGGCTGAAAGCTGGGGGTTCAGGGACCAATTAACAATCAGTTCAGATATTCCTGCCTCAAGGGTGGTACTATCAGTTGGAAGGGTTTGACAACTGGAGACAATATTGGTAATATCCTTGAACATTTCTCAGGAATCTGGGCTGAGCCATTTAAAGAATGCAGCCAATTGTTAATGGATTAGTATTTATCTCTCATAACTTCATACTAGTTTGTTTAAGGTGTTGTGCAGGGCAAACTGTTATTCATACAGGATTAATGATAAAGAGATACATAGGTGACATAATTTATAATCCATAAAGAGGATTGCTTTTGTTATTAAAGATGGGAATACAATGTAAAAAAGTAATAGTATATAAAACCAGCAGAAAATAACTATATGAGTGTGTGAACACAAAACTGCTTAATGGAATATTTTATATGAAGAAAACACATTTTGGAAAAAGTTTCAAAAACACACTTCAAATGTGTTTTCATGTGTTAATAATAATTTGTGTTCAAATGCTTAGCTCTTTTCTGAGACAGAGTTTGCCTGAAGCTTACTTTAAAACCTGAGGTTGTTTCCTTCTTGGTTGTGTATATTTTATTAGAAAGTTTCATGTGGAGAGGCATATATATTTCACAATTTCATTTTTGATTGTTTATTGGAACAAACCCATCATTTTTTGATGGTTGATGTGTTTTGAATCAATGAGCAGATTAAAACCAAATTTCATTGTCAAAATCTTGTGATTTCTAGATGCCAGACAAGTTTTGAAAAAAAAACAGAACCAAAGTAAACTACTTAGCTACTACTTGTCAGAGAAAGCCTGTACAAAATTGTTCAGGAACTACTGCTTGAAAAAATCTGTTTAAAAAGTAGAACTTTTCATTAAATTCTTCCATCCAATACTCTGTTTTTAACAAACAGTGACTTTCCCAAGTCCATTTCCCCCCTCTGTTAAGGGATTGCATTTGCAATTGACACAGCTAAATTTGCAAGCATAACTAAACAACATGAACTAAGGATGAACAAGTCTTTAATATAATGATGAATATAATATTTAAGAGAGACTTATTTTTAAACCATGATTCTCTATCAGTTGGATACAGTAAAGAGTCTGGGGGGAATTTCAGCATTGAAATCCAACTGTTAAACAGGAAGAAGCACTCTAGATTCATCATCATCTAGAGAACAAACCCACAGTCTCTTAATTGGCTGTTTCTTGCTGGGGTTAATCTGGATTTTTGAAGTAAGTGGGCACTCAGCTATCTTCTATTATTTTTGTTTTCCGAATTTTTGTTTGAGATATATTTGTTAGGTCTCCGAAAATTCCCGTTCCTTTTCCCCCTCTCCTCTCATGTATTAGATCCCTCAGAATACAAAAATGATTTGCTGTTATTGTCTAAAGTAAATTTGCCGCCTAATAGGGGAATAATTGTCTGTCAAGATGATGCTGTGAAGGTTTCTTAGCATCCTATCTGTGGATGCTATGGAACAGTGCGTATCTAGGATTTGTGAAAAAAAGCAGCAGTTAATGTCTTTTTTTTTAATCCAGCCTCCTTTCTACTTGCATTAGCCCAGCTGCAAAGCTTCAAGTGCATTGATTTGTTTTGTGAACAGTGTTGTCATTTCAATGGTGTCCATTTCAGCTGAGATTGTCCTAAGTAGATGATGGCTTTTTAATGTTTTAATTATCAAGTGTTTGTTGGTTACAGTCACAGGCTGCCATGTAATAGAGTGCATTTAATCTTCATACTTTTATGCGATGAAGATCACTCAGAAAGACATTAGCATTTTGCAGCTTTGTTCTTGTCTTAAAGGAAATAATATCTATTAGCTCAAAATTTATTCCTTTACTTGTGTGTTTCTATTTTTTTCCATTTTTTTCTATTGTCCAAAGCATCACAAGCAATTGGTCCTTGCTTTTCCCAATAACTTATTTCTGTCTGCAGCCTTGCCTTTCTATATTGATTATGTGCCACTGGCACAGTAAACTGCTGTCCACAGTGGAAGATTTGGATGCGCAGAAAAATTAATTCATATGAGCTAGACTTGGACTGGTACAGTGAAGCTGGGAAACAAAATCAGCAGCAACTGACCTTGGCTTAATCTCTGGAGGCTTTCTTTGCAACTGATGGAGGAAAGAGAACAGACACACATCCCCAAGCAATTTTAAACCCATGGGCTCCCTCTCTCTGTCTTCATTCCTTCACTCACTTTCAGGAAAGCACACAAATTAGTTTCCTACTCTGAGCTGCATTTACAGCCACCTCACACACTGTTCAAAGGACTGGAGATCCTCCTTGAGCTGAGGGAGAACTTTTCCTTCTCTCCCTCCCTTCTGCCCTCCTTCTACTCCTTGCTCTCAATAGATCAGCAATCCCATAGAAGCAACAGTCTTACACTGCCCCACTTGGGGCCTAAAAGCTAGACTAATTTTTTGTTCTTTATTTTTTTCAGTTGGTGTTTTCTACTCTTTCATGATGTTTCCCCCATCTTCTTTCTTTTGTATCTGATGGAAGCAAGAAAATCACACTTGTTAAATCTATTTTTAATCACTTAGGAGAAACACTTCTTCTGCACTCAAAGACATGATTAAATACCCATCTCCATACTGACACAGGCTTAAATCTCTGGCTGCTCTCCTGAAATTTATAGGAACCATCTGTGTTTGATTTTCTAGCCTCAGCACTTTTGATGAGGCAGTCCTGCCAACAACACCTTTTATTTAGATTTCTCTTTGCAATAACTTACCCTCTTAAACTCTTATGGTGGGTCAGAGGGAATACACTGCATATATGGAGCTAGGAGTGTGTTGGTTGTTTTAATGTAGTAATTTTCTAATTAGATACTAAAAATTCATTGTATTTCAATCCTGTCACTATAATGCCTTTTCTCACAGGTAATAAGTGCCTTTTTTACTTACCTCTACAGATGTAGATCCTGGGCTTGATTTGGCAGGTCTGTGTAGGGATTTAGGGGCTCAGACTTACACACAAAGGTGAAATAAAAAAATCTGTTGAAGTTCTCCAAACATTTTTGTAGTATTCATAGCTTCAGAATTTGATCAGGGAACCTGTATCAACTCACACATAGTGACATTTTCGAACAATTAATAGATTTCAAAGACTGATCATTTGCCTGCAGCGCAAACCAGTAACTTGATTATTTGTGAGTTCCGCAAATATGTTCAGGGTCTGTGAGCTGCAATCATTCCCCATGGTCAATGGAAATTCTGAGCACTGAAATGTAAAAAGAATTGATCAATCTATTGGATTAGCATGCCCCTGACCTACTATCCAATATTTATATTAATGAAGGCTGACAAGTTGCTTTAACCCAATGATGTGTTTGCTTTTAGGTAATTTGCAAATAGTGCCCACACATTTTAGGAGTGCAACACAGAAAAGGAAAAGTCTATTTCTGGATCTCTAATTCTCTGAACTGTTCTGCCAGTGCCATCTGTGGTTTGTGCATTTGGATTTAAGAACTCGACAGTTCTGATAGGGATATCTTTCTTCTCTGCTGACCATCTGTCACAGGTGTGGGCAGCAGAACACATACTATTAATTCTATAGATTAAAACTGCAGTTGGACTGTTGTGCTTGTTTATTAGTGTCTGCATTGGATCCATGTCTTTCTTTTTCTCTTTTTCTTTTTTTTTCTTTTGTGACATTCAGAAATGAGTTTGTGGACCTCACTTAAGTCTCTGCTAAAAAAAAAAAAAAAAGGGAAAATGTTGCATTAGTTTCTCATGATTTATGAAGCAGAAATATTTGCGGGAAGAAGTCTTGAACAGCTTGTTTGTTCAGCTCAGCAGCAGAGACAGCCTGCAGATGATTAGTTCCACTCATGGAACGTGTCATGACAGTAAATACTGATTATTACAAATGGTTTTGTAGGAGATTAGGCTAATTGAACAAAAGTCAGAAACAAATGTATACTCATTGTTTTAAAGTGTGTAAATAATAAGGGGTCTGCTTCATGTCTGCATTATTGCTCTTAAAGGGAGCAAAGTTATGCAAATACATGCAAAAGTCTCTCAAGGGTGTTACTGGTTATCATGTGTCACAGTTTTCAATTTTAACAAGCTGTCTCTTTAAGAAAGAACGTAATGACCAGATTTTCAAAAGCGCCATATACTAGAGAGACCTTGAGAATGTGACAGATTCATTTCACGGTGCTTTGAGGTTCCAGAATTGTGTATTTATTCCATAATGAGACTAAAATCAAATGTGTTCCAATGCCTTTATTAAAATGGATGGCTGGAAAGAATGGTTTTGTTGCCCCTGTGTGTGTTCAGTCCTAGTTCTGGCTTCCGGCTATTATTTTCCATCTTTTCAGGACACAATAAGTCAAAACAGATACAATTTCTTAGAGAAACATGTTTTTTTTCATGATTGCTGTGGTACTGTAAGAAAGCAACTGCTTTTTATGTTGCCGCTTCAGCCACCATACAAACAGTGCAAGCTTAGGTATGTGTGTTATTTCTAAGAGAGCTTATAAAGCAAAGGCTATACCTGATTTTGAATCTTTTGGTCAAGGCCTCACAATGCAGACTGAAGCGCATAAACTGTAGAATTTTCCATTACGAAGCTTAATAGTTTTATTAAGTATAACTACTACTCCACTCATGTCATCTATTAGTCCTCATCAAGGGCTGAAATCCTTGGTAGGAAGTCATAGTAACCTATGCCTTCCCTCTATAATTCTTGAAGTTACCATTAGCTTTGTTAATATGAGGATCTTGCCTCATAGACTTCAGGAGGATGTCTGCAGTGACAACCGGCAAGAAGTGTAGTAGATTTCCTCTGAAGAAGTCTTTTTTGCACTCATTATCTTGGATATTATCTTCAGAAAAGGTTAAAAGCTTTTTTTTTTTTTTTTTTTTTTTTTTAAGGAGGAAGCTTTGAAATTTCAGTGTTTATGTGGTGCACCCTCTTTTAAGCAATAAAGTTTACTTGTGTTACTCTGCTTTAGAATTTAGGGAAACCCAGAGGTAATGACTGCTTGAGTTTGTGGAGAGGTGCATCAAATTGTTCAGAGATGTATTCCTCATCTTTCTTCACAAACTTAGCCAGAGAATTTGAATAATAATATTAGTAAAACTTAATGTTAAGTATTTAATCATGATTCACTTACACTGCTGACCTGGCTGAATGACAGGTTGTAAATAAACTGATAGCTTTTTATTAAAGTTGCAAAATGTTAATAAGTGTGTTAAGGGTCCATGTATTTAGACTGAGGAGCATAGAAGATGCTTATAATTATATATTAGTTCTACAAAAGATTATCACAGCTCTTCCTTTGAAAAAAACAAAACAAAGCAAAACACTGAAATGTTCCCTGTAACTCTGTTTAGTCTTATTTAAGAAAAAAAGGCAATATATAAATGAGTAAAAAGAACAGTTGTTATGATGTCTTTTCCTGGTCTTAAAAATTTAGAGCCAGACACGCTTAAGGGAAAAGGGTTTTTTACCTCTGTATTTAATAAGGATACTTATGGTGCACCACTTCGCCAAGGTGAAATGCACCAAAATGCATACTCACAATAGATCGCATATACCATTTTATAGACCTTGCAAATTAGCATATCTACCAAAGATTCCCCAATGAGAGGCTTGAATTAATAGAATGATATATCCCCCTATCCCGAGGAATTTCCCCCTGTATGGGCCTATCTGAGTTTACAGGATGTGTTCTAGAGAGGACCTTGGTTTCTCAGGATAGCTTAGGGCTTTCTGGCCTCCAACTGCAAGGTCTCCAGGATGTTTGGTCCCCTGGCTTAACAAAATATTAGGACTATGCTAACTCAGCAGACTTAAGGAATTACAAGGATGCATGCTAAGAGCACTGAGGATACATAAAAGGTGTGTATAAAAGGTATGTTTAAAACGTATATAAAAGAAAAGGCAAAACATCATCATGGCATCCGTTAGCGTGAGTAGAGAAAGATAGTGTCTATTTTATAAGATAAAACTGGGAGCACTGTTCAGTAAGAAAAATGAAAATATAGAGAGCAAAGGTCTGTTATCAAGAAGCACAGAAAGTTGCAGAATGGCAAGATACAGGGAAGAAAAATTAGCTGTTGATTCCAAACTACTGCCCCTGGTGGAGAGCAAAGGGTTATCTAGACAATTTCTTAATACTATGTCGGGTAGTTTTGTTTCTGATGGAAGATACTGGTGTTTTCTGCTTGTTTGGGTTTTTTCTTTCTTTGCCTTTGAAAGATTTTTAAAGTGTCTGGAAAGTTTACTGGAATCTTTCTGGCATATTTGCAAATTCTATTAAAAAAAACTGTAAGTGAACAATAAACACTTTTTCTGAGCTTTACTAAAACTTGTTTCAGAAGTGAGAGATGAGTTTTTAATTCCCAGAGGCTTTCTTCACAAATTCACAATTCACCTTCTCAGTTGTATTCAATGCTTAGACAAGAGACTTCCAGCAGAATTTTTCTGTTCAAGGAGGCAAAATGACTACAGAGGAAGATAGGACCCTTATGGTAAAGGGATGTTTGACTGTGGGGCTCTCTTGTGGCAGAGATCAGATGAATATTTGTTGGGGTCCCTCCCCTGCCATGGAGCCCTGGGAGAGGGGCCCTGAGGGCACAGACACTGGGTTTCCCTGCCCCTGCTCAGCCTCGTTCCCATTGTTGGTTTGTGGTTCCC
>NW_008238983.1:5318553-5328811 GCF_000691975.1 Corvus brachyrhynchos | reverse complement strand
TCTCCATTGTAAGCCCCTCCTACAGTTTCCCTTTCCTAATCCCACCTTTCCCTTTTACCCTATGTCCTATTACCCCCAGTGTATTCCCAATCCGTTTTTTCATCCATGGTTTCCCTCACAAAACCATGCTTTTGCCAATTGTTTCCCCAAAAATCCCTTTCCAATGCCGAGTGGGGGATGAAAAGGGGGAGGGAAGAAGTTAAACCCTCTCCTGCCTCAGTTTCCCCACAAAGCATGCTCAGAGAGTCCTGTCTCCCTTCTGTCAGCCCTAAGATGTTCCACAGAATCTGACTGGACATTTATAGACTCAGGAGGGTGGCTTGTTTTGTTTTGAAACTGTTCTTGTTATGTTTATCCAGTTGTTTTCATTCTCCTTTTATTAAAATAAAACGGGTGAGGTGTTGGGGTCCCTCCCCTGCCGTGTAGCCCTGGGAGAGGGGCCCTGAGGGCACAGACACGGGGCTTCCCTGCCCCTGCTCAGCCTCGTTCCCATGGGTTGGTTTGTGTTCCCTGCGCGGGCAGAAGGACCCTTGGTCCCGTGACTGGAACAGTTCCTGAGCACAGCCCCGGCCATGCGGCTGGAGAAATAAACATCTCTGAAACAGCTATCAAGAATCTGTCTGTCCATATATATTTCCTTTCCACGGGACTCCTGGTTTGATATATGCGTGTTGCAGTATCCCCACTGCAACAAATATTTGCCTTTTATCATCTTAAAAGCTGAGATAAAACTCCTCTTTCCATATGCTTAATATGTGATTGAACGGTAGGGAAATTTTTTTTTAATACAAGAGATGAAGCAAAAAAAAATCGTACTCTCCTAAATACTAACATTTCTAACTGTGTATCTAACTGATTAAATTTCATATTACCCTTCCATATCTGATATTTCTGAAATGCTGTTTCCTGCCATAAGATGAATGAGCTGATTTCTGTATATTAAAAAAAAAAAATTGTCAACTACCCTTTTCCTCAACTTCGAAACATCAGACTTTGTGTCCCCATTATTTTTCATTATTTCAGATAGAGTGTTGTTTTGGGGTTTTTTGGTCTGGGAGGGGCTAATGAGGGAATTTCCTATTTTTTGTTGGATAATCCTAGAATCATAGGATTCAGCTCCTCTCAGGACTATATAAAAATATATCATATGGCCAAGAGCGCTGAACAGATGCTCCTCGGGCGCTAAGAAGTTTGGTGACTATAAAAATTGTATGTATGTCTTTGTATTTGTCCACATTGAATTACACAAGCCAATTATTGGCTTTATACCATGTCTGTACTCATGCAGACAAATATTTGCCTTCTTTCTTGCACTGCCTACCCCCTAGTTTAGAATGGTTTAGAAATGGCACTCTTCTATTTCTCCTTTCTGAAGAATTTTGAGTTCAATGAAGAATAAGCCAAGTTATACAAAGCTGTCAGGATGGACTGTGGCACTGCAGTCTTTGTCTCAGCTTAAAGAAACCTGAGTACTAAGCAGGTTTCTTGCTCAATTTCCTCTGTCTCTTGGACAAAATTAGGTTATTGGAGGGTTGTAGTACAGTAGAAAATAACTTAAAAAAAGCTTTGATATGATTGCTATTACAAAGTAAAACAGTTCAATCATCAAAACTTCATTTGGCACTCTGTACCGACCATTTAATGAAATTAATCTTAACATGATGGAAAAAGCTTGGCTATTTATGATTTAGTTGAAGATTCTTTATTTATCTTAACTAATGTAACCACTCTGGGGAAAAAATGATACACATTAACTGTTAGCAAAATTGCACAACTTTCTTTTTGAGGGGGGTGAGGAGAACCAGGAAGGTGATGAGTCTACATTCAAAATTTTGCTGTTTGTTGAGGGATTTTTTGTTGGTTTTTAATCCTACTTATTGGTCATAAAGGCATTCAAAAAAGTATGAATTTCCTTTACTTTCTTCCCTTTTTTTTCCCCTCGCAAATGCAGACTCGAGCAATGAACTCTTCTTCAATACTTTTGCACTGTCAGCCTAGCTGATAACATGTATGTAATAATTTATGTCATGCAGGAAGCCCATAGGAAAGAGTTTATTCCAGATTCAGAATATATGTAGTGTAAAACTGTAAAGCAGAAGTTACATCAACCTTCAGTCAAACATATGTACATTGCCATCTCTTCATCTCTGCAGTAGCCTTCACCCAACATTTGTTTTACGGGTTTATCCATTTTTCTGTTATCCATTCAATATCCAATAATTTCTAGACTACTGTGTGCCCAGAATATTACTGTTGATTTTCCTGCAAATTCAATTTCACTCATAGTGTAAACATGGGTGTTTAAATAATGTAATCCTCTAGGAAGTTCTCAGAATATGACTCCTAAAATAAATTAAGATAGCTGAAACCCTTGGGTGTTACGCAGAAAAATATTTAATGTTTATAAAGTGCCTAACAGGTGATTAACTGCTAACGTGTCTACTCACAGCCCTAGAGAGAGTTCAGTTATAATAAATAAGCAAGAAGTAGCTGTCTATTTCCAGCTTTTTTCTTTTTGTACTGAGTTTAAGTGTGTACCTTCTATGTTTCAAGAGCTATCCTTCACATTGGTCAGTTATTCCAACTGTTGGAGTGGCAACAAAGACTCAGATCTCATGGAGTTTTGAAGTTGTGTTATTACTCATTACAAAGATTATATGAATTTTTGAGATCACCATGAACTTTCCTTTATGCGACAGCCTCAGTGATTTCACATCATTGCTTGAATTTAATCTAAACATTTATCTGTTGCCTTCCTTCAATTCTTGCTCTTTCAGCTATTAATTATTCTTTATAAAGTTTATTTAACTTGTAATGTTACAGTATCCAAGAGATACTTCCAAACTTCCAAAATTGGCCAGTGTTATATTTGACAGGATTAATTGTAATGGGGAGAAAAACTGAACTTTCTAAGCTTTAGTGTTAGATAAACACAAAACTGCTAAAGTTTATTCCTTCTGGACAGGCATATACTTACTGGTTATGCTTTATAGTAAGTGTTGGGAGAAAAAACAAAAGGGAAGTACTCATGCTCACCATACTGTAGATATAATTAATTCAATTAAGCATCATTATCACTGAATATATCCCAAATGATATATCCATCCCAGTGCAGCATCTCCTTTCAACTGTTGTTCGATCTGCGTGGTTAACTCTCCAGTAATACTAGTACTCCTACCATGCATATGAACAGAACAATCAATCTGGGAATTGAAACATTACATAAAAATTGAGCATCCTGAACAGCAACAGGACATTTTGTGCTCAGTGACCTCTGCTGGCATCCAATGGCTGGATGAAAGAAATAGTTTGCTCCTAAATTCTGCCATTTCTGAGTTGCTCTTGTCTTCAGTGGCGAGGTTTATGGGTTTGTTTAGTTGGGTTTTTTTCTGAGCTGTGAGAAAATGAAGAGCTCAGAGGCTATCAAGAGATGAATTTTCAAGATTTAGTAGTGTACTTGCACTGCTTAACTACTTTTGGCTAAAAGTTTCTGTGGTAGAAATTAATGTAGCCATACCTATTTCTGACTTCTATACATATACTTTTTAAATTGCTGCAAATTGCACAAAACTCATTATCGGAAATGTGTTGTGCAAAGGCCTTCTGCATGCTTGATACACTATATTGGTTATAAGATCAAATTATTAAGTCTATAAATAAATGCTTTACGGTATCTCTTTTTCAGCTCAATGCATAGAAATCAACTCTGTCTGCTATGCAAGTTTTCAACCCAAGCAAAAAGTATGTCTGTTTCCAGGATGGAGCTTTAATTTCAATACCATGATAGGAGGCCAAACTGCTATTAGTCTTAGTAATAAAAAACAGTCTTATTTCCTTGTGGGAAATAGCTCAACCCAAACAGTTCCCGCAAAACAGGCAAAAAGAGTATAGACTCTTTACATGTGCAAGTACAAGAAAACAGCTGGTTTGAGAAGACTCAGCTGGTTTGAGAACGAGCTCTCATCCTGTTTTTGTACTGTCCTTGTAGGATTAAGAACTTCCTCAGTCAGTTTAAGAAATAGCTCTGGAAACGTAAAATATCATAAAAAATTTAGCTAGTTTCTATGTTGATTCATCATTACCTGAGGCAATTGCTTACCATAGCATCCAGCCTTCACTAAAAATTTTCCCATTTCAACGATGCACAGATATTCCACAGCACTGAAAATAAAGGTAGTATCTCTAAATCAACATTTTCCGCAGTAAATTTAGTGAGCTTTTGAAGAGAGTCAAATAGTTTTCTAGTCAGCTTTCAAAGTCTCTCCTAGACTAATTTTATTTTATAAGTGTAGGAAGCTATTGTGAATCCAAAAGTCAGCATTAAAAAAATCTATGCACCGGCCCAAAAATCTGGAATAACAAGGAGATGCATTACATATGGTTTTGTGGATTTACCTGGGAGGAATTACCTGGACACAAATTCACTTCCTTCATTCCACATTAAAATACATTTCTGACTTTTTTTCTCCTTTGTCCTCTTTGGTTTTCTTTGTCTCTTACCCTTACTCTTCTAATCTCTAATTCCTCTACCAACTGTCTGCTCTGGTCCACTTATCCTTTGTGCTCAGTTTACCACCCTGTGCTTGTTTTACTGTCAGACACTGAGATAGCTGGGAGGAGAACTGTAAGAGATAGTTGTAGCAGTGTGTTTTCAACGCACAGCAGTAAAGGGAAGAGCCAGGATATAGAGGCTGGAGAGGCTGGTGGAGTCTTCTGCCAGGGCAGTGAAGTGTGTGACAGCCAAAGGGCAGTGTGGTGGCTTGCAGGCGCCAGGTATATGGAAACATTGTCACCTGGGAAATTGTCAGTGGCACTTAATAGGGTGGGCAGGCGGAGGTGAAGGAGCTCATATTCTGTTAATGTGCATTGATGCCAGTCAACACTACTGGAAAGCAATAACAGCTTCTTATTGGAAAAAAGAAAAATCCCCCTTGGTCAAATAGAACATGTAGAAACATAAATACTGTGCAATTCTATTTTAAATAATTTTTTCTTTTTCTTTTTCTTTTTCTTTTTTTTTAATTTCATAGAACACTTCATTAACATTCAATATTAGGTCAATATTATGCCAAAGGGAAAAGTGCACACCTGGTAATTACTGTCCTATAAACCTAAATGCTAAAATTAATGTGGAAGTTTTTAACAAGAAGTCAGTAAGAGTCTAAGGCAATATAAATTACTTTTTCTTAAGTAAACCAATACTTGAAACTCTGCCAAAATTCACTGAATTGACACAGTTCAGTTGAATTGTTTGTCTTATTACAAAAAGGGACAGAAGTCTACTACATTTAAAAATAATGATTAGGAAATAGGTCTCAAATTGCGCTGGATTTCTATCTCTCTGTATAATCCATTTCTTCCTATGAGTCATCATTCTTTAATAATCAACAAGGAAAACAAATTAAGCAGCATATTAATGTAATTACACAAAAGAGGGCATGCATATGTTCTTAGATTAACGTGCAATAAATACATCTTTTGACATGTTTTAATAAGAAGAAATATTCCTGTTAAGGGACTAATGAATTGGTCATAAATTCATCAGTATATTATTAAAAGCACTATGTTTTATTTCAGAATACTTGAATATCTATCCTCAATAAGCAAATTCTACATGGTATGCAAAATGAAAACACTTAGGATGTTTTATTTGCATGTTAAATACTCTCAGTGTTGAACTTAACCTATATGGCTTATTCCCCATCATGTTACTTCTTATTCCTGCATTGCATGCCACATTGTTTAATAACAGACTCTCAGGCTATATTTCAATTGAAAGTTTCTCTTTCTTTTCATATTGGGTTTGCTCATCTGTTGAGTGTAAATATCTTCCATCTGACCATAATTGATTTTAATGCTTAGACATTTTATACTGGAGGAAGATGGTTTCCAATCAAACCGCAACACCCTTGAAAATGTGTTGTAAGCAAAGTCTTGTACTTTACATTTTCAGTTGAATTGTTGTTTGGTTCTTTTTTTTTGAGATAATCAACTCCAGTCATGTTGCAGCTGCTCATAAGTAATGGTCAATGGTGTCATGGTCCATTTGGATCTCTCAGCTTCCTAGGAAAATATCCTCTGTGAATTAAAATTTATTTTGTGAGGTCATTTACAAAGAAAACAAGTTCAACATCTAAGGGCTCAACCCCCTTTGTAAAGAGTTGTTTAATATGTGAATTCACTGATTCATCACTTAATTCACAATGTTTTTAATACAGGCATTCTCCAGCCTGCAGCTTGTGTACCTATGAACAAAATAGCTACCTAGCTGATGGTAAGGCTACTACTCATCTTTCCTCCCCCCATCATGGTGTGGGTGTTCCCTGTAATACACCGGGAAGCACAAAACCTTCAGAGTTCAAGCTGCTGTCGGATCTGCTTCAACAACTCTTTTGGGTAAGCTGATATATTTATGCCTTCCAGCTTGGAAGTTTTGTCTATACCTTTTCTTTTAGTTAGCAGATTCTGGAGAAACTGTCAGAAAACCAAGGCACAGGATTGTAGCTGCTGGAGACAGCAAGCACAGGTGATATTGACCGCATAATGACCTTTCACCCTTCCTGGACACAGTCCTGACTACGTGTTGCCCTCACACTGGCCTAGTGGAGCTGCTCCCAACATACCTCAGCCCTTAGCACAAGCTGCATGTTAGCTAAAATCTAAGCAGGAGTTAAGAAAACAGTCACACTCCTGCCACATGATTTCAAAATCCAACAGCTAGGGGATGTAGCTTTTTTTTGCAGTGTGTCTTTTATGCAAAAGAAAGCCTTCTGGACCAAAGAACGTGTGTGCATTTGACTCGGCTTCTTTTTCAAGGCATATAATATAACATCACAATCCATTTTTCCTCTGAACACTTTTTTTTTTAACCTGATTACAAAAATCAGCTATTTAAAATAAAATTATTCCTCTATTAGAATCTGGATTTATAGTGTTTAAAAATCCTAGTATCATGCAAGACTATTACAATATTCCATGGAAGTAAAGATTTATAAAAGTCTAGATTAAAATAGCTGCAAATGATGACAAACTTCAGAGAACTTTAAGAGGCTGTTAGGGAGCCTTATCTCTAAAAATTTTGAAGAAGAGCCATACCACCACCAGCAAATTAAAAATCATTAGTCATATTTACAAAACCTATAAGCAGTTATGAGGTAAAGCACTTCTAGACATTGATTAAGACTGATAATATCATTTCCTTTGTAGGCCACATAAGAAATTAAGGGGAGCTCCTGCTTTCTTTCAAGTTGTACACAGCCTAACTTTTACTTTGGGGAGCCAGAAATGATGATATCAGCTTTTCCTTCAGTTGAATGAGCAAACAAAAATTAATTGAAGCTGTAGATCTGATTTCCTTCCTCCCCATGTACCTTTATTACAGATGCCAAGCAAACCATTATCCCACATGGTCTATGTCAGTCTAATATGCAATTTTGTCAAAGTGTCACAAAATATCAAGGCATAAGCAACATGCAAAGATATTACCAGAGAAGACATCAGGTTTGTTTTTAATTATGAATTCTGTGGGTTGGTTTTGGTGATGTGAGGGTTTTTGGTGTTTTACTTGCAAAGTTATTCCCTCCTTGATGGAAAGACATACAGGAGAAAACATTTGAAAAGGATGGCTGTACAAGCAGGAGCTAGAAGTAGATTATTGCATGTCCAGTAGGAAGGTAAAGGGATAAATCTCTCCTCCAGACCTCAGTTTCTTCTGTCTTTCTACAATAAAAGGAAGGATGAATTAGTCATGCTTTCCCAAACATAAGTAATAATTTCAGGGATACACAACTGCAGATTAAAATTGTGTGCACTGAAAAGGGAACTGAGCAGAGGAGAGGTTTAGCATCTAAAAAGGACGAGAGTATGTCAGGGATAAAATTTTTTGACTACACTCTAATATTTGTTACTTTGATGTTTTACTACTTTAGTTTTATATTTACATAGTTACTTATAAGTTTTTACTAGTGATTTTTAATAAGAGAATTTCACCCCAAGTAGTTTAATTCAAACTACTTTTCATTTTCAAAATTTTAGAATGATAGGTTTCAGCTGTAGCATTTCATGGATTTGTATGCTTTCTTAGCAAATTTAAAGATAACCACAGTACTTATGAAGAGCTGCATCTGCTGCCAGATTTTCCACTCACTTTACAGTTGATATTAGCAGCAGATTTGCATTTCATTTTCTAGCACAGTGATCTACACCTATCCTTTTTTGTCCTTGATCTTCTATTTAATTGGAAAGGAGTGTCTTTCAAAAAGCAGCTTCAAAGTCCACAAAATGCCACTGGCATGGGGAACAATATTTAATAAGCCGTATCTTTGAGTATGGAATTCAAATAGACTGAAAATTCCACCTTTTAGAATGCATAAAGTGCAAGGGAATACCAGATATATGCCTTAAGATTATTAACAATCATTCTGAATAGATATTTCATCAAAATTTATTTTTTGCCTTCTGTAAATAGGAAAATTTTAAAAAGCATTTTTTTCTAATAAAAATTATTTTTCAGGAGTCTTTTAAAGCTTCCATATGTATAGTAGTACCACCCACAGAAAACTGTGTTAAAGTATTAAAATTGCTGTGTTGGACACTCAAAGTACCAAGGAAATTTGTCTATGGCAAAAGTTATTATGTGATGATTCAAATACAGATTGTCATATAACATGTTTAAGCAGTTTAAGACTCTTTCCTGGGTAAGCTTTCAGTATTTCAGAGTGGCATCTCAGTATTCATCCACTTATTTAGGTATATATTTTCCAAGGATGAAAAATTTCTATGACACTATCTATAATTTATCCATTTGTTTAGAGCCTCTACATCTGTTGAAAGATTTCTGCTAATCCTGTATCCTAATGCAGAAACCAAGGATTTTGTCATCCCATGGATCAGGTCTAGGTGGAATAGGGACATATATAAATATATAGATCAAGATATATATACTTATGTAATCAGGTATGCAATTTTTTGGTCACAACATAAGTTTTAAGACTGACCTCAACTTGCATTTGACCCATTTGACTTGCATTTGATTGTTTGTCCTGATCATGATTTTTTTAATCTTGCTGTCCCCTTAATTGTTCCCATTTTAACTGTGGGTAATCTGGTACTCAGGTGTTTTCTCAATCATATGGTGTAACACTGTCCAAGTGTCAGCTAGGACTGACAATTTATTTTAAGTACTTTCATTCTGGAATATTACAGGTTGCTGTTGTGAAATTTCTCTGATTTTTCTGCTTTTCATTTCACCCTTCCGAGTTTACCTCTGGAGAGAAGCTAGCTCTCAGTCATGGTACCACTTATCAGTCATTTCAAAAGTTATTGAAGGACCTCTTAAGTACCAAAACCCCCAGGATCTGGTAAGTTTTAAATCCAGTAGGCAAAAATCAGGAGAAAGGGTCTGTTGTCTGTGCTGGCACAGAGCAGTTATTCTGGAGCAGTGCACTGAAAGCATTTGTCAGGTACTTGTAACCATTTAGCAATATTTGCCATTAGTTTGTTTAGTGGATGGATTTTAAAGGTCATTTTCTGTAACCGAAATATAAAATCTGTAATTCTGGACTAAATTCTTTTGTCATCCACTGTAGTGGGTCAAAAACTAAATGTCTGAGCAGGATCATACACATATAGAAGTAAAAAAAAAATATAAATTATAATTTATTTCTCCGATAGATTTCACAGATTTTCAATGACTGGACAAGTATGCTAACGTTTCAAGAGGTGACTTTCTAGACTCAACCTCTTGATGAGCATATACTCTTTTGTGGACAAGTCTTCTGTCCATTAACCTTTGCCTTCTTGTCTACCCAATGTTCATTTTTATCCTAACTGCTAACTACTTTCTCACATAAAGGAGTTCCCAAGGCTCCTTATTTTTTTCATGTTTCTCTCTTTATCAGTCCTGATGTCACTTATCTCATTTAGGCTGCCTATCTGTAGCGGGTTCAGTTTGTAAACCGGGCAGAAACACCAAGTAAGTGTAGTGGTTTGGTTCAAAATATCCATTACTTACTTATTTTCCTTCTGTGAGAAAAGAATTAGAAGAACGCAAAGCAGGCACAAAACTTAAAAGAATATAAAGAAGTTTATTAACAGACCTAAAAGAAAGAAAAAAAAGTCAGACTAAACCTTCAGAACACTTCTCTTTCCCCCACCTTTCTCCCTTCTCCCATTGACAACGTAAAAAGACAACCCTTGAGATTTTCAGTCAGTTTACCACCTCTATAATAATCTCTTTTTTCAGTTCACTTAGGGAGAG
>NW_008238983.1:5280033-5317762 GCF_000691975.1 Corvus brachyrhynchos | reverse complement strand
GGGAGATCCCCCAGCCAAGCCGTGCTGTGGCCGCCCCGGCTGGGTCGCACCGAGCAGGGCCTGGCCTGGCCGTGCTGGGCCGCACGGGCCCCCAGTTACCTGTCCAAAAGCTGGAAGCAAGAGAGCTTTCCTGGGGTTTGTTTGTTCTTAAATGTGGATCACAGAGGCATGTCAAACTTCTTAAGTGGCTTAGAACAGTTGCCAATATTCAAACTAGCCAGTTGACTGGTTCTACTGAGTCTAGAGGAAGCTGTAAGCACATCTTTGCAAAGAATCTCTTCCGTGGCTGATGGAGCCCTCTTTAACTAAAAACCCAAACTGTGCTAAACCATGACACTATCTTAGTTCTTGGTTATGGGCCTGGGTTTAAAGAATTTGGAGTACCCTTCCTGGTAAATTATACCTGAAATTTCAAAGCTATCATGCTATGCTGGAGAAACACTCATTTTATTCAGCGGGCATGCTCCCCATGCTGCGCAATTGCAGATAGGAGCTGCAAAGGGACAGAGCATACTCTGTGCTGTTGCCACTTTTTGTGATATTGAGAACTTTGTAGCTAATGTGTGATATCCTGCTGAGAACATCATACCGCATATTTCAGAGGCTTATATTGAACAAAGTTTTTCAGGGTTAGCAGGAAGCTTATATTTTTCAGAAGAGGATTTGGCATCCCTTGTATGGTTTAAATTCTTGCTCCAATATCCCCAATTCCACCTCTCACTATACATACAAATATCCCAGAAAAAAAAAAAAAAAATTACTCTTTCACTCTCACTTCCCCCAAACAAGAATCTGACTTACTCATCTTGTCACTGTGGACAACTGCAGTAAAAATATGTAAAGTGGCAAGGATGCTTACATGGAATGCAAGAGTAGCATAAAATGAAAAGTAGGAAATATAGTAGAAAAAAAGCAGAAATTTGTAGGATGACAGAAAACAACAATAGGTGTTAAAGTCCTTTAGATTTAACTTTGACATCTGTAACATTGATTTTTATATTTGCATACAAATGATGCATGTTCTTTAATATGTAAATTAGCTTATAAAAACTAGAAGTCTCAATTATAGAGTTTGCTGCACATCTGAGTTTTGTTTATATAATTTAAAGTCTCTAAATGTCAATTTAAGTCAGCTCATTTCAGTGGCTGAAGCATGTTGGAAGTATCCTTAAGCTGGGTTTAAAAATTGCTATTTTGCTCGTTATAAAATAATCCTGACCTATATGGATAAAAATTCCTTAAAATATTACCTTCCACACAGTTTTGTAAATGTCACTACATGATGTATGACATGGCACCCAGAAAAAGCAGCTAACCCTATTCTAGACCTAGTTTAAGCAATACCTCCACATAGGATAGTGAAGTAGTTTTCAACAGTATATTTTAGTCTAGAAACAACAAACTTTGTGCAGAAACTTGCCTACATTGATAAAGACTATTAGGAAAGTTGTCAGAGTATTTTTCTGTTTCTGGCCCTAGAGAAGACAGTTTGAACTGGAATACATTATACAGTGAAACTAACCTAACTGATGTTTAAAATTACTTGAACTAAATTGAAATAGCATTCTCAAGTGGAGAAGGCCAATTACTAATTTTAAAAGTATGTAATTTGAAGTGTCCTCTTAATACAGGTGCAGTGCATTTAATAACATTAAATTTGTTTTGGTTTTTAGATGGAAGATTTAATCAGCAGATCCACAGATGGCATGAATCTATATATTCATATATAGATTATATGTCTATATACCATTTCAATACAGTGTAATCTATAGCAAAACTTGAATACAACTAGACATAATATTCAAACTGGGACTATCTTCATCCCACTTTCTGTCTCTATAGTCTTGACAGTAACTAAAGACTAGACCTTCTTGTGAGTTTTATTTTCTTTCTCTGTTTAAGAAATAACAATCAACCACATCCTTTTTTCTCTGTATCCCTTCGATAGGTATTTTGTATGGTCTTCATGCTTGTTTGTTTTACTACAAACTCAAGACTGGAAATTCAATAGTACATCATCTGCTGAGTTAGTGTAGGTGTCTGTCCTTTGAATTACATCAATATTTCAGCTAATGTGACACAAACTCTTAACAAATATTTTACTGTGTTCATGTGCACTGGAAAAACATGGACAACAGGAAGAACTAGAGAAGTTCTTTCAATCAAACAGTAATATGAATGCTTTGTTAAGTCTATATGAGCTTTCAGCTAATATCTGTGAAGTCCTGGAAAAAATAAAGCATTGCGAGAAATGACATTTAAATTTCATGCAGAAGAAAAAACAGGAGGACCAAGAGAGCAGTAGGCTTTGAATTTCACATTTAGCTGATATCCCTAAAATTGAAGTGTGTACATATAAATGGTAATAGTATAACTCCATGAAGAATTATTTGTAGTCTGCACATTTACATCATAGGCACAGGATAAACAAATTCTGCTCTCTTGCCTAAACAAGGGAAGTCTGATTCAAGCTAGAGAGACATTTCTAAGGTTAGAAAATTAATAAGATTAAAATATAAGGTGGTGAAAATAAATACTCAGTTACCTCCAATATCCATTACATAGTACATGCAGATGAAGAATGGTGTTTACAGTATATTCTTTTAGAGGAAATTTCCTGTTCATGTAAGGGTCCTCTTAAAGTAGGTGTGGGAGCAAATCACCTGCTTATACACTGGGTGGAGGATTCTGCTGTGCTAAGGACCTGATGTGATTATATGTTTAGAAGTCACTCATGCTGTATGGATTCCCATGCTTTAAAATCTATGACAAAATTTTTTGTCTCCTAATCTGCAGTTTTATTTGCTAGTACCTCAGGAAAGATTTCAGGATCAAATTTTCCCTCCCCTAGACACCCAGAGATGGTTGCAAAGTGTTCAATACAATTCCATCCTCCATTTAATGCTGATGCACAGGAGTTGAGAAAGAAATATGGTGTAAAGAGAGAAGTTTTGTTTGAACGTTGAGGGGGAAAAGAGGTTGTACCATAGCTACAAGTGTGGAGGAAAAAAGAGAAACAGTTTTCAGCTACCAATAAAGGTAAAAGTATTAAAATATGAAAGTCTGCAGAATGTAAGATTTTTTTGAAAGTTAGGAGATGAAGAACGTTAGGGGAACAGCTTAAGGGTATAAGGGTTTAAAAGTCCTGAGGCTTACAAACCTAAGTAAATGCTAAATTCAGAAAAGTAGGACTTTCCTGGGCTTCAGGATTGTTCTAATTTTGGAAGAAAATAGATAAAATGTCATTATGTTGGCATATGAGATACTATTCCTTTAGGAAGAAGGTATCTGAAAAAATTTCTTATTCCCTCCCATTTGCCCTTTTTGTGTACAGTTGGATTATAGAGAGAATTGATCTACATTACCTGGGTAAAACATGAATACATAGCATTCCTGTGTAAACTAACAGTGCAGATTCTGGAGCTGGCTGTCACATGAAACAGTTTTAAGTTTGAAACATGCTAAAATCATACTGGGTTAGAAAAAAAATGGGAAGATTACAGGAGTTCTATTTCTTACATGCATTCTCAAAAAAAAATCTCAAACCAGAAAAATTTGAATATTTTTAAATGGAAAAAAAAAAGGAAAGCTAAAAAAATCACTCTATTTGAGTTGACTAATATTTCGTATTTATTTCCTTTTTGTCTGTTGTTCTGTCAGCTATAGCTGGCAAGATCTTTTTTTTTTTCCTGCTTTTTTTTAAAAGTTAATTTTTACATTTTGTAGGCAGAAGCTTTTAAAGAACAGAAATCAGCTACTGAGCAAATTGTTAAATCCTTTACATTTTATCTGAGTTACTGTGCAAGACAAAGTCATAGTTAAGGGGTCAAAGTGAAAATCCTACTTTTGCATAGCTTTCATTTGAATTATTTTTTTGTGGACTGGCCTGAAGTTTGGGGCCTAATAGGATGGTTAGCTTTCTAAAGTGTTGTCTGTTGTTTTGAAGACACTACCAGAAGGTTATCAAAATAAATCTCAACTGGAGTTTTTCTCTTTAAGTATTTTAAACTTGAATATGTTTCTTTTTTTTTTTTTTTTTTTTTTTTTTTTGGTAATGCTAAACATGGAAATTTTCAACTTCAAAGTGAGGTTTTGTCATTCCCTTCCTTACTGCCAGGGGCTGGTTTGCCCCTCATGTGTTTTCAAAGATTGTCCAGCAAAATTTCTGTGTTTTGCTGAGTGTACTGTGCACCACATGGGCCTCGTTTGTTGCTTCTACAGCCCACTGTAGACTGTAGTTATGAGTTTGAGAAGAGTTTTCAAATTTTGCTGCTTCCAGATATAAAACTGAGATGCTAAGAGTTCATTAAGTCATTCAGCTTCAGTGTACTTTAAACAACTGTGCCAGTGCTGGAAGAAAAGGGAGCCCCTATGCCAAGGGAATTTACATTATTAGTGGTGGCCTTCCACAGTGAGTGCAAAGTCAGTGCAGTAACAAGATTCTAAGAAAAAAATATGTGCTGGTTTTTACCATGTTTATATATAAGAAAGACACTAAATACAGATTACATAACTTGAAAAACTCCTCTTATTTGTGCAAATAATTGATCATTAACTTTGGCAGTCTTCAATCAATATACTTCCAGGAATTCTTGATCTGACTTGAGTAGCTAGCCTATTATGGTAATGTGCTATAAAGGTCCATCATGGAAATATTTAAAATAAAGACTTTCTCTTCCCTTTTCCTGCTGTCGATTATGAAGAAATGAGCCTCTAAAGCATGCCATCTTGGAGCATTCTTATACAGATGAAACTCTTAGTTCATTCTGTGAGACTCTACTGTAGTTACTAAGGTGGCAGTTGGGTCAGCTGTCAAATAATGTTATTTGTTGACATAAATATTAATGTGGTTTGTCACCCTAAATTTAATGAACGAAATAATGTTATTTGTTGACATAAATATTAATGTCACCCTAAATTTAATGAACATTAATACATACTATTTCAGTTTATCTTACTGAGGACCATGTTGTGTGTGAGATGCACTAAGCAAAACAGATTTGACTATTTTTCACTAGAAAGCCATAATATTCTGCCTGACCAAGAAGAGGTCATGGCTTCTCAAAATATTGGTGAAATGGCTTCTAGTTTTTCTGTTTCTATCTCTGTGTCTTCACATAGGCTTATAATTATTTAATGCTCTTGCTGAAACCACTTCTAATCAATTTGAATGTTATGCCCTCCATTCACACACACAATCAGTTAGGTAGCACTTCAATATCTGACCTTTGAATCTGGGGACAGAATGTTATGTGATGTTGTCAGCTGATTTGTTGCATGCCTTGCTCTGTCTCCAGACGCTTTCTGACTTTCCAGAAACACTCTCTGCCAAATTTTGGGTTGAAGATGATGTATTTTTTTTTTTCCCTTCTTCTTATAAGTTCTCTACCTTTGGCACCTAAAAACCTTCACTACAAAGAACTTGTAAAACTGCACTGCTTTCCAGGAATATTATGATGTACAACATGACAGTTTCCAGTCATGGCTCAGTTTGTGTGAGCACACAGCAGCTGTGGCACTTTCATCAACATTTTCCATAAATTTTGAAATCCCAGACATAAGCACCATCTGGCTGTGCAAGTTCCTTTCATAAGCTGGGCAGTTCCTAAGTAGCTTGGTTTCTGTGGATACATGCAAAATGATCTATGCTTTAGAAAGCACTGGGGTTGCTGAAGAAGAGCTGTGTCCAAGGCAGTCTTTTGTGATAATAACCTGGGTACGTGTTTAATTTTAAGTGTGCTTTGGTTCTCTTTTTAAACAATGCATTAACACTTGGCTAAATTAGGAAAAAAACAATAAAAGTTTAGCCTGAATGTAGTTCTATGCTGAAAAGTCCTTGTCAGAAAAGGTTATTTGCACTCCTTCTGTAAAATTAGCTCATAGATATTCATGATAATAGTATTGATGCACTTGAAAAAAACATCCTGTGGTCAGGCTGACAGTTTTTTCTGCATTTGACATCATCACAGTTCACCGCAAAGAGTCGCAGATGCTATGCAGCTATTCCTTACCATACTATGTCTGCTGTTTAAACATATCAATAACTCACTCTATGATAGATGTTCTCATTAACAAAAAGCTGCAGGCCATGTCATTATCATCATATTCTTTCTTCTTTCCAGGATTACTAAGTACATTGACTTGATACATATTTGCATACATTTGGGAGAGAGGAGGGGTTCTGCTCAGCAATTCTTCTTATCGATTCATGTTCCTGATGATTTGCCCCTCCCTTCTTTTCCTTTTCCTCTTTTAAATTGTGATAATGCAACAGAATTATAATTAAATTACATTTAGGTCAGTAGATCTAGACAGCGATTGCCTGCTAGAGAACTATGTTAAAAGAGTGTCCTTGAATACAATGCTGATAGATTTACTATGTCTTCTGGTGTTATTCAAAACTGGAATACAAAACTATATGACTAAATCTGATTTCTTAAACTAGAAGATAGCTAGTTAAGTGCTGATGTAAGAATTCTTCAAGAATTTTTTTGCTCAAATTCCAAACATCTGGTTTTATTGCTGTGACATTTCTCTGGCTTCTCTTAATATTATCTTTTTTAAATGCAGAGAGTTTTGCTTTAATTATCTCTTATATCTGATATTTATGAGGGTTTGTAAGAATGGCTGTATTTTTTAAGAATTCATATAGTACAATGTCTACAAAAAAGAGTTTATATTTATTGTTGACAATTCCTTTAAATAATTGTTGTGGTTTAGGAATGGTATTCCCAAGTTTAGTGCCCCAACTAAAGCCATGTGCTGCTCATTCCCCCTTTCTGCATCCCTTCCCCTGTGGCAGGATGGAGAGCAGACTTGGAGGCACAAAGGGAAAACATCACAGGCTGGGATAAGAACAATATTACTGGAAACAGAAATGCGATAAGAAAACAAACAGTAACAGCGGAGATTTTAAACTCAATTGCTCTGTGGTCGCTGTGGCCAAGACAGCCACCAACAACCACTTCCCTCATGAGACCCTCTGTTAACAAGTGACAAATCAAGGAGTGCCTCTTTCCTAGTTGGCTCCCTCAGTACCTGTACCATGAAGCTATCATCCAGATGTTTTAGGAATCTTCTGGAACTGTTTGGGTCAGTTTTGTGATGCTCCCAGTTAATTTCTGGCAAGTTGAAGTCTCCTTTAAGGACAAGGGCAGCTCATTTAGAGGAGTCTCTTAGTTCCTCAAAGAATAAATCTTCAGTATCACTATCCTGGCTAAGCGGTCTACAGTAGAGGCTCACAGTGACATCCACACTATTTGCTTGTCCCTTAATCCCTAACCAGAGGCTCTCAATTGTGCCATTATGCATTGTGAGCTCTGTACAGTCCAGCCCTTCTGTTATACACAATGTCACCTCCCCACCTCTTCTGTCCTGTTTACCCCTCCTGAAGAGCCTGTAGCCATCCAAGAGGGCACTTCAGCCACAGGACCAGGTTTTGCTTATGCTAATGATCTCAAATCTCTGGGACAGAGCCTAAATTTCAAGTTCCTTTTGTTTGCTCCTTACGTGTGCATCAGTATAGAAACATTTCAGGTGAGGTTTGTGGTAGCTGACACCTGATGGAGCAGAATGAGGAATCCCATTAGCACTCGTTTCCTCAAGTTTTGGCACACCATTCCACTGCCTACAACTGGCAAGACTGGTTTTGTCCCTACCCACACATAATGCTGAAACAGAAAGAACAAGCTATGGATAAAGGGGCGGATTTTGTTTTCTACACATTCTTTCTTGTATTTTGCATTTAAAACCTCAGCTCTGAGAATCACATTAATCTCTCCTTGTATATAAAATCATACGAGAGATTTCAGATGACTCATGGGAGTAGAATCCAATTATTAACTTTCCAAACTAAAATGCCAAAAGATTTAACCACCTAATTTTTATATTTTTTCATGGTAAAAAAATTGAAATAATTCCATAACTTTAGAATCTATTGCAGTATAACAATATTTTTAGTCCTACAGAACCAATATTAACAATAAAAGGTTTACTGTAGCCATACCTCAGATATTATAACACTTTCAGCTACATCCTTTCTTGTAGAATGTTGATTTTCCTCTGAAATCAGCTCCAGATTTTGGCAATTTACTGATTAGAGCTCTCCAGCTTAGCAGGGTTGAGAATCACTGACTCATATCACTGAGTACAATTTGGATGAATGAGCTGCTGTCAGAATCAGTCACCATTTTGTCCAAATCACTGTAAATCTGGAGACTTGAATGCGTAAAAAATTATCAGATTTTGGATATAACAGATCTCTGTCCTTCTGTGCAGTCACTCTTGAGTGGGTTGAGTTTTTCTTACTTTGGCATGAAAATGAACTCTTGATGGCATTGAGAGATGAAGTAATCATGAAAGAAATTGTGTGGTGTCTTGGGACAGAGTAAATTTGTTCCTCTGCTGGTTGAACTGAGTTTCTTTAATATTTGCTCTTTCTTTCTTTCTTTCTTTTTCTTTCTCTCTTTCTTTCTCTTTCATTGTTTTCTTTAATTAATCAAAGAAGAAAGGGCTGCTGGAAGTTCCATCTCAAAAATCTGAAGAACAGCTCACAGTCCCTGGTTTTGCAGTCTCATGGCACCAACTATGTGGGGATAAAATTACAAAAGAAGTTACAAATTTTTGCAGCATCTTCTAAGTTGTAGAATTCTTTTACCACAGTTGTGAGTGAGGTAGTGCATACCCTGTGTAATATCTTGGTGTGGGATACATGAGTGCAAGAGCTCTGATTTGTAGTCACAGGCAATGATAAATCTTGTTGAAGCTAATATGTCTTAAATCTTATTATTTCCTGCCATGTAGTGCTTTCTTGTAGCCTAAGGGAAGGCTGCTGTCTTCTGGGGAATCAGAGCCTACATCTTGTCCTGGAACTCACACTTGAAGTTTGCTTGTTGTTTTGTTTTCTAAAGGAAGTATATATTCACTTGTTAGCTCTGACTTGGATTGTTTCTATCAAATAGTTTGAATGTTTTGGCATTTGACTATGAAGAATGTGTAACTACTTAATATCCTCCCCTGGGTAAGCATAGAATGAATCTATTTCACTATTATTCCTACAGGTAATTATTCCCTCAAAGAAAGGTGAGAATATATTTTCTTCTTTCTGTTGAAAATACCTTCTGGCCCAGAGAGATTTTCCCATATCTAGCAAAGCAGTCAACATTTGTCACATGAGGGTTTTTAAAGTCTTCATGTGAAGCTTCCCAGAAGCTAAACATGCAAAAATATTGAAAGAAGCTTGTAAATCAATATTTCTCATGACATCTAATTTGCAAAGTTATACTACCATGTTCTATGAGGCTTGCATTCAGAGGAAAACAGCCTCAGGCCAGGCACTGGGATGAGTCTGATTAAGATAACAAAATTAAATCTTAAGAGTTCTGGAGAGGAGAGGAGAGGAGAGGAGAGGAGAGGAGAGGAGAGGAGAAAATAAATGACAGAATTCCCTGCACTTCCATGTGTTGCATCACTGCCCAATCACAGGGCTGCTTTTCCCTATCTCTTGTGAAGGACAAATGAGTTATGCTATGTCATTGTTTTGGAGGATAAGGTAGGGGCTTATCAGAGACGCTCTTAGAAGTAGTCTTCTTTCACTATGAGAATAGGAAATATTTAGGACTATTCACACTGGTATGACTTCTAGAACTAGTTGTATAGCCTCACAAACTTAGTCTAAATGGCTTAAATTTTAAATGTAAATCTTAATCATATGTTTATAACTGTTATTGCATTATCGTAACTGTTTTGCAAACACATTTTCTTTAATCCTTTCATCTTGCCTAAGCTAATTCTTAGTAATGACAAACTCTGGGGGTAAGTAAATTCATTATGGCAGACTGTACTAGGCAGTTACTTGAGTGTCTAATATGCACAGAGCTGTGGACTGCCAGAATACTGTAGAGCAACTGTTCAGCACCATTGTGCTGATGAAGCCTTTTCATACATGAGCACTGCATGCTTCCCAAATATAAGGTAGCTTTTGTCATTAGTAAGCATCCTGTTTGCCAGCAGAAAGATTATATAAAAGGAGATGAAAACTTTGACTCTTCAGAAGCTGCTGGCCCCCCATTGTCCAGATACAGCATATTTTAAATTATTTGTCATTGGCCTAGATAAAAGCTGTGAAAAGGATCATGTCTTTGAAGCCTAGTGATGACAGCACTCATGAGTAAGCGTTCACATCTTGCTTGACTAACTATTTGATATAGGGTTAACACAAAGGGCCAAGGGTTGTTTAATATAAAATAACTGAAAATTTATTGGAGCAAAGACCACAACTCAGCTGCCCGGGGAGTGCCCCATCACAAGACTAGGCAGTCAAGATCACTTATGTCTCTAACCCTCTCAATCCATCAAATCATTAATTTCTCTCTATAAAGCCAAGTAGCTTCAAGTCTCTTCTCATCACAGGTATCACAGCTTTTGTTGTGATGCACCTTGAACTCCTTTTTGGCATAGCACAAAGCTATTGTGTGGAGAATTATTAATCTGTATTACTGCAGGCCTGGTTCCTACGGTATATCACCGTGTCCCGCAGCCATAGGGAGGAGGAGAAGATCCAGCAGGCAGGAATTGTGCAGCAAGATTGATTTATTTAATTATTTTACAAACTCTTTTATAGACTTTTTTCTTCATAGTCTAATTGGACAAAGGACCAGCCACCCCTTGGGGGTGATTGGCCAAAATCCTAAAACATCCATTATCAAAATATTTTCTACTATACCATAAACAAGACTTTCCAAGGTTGCAGGTGGCTTGGTTGTTTACATTCCCTGCTACCTCTTCTGTGAGAGAGAAAAGTCTCTCACGGACTTAGAAAAATAACAAGAAGATCCTCACTAACAGCGTTTTTGTACCTACAAATCTGTGACAGCCTAAATTCTGACATCTAGCACACTACACAGGAAATCTGGAGCTGGGATTGAGTTGAGGAGATTGAGTCCTTGGAGCTGAAGTATGAAATAATGTTGACATTTAAATGCACAATCAGTGGGTGTCCTCAGAGTC
Organism: Corvus brachyrhynchos; assembly: GCF_000691975.1. Classification (NCBI taxonomy): domain Eukaryota; kingdom Metazoa; phylum Chordata; class Aves; order Passeriformes; family Corvidae; genus Corvus; species Corvus brachyrhynchos. Next base: position 5,306,755 of record NW_008238983.1, on the reverse strand, counting down.
AGATATTATGTGGAATCATAGCTGTGAATATTAAAAATGAGTGTTCCTAGAGTACCTGGTTACTAGGCTGGACTTCAAATCTGAGGATTTTTTAATGGTCTCATTCTTTGGTCCTCAAAACAGAAAAAAAACCCACAAGCTTTTCCTACCATGAGAATGTGCAAAAATTCCTGGGTTTGAGCCCATTTTAATCCTATTGAAACCAATAACAAAACGTCACTTAGTTAGATAACACAGGGTGGATACAAAGGGAGCACAACCTTGCAAGCACACTACAAAATTAATCTGTATTGGTGTTCAGCATTACCCCATAACTGGTGTATGTCTCACTAACAGAGTCATCACTACCTTATTGAGGTGCCAATTAGATGTGCATAACATTATCCTTTTCATTCGTCTCCTTATTATTTGAGGTTTCTGTGCTATTGTTATTATTATTATTATTATTAGTTTATATCAGCTCTTAATACTGATTCAAGAAATGCCTGGCAAAACTCAGAAAGAAAATTACAGTATTTGAATGGTATAAGGACCTGGGTTTCATGGCTTAGTACAACACTGACTGATAAAAAAATGAATTTGTATATGTGGTTAGCTTCTACTTGGATTGAGGGAAAAAATATTTTCTTTTGACAACTGGTGTCAGTGTTAGTTTGCACAAAGCATTTTGGCCTCTAGCAGCCAAAATGTTGTTTTCCTCTCATGCCAGACCCCTGTGACTACAACAGTGCACAACTGTCACTGTGAGAAACACAGAGAACAGACAGTCACACTTGTCTTCTGAGTGCCAAGTTGGCAACTAACTTTGTTTGGCTCATGAGCATGTTCCTGACAGCATGTGAGAGGCACCTCCGAGCTGAGATGGCACCTGCAGTGCACAGAGAGCCAATTGCTATTCAGAAATGAACAAAGGTGTCCACTACAATTTTAACTATATTTTGACTGATTGGAGGACTTTTTTCTCCGTTAAAGGTTCACAGAAAATATGCCTACATTAATGCCTATTACTAATAGTACTACTGTGGCATCAATTTTAAGAGGATCAAAAACCATTTGCTTAACTCGGTTATGACAACAAATCAAAAAAGCAGTTTATAATGTCCATGAAAATGAAGAAAAAGCCAGGAAACTGGGGGGATTATTTTCCCCAGATTTGGAGTTATTATGAGAAAAGACAGTCTGACAGGCAGATCATCTTTCTTTGTTTTGTAGCCAGTGTTACTCAAATCTAGAAAATACACAACAACAAAAAAAAGAATAATAATTGTTTGGATTAAATAATACCTAGTCTTCCGTAATTACTATCCATTGTTTTTCCCCTATAAATACCAAACTTCTTTCTGTTAAGTCACTTCTTGGATTTTTGCTGAATTAAAATCTTTCATCTATATGCCCTTGGTTTCTGAAGTCCAGACTAATTACAAACTCTGGATCCTGCCCCATGGACGACTTAGTTGCCTGTTAAAGACATGAATAATCTTGTCTGAGAGGTATTTAAAATCAGGAATTATAACAAAATGAAACAAATTAAGTTCATGCCATATCTAAATCTGGGCTAAACTCATAAAGAATTGTCCATCTTTCTGTACTACCTCAAAAAGTGTCTGTCACCTGCAATCCTAAATTTAACTTTCTAAAACAAGGACCAAATAATGGGGTTACATTTCTCTGGCATAAATTCCAAAGCCTAATGCAATTTCAACATAAATTTGGAGCTTTTAAGAACTAATCATGGTTTAGCTTGTCTCACCACCAACATTAGTGACTTATTTCATACATGGCTTTATTGCATCTTCAACAGTCCTGTGACTGCAGGATCTTGGGATATCCTTTACAGTCTTTTGTGTCTGACATCACTAATATGTTGTTTATTTCACCTCTCATCTACTTCTCAAAGAAAGAATTATTAATAAAAACAGTTCTTTCCTTTGATGGGCTTTGGATTGTCTACTTCCACTGGGGTAAAACATGTTTCTCTGGTTTGAAGGTGGCAGGTAAAATGGGCTTGGAAGGTGACAGAGCTTTGTAGTGATCACCACAGCTTTGTGGCATTTTTAATACTTGAGGGGAGATTTATTTTAGAGTTTTGGACAGTCTACCTGTGAGACTTACTCTGATGATAGAAATCTCTATTTCATAATGTCATGGCAACACTGGGTCTTGAGTCCACACAGTTGGAGAAGTTAACCTAAGTCTTCAGTATCTGGAGACTTCCATGGGGCGAAATATGATGTTGAGGCCTGTTGTATGTTCCTCCACCCTAGACATCCACTTGAGATTATTTTCACATTTGCTAACCTGCTTTTACACTTCATTGCTCCACAGGTACATGTTAAATCCAAATTTACTGTATTTGACCTATGGCTTTTATGTATGTTTGATCCTACTTCTTTGTCCTGATGTCCAAACAACCAGCTTTGCCCTATTCTGGCTCTGCATGTTTTTAACTGACCACTGGCAAGTTGTCTATAGCCACAGTGTCTCTGTTGCAAGCCCATGCCTCATCTGTTCTCTTCCCATTCCTGTATACCTGTGTACCACATCCTGTATTGCAGCTTCTGAGTGGAAAGCTGCTATTATGCCAAGTATTTCTCTACACTTCATTGTTAAGGATGCAAATATTTTCTTCCACAGAGAGAAATTCTGGTTCTTGCTGTCTTTATATGTGTCATCATGCCACACAAAGATAAACAAAAGCAAAACAAAATAACTATGTTTATAGATATATATATTTAGTCAACAAGAGAAACTGCTGCCACAGCTCAAACAAGTAAAATCAAGTTGCAGACAGGTCAAGAATAATTCAAGCAGAGCAAATTGACAAACCTTAGTCCTGAGACCTTACAAATCTCTTGCAAAGTCTGCAGACTATTACTGTAAATGGCACTATTGTAGTATGCAGCTATGTGATTGCAAACTTCATTATTGTATAATACATTCATGAAAAAAAAAATACCTAGAGTCCATAACATGGCACTTCATCAGTCTCAGTTTCATTATTGTATAATACATTCATGAAAAAAAAAAATACCTAGAGTCCATAACACGGCACTTCATCAGTCTCAGTCCCTGTGGTTTTACCTCTCATCAAAGAACACATAATTTGTGCCAAGTGTGATGATAATGGTAAATACATTTTTAAAGCAGAAGATTGTAGAGATTTTATTAAAATCATAGAATAATCCATCTAGAATAGTGGGTTTAAAAGGGATATCTAATAAGTAGGTTCCAAATATGGCACTACACTTTCAGAAATACAGTTTGTCTGTCATTTTACATAAGAAAAATATTTGATCTGCCAATTTATTTTCTACTATTTATTTAGTGAATTAAGAGCAGTATTTGTGTGATTCAATGACACAGGTAATAAATTTTCTGTCCTATCAGCATTTTTGATATTCCTGGGACTTTTTTTCAAATTTTTCCCCAAATCTTATCTGAATAGAAACAAAATTTATCCAACATCCAACAAATGAACAGTACTTTAGGGGATAATGAAATTGTTTACTTTTGATAATTTAAAAATACTTTATCTTATTTCATCTTCTAGTTTGATGTGGTTTTAGTTTCAGAGTTAAAGATTAGTTTTATTTGAATATCAAAATTTTCTAAGTGCAATGTTCCTGAACTTAAATGTAAGAAAGATATTGTGAAGTAAGCAGGGAAATTGAAACCTACCAGCTTTGGCTGGCAGTTGTTTTTAATGATTTAGAGTTTCTGATCAGGTTAGTTTACTTGCAAACACTTGGTTATAAACAGAATTCACTATGAGAATGAATATCTTTTGACTCCTTGAAAATAATATGTTCTGTTGTAGATGCACCCCAGCAGCCTTCCTGTGGAATTCAGAACAATAGATGGTTTTTTATGAGAGACTACATGATCCAATTTCAGTCCCTTTTACAGGAGGTAGCCTAAGAAACAATAGCTAGCAGCCAGATGTACATACAGTTTTCTGTACCATGTAAGGTATCAGTCACCACTGAGATGAGCAGAGTAATAGCATTGGTTTCATTAGAAATCCTCAAGCGTGTAAGTGGAAAAATGTAACAGCCTGATGCTTTTAGCTGAATAAATTTGAAAGATAGTTGAATAATTACTTCTGTATCTGGACTTCTCACAAAATGAGTGCCGTTAGACACTCTTCAATGAGTGTGAACCATTGTAGTTCACTAGATATTAATGATTCTTTTCCTATTTTACATCACTTTAGGACAATCTCTTGGACCAATTATAAAAGAAATTACAAAGTCACATCTTGGGAAGGACAGTGGGATTAAATAAAATGACAGCTAGGATGGAAAATGACAATCAAAGTAGAAATGTTCTTAGACTATCAATACTCTTAGCTCTTAAAGCTTTTATCTTCTTTTGCTTTGGATGAAATTCCAAGGAAAAACTCTAACTGCTTGCTTTAAACCAAGTTTGGACTAATACAATGTAATGCTGCAAGAACAACCATTTTGATAGCAAGCAAAGTTGTTAAAGATTTCATTAATTCTTAACATTTGACACTCCTCTTTCATGAAAAAAACCTTTTACTAAACAGTACTGGATAAGAAGTCTGCACAAATTTTTAAGCTCATATTTAAAAGACTATGTGTTTCATTTCATACATATTACTATAAAATATAACAAAAAGGTTTAAAATAAATCACCTTGTTAATTTGTTGCACTTTTACTGGATTTTATATTCTCAGTGTAATGTTAATATTTGCATCAACTAGAAGTATTGGAGTTTTATGTTTGAATCAACTTTTCTATTAAAGCAGGTCATAATAAACACAAAGAGAAAGGGTTCCTCTTGAGTAAGCATGCAACGGGAGGATTATATGGAGAAAGTAATAGAAGGTAAGTTATTAAGAGCTAAAAGCAAGTGATCCTGATTAAAATGTCTGTTCTAAAATTAAGGATTTACTTACTAAGATTACATCCACACTTTCATCCAGAATAAGAAGCTTGATGTACCATTTAGATATTACTATTTAGATTTGGGTTTTTATTTTAAACAGTCTTATCTCCTTTCTTTTCTCATGCATTAACTATTCATTTTACTCTATTTGGAAAGTTGCATGCAAGAGTCAATACATCAAAGATTTGGGTAGTTTCCCCTTCTTTTTCATGGCACATAATGAACCATATTGTCCTAGTTAATAAATCCATTTTGAGCTTTACACTGTCAGTACATTCTGGCTAATGTGGACATAGATTCATATTTCCAGTTAATCAGAATACCCATATTCCTTTTTTCCAAGCTGATCACTCATTTCCAGGATTGTTCTACCATACAGCCACATATTCCTTTAAAGATCAGACAGACATAGCCCATCTTCTGTGTGATAAGAGGAATGAACATAAGAAAGGGTATATAGTAATCATCTCCCAGAACAGCACCAACTCTCTATCAGCTTCTACAAGTTGCTGTTTTGGTGACAGAGCCAATGGGAAGCACCTTTTCACCTTAAGAATCTGGAACTGGGGGAATGCAAGGTAATTTTATACATCTATATATACATGTGTCCAGGTGTCTGTTAAATGCTGAAAAGCTCTGATTAGACCTGCTGTTAATCCTGAAGTTGAGATACCTGCATGTGGTAAGAGGAGTGTTCATCTTTATTATTTTTAGTCTACGTTTCTTTTTCCTGCATTTTTTTCTTAATGCTTCTGCAAATTTGTCTTTTTATCACTTGACGGTACCCAAGCCTGGTGGTTGCTCATTTTATTGTATGTATCTTTTGTGGCTCTTTATCTCTACATTTTGAGAAAAGAAAAAAGGCTCAAACCTCTGAGCCGGCGAACAGATTGACAGGCACTGCTGTTGTTGTCAGCCATTTTCAAACATCACGGCGGGACAGAATTATTAGACTCAGGATGACTGAAGTGATTGTGCCTTACCATCAGTCATTTTTCGACTTCTCCATTTTTTTCTAGTCTCTCCTATTATCAAAGACTGGTGGATGACTGCAGGTCTATGATCTTCTCCCACTATGCTCTTGCAAACAGCTTGACATGTGTTCACCCTTCCCCTGCTTCTTTCTCCTTTTGTTATGTGTCTGCAGATTTTTGTCTTTTACCTTTTCCTTTTCCTGTTTTTTTGGTTCTAATTTTATGTCCTCTTGTTCTTTCTCCATTTCCTTTGCATAGCAAATGCAAGAAGCAAGTAGACTTTATTAGTGCAAGAGGATGTAAGTCCTCAAAAGAGACAGCTTAATAAAAAAAGGAAAAAATATATCAAACAGTAAGCAAACAACCAACCCAGCTTTACTTTTCCCCTCAAAAAAACCCTCCCCTGCACCCCCCACATGCCAAAAGCTCATTTTGCATACCGTACATATTGCATACTTACATGGAAGGGAGGTTGAACAATGAACCTACAGGCCCACTGCTGAATGATTTGGGCCACACAAATCCTTGGGACTCATCAGGCTCCACCCAAGGTGCTAAAAAACATGGCCAACATCCTTTCAAAGCTGCTTTCTATTGTCTTTGAAAGGTTGTTGTGGAGTTCAGGAGAGGGCACCAACAACTGGAGAAAGGTAAATGCCACATCCATCTTTGAAAAGACAAAACAGTCAACCCGTGGTTGTCCAGCTCTGATGCTGAAGCAAGTCTTCATGGACCTCGTTTTTGGGCACAGACAGGAGATGACTGGGAACAGAAAACCTGAATTTACTGAAGGATAAATTGTGCCTGATCAGCCTGATTCCCTTCTGTGATCAAATGATGAAATATGTCGGTCAGAGAAAATTGTGGCCAGTTTTTATTTGGACTTCAGCAAAGTTTTTGACATTATCTGTCACTGTATTCCTGTATCCCACTTAGAAAGCTGTGAACAGGTACAAAAAAATGTGGATGATCAGGTGTGGAGGGGTATACTTGGTAAGGAATATTCTAAATGGAGCTTGGTGTCAAGCAGAATACCCACATAAGTCTGTCCTGGAACTGGTCCTTTTAATAATTTCAATTATTAAATTTTAATTATAAAAAAATTTAATAATTTTTAAATTATTAAAAGCAATGTAGCATTATTTTTCAGTAGACTAAAGGAGATGATGAAGAACAATCTCTTTTAGTTTGCAGATGACTCCAAACTGTGGGGGAATGACCAGGTAGTACTCTCAAGGACCATGCTGCCAGCTAGAGGGACCTAGACAGACTGTAGGAACGGGCCAGCAGGTTTGGTAGAAAGCACCAGTGCAAGGCATACAAAAGCAGTGGTTTTTTGTTATGCTGTGTCTACTGTGAGGGAAGGCTGTGGGTTCTGATGGGACTAGCACACCTAACATTGGCATACCACCAAGTAATGGACAGCCACTCTAACAGGAGATTAGTGTGTGCCAGTTTCCATTATATAATTTCAACCTACCTAAAATGAAATTTGATCTCACACATACCAGCTTTTCTTGCACAGTTAAAATATATGATCTAATAGATGCACATAAATAGGATGGGAAGGAAAGTATTTTAAAAATCATACTAAAGATTTTCTTACATGTAAAATACAGAAAATATAACATGGTTACATAAACTGCTACAAGTATTTAGGAATTTAGGTGTTTTTTGTGGTTTTGGGGTTTTTTTTGGAGGGGGGTTGCCTTTTTTTTTAAATCTTCCTTAATTCAGAAAAATACTGGTAGTAATGTTTTATGAACTTTAGTGAAGCTTTATTTTCATAAACCACTATTATAAAGGTATTCAGGCACTACTATAGGAACTATACAAAACTCCAGTTCCTCTACCATTCAAACATTCATGCTCTGTTTTTTGAAATCTGAAGTGTTAAAAACAGGTTAAAATTAAAATTGTTTTATGCCTCTTTATGCAGAAATGTGAGGGACTGGATTTCAGACAAGACCCCTCCTGAGTAAAGATTAATAACTTTTTCTTTCTTACCAGCTATGTACACATATTTACAAAGTGATGTAGAACAGTAAATTTTCATGAGGAGGAAAAGTTCAGTGTAAGAAATGGGTACAAAAAATCAGTGGAAGCACAACAATATTTCTCGTGTGTCTTAGAGAAAGAAACCTTATTTAAATTTCTTTTCATAACTGGAATGATGTAGGGGCCAGTGGGAGGTGATTTTGGTTTTTTCCTGTTGCATATTTCTTTCCCCTCTGCTGCCCACATATTTCACAGAGGCATAAATCATGTCAACACACATGCACACCTGCTTTGGATTTACAAGCATCTGGTATGTAAGAAACTTGTTTTGGTGAAAATCTGTAAGCTCCATTGGAGCAAACTGTAAAAAGGAAAAAAAACCCAAAAACAAAAGTGAAAAAACCTACCCCAAAAAGACAGGTCATAAATCTTGTCTATGGACATCTGTTTTATAAAGAAACTTTGTATTTCTCTCCTGTCATAGTCTGCAACTATTAAGAAATTAATTATTATTTTAGAAATATTATTTTAGAATTTAAATTTAGGCTTTAGACCCAAACATCAACAGTTTATAACTCAAAAATAGATGGTATTTTGAATAGCTCCTCCACAGGTTTTTTACACCCCAGAGTACTTATTCTTAGAAACATATTCAAAGCTTGGCCAACTCAAGAAGGTAAGCTATCTTTGACCTTTGCAAAGCTTTATTTAGGCAGTAGAAGCCCTTAAGTCTTTCTTATGGCACCATCAGAAGTTAGCAATTTTCAGCCTACCTCACACAAAATTGGCAGCTGTTTAACATCATTTCAGTTCTTCTTTGCAACATAGATTTTCTGACTCTTCATAAAGACTTTTTTTGCAGCTAAAATCATTATTTCTGATTGAAAACACTGTTGATGTCCTTAAAGCCATTTATAGCTTGGCTTTGAAAGTCCCATTTCAACCATTGGAACAGGTTGCCCATATAAGTGGTGGAGCCGCCATCTCTGGAAGTGTTTAAGAGACATATATACACAACAATTATGGAGGTGGCTTAGTGGTGGACTTGGCAGTGCTGGGTCAATGCTCGGACTCAATGATCTTAATTGTCTTTTCCAACTTAAATGATTCTACAATTTTGTGATTCCTCTGTGTTGTATTTCAGCAGAATTCATGTTAAACATACCGATATGATTCTGATCTCCCAGGATTATTACACTGATTTTTCGAAAAAATTTTGATCTCATGCATTATGTATAGGGACAGTCACCCAGACACTGGTCTAAACGACAGTGGCTCCTTATATAATTCACTGGAGCCATTAAGAGAAGTAATTTAAATGTTGCTGTTAGGATTCAGAAATTCTTCTTGTGCTCCTTTTCTCCTGCACAATAATGGTTCTTACATAATACTTGGCTACTGTTTCATGAAGAGTGGGTGGAAGGGAATCAGGGAAGAACCTACCAGATATGCTGAAGAAAACTCCATTTCTTTGAGCAACTACTAGGGATGTAAAATAAACCGAGAGTGGTAAATAAAATAGTATTATATTTGCCCATATTTAGAGGCCTGTGTTGTTTCTTTCCCTTGATGATCAGCTCAGACCCTTTTACAGTGCTTTAAATCTATGAGCAGAACAGCACATGAGCTGGAAGGTGGTGAGCGAGGGTTACTTATAACTTCAAGGTACTTGCTCATTATGGCTGTGGATTGTGGTTCCACAGCAAGTAGACTAGATCCGTAATTCCCAAATCTGACATTTTTCCCCTTCTTGATCAGTGAGCAAGTGTTTTTAGTTAAAGGCTAGTGAAACTGAAAGGGGTGAACAAAACTGGTGGTAGTGCTGACCCGTACTTTGAACATTGATAAGAAAAAGACTAAGGTAGTCCCTGGTACTATGACAGCTGCTTGCTTGGAAGACTGAAATTGAACAAGAGGGTAAATAAGCCTCTAAATCACATAGCTCTAGTAACCAAGCTGATTAATGAAGATTTTCTTCCATTTAAATCATAATTAATTGGGGTGATTACAATGGTTGTATATTGCAGTGCCATCTGGTGTCAAAAGAATGAGAAACAGGAAAATTAAAGCATGTTTTCTGAAGATGTTTCTCCTGGTAAAACAGCATCACATTTAGAAACAGCATCACATTTAGAGACAGAGAGAACATGTCTCTCTACAGAAGAGGTCATGGGACCCATGAATATTGCCAAATTTTGAAAAGCTTTTTGTCTGTATCTTTAATGGATTTATGTGGCCAGGTTTGGTAGTGGTGGCTACAGCGGTAGTTTCTGTGAGAAGCTACCAGAAACTTCCTCCATGTCTGACAGAGCCAATGCCAGGTGGCTCCAGGATGGACCCACCACTGGCCAAGGCTGCACCAATTAGAGAAGGTAGTAGCTCCTCTGTGATAACATAGTTACGAAGGAAATAAAAAGTCATTGCACAGATCTAATTGTGCTCAGAGAAGAGCAGGGTGAGTATATGCAAGAGAAACAACTTCTGCACACACCAAGGCCAGTGGAGAAGGAGGGGCAGGAAGTGCCCCAGGTGCTAGAGCTGAGATTCCTCAGCATCCCCTGCTGCAGACCACGGGGAAGCAGCTGTGCCCTCTCATAGAGGACTATGGGGATGCAGAGATCCACCTACAGCCAATGGAGAAGACTGTGTCTGAAGGACTGCACCCTGTGGTGAGGGACCCATGCTGGAGCAGTTTATGAAGAACTGTGGGAAGGATTTATGCTGGAGAAGTTGGTGGAGAACTGTCTCCTGTGGGAGGGACCCCACACTGGAGCAGGACATGGACTCCTCTCCCTGAGCAGCGGCAGGAACACTGTGTGATGAAACGACTATAACTCCATTTCCCCCCTGTCTCCCTGCACCACTGGGTGGGAGGAGGTAGAGCTAGGAAGGAGGGAGGGGGTAAGGTATTTTAAGATTTTTTTACTTCTCCTTGTCCTCCTCTGATTTTGATTTGCAGTAAACTAAAATAATTTCCCCAAGTCAAGACTCTTTCTTCTCTGATGGTAATTGATGAGCAATCTCTCCTTGTCCTTTATCCCAATTCATGAACCTTTTTCTGTATTTTCTCTCCCCTTTACAGTTAAATAGAATTACTTCGGGGGGGGCACATGGCATCCAGTCAGGGTCATCCCACCACACTATCATACTTATGTAAGCTGCATTGTTGTTCCAAATGTTTTTGGATTTCTAGCTACTGTATAACTCTGAATTAAGCAGAAATCTTACCTTCATACAATGTGCCATATCAGTTCCTTGAACACTGAAGGTTATTAATCATGAATTATTTTTACACATGAATTGTGGAATAAAGAGGACATTTAAAGTGTGCAAGAGACTTAAAGATCACAGTTGCCTCAAACACTGTTAAGGCCACAGATGGGGCTTACCATAAGACAAGACACCACAGCAAGTGACTATTTCCTTCTGTCTCTTTTTCTCTCACATTTACTGTTAAATGAAATCTGTACCCATATTGGGCGCCAGAGGCAGAGATATACTTACAGCTTTTTACCGGCTAGCCTTGTAGTTCAATGCCTTAGAAAGCCTTGGGCAGCCTAGAGAGGTAGCACGGGCAATCCAGCATTTCAGTAGCTCTAAAAGCGGTAAATCGCAGCTGCAAAGCTGATACCACCAGCAGAAGCAAAGAGGGAGAAATACAGTCTTCAGCTTGCCTAATTCCTGCAATTAGAAGCTTTCAAATAGAAACAGACGACAAGATGTTCGCAGGAGGATTGCAAAGCCAAAGAGGGCAGGCCCCCCCTTGGTCCTTTCTTCTTTTTGGAGAAGTGGAAAGGGGGGGACTGGGGGCAGACCCGGGGTGATCGGCCAATCAGACACTGCTAAAGAGTTTGAGTTATATTTGGTTTTGCCCACGCTTGAAACAAAGGGGTTCAGAGCACATGGCAGAGGCAAGTGTCTTTGGGAGGCGGAAGGGAAGCTCGGAACAGGCAGCAACACTGTACTATTGACTTCAGCATATGGTCTCGTTCACACCTTAGTTTGGGCTGAGACAATAACTGGATAATAATGTATCAAAAGCTTTTTTTAAAAGTAAAAGTTTGTGTCTTTTATTTTACTCTGCACTGATGCTCACTAACATAGAAATATAAAGGATAAGGGTATCAAAGTTAGTTTTCTTTTCAAGGTATTTTTTCCTTTCATCATAATGGTGTCCTAATTCCATATGAATTTACATTAATGAGTCATTCCTATGACACTATCTGAAAATGCATACCTTGAATGTAAATAGTGCTGTGTCTGACTCAGCTGTCTCCCTCCTACCTTCAGTATAGGTACATCACTGTACACACAGCTGTATCATATATAAGGTGTAAGCAAAACCTATCTAAAAGTGTTTACTTGGTCATAGGCTACCTAGGAGTATGGTTATGGCTTTTTGTATTATAATATCTCGTGCATACTTGGCTATTTGCATTAAAACAGCATCTTGAGGCCCCAGGGAAGCCTGAGGTTCATTCTACTGACTGCAGCTCATAAAGATGTTCATACTGCCCCAAAACATCGCTATATATCTTTATGCACAGGTGCAGATGGCTGTGCAGCTCTGTTATTCCTGCTCCAAGACAAGCTGATGCAAGCTGTTCGTAACCCAGAGTGGTGCAATAAAGGCAGCATGCTGTGCTGAGTCAGAGCTCCAGATCATGAGCTATAGCAGTGTGGGTGAACAGCTTCCAGCCACCTCTGAGTATAAGCAGAGCAGATGCACAGATGTTTGCAGCTGTCTACCTAGATACGACCTCAAAAATTAGTTCTGTATAGTTTTGTAGCTGTAGTATTGTAGGCTAACATCCTCCAATAATTAGAAGTTTGTGATAGCTGTGTGGTTAAGGTAAAGGAAAGGAGATGAAGGGCTGGACCAGGTGTAGTGGGTTGACCCTCTCTGGATTCCAGGCACCCACCAAATCCTATTGCGGGAGCTCGGGGGGGTCGGATGGAGAGGACTGACGGAGACGAGAGATCTCTGAAGTCAGATCTTGGAACATGCGGTTTATTGCAAAGGGCGTGGGTATAAGGGCACTGCTTAGAGCTGCCAGACTAAGCTCGGAGCAGGCCCAGGAGAGCAAGAGAGTAAGCGGGTAAGTAAAGAGAGAGAGAGAGCGAGAGGAATGAGAGTGAAGAAGTAGTATGTGAAGTCCTGGTTACAATACAATAAATCATCTTCTGTACTGAATATTCTAATTGTCACTAACCAATCTAATACAAGATACAAATCCTATAGCATTTACATACAGCCTATAAGAGTTCTTATATTACCATAGAGTGTTACATCTTAACTTCTAAAAACTACTCTTTGGACCCCTTCTGCTGAGCTAGTAGGGTCTGCTCTGACCCTTGGACCTGCCTGCAAGCAGAGGGTATTGTTCAATCAAGAGGGGATTACCTTCAGTCGGCCATACCATTGTTTTCTAGTTGTTCAGTAACTAAGACTTGGTATTTCAAAAGGTGGCTTTCATTTCGATGTCACCTGTAGTTTTCATATTCCCAAAATCTTTTGTCAGGCAATCATATTTATAAGGCTTTCCTGTTTCATCTTCCCCAATACCTATTACTCCCCTCCACAGCTGGACAAGGGAGAGAAAATATAATGGGTTGATGAGCTGAGATATGGGCAGAGAGAGATCAATCACCAAATACCACCAAGGGCAAAACAGACTTGAATTAGAGATATTGCTTGAATTTATTATTACCAAAATCAGAGCAGGATAACGACAAGTAAAATAAAAACTTCAAAACACCTTACACCCATCCCTTCCTCCTTCCCAGATCTACTTCCTCCCACCCAGCAGCAAAGGGAGACAGGGAATGGGAGTTATGGTCAGTTGTTTCTGCTGCTGCGCTGGGAGAAGAATCCTTTCCCTGCTCCAACATGAGTCCATCCTACAGTCAACGTTTCTCCACAAACTGCTGCAATGGGGATCACTCTTCCACCGGCTGCAGTTATTCAAGGACAGGCGGCTCCAGCATGAGCCCCCACACGGTTACAAGTCTTACCAGAAAAACCTGCTCAAGAGTGAGCTCCTGTCTCCATGGGTCTGCTCCAGCAGAGGCCTCCCACAGGGTCACAGCCTCCTCTCAGGCATCCACCTGCTCCAGTGTGGGTCTCCTCCATGGACTGCAGGTGGATCTCAGCATCCCTGTGGTCCTCCATGGGCTGCAGGGGCACAGCTGCCTCACCACGGTCTGCACCAGGGGCTGCAGGGGAATCCCAGCTCCAGTGCCTGGACCACCTTCTGCCTCTCCTTCTGCACTGACCTTGGTGGCTGCAGTATTGTCCTTCTCACATATTCTCACCTCACTCTTCTCTGGCGGCAATTACAACTGGGCAACCATATTTTGTTTTTCTTTCCTCTTAAATATGTTATCACAGAGGTGTTACCACAATTTCTGATTGGCCCAGCCTTTACCGGGGCCACATCTCTCTTGGAGGTGGTTGGCATTGGCTCTGCTAGACATGGAGGAAACTTCCTGCAGCTTCTCACAAAAGCCACCTTTGTAGCTACCCCACTATCAAAACCTGGCTGTGCAAACCCAATACACCTCAATAAGATATTCCAACCACAAAAAGCAACTTAAAAAAGAAGAGAATAAACTCTTCCTCACATCCTCTGAGAAAAGTCATGATGGGCTTAAACTGCAACAGAAGAGATTTAGACCTGACACTAATAATAGCTTTTTAATGGCAAAGACAGACTAGCACTGTAACAGATTGGCTAAGGGACTGAGAATCTTTCTTTTAGACATTATTATAGACATGCTAGACAAATATTTCACAAGTACTTTGAAGATAGAGCTAATACTGCACTGGAGCAGAAGAAATTTACTGAATTGTTGAGCTAACCTCTTTCATCTCAAATCTTCTAGGCTTTTATGAATCACAGATCTAAAAGAAAGCAGATAGAATAGTCACTGATAAAGACTTACAGCCTGTGTCAATCTTACCTTATGAATCATACTCTTATTGGAGACTTCTAAAGATTCATTTGTGATGGTAGAGTTACTGTCAATGAACTGAGATGCTCAATCCATTTTATATAGATTCTCATCACCCTGATCACCATTTGTACACCTCGAAAAGCCTGAAACGTTCTGTAGTATTGTCAGTCTTACTCAGCTTGTTTTCACCTTCCTGCTGTTGCCAAATATGAAATGGAAGAGAAAAAAACCGGATTGAGAAAAGTCAATATGGTATTTTGTCAGAGGGGGAATTTGTTATATTGTATTGATGAATGCATGATGCATTTGATGTAATTTTGAAATTAATTTAACCACTTATACATAAAAAAGCTGAGGGTTCTGGAAGATTGGGAAATTTGTGGTAAAACTATATTTCAGAAAAAAAAAAAGCTTATTTGACAAGACTGAAATGTTTCAGAGAACCAGATAGCATTTAGCTTCCATGACTGCTTTCTGCCTGATTGCCCAGTGAAAATTAGGTCAGAAACTCTAATTTTTAATGTTGTATGTTGACTAATCCATTACTGAATATTGCCTCGGAATAAGGTTACCAATGTTTCAGACTTAGCAGCCTTACAGTAAGAAACTCTGGCATGTGAATGACCTGGAATTCAGTGCTTTCTGACTCCTTTTCATGGACTCAGCAGTCAATTTGGCAATATAGTAGGGGCTGGAGATGACTTCAAAGTGCACTACAACTGTGGTGTTAGAAATGCAAATGCCTAGTGGCTTTCAGAGCATGTAGGACCAGACAGATATCAGATAAGCCAGGGTTTGTGGCTTTTTCACTGCAGTCATAGGAAAGGAGCTCTGCTTCTGTTGTTATGCTTTATGTTCAAATTATTATCAAAGCAGGTAAGAAAAACTTAAATTTTTATGCATGGGGTTATATTTCTTTTAATATGCCCAGAATTTTTCACAGAATTTATTGCTTATTGAACATACCCTCTCACTGCCATATGCACAGAGCTACCTCTCTGTGCCATTATCTTCTAATGGTGTCAGAAAGGCAGAAATACTCTGAATGACTTGCTGTCATTCTTATCTTCACTTATATCTCCAAGAACCAGATGTAAATAACTTCTTCCAAGCTTCTAGGGCAGCGTCTTTAATTCTTATCAGTGTTTTTATGCCATCTACAGGTCTCCTCAAACCACTGAATTCTTTAAATATTTTTTTTCTTATAAGGCTTGATGGCAACTTTATTTTCAAATCAGTTTTCAATATTTTGTAAATTTACACACCACTTACATAAATTTTCTGTAGATTACTTATTATCTGTAAAATCCAGATCAGAGACATTAGTTGAAATGAAATGAAAGCTTCAGAAACCCTGACTTTTTCCACTTTTTTTTTCAGTGTACAATAATTTTGTGGTGGGTTATGATAAAAAACCCTTTGTCTTAAATCATTATTTCAACCATTTCACTGAAATGGTAATTTTTTTTGAAGAGCTGATTCTGTAAACTAATTTTTCAGGAAAAAAACCTTTTAAAACATAGTCCAATAAATATTATAAATGTATCTACAATATGTATAGACTAAGTGCTATTTTTATTTAAGAATTAATAGAAAAAGAAAAATGTTTGGTTTTTTAAAACAAAAATGTGATTGATATTAATTTTTTAGTCAAAGGGATGCAATAAACATCTTTTCTTCAATATACTTTGTTTACCAAAATACCCCCCAGTCTAATTCTAACCATGAACAGACAAGTTGTGGTGACAAGATGTAAGGTGGAAATATACTACTATAAGGAAGCACAGAGATTTGTGACAACAGGATTACATGTATTTCTTGAAAAAGATATGGTCTTTCAATCACTTTTGTGCTGTGTACAGTTAAGAAATCCACTGATGAGAATTCTACCTGTGCTGTCAAGGACAAAACTTAACTCTAGAGCCCTCTTCAATGAGGTTCGTTGTGCTCTGTATAGATAAGGCAAACCACTTAACACTGACAAAAAGTGTCACAGAGTACTTCCAGACATGAGCACAAATAAATGAATGCATGAAAAATCAAAATACAAGAGAAATGCAAGTAGCTGACTCCTAGATGAAGATTAATCTATGCTATAAATATTCAAGTAAGGCATATTAGGATATGAAATACAGCTGAAAAGCATTTTTACTGAGATATACTCTTTTCTACACCTAAACTTAACCTGTCTTGTTTTTTCCTTGTGTTCATCTTCTACCAAGAAAAAAAAAAAGTAATTTTTATTTTACCATTGAATACTTTATTGTTTTTTACAATACATAATGCCATTCCTTTCTGATAACTGAGGAAGAAGTGCTAAAGTGACCTTGTTTTCAAGTAGATTTATGACATTTTCCAGCTAAGAGAAATGAGAGTTCAATAATACGATTGCAGCTATTATTACTTAGTGCCATGAATGAAATGATGCACCTCATTTTTGAGAGGAAAACAATAATATACTTTAATTTTAAAATTACCGAATTAATAAAGTTCAGTGGTAAATATGGCAGCTATTTAACAAGACTCAATGGCAAGGTTTTGTGAGGCAATTAGGATTTGCTCTGAAAACCATTTTCAGACGTAGTCCAGATTCAGATGTATATATACCTATAGCTGAAGGCAACATGGAAGAAACTTATGCAATGGAATTTGTTAATTGGACATAATATAATCATTTAATGCACTTATTTAATTACGTATTGACCTATTAGATATCAGGGTCAATCAGGGATCACAGTGTCCTTCTTACAGTACATATTCTCATCATTAGTACATACATATTTATCCATCTAAAAAAATAGTACTAATTCCTGCTCTTCTTGCAGTTTCAGCCATGTAAGGACTATATTTTTCCATTCAAAACATCATATTACTCACAGATGTGAGAAGAATTCCCAAAAATAAAGTGAAAACATAAGAAAAATTATAAACTTAAAAATATATCTTTAACAAAGCTATTTTTCATGTATTGCGCCCAGTCCAAAGTTTTAGCAGTTGAATCTTAGTCAACAAAAACAAACTTCTGCATTTTACTGATACTAAAGAATCTCAGGAAAAGGTTGACTTGATGATCACTACTCTACTGCATTCTAAGATTTGAAAATGAGAGGGAGATTAGAGCAGAACCAGGAGAGAACTGCCTGTTTGCAGTTCCTCATCACCACAGAATTTCTTGCGTGCACAAGGAGGTTCTACTAGCAACATGATGAAGCACTGCCGAAACTGCCGTAAATTTAAATTACCTCATCAGTTTAATAGTCACCATATCACCAAAATAACATGCAGTCAATATACAAAATAGCTACCTAGGAAATAGAAGCTAGTGTTTGTTACCTCATGTAAGCTTTGTGGAAGAGCTTTTAAGCTGCTCATGCCCATATTGTTGACTATATTTGAAGAAATCAAATTACTGTATTATCTTTACTCCTTTTGTTTTTATCTTCCCTGCTTCAAAATGTTATGGACAATTTAGCACTCTGTGGTCCTTTCTTTCTGGCTCATCTTAGGATCTTCTGTTATGACAGTCTTATGCAGCCTACTTGAAAAACTTCAGTATCCATTTCTAGAAGTGCTGAATATCAAGGGTAGAAGAAGCAAGAGCTGGATTATTAAGACAGTTCAAAGATGCAATGGTAAAAATTTTATTAATCTAATCAATCTGAGCTTGAATATATGCTAAAATCGACTTCATTTGAATCGAGTACTGCTACGACCTGCAGCTTTTCTAGTAATTTCTAGTTCTACCACATGTGTGCACGTGGCCTTTATGAAGTCATTTGAAGTTAAAGACTTTAAACACTTATGTTCTTTTTGCCTAAAGATCTGGAAATCAAGTTATCAAAACTCTGAAAACCATATCTAATTTTAGGAACATAACTGCACCAAAGGCTATCACTGAAGCATCTTAAGCTTGTAAGAACATTCTGCAGTGTGTGATGTGTATCTCTGAAGGGGAGCATACTATTAGCATAATCCTGCAAGAAGAAATATTTCTGTGAGTTTTTGAATACCTGTTTACCTAACATAGCATAGTCAGGAAAAAAGTCTTAGTAAGAAAAGCCTCCTGTGGGAATTCAAGAAAAAAAATCTAAACAAGAAATGACATCTTGCTATGTAGAGTAGAATAATCTAACAGTTATTTGCCACTTTTAAGGTTGACTAGTTGTGACCTGTGACTCGACTAGCTGTGGTAAAACAGTACATGGGAATCACACTGCATCATATTTATAGCACATTGAGTATAGTCTGAAACTCTAGATGAAGACAAAGGTCTTCTAGAATGCTTCAGGTAGCTAAAATGAAATACAGGAGAAAACCCCATTTATTGTAGACACACATGCACATTCCATGATTACAGTCAGGGGCTTCACCTATGAAGACACTACCCTATTTCACTGGTATCAATTGCAGTACAACTAAAGGACCAAAATTGGTAATTCATTCAGGGGGCACAGTATGGATGAAAAATAAGGAGAAATCTGTAATCATACTAAAATAATTCAATCAATAGATGATCTAATATAACTTGTGTGAAGTGGGTTTTTGTGTGTATTTTTAAATAAGATTCACAATCCCAGATGTGTTGAAAGAATCCCAGTCTTTTTCAGAGTATTTAGTAACAAATTCTTGCCAAAGTCTTGTCACCAATGCAAGGCAAGAGTACTTACATGACAGGTTTATATAGGGTTGTTTGTTATTTTCCCCAGGGTGGTTAAATATCTCCTAAAAATAAGGTCATATTTATAAGTTGTTTTATGTTGCTCATGAATTTCAATTAACATTACTGTGAATAAGATTATATGTCTTAGGTTAGTATTACAGAAAGAAAACTTATCTATATCATGTTTTTTTTTTTTTTAATGTGGTTAAGAATATTGGGAGCTAATGTTGCAGTTCTTCTTGTAATAATTCACTAAAAGGAACAAAAAGGTGCCTTTTCTAATTTTCAGATAATTGGAAATTTAGCAGTCTGCAACATGCAGAGCTATTGCTGTCTTCTAGTATCTTTCCATGCCATTTTGTTGTTTTACTGAATGGTAATACACCTGCCTGAGTAATAATGCCATGTGCTATATTGATTCAATGTAATATAACTGCCAAGATGATTGAAATGCAGTCTCCAATGGTCCTTGACAGCTCATACATCGGGATTATGATTTGCATTTATTCCCATGGGATTTGGTGATTGTATCTGTATGCCCTTTGAGAATGATGTACTTTAAATCTCTAAGTAGAAGAAATCTGTGTGGGTGATGAACCATTTTATTCATAGCCCTGTGGGAATCCATAAACATAATTTGTCCTCTCTTGTCAGTTCATTGGCTCCTAAGTACAACTTTCTATGGCTTCCTTCCAGGTCACAACATATTTTGTGAGAAAATTAAAAAGAAAAAAGCAATGAAGTTTGAAACATCAGTTTAAAAATCACATTCTGAATCACAGTTGTAAATAAAGACCTGAAGTCCTCTATAGCATGGATGTACTGAAAAGAAGGAAAACTTTTTTCTTTTATTCTTCTGCAGCAGTCATCTGGAAATATTACAAGTGTTTGAGGAGGCAGTAAATTCAGGTTCACATGAAATCAGTTTCCTATTTTATATTTTGAATTAATTTCTGTTTTGCTGTGTTTCTGTCAATTAATATATTCTAATATATTAATAATTAACATACATTTGGTTTCTGCTCCTCGTGGTCAATTAAACTACGTTGATCAGTAAATGTCCTGTGTCAGTGAAGATTTGTTGATACCTTCAAAAGCAGGTGTTTATGTACATTTACATAGACATGACTGTCTGTCCTTATGTGTGTGTATATACGTAAATATATATATACCCTTTTCTTTTACGTAACTATACCACCTATTTCCTTATTATATCTAGCAACTCATGAAACAAATGGAATTTAAAGCACCAGTAGAACCATGTGTCAGAGACTGAAATATTATATTTTATGGCTTAAACATTTTCTTAAAGGACTTTTAAAACTGTATTACAAAAGCTGCAGAGAAGACTACCAAACCCTGGATGGGGCCCTGACTGAGGCCTGACACTGCTCGCTGATGAAGAGAAGATAAAGTAACAACTCAGGGCTTGGGACATTCACTGAGCACAGGCTTAACACCTCCAGGATGAGGACCACAGCCCCAGGGCTATCAGCTGCCAGGCTCGCACAGACCCTCGCACCAAGGGGTGGAGGGAGGAGAGGCTCTGGGTATCTGGGAAAAGCCTGTGGTCAGAGGTGCCGTGACTGCCCATCCTCCACTGTGCAGAGGAGCCCAGCTGAGGGGTCCTCACCAGGGGGGAGGAAGCTTATCCACAGCAGAAGGGGGTGACATGGCCCATCACAGGCGCCCCCCGCCAAGGGGTCCCCAGACCCTGCACCAGAACACCAGAGATGATGCAACACACACTCAGTGTTGCAAGGGACAGTGTCAAGCTGGCCCTTGCAAGAGAGGCACGTGGGCGTTCCCACCCGGCCCACAGCGTGTATTAATCCACGGGATTCTGTACTCTTTGGTGTGTGGCAGCATGGTGCGGCGTGTGGCAGTGCGGCCATGGTGGTGACGGGGGACCCTCACCACCAGCAGACCGGATGGAGGGGAGCAACGAGACGTCGTTGGGACCCTCGGATGGGTGATATGCTTCCACCTAACCCCTGTCACCTCTCCCTGTTCCCCCCACACTCACTTCTTTTTCTTTCTCTCTTTCTTTTCCCTTCTCTTTGCCTCTTTTACTATTAAATAAAATACATCCATTTTTTGGCAACAACACCTAACCTCATTTGGTTTTAATCTCATTTCTGCCAATATTTTGAACCTTCTAAATTCTTTCCGGTTTATGCTCAGACACTTAGCTTGCTTTGCTTTCCTGGGTCTAAACTGGATTGTAACACCATGGATTTACTCAAGACTAGCAGAATTTTCTCAGTGGCCACTACTGGGAAAGGGTGTGATATTGTCAGAAGTATTCTCCATATGATTCTAGATCAAACTGTGTTACTGTTGGTGATTTTTGATCTATTATAAGCAGAGTCTGCCCAGAAATACTTGTGTAACTTTGATCTTGAAAAGATGCCCTGGTATTTCTTCATTGAAAAAATCCCCCATTTGCAGGTTTCCTAAATAGGTTGTTTGTTTTGTTGTTTTTTTTTTTTTTAACTGGTTACAGTGTAGCATAATCTCACAAGACCTACATCTCACAAGAATTGTTCTAAATAGGGATAAAAATGGTTGCATAAACCAAAACTGTCTAAGGAAAACAGACTTTGTGAATTATTCTTACATGATGCTTCCATTTTTGTAAAAATGCAGATGTCTGTTAGAATGTTGGAAGCCATATGGATCCCTATGATGCATAACACTTGCTGAAAAACGCACTCGTACATGGGAACTTCGCTTAGAGAGCAGATTTTGTTCTTATTGTCTACCACAGCAAAATTTAACTGACTTTGGTACTTTGCTTTAGCTGCATAGATTTGCACTGACTTCAGCATGAGCTGTGTCCTCCAGATCTGTGCACAAAGGGTCAAGTCTTGTGAATTTACGAGAAAAATATGTTCTTTTTCTGGAGAAAAATATTTCAGATTTAGCTATGTGAGAAGGGACAGATACCTTTATCTATTTTAATGATGTTTGTGCTGGTGGTCTTGAACCAATTCATTTCAAACCCTGAACAATTTTCCACAGTGTCAACCAAAACTGTTCTACAGAGGTTATTTTTCCTTATATTGCACCATATCCTCATTGCATATCATGTTTTTCTTCAGAAACAATTGAATAGCCACTCTTTGTAACATGGTTACATTTATCATATTTATAAAGGATTAATGATTGTGTTTTCTAGATAGGAAAATTATTTGATTGCAACATCTGTTGCTGCATAATAAGATATTGCAGGTTGTTAATAATCTTAATAACTGGAAAAATTGAGACTGGATTTCATAGACTGTGAGTAGGCGTCACTGTCCTGTTGTCTCAGGGTGGCTTTATGATGTGTATCCCCTATCGCTGCTCTATGCCCAGAAATTAATTTTGTGCCTTTCTGTGCCTTTAAACTGAGCCTGAGAGGGGGAAGAGGAAAAAAACCGAGCAAACTTTTCAAAGCAATTGTTTCAAGGACACATATATACACACACTCCTCTGTGTCCTGTGGCAGCAAGAGCAGAGGAAGCACTCTGCTTGCTTTTTCAGCCAGTTTTTTGGCTCTTTGTCTCTGGAGACAGACAGAGAGTTGAACTTCGTTTTCCTGGGACTTTGGTTTTTTCCCCTTCTTCTCTTCTGGACTGTTTCAACATCAGAACACATCAGGAGAATTTTCTACTGAGGTGGAGCCCCTAGAGGTGGGCCCATGACGCAGCACCAAGGAAGAGGAGAGAGACCACACCTAAAGAAGGACTCTGAAATTTCCCCAGGTTTCTCTCCACAGCGAGAAGTTTTATTATTTAGCATTATTATCCTTTTCCTGTGTGTTTGTTAAATAAATAGTTTTTATCTCTTTCACTTTCCTCCGAGAAAAATTTCCTTTTTATTTTCCTGAACCTGGTGGGGGAGGCATGGTTGTAACCTGCCTTCTATCAGAGGATATTTTCCTCCAAATTTTTCCAAACCAGCATACCTGTTCACATGGAAACTACTTCTGTGGGACTCCTTTAGAGTTATGGAGACACTGACAAATGATTTCAGATGCTCATTGTAGAATATTGTTGTTCAAAGAAAATAATATTGGTGAGTCTCTTAAAACTTGGGTGAAATGTGCCAATTTTATCAGTGAATTCAAAATCCTTCATCAAAGTAGTCATGTGGAAACTTGTGGTATTATTTTTTGGGGGGTTTTTTGTGCAAAAATCAGTTAGTCCCTTGGTCTTTAGGAAGTCTTTCAAGGTTTTCACTTCCACAGGAAAATATTTATTTATTTATTTTCAATAACAAGAAGCTGAAACTGAACAATCTAGGGCATAATCAAGTATTTTGTTTTCTCTTTTTTTGTCCCCATTTCATAAATGTAAGGGGGAAACAAGACTTGTTGCAATAAAATTCATCATTATTACTCTACGACTTTTTATCTGGACTCATTGAGTCAAACATGGTCCTAAAACTAGGACAGATTCATTACATGAGTTCTTACTTTTATTTCCCACCTCCCGTTTATATTATGGAAAGTATGATTTTGGCATTAAACTGTATGCCATGCAATACTGACATCAATAAGAAAGCTCTCCAGGCTGCACAATTTTTTTTTTTTTTTTTTCCAATTCATCCCTCAAAATTCAGGATGGAGAATGAGTAATACTTAGAGTGCCTGTTAGGGTCAATTGCTTTTTCAGTTTGGGACAGACCTTGTATTAATAAATTTGGTAATCAGGGTCTTCTCATAAGAAGAATGTGCAGAAGTGCCTAAGAATTCCAGGTTGATTCATGCTTCATATCAATGAAGTTGGTCATAATATGAGTTGCCACACTGTTAATCAGAAGTATCTATGAAAACTTAATATTGAAATGGATTTTGCAACCTTTACTCTGGCTGCTATGGGATAAAACTCTTTAATTTTGTTAGAAAGATAAATACTACTGAAAATGACAGGTAATACTGAGCTAGGCAAAGCTTAGAGAAAATTATGTTAATAATAACCTTGGATCAATCTGGATTAAGTTGATTTCAGTTTAAATTAAATTAAATGGATGAACTAACAAAACTAAGTCTAATTATTGTACTGAATTTTAAAAGACAAAATGTTACTAACCAGGGTATGGAGACAGGAGAATGCATTAAGGTACTTCTAATAAAAATATTAATGTGGCAGGGGCCTTTATGTCTATAGAACTAGACCTATCAAAATTAATGCCCTTAAAAGAGGTTTTGTTACAGAAATTTGTAGAAACAGCCTTGAGACCAGTACAAAGTTTTATTTAGTATACTGTGGTCCCAGTCCAGAAATTTGATTTAGAAGACAGATATACTCATACTGAAATATCTTTTCTGACGGTCTAAGTTAGTATTATGCAAGGCTAAAGAGATTTGCTGTCCTCATATGTTGCATATATGAGTCCAAAAAGGAAAATTCTCCCAGTTTCTGAGCACTTAATTCACACTGTTTACAGCTTGTTGCTCACCTAAGGTGTGGGATTGTGGGGATGGAGGGAAGCATTCTTCCAAGACGGGGAAAATTAGAAGGAAGAGGCAACTTTGTAAAATATTCTCTAACCCCAAATATCAAAGAGTTTTTTATAGTTACATGTATTACCTCACCTATAAGACAACTTCAGTTGGCATTATTATGTGCAGCTTCTAAGCCCATCGACGTATTATGGATTTTCATTCTCAAGTGATCCTGCAGCTAAGACTACAAGGAGAGTCAGGGGAAGAATCAATTTCTATCTGTAGCAATGAGTTTGCTCTAAAATACACTCCAGAGTAACTTGAGGAGCTCCAGAGTCAAACCATATTTTCAAAATATTTTGTCCTTTGACTCAATTTCCCAGCATTTAAAAAGTAGGTATCCAATATGATTTTGTTCTTGGCTTTCATTCTTGTCTGTTGGGGCCTTTATGTAACGGCAAAATACTGAGAAATAATGCTTTCCTTCATATTTTGTATGCATAGCTGTATTTTGCGTAGTGATTCTGGGTATTTTAATTCAAAGCAGTAGTACCTCTCAGACTCTTTTGTCTGTCATGATGCTTAGTCAGAAGTAGCGTTGCTCTGTTGCTGTGACCCAGCCCACTGCTGGGCTGGGGTAGGAGAATGTCAATCAATTCAGGGGTCTCCCTTGGATGGGTTTCCCCACCCAAGACAGTGACAATGAGGGAGGGCTGATGGGTGACACAGAGACCTAAGCCACGTCCCCCTGGGCTGCGCCTGGATCCAAACCGCCTCCCCCTGTTCGGGAGAGTTCTCTCTTACTCAGTTGTTCATTAGTTCTTTGTTGTATCTCCTGCCTCCTGGTTTCCCCCATTGGTTCTTGTTGAATTGTATCGTCCCTCTAGCTTGTAACTCATTGGTTGTTTTCCCCTTTCCCCGTGGTTTTCAAACCCCCTATAAAACTCAGGGTGAAAGCCACCCGGTGCTATTATGATCACTGCTGTGTTCTGGTTGCTAAAGTTCTGACAATAAACCTGTTAGAAGCCAGACCAGAAGCCCCTCTCTTTTCCTTTGCCTCCGGAGTAAGGCGAGCCCAGACCATCGCATCCCTGAAGTGCCTCCTCTGTGGAGGAACCAGCACGCACGCCCAGCCAGAGCCTTTCTGCTGAGCTGGTCCAGAAAGACATCACAGAAATAACGCTGAATCTCCTCTGACTGATGTAGTGGGTTTGGTTTGTAACCGGGCAGAAACAGTGTAGTGGTTTGGTCCAAAATACTCATTACTGTTTACCTTTTGTGAGATAAGAATTAGGAAAAACGCAAAACAGGCACCAAACTTGAAAGAATAGAAAGAAGTTTATTAACAGACCTAAAAGAAGAAAAAAAAATCATACCACACCTTCAGAACACTTCTCCTCCCCCCACCCTTCTCCCTTCTCCCACTGACAATGTAAAAAGACAACCTTCAAGATGTTCAGTCTGTTTACCCACTTCCATAATAACCTTGTTCAGTCCATTTAGGAAGAGGAGTCTCTCTTGTCCATGCTATGAAAACATTATCACAGCGAGACAGCCGCCTGGGTTGGTTCTCTGCTCGCATGTGAGTCCCTTCCCCCTATTGCAGCTTTTCCCACAACTACTTTCAAGGGTCCACTCTTGAAATTACTGGGGTAAAATTTTAAGGTTGAGCCGTTCAGAAATAAAAGTTCTCTTCACCCATCTCTGGGAGCATTTCATCTCTAAGAACAGAGGCCCTTCTCCTTCCCTGGGAGCAAAGGGTCCTCCTCATCTTCATCTCTAGGACT
>NW_008238983.1:5249778-5279728 GCF_000691975.1 Corvus brachyrhynchos | reverse complement strand
CGCCGGGCGGGTGGGGGGGGGGCGGGGTGTGCGCCCGCGGGTGGAACAGGGCCCATCAGCTCCAGGATGGCAGTGGCCTGGCCCCCCCACAGGGCCCACAGCCACCTGTCCCAGCACCGGAAGCAAGACAGAGAGACTCTGCCTCGGAGTTTCCTATTCTTAAGTGTGGATCACAGAAGCGGTCGCAACTTTAAGTGGCTTAAAGAATTGTCCACATACAAACTGGCCATCTGATAGGTTCTGTTAGGTCACAGAGGAAGCTGTAAGCACCCCTTTGCAAGAACATCACTTTTGGGACTATGCTTGCTAACCCATGACAACTGAGGACATTTCAGAGCTCATGGAAACGACCCAGGGACAGCGTTATTGCTCCTTTACTTGAAGCCTTTTTCTGGAGTTTTCTGCACTCCTGAGTGCGGGCAGGATTGCTCCCAGAGGGCTCCTTCATACACTGGGTGTTAGTGTGCTCAGGAACAGGTGCCTCTTTTATGTATTTTATTTTCTTTCTGTTTGAATTAAATGCCTCTTTAAGTAAATACCTCAAAGGGTGTGATACCTCTGCTATTGCTTCTGACATTGTATTTAAAAATCCTTTTACTTTCTGACTGGTAAGTAGTCACTAGTTTCTGTGGCTCTTTGTGTAATTTTCCTTCAGGCCTGGTTCCAGTGTGAGACTATAGACTTCTTGCAGCCTCTGTATCTGTTCCTCTATAGTGTTAATCTAAGTACAAAGACTGTATGAAAGAATTCATTTTACTGAGAGACACTTAGGAAGCCTAAATTTTCCAGGAAAATAATAGTTTTCTCCCCTCCTGCCCCTGTGGAGCTTTGATCCCAGTAAACAGCTAAGTACCCATCTAGTTGCCTATTCACTCTCCCCACTGAAGGACAAGGGAGAGAATTAAAAGAGCAAAAGCTGTTCAGTGGTGGAGTGATAGAGTGGTTTTGGTGAGTACCTGGCATCTAACCAGGGTCAACCCACCACAGAGGTTCTCATCCATTTCACTGGACATTGTAGGAAGTCCTCTAATAGACTAGTCAGGCTTGTTTTGCTTGCTTTCAAAATGAAGTCAAGGTCAGGCATATTACAGTCATATTGCACAAATTATAGTAGCATCATTGTCACTGAAACCTAAATGCTGAATTTGCGAGCCAGTATTTATTAATGGAACAGATTCCTACCACATTTTTTTGTGCTAAAATTCAGAGCTGTAAAAAGGTGTCTTTTTTTCAGGCAAGCCTTCTTGACAACATAAACAAACTTATTTTATTTTCCAATCAGGTAGTATTGCTCATGGTACTAGAAAGGTACTTGCAAACACAAGCCTAACACAGAGGAGTAACCCAGAAGTGCTCTAATATGTAAAAATGGACCTTTGTTATCAGTTTCAGTCTTACTGTAAGTCTGATTTAGAAGCAAATTTCTTGGTTGTCCCTACTAACATTTCATGTCATGGAGAAGCCCTGACTCAGCTGAGCTGAATTCCTTTCAGATCAAGCTAAAGCAGAAGATGTACTCAAGAAGGACAGGTCATGCACGTGGCTGAAAACAAATGCTGGGACTGCAGGACCTAACTGGGTCTGCAGAGAAAAACTGCTTGTAATAGAGATGGTACAAACCCTGTGGCCCCAGAAACAGCTGTCAGGCTCTACTCTTGCTATTCCACAGTGCCTGATAATTTCAGCACAAGATAAAATGCAAGAAAACATTATTTTCAGCAAAATGTACCATTAAAATTACCTAAGATAGCATAGAATACCAGGTGCACTTTCCCAGAACAGTCCAAACTGTTATTTCAAATTTTATCTGGGAAAATGCATAGTTGCCTCAATGCGATGCTGCATCCTAGCTAATTGGTAGCACTTCTCAATGCCACACAGATGCAGATTCAAACAGCTTCACATTCAAAAAGTAGCATGGTTTCAGCTTAGGTATTGCAGGATGGGTCTGCACTGTGCATTAAAAAAATAGCTCCTCTGTCTGCATATGGTGCTGATGAAATCACAAAAGAGAACTTCTGGTCTGTTCTTCCCTGCCAGAACAGGACTTCACCAGGAACTCTAGGTTTTTAAAGTAGCCATAGCTATAATATTTTTATGTCTCTTATTTGCACTTCTTATTAGCAGAACTCAGGCATCTAATCCTTCCGCAGATTCTAGATGGACAATAACAAGAGCTGAATTTAAAGTCAAGCAGGTTGCCATTAAGGCATTAGCTCAGACTGTATAATAAGACAGGAAAATTAACCCAAGATTTCCAGGGCTTAATCAGTATGTCTGGTTTAAACTGCACTCAGGTTGGTTTGACCTGCTTCTATCAGTTGCTTCTTGCTCTCCAACACTCCTCTCATCTACCATCTGTCTTCCCTTGACAAACTTAAGAGAATCTTTCCCTCTCATCAGCTGTCCTGCAAAGTACCTCTTACAGCCTTTTCCCACATGGGCTGCTTCCAGAAGCCTTGAATTGCTCTGCTATCTGCACTTTGCCACCCCTTTCTGCCATCTCCAGCAGAAGATTTATTTTCCAACAGTTGGAAAACCGCATGTGGCACTGAAAACAAAACACCACCTTCTAAAGCACAGGACATCCTTCAACAACTTCTCTTGTTCTCCCTTTATGCTTTTTGTGATGAGACATCTTTTGTTGTTAGTTGTTTGTTTCTCTCCAGTCTAAATCAAGCTCCATCACTCCAGAGCTGGAAAACATTGCTTTAACACAGCATGATATTTCTCTCTAGGCAGATTCAGATGTTGTTGGCTTACACTTCCGTACACTATTACAAATGTAGTGTTTCCTCAATTTGTAAGTGAAAAGTCACTCAAACACAGTAAACAGCGTGTGCAAACCAAAACCGGTTCCAGACTAGCAATTGGCAATTTTATCTCCTATTCTTATCTTCAGATACCATTCAAGCACACCTGGTTTTAGGCCCCTATCACCTCTGGAGTTATTGGAGGAAACTAGAAATTAGACATCTGCTTTGCACGTGTTCACACATCATAAAACAATATTATCTATTTTCTCAGGAGCAAAATACAGATGATTAATTTTAAAACAAATTTTGTTTTCCCCCCACTTCAACTAAATTCTCCTAAACTCTACTGGTATTATTAAGTATGAAATTCATTTTCTGAAGGAAACATTTTAAGAAGGGTGTAGTGATATAAAGACAAGGATGTCCTTCTTCACCTCCTGCATATCACAGAAACAATTGCCTTGAAAATAATGAGAATGTGATTAAGCTCTAAGGTCAACAGAATGAAACATTTAATTCTAGAAAATGAGACAAAGATATCCAGCAAATACAACACCTACGTTTCTTCTTTTGTCTCCATGGTAAAACTTTATAAAGACAGGAACCTATTAATATAAAATTCAGCAGCTGAAATGATACCGTTGGAAAGAAAAGGAATCAAGCACACAGGAAAAACGTATAACTGAGCTGAACCTGAGGACACAGTGTGTCAGGTGAACTTCATGAAAGTTAACTAAAACAGAAACTAAAGGGGGAGCAGTGGGGAGACCTGCAGCAATTTCAGCAGTTAAGTAGTACTTCCACTGTTAATCATAAATTTAGTTAAATTATGACCATTGCCTTACCAATGTCCTGATGAAATACCTATTAAAAAAGTGTATTCTTAAATTTATTTATGAAGTACTGCATGACTTTGAGACTTCTTATGTTCTCAGTCCATTTGCTCTTAAGGAAGTCTGAGTGCTCTGTTGGATTCCTTTATAGAACTGAACATAATTAAGAGAATAAACCCAGCATTCTTAGTTTGGATAAAATGTGCAAGGCTTTTTAACTTCTCTTACAGTTGGTGTACTTTTTAGGATTTTGTTTTAACTGTAACATGTCTGTATTAATAGTGTGCAAACTAATTTTAAAAATGTGTTAAGTGTTGGAATGACACCATGCTCCATTTACATCTCATAAACTTAAATAAAATATATTTTTCATAAAAGCTTAGGCCAATGTGTGGATGGATTTAAATCTGACAAAGTCACTTGGCTTTGCAGTCATCCTGACATACTCTAAGAGTTTTATTGCAGTAGTGATGAGTAGAATTTCTGTTATACCCTGGCTGTTCTTCTAAATATCATGTTTCAGTGTTAATGGACCTTTCTAGATGAAAAGAAATATGCTCATCATCTTCAGAAGAACTATTTGTCACAAACATTTCCATGTTGTTTCCATCTCACTCATCCTCCTGCAAAAACATAGCTCCTATGATTTCTCCAGGTCACCAGAACTCATTTTCTTGTGGGAGGAATGAAAGAGGGCAGTATAGGGGCAAGAATTTATAAAGTTCGTGGTGGATCTGGATGGGCAGTAGGACGAGTTTTCCCTGTGAGAGATGACTCAGAAAATGTAGATTTTTAATTGTTCCTATCTTTACTCTGAAGCTGACATTTGCCAAACTTACATGAGAGAAATTTTTTTCTGTATGCAGTTTGCATAATGTGCCTCAATTTTCAAATGTCTGAGCTAATTTATATCCATTTTGATTAAATTTTGTGCTCCTGGCAGCAAAGGACAATTGGCATTGCCATTGCAGGTCAAACCACTGATCTGCTAATCCAATGTGCTATTTCTGTCAGCAGTCAATACCAGCTGCTTCAGGGAATGAGAACACATAATAAACAATTACGGAATAACCTGCCCAGAGGCAAATCATCTTCCTAATCTTATCTACTTGTGTGTGCATATCATTAATTGTGAAACTTAAATAAAATGTAGTCAAACCAAGAAAGTTGGCTGGAGAAGCATAGAACTGGCAATTATTGCAATAAGGGATCAATAAAACTGGAGTCTTTGACATACATAGAAGATTTTGTAACTTTTCATATTAATAATTGTAAAAAAGTATTTACTTGATCTTACCTTTGCAATATCTACCTGCATATAAAGACTGGTCCCTAAAATCAAAAGAACAGTTGTATATCCTGTTTTTATTACCTTTGTATGCATTTAGGATATTCTGCCTCTCAAGACCAGAATTTTGCTGGAGGGTAAGGGAAGATTTTTTCTTGCCCCCTTCAATCACAAAAGAAAAAACAATGTTTCAATTCATCTCATGTTGTTTGAATGAAAATGAGCATTCCAAACTAGATTTTGTAATTGATTTTGGAAAAAATATTTTTCCCTGACTACACTCATTTTGAATAAATATACAGAATAATATTACATCTATATATGAACATACATTTTGTTCTGTACTAGCATTCTGCAAAGACGTCTTTAAGCCCTCTGAACCTTAGTATTCTGTACTTAATGGATTAGAGAGAGAGAGAGAGCGAGCTCTGGAGCAAAAAAAAGCTGCTATATGAAAGCAGTTTCAGCTTGAATAACCCCAATGATTGTAATGGTCTCTAGATAGAGATCATCTGAATTTAATGAATCCTCCTTTTCAGAAACAATACGAAGTCTAAACTTTTGTTTCTTTGATATACTATAATAAAAACCAAGATGCCTGATTAATTTTAGGGTGTCCTGCAGAGACAACATATGGTTCATACTTGCAAGTGTCTTTGTACATTGACAGCTCTTTGTTTTTGTTGCTAAGTTGTGACTTTCAAAGCTGCCTAGTAGATTTAATTTTAACAGGGACTGGGGCATCTGAATCTCTCAGGTGGCCTTGGAAAAAACTTCAGTAAAAAAACCTCTTTTTCTTGATTCATCATAAATAAATGCAAAGACTGCAAAAGGTATTTAATAATGGTGGTTGCCTTCCTAACTGAATAGTATGAGATACCTTCCTCTTTTATGAGTGGAATGTAATTAATGCTGTAATGCATCTTGTAAATTTGGAAGAGACCTGTTGGTCATACAGGACACCCTCAGTGCAAGTCTGTTTTCGTGTGTGTTCAGAGAATTCCTGTAATTAAGACCTTAGTACACAATGAAGTTTTATCCATGGATATCATTCTCATTAGCAACAATCCGTTTCTCATATTCTGTCGCTGTTTTGCCATCTTAATTTACTCTACTTTTCCTGCTTGTCCTAATTGCTAAACTGTAATTTCTTCTTCTGTCACTAAGCTTTAATTTCATAGCAGTCATGCTGTGAATGGACTACTCTAGATAATAGCATGAACATAGTACTGCAGATATATAAACATAGCCAAGGATATTTTCTGTTACAAAGAATTCAGGAAAACACCATTATGAGCACAGTACAGGATCTCAGAAGGATTATGTACTTTGTCTAAATAAGATAGGAAACTGGTAAGAGCACTTGGAATTAAAATGAGGTCTTCTGAATGCCATCCCATTGTTTGCAACTGTTTTTGTCTGCTCCCTTATCCTTCTGTTAGCCAAGAAACCTACAGTTGGCAGAGAAACAACAGGTGTAGCAGGGCTTCACTGAAATTCCTGGCACTATAATGATGTTGCAGACATTTCAGATTAGGCTCATTGCTTAAAGCTTTCATTCTTTCTGTGCAATTTAGTAATTTGAGCTCTCTGAAGTGTGCTGTTTTCTTTGGAACTTGAACAATGTCTATACTGGTGTGATACTCATAATACTACAACATATTTGCAGTGCAGTAAGAAGAGCCCTTTAGGAAGAGTATCTCTGAGATATCTTTGTGTTTGGTATCCACACTTTTACTGGACTATTCCTACAGAATAGCAGTATTCAAAAAATATATATAATATAATATAATATAATATAATATAATATAATATAATATAATATAATATTCATTACCAACATTTCATCCATGTGCCTTTTATTTTCTATAAATTTAGACAGTGGATTAACATGAATGGGTGTTTAGGCAGGAATGGTCTATACTGTGCAAAATAAAAATAGGTAAACTGCTTACCTCAATTTATTTTTTGCTAAAACCAATTCTAAAAAAGTATTAGACTTTATTTCCATATGTGTATGATTACATTGTATTTTCCTTAATCCAAGCTGAATATAATTTTGCCTTAATTTTCTACTCTATTTGAAGTCTGTGATATTACATCTTTGTTCCAAGTGTTTTCTGCATTTCCTTTGTCTAGTGAGTTTTACTTTGAAATATTTAATTGAAGTCTAAATCACAGTAATTTCTTCTTTTCCTTTAGGTGGGCTGGTTCTCCATTTTTATAATCTAATCTTGTCCAAGCCTCTTCGTTATCCTATCTACCTTTCTTATTTGTACACTGGCAGTTATTTCCATAGAGAGGTAGGCCAGCATCAGAACTTAGCATTCACAGAGAAGATTCATGTTGCAAAACGAGCAGCTGGCACTAGCGAGGTTCAGCTTTGAGGATACACTTCTCACCTGTGTAAGCACCCAGAATATCTCTTTGTGGCTTGAAGTATGATGGGTATGTTCTGGATCTTACTGCAACAGTCTTGATAAAGAATGGCAGTCTCTCACCTAGATATCAGTAAGAGATTTCAGAAAATCTTAATGGATGTGTGCATGAGAGTACAGATCAGTGCAAGAACAGTGAACATGCTGCACTAGTGAGCACTGCAGCTTTTCCCACTGGAAGAAAGTGGTGGATAACCCTGTATGAAAAAATATTTGAAGATTTCTGACAAAGAAGACAGTTTTTTCATTGGCATAAAGTATAATTGCGTCTAAAACAAAAAACAAAAGTACCTTACCCACATAAGATGAAGTAAGGACACTTTAGAAATATGTTGAAAAATTCTGATATGCAAGTAGTTAAATATTTGAAAACTCAGAGAAAGGAAAGCATCTCCACTTGTATGCGAGTTTTAAACATAAAAGATCTGCTAACAACAGAAACAATTAATTAGAGGGGGTCCATATCTTGGGCTATATGTTGGATATCCAGTTATGATCCTTTTTTAATTGTGTCTCTGAGTGCATTCTACTGCCACGATTACACACAAAGTAAAAGATTTAAAGTAATTAATTTTCTGGATTTTTTTTTTTAAGGGAGTGGAAGGTCTATAATGTCAGACTTCTAATAATTCACTTTAGCTTGCCAATATATACACTTCATTTATATCTCTCAATTTGAAATTGTGTTAACTCTTTGATTTATCTTATCTAAACAAAACAAAAACATATACAATTATTGGTATTGAAATATCTTAAGGGTTGAACAGCAATAGAACCAATGTCAATATTAAGCATTTTGTCAGAGAAAGCATCTCTATCTGGAAGACTTTTTAATAGTTCCTTAGATCTGAATTTTCTAAAAGTAATCTATGAAGGTATTTAAAAAGATAAAAATAAGAATTATGGACCATCAGGGAAAAAGTGAGTAACCATAGTTGAAGTTAAATGAATTATTTCTTCAGAGAGTGTGTTCTCAGTCTTTGAATGTGTTATCAGAGAAGATAGTAAGCTTGAATGAAGAAGTGTGGATAGATTTATAAGAGCAATGAATAAATTTATTATCTGTAGTAACACAGAATTTTGTGCATGTAAGAAAGTGATAATGAAATTTATAGTTGAAAATTTAGGCTGGTCTCCCCATCTGTCAGGTTGGACTCTTTCCTACTATGGAAAATTTTCTAAGTCCTCCTCATATTCCTTCTCACCTCATGTTTTGAAGCATCAGCTTACCCATAATTTCAAATCCATACCAAACTTGAAATTTTTTCAGGGATGGAAAAGTCTGTATTTTCCTGATAGCAGCATATATCAAAATCTTTATAAGTGGTCAGTAAGATGACTGAAATGGGGAAATGTATATATTTATATCAAGAGAGGCATAATGCAGTAGAGAGGACAATGCAAATCTGAACATTATGGTAAATTCCCAAGCCTTTGACTCATAGATTACACACTAAGTTTGTTTACTGACCAGACTGGGAAATTATGAAAAAATAACAAGGGTGTTCTTAGTTGTACAGTGACCCCTTGCACAGAATTGTAGATATTTGGAGAGAAGAACACTAACTATGTCACATTTGAGTTTGTTGCTTTGACAATTCATGATTTTTTTGTTTTAATGTTAAAGTATTTCCCAGACATTTGTCTCATAAAAATTTTGAATGGATTTCTGCCATTTTTAAGCACAGAATATTTCAAAGATCTCTGACATTCTTGTCATGAAAGATCTTCTGAGACTTAGCTTATATTTTCCTTACATTATGTTACTATATTTTGGCTTAATATAATAATGCAAAAAAAAAAAAAAAAAAAGTAAAAATTTATGTCTCAAGTCACCACAGAAAAAGAACACTTCTATACCAAAACAATCAAATGGAATTTGGACATAGTGTAATATTACAGGTTAATTCTAACATTCTTTTTCTCATTCATCAGTACTATTGAAAAAAAACCCATTCTCACATATCCAAATTACTTTTATGCTATGGGACAGCCCTATTTATAGATGTAGAGAAACTTACTTTAAATGTTATATGAATTTAAACTTGGAAAGTTGTTATAGGCTGCACCAATTTGAAAACAGTTATATAGTCTAGTTCTTTGATAGATTTCTATGTAATTCATAAGCAGATTCATTACTAGGCCACAATTACACTTAGCTTCCTTTGAACGTTTTCCAAATGCTCATTGAAATCAGTAGGTATCAAGGAAGGCTTTCACCTATACTTCCTCATTTCAGGCTGTGCTTCAGCTATATTATTCTAGTAGCAATGGGAATATGTAATACTTATTTAAAGCTGGGAAAATATGTTACTGCCTGTTAATTTGCATGTCTCATAAATGAACACAGAGTATGGCCATATGTCATCTAATCTAATAGTTTAGTTTAAGCTAAAGCATCCAGAATCCTGGGCTTTCTTTCTGTCAAAAATAAAAGTTTGTACTAAGCCTGATGGGGCCTGCATCCTCGTTTTGTGTCTATCTGCAGCCCGGTGTTGTTTTGGTATTATCCTGCCAGTGAGGTAATGAAATAAATTTACTCTTTACATTGCAGCTGTGGTATTTGTGGGGTGCCCTTGGTCATCTGCATGTATTGATTCACACACTGAGTTACCTCCTTGTCTCTAACAGATTCTGTTTATAGATAGGCAACTGGTACTAAATAAATACCTATTTTAGCTAACACTGGATAATTTATATAAAGAATGTTAAAATAACAGAATGAAGGCTTGTGCTGAATCCTGTGCATGGAATATATTGTCACACTTGCCATGAACTCAATTCAAAACACTACTGATCACAACACATTTAAGAGAAGCTTTGCCACACGAACAGGAGTCAACAGTTTCAGTCACAGGTAAATCAAATGCAGGACGGTGGTTCTATTCTCGTTGGATGTGGTCTTTCTCTGCACTGCCTTTGTAAGCCTTTGTCCTTCTAGGCAGTTGCCTCGAAAGATATAAAAATTACTCTGTTGTCACAATGGATTCCTACCTTCCTAGCAAGGTACATATAATCAAGCCATGTGGTTCACTGGTATTAGGATTTAATTTTGCCTTTTTGTTTACTCAATTCTGCTTTGTTTGGGAGAATTTCAGAGCATTCTTATAGTAGATATGACATGCATTATTAAGATTCATATCTGAGATGTTAATTCTGTTTCAAGACCCGATTTACCTCAGGGGTAGACTTCTTCCTTTGGTATGAGTTCAATGCACCTTTCAGGCAGAAACTTAAACTCTTGCAAATTCAAGTGAAACTCACAGTTAAATGCATTGTCTTGATTTCTTTTTTCACACTTCATAGATGTTATTCAAATAGGTACAGCATAGACTCCACGCACATTCTCACACATCCCATTTCAGCTACAGACAAAAAAGTATGACCTGTATCTGCCCCTTATTACATAGCCAGCCACAGACCTGTGTTGAGGCCCTCTGAATACCACACCCTTTTTTTTTTTTGGTGGTGAGTCCCTCCAAATGGAATACCTTCCATCACCACCATCTGACACCTGCAGTTCCAAGATACACAATATACTGCAGGCATGCAGACTGTTGAGAGAAAATGAGGTGAAGGACATTACCAGCTGAAAATCAGAGAGGAAGACTTGTTATATCTCTGGATTATGGCAGGTGTCTGAAGTAAGGACATTACCAGCTGAAAATCAGAGAGGAAGATTTGTTATATCTCTGGATTATGGCAGGAGTCTGAAACATTTATGGACATAAGTGTGATTCATTCATAAGGGACATGTAGCTACCCCACAATAAACATTGCTTTGATATTTCAGTCCATTTTTTTTTCAAAATTCATGATCAAGACCAAAAACCTACCTTAATTTTCCATCTTTAATAATAGTAATTTTTTTGAGACTGAAGTGTGAAGAGCTGTCAAAAGATAATGTATTCTGTTCTAGTTAAGCTCTTTCTGCCCTCAGCAGTTTCCTATAGTGACAGTAGGTCAAGTTTCCTGTCAGCTAATTTCTCCACAATTCAGCTGGTAAGTTCCCATCCGCTCTAAGTATCATTAGGTAAAGCGAGTGGAACATGAATCAAAGGCAATGTATGTGTCAGGCACAGGGAATGCCACATCCCAGTTCACAGAAGAGAACAGTGATTGTAAGTGCATCTGTAAAGCAGCCAAAGTATGGCTAGACACACATGGATGAGGCAGAACTTCAGATCCTTTGTTCAGGCCCTTCTCCCATAGAAGTGAAAATAAAATTTTAGTTTCAGGGTATTTAACTAGGTTTGACCTATTTTTTTTCAACCAACAATGGTATGAAATTCTTTACACCTCAATGGTCATAGAGACTCAAATAAAATAAAACATTTAGTATTATGAATAGATTGAAATTGTCCTATGAGCTCCATTTTCATTCCTTGGAAGGAAAAAATTTCTTTAAAATTTTATCCTATTAGATTGAACTTTCACTTATTTACCTTTGAAAATTCAGACCAAGTTGAATAACCCCCTGCCTTCTGACTGCAAAGAGACCCCCTTGTTATCTTTACTCTGTTCCATATAAATAGCTTGCTCTTGATCAACAACAGTTAACAAAAAACTGGTGGTGATGAGTTGTCTTGATAATTTAGGGTTGTTTAGGGCTAGGAAAAGTAAATTGAAGTGCCTGTCAGACACAAAATGAGGTGACAGCAAAGTGTTACTATATAAAGAAGTGTTTACATATTACAAAGAAGGTTGGAGGGAAACAAAACAAGTCTCAATAAATTAATTGGGGTTTCATTATAAGTTGTGTAGTGTAATCTTTCTTTCTCTTTCTGTAACAGATTTTCTCAGGTTATTCACAGTACATATTCACAAGATGTTCACATTGCAGAAGAGAAGATCTAGTTCAGGCTTGAAGCATGAATGAAGTTAATGCTTTCAGCTCTGAAATATCTCACTTATTCCAGTTCTCCTGCATAATTCTGCATTCAGTTTTTGCATATTAGCTCTGCTGCAGAATGTGCTGTTTCCTCAGCTGCAAGGCATTCTCAATAGCAAAAGTTAGATGTAGAGAAGTGGCAGATCGGGTAACTTTAAAATTCAACATTTATTCATTGAAAAAAGACTGCAAATTGTCAGCTTTCATTGTTGATTGTGTTCTTGCTCATACCATATCAAACAGTTGGCTAGAGTATTTCTGGTGGTTGGAATACATCAGGACCTACAGAGAGGCTCACGTCTCTCAGGGTGATAAAGCACATCAAGTTACTGTCTTGCTGCAACTGGGTTGTGATTTGTCAAGCTACAGTGCAATGGACAGGGTGACTGGGGCCTGTACATGCATTATACATGAATATGTTTCGTAAAACCTTAGGGCCCTCACAAATGAGTGCCTATTTAAAAAGTAGATATGTTAAAAAAATACAAACCACTGCTACATAAGTATTAACTTGACAGGTTTTTGTAGATTTTGGGGCAAAACAGAGACAATTCTGAAGAAGAACCTAAATGCTTATGAATTCCATTACCTTTAGTCAATTTATGCAAACTTCTTACACCTAAACCAAAGCACAATCACTAAAGCTCTGTTTTAAGTTGCACAACTATAATTTGGGATAATGCACGTCTAATGGCATTCCTTTTATTAATTTCCTTACATAGACACATCCACATTAAGTTCAGAGGCCCCTTAGAACAACCAATGGATAAATACATAAATGTTGTGAAACACTCCTTGCCCCAAAGGTTTGCAGCTCATATAGAAAACCCAAGAAAACAGATGCTCTGAATTAAGTTTGCACAGCACAGCAGAGGTTTCTTGTCTCAAAAGTTCTAGTCCAGTAGCTTAAATATTGGTTCGCGTGGTGTTTTCAAAGGCAGTGAAACCTTGTCTCTTGCACAGTACTGAACTCCAGTCAGATCTAAGGTTAGAAGTAAGGGGCTAAAAAATCCCAGGTCATGGGAACATGGATATGAGGACAGCTCTTTCTGATTAGGACCAAAAGGCACTTGACACAATATAAATCAATCCAATAGTGCACACTGCACCCCATGGATCAGCCTCCAAATTCTGATCAACTTAGGCCTCTTTTCAGTTAGATGTTTCTCTCTGACCAGATAAAATTTATTTCTGATGTTTCTATTCTTTTCTTAATTAAGATAAGGTTATTTTAAAGTGGATTTTAATACTGATGTTCTCCATTGCCTATTCTTTCCTGCTCCTTCAAGTGATACTTACATGGTAGATGCAGAGTGAAAACAATCAATGTTGTTTCTGGATAAATGTAAACAACTCCTGCATTACCCTGCTAATAGTAATTTCATTGTTATGTTGCCTGAAGACATACATAACTGGATCATGAAACCAATGCTGCCAGAAAATACTTACTATCTCTCTTGCAAAAAAAAACAAACAACAACAACCCTGGTGATTTTCCTACATGGAATCTCTCTTGCAAAAAAAAACAAACAACAACAACAACCCTGGTGATTTTCCTACATGGCTCATGTACTTTTCTCACCCTAGACTGTTCTTTTATGAAAAAAATCTAAAGCTAAAGTGTTCCCTTGTTTCTTGCATCCCATCTGTCTTGGGGTGAGTTTATGATGCTGTATCCTCTATTGCCTGCTCTATGTCAGACATTAAACCTGTACCTTTTATGGCTTAAACTGAGTTCAGGAGAGGGGGGAGAGAAGCCAGGTGAATTCTTCAGAGCAGTTTGTGCTCAAGGACACATAAACTCCCCTGTGTTCTCACTGTGGCAGAGCCAAGTAAAGAACTTTCCTGCTTTTCCCCAGTTTTTGGCTCCTTTTTCTCAAGAGAGAGAGAGAGTTAAACTTCTTTGCTTTTAGCTAGCCTGCTAGCTGAGGCAAGAAAGTTTTTTCCCCTGGGACTGTGGCTTTTTCCTCATCTTCTGGAACTGTTCAACAACACCAGAACATCAGAACATTACCTGGAGGCCCCACACCGCAGCCCAGAGGGGCCCACACCACACCCCAGCTCCAGAGACAGCAGAGCCACATCCACAGAAAGGACTCTGAATCTACCCAGGTTTTTCTCCACAGTGAAAGGTTTTATTATCTAACATTATTCATTCTTTTTTTGGTGCCTGCGTGTACCCTGCTTGTTAAATAAACAAGTTTTTTTCACTTTCCTCCAAGGAATTTCTGTCTGAACCTGGTGGGACACCATCCTACTATTTTTATACATCAGACTCAATAATGCTGATCTTATCTATCCCTGCTAACTTATCAGCACAGTTGTCATTTAAAGCCTATTCCCAAGTATTTAGTTTACCTGGTGAACAAAACCTTTTTTTATTATTCCTGAACTGTGAAGAAAGGAGAATCAAGAAACACATGGTAAAAATCCTACTGCAGGAAATAAGGTCAGGTTATGTGGGTGATGTTCAATAACAAACTGAATTTTTGTGTAGTTATTTGTCATTCAGGGATTACTGGAGGTATTATATATAAAAATGTTATTTATTATGTATAGAATTATCCTGGTTTTAGCTGGGACAGAGTTTTTTTTTTTTTGCAGTAGCTGAGAGAGCATGGCTTTGGGTGGACCTAGGAAGTTATTTGATACCACCTTATGTCATTGCCAGGGGCAGGAGAAAGGGACTCTGAAGTCTTGATTTTAAGGATGATAAACCACTGTAATCATGAGGAGACAAAACTTTCCCAAGTGTACTCTCAATAAAAGGTCACCTTGTCCACAGTGACAAGCTACCACAGTTTGACAATAAAGCCAAGGTAAGGAAAATGGGAAGGGTGTTCATTCAGTGGAAACACAGCTGAAGATTTAATGCAGGACTAAGTCATCTTGCTATGAATCTGCAGAGATCAGTGACATAGTGAAACACTCATCTCAGGTACTGTTACATGGCTGCAAGTTTATGACCATGTAGTCTTGTGTAAATGTTAGAAGCCCCACAACAACTAGCAGTTCACTGCAAGACTAGCAACGCAATTCTTTGCATTTTGGACTGTGCCAGACCTGGAAAATATATGGGCACAAGAGAGAAGGGCTCACTCTAAACTATTCTTCCGTTTAACAACTGGAAGCACTGATAGGAAAACTGAGGAAAAGCTAACATCAGTAAATGTCTTGTAGCTAACTCTTCTTGGTTTCAGTTAGTTGATATTTGGGGTGTACAAATGAGGAAACATGTCCTGTCGAAGGA
The DNA here is from genome assembly GCF_000691975.1 of Corvus brachyrhynchos. NCBI lineage: Eukaryota > Metazoa > Chordata > Aves > Passeriformes > Corvidae > Corvus > Corvus brachyrhynchos. Next base: position 5,264,272 of record NW_008238983.1, on the reverse strand, counting down.
AACTGGGAAACATGCATTGTTTGTTTTTTTTTTTTAATTTAATTTAGGGTCTTCAGCTACCTGTTACAAGTATAACAGTTTTGTGTCTATTGTTGGCCCCATAAGATCCCTCTGTGAATTGATCTCTACTATTGTTCCAGTTTTAATTGCAGCAGAGGGATATAACAACATGAGGAACTATGAGCAGAGGGGAAACACAGCCAGTAAAGACAAGTACCAGCCTGCTTGGAGTGTGGATGTGTTTCTGTAGTAGTTTTGGTGCCACCTTTGGCAACTGAAACTTCAAGCTCTTCTCAGTTGTAGTGGGTTGACCCTGTCTGGATGCCAGGCACCCACCAAAGGCACTCTATTGCTCCCCTGCACCACTGAACAGGGAAGAGAAAATATAACAAAGGGTTCATTAGCTGAGATAAGAGCAGGAGAGATCAGTCATCAAATACTGTCTTGGGCAAAACAGACTAAAATTAAAGATATTAATTGAATTTATTGCTAATAACATCAGAGCAAGATAAGCAGAAGCAAAGTAAAACCTTAGAAACACCTTTCCCCCACCCCTCCCTCCTTCCCAGCTCTATCTCCTCCCCCTAGTAGTGCAGGGAGATGGGGAATGGGAGTTATGGTCACTTCATTGCAGGTTGTTTCTCCTGCTGCTCAGGGAGAGGAGCCCTTCCCCTGCTCCAGAGTGGGGTCCCTCCTACAGAAAACAATTCTCCATGAACCTCTCCAATGTCAGTTCATCCCACAGGCAACAGCTCTCCACGAACTGCTCCAACCTGGCTCACTCTTCCACAGAGTGCAGTCCTTCAAGGACAGGCTGTTCTGGCACAGGTCACAATTCCTACCAGGAAACCTGCTCCAGCACAAAATGTATTTAGAGCCTCCTCCCAAGCATCCACCTGCTCTGGCATGGGCCTCTCTACATCCCCGTGCTCCTCCATGGGCTCCACCATGTGCTTCACCATGGGCTGAGGGGGAATCTCAGCTCTGACTCCTGGAGCACCTCCTCCCCCTCTTTCTTCACTGACTTTGGTGTCTGCAGAGTTGTTCCTCTTACATATTCTCACTCTGGTCTTCTCTGGCCACAATTAAACCTATTCAATATGGGGTTTTTTTTCCCTTCTTCTTAAATATGTTATCACAGAGGACTTATCATCATTTCTGATTGGCCCAGCCTTGGGCAGTGGCCCATCCATCTTAGAGCCACCTGGAATTGGCTTCCAGCAGCCTCTCACAGAAACCACCTCTGTAGATCCCTGCTACCAAAACCTGGCCATGCAAACCTAATATACCAAGGGAAGAAAAATGTTTTATAGACTCAAATACTTTTCATTAAGACATCATCTCTTGTGTTTAAAATCTGCTCAAACTGTTCAAAGAAGTTCATTACACAAACAGTCATGACTGAAGCACAGATAATTTCCTAGGGATTGATAACCAGTGAGAGAAGCTGAAGATATGAACTTCAGTCAAGTCCCATTAAATCCAGTTAGTTATTAAGCTCCTTGAAATGCCCTATGCTTCAGATGGTATTTGAGAAGAAGAAAACAAGGTTCTGCTTTATTCTGGCATAAATTTTGGATCATTCTATTGACTTTGATTTGCTTTGATTTTTCAGGCAGTAGAAATTGATTTTCTTCATTATGAGATTCAGCTACTTAATTTATCTTGCCTTTTGTCTTACCTTGCAATGTAAGATACTGCTACACTAGCAAGTCATTGTGGTCTGCTGTTATTTAGATTATTGAAGGAAATAATGTTAAATAAAACCATTCTTATAAGTTACCCATGAAAATTACTCGCAGGCTAAAATGTTGTCAGTCTTGCCGCTTTCCATGGAAGAGAAATTTAGGGTAATAAAAAACTACTTAAAGCTTGATCTAAGAAAGCCATCAAACCGTATTGAAAATGGATAACAAAACTTAAGTACTATGCGTGATTTAATTAATTGTCTTTTATATGTGATCAGCCACCTGTCGTTTCGTTGTTTAATGTATTGTTGTCAGCTCTAATTTTCAATTTTCTCTTATAGTTCAACTTTTCATCCAGCAGTGTGCTTTGTTATTTTATTGTGACAGCAGGCCAGAATTTCTTGCTCATCAAAGCAAGAATGAGTAATCTAATTGCAGATTTGCCTGTTGGTTCAAAAAGCAGTTTAAATATCAGTAAGTTAGGAAAGTAGTCTATAGGAATGCCATATATTTATACTACTCTTTACCTCTTCCACCTTCCATATTTTAAAGAACGTCTTGGTAGAGTTGAGAAAAATGTTACCTTGGATTTGTCTAGGATTCCTGTAAAGTAAATTACAATGTTTTAATACAACAGAAATGGGTTTCATATCTTTTTAGTTCATAAATATGCCAGTGTTTAGGTGACAAGACAGGATTTGTATCTTGAGAAGGTTTCAAAAGTGTGTAATTCCTGGATTATATGTTAACACAGGAAAAAAATGGGAAATATGTGAGCCATTTCAATTATTTTGCCACAAGTTTTGTAGAGGGCAAGACCATCCAAGCCAGAAAATACAGAAAACCTGATACTCAGAGGAAAAGAAAGAGAATAATATCACCACTACAATGATATGCTAACTGAAAGGATTGAGGGGAACAGGAATAGATTTTTCTATATACAATGGGAAAGAAAAGGAAACGGAAGAAGACTTCAGGTTAAGGAGGGTTTCATTAGTTAAGTTCAGAAAATTAATTGAAACAGTTAATACCTTTTTTTTTAAATGTAGGTAAAAAAAAGAAAACCATTCATGGAAAATATAATCGATTAAATATAATGAGGGACCTGTAATTAAAAATGTTGAGGTTTAGAACTAAAAAAGAAGAAAATTGAAAAGCTGAGAAAATAAATGTTTATAATAAATGCAGCAGCTAGAACAGTCATAGATTAGGCTGTTAAATGTAACTGCATTGTTGCTAGAAAAGGGAATATTTTTCCTTTTTAAGGCACTTTATATGAGGTTATATGTGATGAATTTTACTAATTGATTCAATTCACTCAAAAATACTTTAAAGATGTAAACATTTTTAGTGAACACAAATATCAGCAGAACATGCTGAATTCAGTTTTAGCTTATTTGTCATCAACAATCAATAAAAGATCAGATTCTAAAATCTTTGTAGAGATCAACTGCTGTAGCAGAAATAAACATGGATAAATTAACAGATTTCAACAGGAGGAACAAGTAGAAATAATAAAGTATCTTTCTTTTAGCTAGAGCAATTGAGACCACGAACAATTTCTTGTGGTTAGATTTGAAATGCCAAGAACTGGTGGAAGAAAACAAAGGGTTTAAAAATGAAGGACAGTTCAAAATACAGGTGTGAACACACAGAGTTTGTCATGAGATACCTGGACCTCTGGCCCCATCTCACAAGAGGGATTTACTGAGGTGCTGTGCGGTGTTAGATTTTATGATGTTGCCATGACCCACCAGTGTGCCCCTTAGTTGTGGCAGGAAAATCAAATGTGCTAACGCTTAGCTCACGCAATAGTGAAACAGCCAAAACTGCTGAGGAATGAGTTTTAAGGCAACACATTTACTTCTGTTATAGTTCACTGTGCACAGCACTTGCGAAAACTGACAAAGAGCATGGATCAGGTGAATGTATTTACTGCAAGATGCAGCAGCTGAAAAGCCAACACAGTCTGAGTCCCCCAACACTGCTGTGATAAATTTCCAACGGAGAGGAAGGGCAGACACCAAGAGTGACAATGTTATAAATCAGCAAAGCTACACATGCCAGAACTTGTGAGAAAATATAAACCTCTAAACCTATATCTGGATAGTTCATGATGAAAAAGAGAATCCAGTCATCTTTGAAAACATTACTTATCTCTGCTGTAGACTGTTTCTTTTGCACATTTTGCCAAAAGGTAGTGTTCCCACAACTGTCTCAAAAATTTTCAGGTTATCTGATCTCCCACTCCCCAGTTCTGTGGAGAAAAAAAGCTGTACAATGTCATAAGATATCTGGGCCTCTGGCCCCATCTCACAAGAGGGATTTTACTGAGGTGCTGTGCAGTGTCAGATTTTATGATGTTGCCATGACCCATCACTGTGCCCCTTAGTTGTGGCAGGAAAATCAAATGTGCTAACGCTTAGCTCACACAACAGTGAAACAGCCGAAACTGCTGAGGAATGAGTTTCAAGACAACATGTTGCTTAAATGTTCCTGTTCATTTTGGTGGCAGCTCTGTTGCAATCAACATGTTAGCTCTTAAATATTTTGGTCAGACATCCTTTCAGTGGTCTTTATCATTCTGATTATTATGTATTCTCCTTGTCTTTTTTGGGGGTCAGTTTCTGCCTTTCAAAGCATAGGACATATTCATAGCAGATCAACTGTTGTACTTTCCAGCAGTTTGCAAGACAAGTTCATGATACCTTCTCTGTTACCCTGTCACATTCTCTCCTTTGAGAAAACAGTGTTTTTATAAACACAGTGTTTCATTGATACTTAAATTTATTTACCTTTGTGCCCATAGCTCAAAAGACTGTAGTGGAAAGAATCACATTTACAGATAGGTTTTACTCAAGATTTCAGAATGAATTATAGTTTCACAGAGATCAAATTCTCCAAAATATAACTGGTCTTTTTTATCTGAATTTTTTCCTGCCTAGGTTAAAGTCAATGCTATTACAAAAAATAACTGTCAGCCTTTTAATTGCTATTCCTATGGCCTTTCTATTAATTGGTCATAACGCCACAGAGCCCAGGCAATATTTCAACTTTATTATTAATTCTTTGAACAAATCTATGAAATGGCAAATATTAAGCAGAATGGCATAGATTAAGATGATTTTGCTAGCCCTCTGTTGGGTTACTATAAAGACCAGTATCAGATAAAGTAAATATCCTGTCTGTCCTTAAGTAGCTCATCTTGCTGGCATTTTGTGCCATTGCAATACTAACTGGAATCAAGTGTGAACATTTCCTCTGCTGTACAGTAAAAGGTTCTTTTAAATATTGCAGTGCCTACTAGAGAACTAAAGTAGCAATATTAAGAAGTCTGGTCTTGGAAAACCAATACCAATAGATATAAATCCAGCTGTAGCATGTAAAATAGAGGAAATATCATCTGCTACACACGGACGTCAGCTCAGAATAAGTTTCCATATAGCCTTCACTATTAACTATCTGCTCTGGGGGACCAATTGGGCAGAGCAAGAACCCGTGTCTGTAGAAGGTGTGTTCATATATGACAGGAGAATAATAATTTTTTTGAGAAGGATACACCTCTCAAAATGATATCACATACACTGAATAAAACATGTTTGTCAGGTGTCTGTTTTTTTGTTTCAGCAAGTTGAAAATGCTGAATGCTATTTGGATGGTGACTCGGATAGTGTATTTATGGACATATAGCGACCAGCTTAGCATCACCTTCTACACCAATATTTCATTTCTTCTGATTTACCTCAATGTGAGACAACCCTTTAGACTCCAAACAATGGAAGCTTTTGAGTTTTTGGTGGGTACAATGTGACATGAAGAGTAACTGTGGCATCCACTGAGAAAGAAGACAAATGAGCTGTTTCTAGTTATTTGTGTCGTGTCTGCCATTCTTAGTGAGCAAATGAATATTAGTTCCCTCTTTGCCTCACCTATAGCAACAGAAAAGGACTGATGGAGTAAACACAGATGGCAAGAGCTCAGAAAAAATTATGTATGGCGAGCCCAACTGATGAGACCTCAGCAGCCATGTTGTAGTCTCCTTGGTTTGTACCCTGTCTGAATTCCACAAATTCAGCTTTTAGAAATGCAGAGTCCATCCACCCTGTGTTGTTGTCACTGTCTGGAAGTTGGTCCTAACATTGCTCTGCTTTTCTCATGCAGTGAATGCATACCCAAAGTGTGAACATGTATGCAAATACAGAATAAATATTACTTCTGACTTTACCTTTCACAAATCAGTAAAACTAGTCTGTCACCACAGGCTGCTTCAGGGAGCTCAGCATTTGTCTATAATAGCAAATTTTTAAGAGTGCCTAGAGAAGTCAGGGAGAGTGATAAGTGGCATGAACTGTAACTGTCCCTGAAAGCAGGCTTACAATAGAACAGTGATGCAGCTGCAGACAGATCATTATCAGACCCTTCAGAGCTTCTGGTGCAGCACCAATACGAAAGTGTTTCCTTTGCTATATTGTGCTTTCCTTGTGCAGAATTCTTTCCTGGCTATTACCGCTTACCAGAAGACTCTTCCTCATACTGGAACAATCCTGTTGGGAACTGAACACTTCTAGAGCATCTTAGAATCCATTTTTAGAAGTTTCCACTTTCCCCATTTCACTCCAAAAATTACAGGTAACACCTCACCAAATTCAAAATACCCAACATGCTTTTGTATGCATAGAAACCTGTACATATGTTTAATAAGAACATGAAATAGAATAACTAAAAATAAATTAATTTTGTTTATTAATTAATGTTTCAATTAGTTTTAAAAATTTATTTTGTCATATAAGCATTGAGTTGAAATATTACAGCTGGTGGTGGGGTCCGAGGCTGTGACCCAGGAAGAGGTGACCGGTCCGGGGAGATGGTCCCGAAAGGAATTGCCTGGCCGAGGTTCGGTGTCTTCTCTCAGCTGCTGGCAGAGGAGCCCTTGCAGAAGCTGTCAGCTCTTTAGTGATTATCAGCTCGTGATTTCAGCTCAGCTCTGCAGGGCAGCCTCTAGGCCAAACCAGACCAGAGAGAGAGACGAGAGGATCCATATGGCTGGTTCCGCAGCCATGGTAGCTTTATTGTGAGTTCCCTCCGGCGAAGGGAAGGCCAGGGACGAGCTCTCTCTCCCTACAGAGGCGAACTGGTCTTCTTTATAGGGATACAGGGGATCAGCAAGGGGACCAATGGGTTACAGAGGGTCTGGGATAGACCAATGGGTTACAGAATGATCTGCATAGGGTATCCCAAAGGATTGTGGGTCTACTTTTCCTCACCATGACTCAAAAGTCCTTTCCAGGGAGTCCTGCTGGGCAGTTGTGAAATCTCTTATCTCAGCAGACATCCCTCCAGGGCAGTGGCTGGGCATATCCCACACTGAAATATAATAGATGCTTCACAGTGTTTGTAAGAATGGTTCTTTCATAGTCATTGGTCATCAGGTTTTCTTCACACAACTGAGTCGAGGCTTGGAGGGGAGCTCACTTCACATTATGCTCTGTAATCCTCTTCAGGCTGAGACAATTACTGGGAAGGAATAAGAACAGTTTTTCAGACTCCAAATGCTTTTCCTTTCTCTCCACCTCTCCTTCCATTTGGAAACATATAGCTTCCATTTCAGGGGAAACACTCTGTACATTCCTATGTATATACAGAAGGGTATAATTTCACATCCACTCTTTACAAACCACATGAAAAATGGGTATAACTTTTTACCCATGTTTTGGTTAAGAGCACAAGAAAGAAAATAAATCATGCTGAGGTAATTATATGCTTGAGGTGTGCTGGTGGTTCTGACTTTAAGGAATACTCTTTAGTATATTTACATCTCTTAAATAAACAACTGCAGAGTGAAAGTATGAGATCTCAGGTTTTCCAAGAAAAATCTCACGGGGATGGGAGGGAGAGGAGAGGACACAATACAGGATGGTGGATGAACAGATGGTGGGGATGGAGCTGGTGGAAAGAACCACAGGGTTTTCAGTGGGTTTTTACTCCCACCATTCTTTTTCACTGCAGTGACCTCCTACTCTTTAATGGCCAGGTCACTGCTTTATTTCAGTGCAGAAATTCTTCTCACTACCTTTTTCTCAGTAAGAGAGAAAAGTTGTCTGTGTTAAAGTGGCCATATAGCATTTGGCTCAGTGAAAGCCAGTGCCCATCTGCCTGATGATGCCTTTATTTCCATTTAAATTTTTGCTGATGTGTCACTCTTAAATACCTGAGGAAATTGAAAGCCCAGACCTTGACATAGCATTCCGTGACTGCTTGCAAGCCTTTGACCCTAGGTGTGATTGTAAAAATATTCCTTTCAGGCAGCAAGTGAAATATACTTTTCTCTGGAATTTAAATGTGTAGATAGGTTTTTTAGAGATGATATGTCACATCTGATCAGATACTTAGTGCATGACACATTAAATAAGTTATCAGAGGAATAACCCTGTAATTCTGAAAGAAACTTAGCTTCCTATGTTTATTTTACTTGGTGAGGGATCTTCCAAATCAAGAATTTTGGCAGTGTGGAGCAAGCATTACCTCACCCATTGTTGTAAGCTTTCTCCTTCTTTCAGCACTTACGTATGCTGACTGGTGCTGGTTTCTCTATGAAATACAATCAGAAATTCTTAGTTTTGTATAAAGGTGAAGTTCTGTTTTCTCTTAACAAGCAATACATAGTTGCTGACTTTCGGTGGGGGAAGACATGCAGACAATCAATGTGATTGATAAAGCAAGCTTCGTTTATTGGAAATACAGAGGCACTTATATAGTGTGAAAGTACATGTTTATCAGTTCTTGATTGGTTTAAGCTTATGAAAGCGCATCCTTACTTCTACATAATTGGGTTAGATAAAAGACTACATTTGGCAAGCTTCTATTATTTATGTTTTGACTTGAGAGATCAAAGATCTTCCTCCCTTCTCATGGTCAGTGCATTTCATCAGCACAGGACTGTACCTCCTTAAAACTCCCTTTTGGTTCTCAGGCCTGTTTCTCACACAGGCATTTTCTCATGGAGGCTTTTTCTCATGCAGGCTTTTGCTTGTACTGTTCTGTTATTGATTTGTACCCTTTATCAATAATCCATGTCCCTGATCCTCTAACCATTCTCCAACACATAGTAAAGTAAAATCAGCCTAATGAGTCAAAATTCTGGTTTGATTTTTTGTAAGAACATGTGTTAGAGTATTTGTAGCCTCAAGGAATGAAAAAAAGCAATTAGGCTGCTCCATTTTGAATATTCCAATAATATGAATTTACCAATATACTATAGTAAGAAAATGAAATATTACTTCTTTTCCTTCTTTTTTTTTTTTTTTTTTTTTTGCACAGGATGAGATTGTGCATATTAATTGTGACTTTAGTTTAAGTGGTAGCCTACCATCTGAAAGAGGTGAACCTGAAATAACACGGGGATCTTACTTGAAACTTCTACCTTTTACCAAAATGCCTGACTGTACAACTGCTTCATCACAGAAAAGTAAAAATTACCAACCAGCTTATGCTGGGAGCTACAAAGTCCTCTAATGTGTGCAGTTTAGGGCAGTGCAGTTTCTTTAATGTGGTTTCTCTGGTGGTTTTGAGTTTTTATATTTCCAAATGTCAGAGCAACATGGCTATGCTCACATCATGTGCTCCAGCTGTCAAACTAATGGCAAGTCCTAATTATGAGATTTTTTGGTTGATCCCATGTGACTGGATTTTCAAAACAGAACAGAGGTAATGAGGTACTGAAGATCAGCAAGCCATTTTCTGATGGCCAGAAAGGAACAACAGAAATGGACATTGTTGGAATACAATCTAAATATAAAGTATTTCCCTATCATCAATCATTCAGTGTATGTGCTGTGTACTCCAGAGCATAGCACTTAATTCACAACTTCAAAGAATGCTATTTGCATAATTTATTCTATTTTGCATAACTTCCTGTACAACTCATGCTCATATTTTAGAAAAAAGATCCTTGCATGTAAATGAAACTGTTATAGTGTTAGAGCAGTTTAGAATCATATTACAAGTGTATTAGTAAATGCTTCCTGTAGCCATCTAATGCAGTCATTGTGTCTATAGACAAATATATGTTTTTCGGCATTATATATTCAAAAAAGGAATGCAGAATATGCCCAGGTTTTGTGCCTTACTTCAGCTGACCAAGAGGAGCAGGGTAAGCCTCTTCATGTGTGTCTTAAGCAAACTGAAATTGGTTTCAGAGGTTCCTGCATCTCTCTTCTGACTCAAAGACAGCATTTTGGACATTTTAGATTCTTAAAATTAAGTGTGAAGTATTCAGGCCTGCACCATGGGCCCACAGCCACCTGTCCCAGCACCGGAAACGAGAGAGAGAGAGCTGTGGAGGGTTTGTCTATTCTTAAGTGTGGATCACAGAGGCGGTCACAACTTTAAGTGGCTTAAAGAATTGTCCATATTCAAACTGGCCAGCTGATACCAGCTCTATCAGGTCCCAGAGGAAGCTGTAAGCACCCCTTAGCAAGGACATCCCTTCCGGGACTATGCTTGCTAACCTATGACAAGGCAAGAAAACTACTGTCTTGAAAAGTGCACTCATGCGAATCACAGGTTTAGTTACTTGTGGGCTAATAGTGATAATTTAAGCTTTTATTCACGCATCTTAAGGCAAAGTGCAGAGAAAGCTGCTCTCATTCTCGTTTTACAAAGCCAGAGGTACAGACAACAGGACTTCTCTGGGTGAGATGCACGAAGTTGGCAGAGCCAGAAGGACTCAGACCAGGTCACTCTTGCATGCTCTGCTTGGGATTTTCCTTCCCAAGACACAAGGCCTCTGCCCAGAAAAGGAGGATTATGAACTATGGTAACTGTTATCACCTATGCCAAATAGAGTTGAATAATGTGTCCTGCAGATCTGGTTACGGAATAGATTATTTTAAGTGTGATCACATAGCATATGCAGGACAATGAGGGCATCAGGCTCAGCCATCACAGATTTAGGAAAGGCAGATCCTGCTTAACCAACCTGATCTCTTTTTATGAGCAGGTGGCCCACCTAATGCGTGAGGGAAAGACTGTGGATGTTGTCTACCTGGGCTTCAGTAAAGCCTTTAATATTGTTTCAGGCTGGGGGAAGAATGACTGGAAATCTGCCCAGAGGAAAAGGACCTGGGGATGTTGGTTAATAGCAGCTGAACATGAGCCAGTTGTGCCCACATGGCCAAGAAGGCCAAAGGCATCCTGGCCTGTATCAGCAAGAGTGTGGCCAGCAGGATCAGGGCAGTGATTGTCCCCCTGTACTCAGCATTGGTGAGGCCACACCTTGAGTCCTGTGTTCAGTTCTGGGCCCGTCACTACAAGAAAGGCATTGAGGTGCTGGAACATGTCCAGAGAAGGACAATGAAGGTAGTGAAGGGTCCAGAGTGTAAGTCTGATGACGAGTGGATGAGAGAACTGGAATTGTTTGGTCTGGAGAAGAGGAGGCTCAGAAGATGACCTTATTGGTCTCTAAAACTGCCTGAGAGGAGGTTGCAGTCAGGTGGGGATCAGCCTCTTCTCCCAGGAAACTAGTGATAGGACAAGAGGAAACAGCCTCAAGTTGCACCATAAGAGATTTAGTTTGGACATCAGGAAGAACTTCCTCACTGAAGGGGTGGTCAGGCATTGGAACACGCTGCCCAGGGAAGTGGTGGAATCATCATCCATTTAGGGGTTCAATAAATGACTGGATGTGGCAATCATTGCTATGGTCTAATAGACATGGTAGTGGTGAGTCAAAGGTTGGACTCCATGGTCTTGGAGGTCTTTTCCAGGCTTAATGATTCTATGATTCTGTGACCTGCTACATGGTTGGGATCACAGAGCAGTAGAAAAGTCTGTATCCTGGGCTGCATGCTCAGAGAAACCTAGAAAGGATCTATATTTTCCTACTGCAGGGTTGAGCTACAACACTGCCTCTGCCATGTGGCCAAAGTACCCCCCTCTCCTTGTGTGACATGCTATGTATGGTATCACAAGCTAGTAAAAAAAAAAAAAATTAGGTCTCTGTGCATGCTGGACAAATACAGATGAAAATAACTGAGAATTTTCAATAAATCTGCATTTGTTAAGTGTTTAGATTAAAAGTCCCCAAATTCCTTTGATTTCAATATATATTTTAAAAAGCCTCAGATTTTGACAAGCCATGAAATACCTTATCTTCAATGCGACAAGCTTTAATAACAATATAGCCTATAAAATACCATGTGAAGAGGAAAGAATTACGCTTGTTTGACCAGAAAGTTAGTTATGCTCCAGTTATCCTATCTTCAAAAATTTTAGGACTGAGGATTTTTTTTGTTTCTGCTTTTCTTATTTACTGATCTTGATTTTGCTATCAGATTACAATGTTAGGAAATATGAACTACTTGACAACTTCACATGATTAGCTTAAAAAGTTCAGTGCAGTGTTTTTCAGCTCTTCCTTCAGTACTTGTGAATACAAGGCAGACCTCAGGGAAAAGAACCATTGTCCTTTGAAGACTCTTTGCAGGAGGAGGTGGATACTGGTGGCAGCTTCAAAAACCCTCTACTAATAACCTTCAGACCCTAACTCCCACTTAGCAATATTTTGTGACCTTTGGTCCCTCACATTCATTTCATCTTTACTTCTGTGATAACAAATGAATGTCCTTCTGTCCACAAGCTACATCTCAGAGGACAGGCAGGCTTATAAACTCAAACAACATATTCCAAATCAAATCTTCAAACACCAAATTCTTTTAAGAGATGAAGCTATTTTATTTTTGTTAATGAAGTATGTTCAGAGTAGTAGAGAAATAGCATTTATAATTGTATTACTTGATACATTGCAATAATTCTCTGATAAAGAATATATTCTAAAATATTGTGGTCTTTTTTCTTTAAACTGTTGGCAAAGCACATATTTGTGCTTATCACTCTGTAGAAAGTGAGGTCCTGTGTCTTAGGAGATTCTACTTACACAGAATGGTGTCATACTAGTTCCACTCCTTAATGTGCAAAGGGCAGACATTCAGTGAGGCTGAAAACAATAAAATGACTAAACAAAAATGATCACAAAACATACCACATAGGTGGTAACAATCCTTCATTTCAAGAGAAGTTTATACATTTTATGCTCTCATGACAGTCATCTGAGTTAGGAGTTGAAACAGAAATATACAGAGCATAAAAATCAAGAATAGTAATTCAAATCAAAAAAGGCAAAGCAACAATGAAAATACAACTAAACAATCCAACAAGCTTTGTTCCAGCTTGATATGAAGGACTAAACACCAATGAGTTGAAACTATCAGATACTTAACCTCAGTTTGGGTTTTTTCCAGTTGTTTGTTCATTATTTGCCAGCCAAATTGGCCGTGTTGCTTTAGTAGAACAACAGTAACACATACTGAAAGCTTTTAAAACAAGGGTCCCACTGTCTTTGTAGCTAGGGTACAAAGGTAAGGGACACCATCACTTTGACTCAAAGATTCAGAATAACACACACACACACACCCCCACACCCACCCTTGCCTTTGAAACTCCATCCTGGCTGTAATCTGAGTTAGTTACTGGAATTATTCAAAAGGACAGAATAAATGGTACCATTCCACTTGGGTTACAGTTCAAGTGACAATGTTCCAAGGCTGTCAGGTGGTTACTTTTTCCAGTTCTTGATATGGCAACAGGTATCACTGGTGTCTGGTCAGCGCACTCCCACCTAAGCCATGAAGGAGTTCCTGGTATGGCCAAGGACCATTCACCTCCCAGCCCCTTACACAAAGGTCAGGGCCTACTCACAGTTACTGAGGTCGTACAGCAGCCCTGAGGACAAGGGCTGTGAGAGGGGATGTGCCACTGCACTTGGGGAGATGTCAGTCTGGCATGTTTATCACAAAGCACCACTTCTGGTGGCAGCTGGTTTGATTCCTACACATTGCCACATTGTTTCCCTCCTTTGTGTGGAAGCCAGAATCCTAAATAATTTTGACCACACAATAAAAATCTGCCCAGTCCTGATGCTTACCCATATGTTGGGGTTCCTCTCCCCTTCCATGGGGTCCTGGGAGAGGGGCCCTGCGGGGGAGACACGGGGTTTCCCTATCCCCTGGTCAAGCTCGTTCCCCATTGGTTGTTTTGTGTTTCCCTGCACGGGCAAGGACCCTCAGGTCTCATGATCAACACAGTTTCCTTGGCATTCAAAGCCATGTGGCTGGGAAAATAAACATCTCTGAAAATATCTACCAAGAATCCGTCCATATATTCTTTTCCACGGGCCTCGTTGTCTGATACACATGTTGCAACCATCCCCATTGCAACATTTGGTCGGAGAATGCGAGTAGAATGATTCCTTGGAGACAGCGCCTATGAAATAACTGAAATTCTGAAGATCCCCGAAAATTTGTGAGTAAAAACCACTCTAGATCTCTCTCTTCTCGCCTTGGTTTTGATATTCTCTCTGGACTATGGAACAATCATGGGAAATGTGGCTCTCTGAGCCGCAGAAAGAAATGTTATCTAGAAGTTAAAGAAATCCTGGCACAACAAAACAGGAAACTTGTTCCAGGAGATCTAGAACATTTTTTTAACTGGCTTTTCAAAAATTTATTTTATATTTCTCAAGACTTACTTTTTGATATTGATCCTTCTGGAATTAGTCTCTAGTGTTTTTGGTATGAGATCTTGAGTGAGATAAAGGATCAAACAAAACATGCACTAGTGATAGAACCTCTCCGTGCATCCTTTGTAATCACAGGAAGTGTGAAATGGTACAATGTCAAAAACAACTATGGATTTATAACACGAGATGATACAGGGGAAGATTTATTCATCCATAGAACTGCCATTAAAAA
>NW_008238983.1:5246193-5249692 GCF_000691975.1 Corvus brachyrhynchos | reverse complement strand
CTTTCCCCTTTTACCCTATACCCAATATTAACCCTTTCCTAAGTTTACCCCCTTCCCAGTTTATTCCTCATCCGTTTTTCACCCCATGGCTTCCCTATACAATTCCCTTTCCCTGCAACTCCTCTCCGATGCCAAGGGGGGATGAAAAGGGGAAGGGAAGAAATTAACTATTTTTGTTTAGCATTCCAACAGGTACAAATGGAAGAAACCCTCTCCTGCCTCAGTTTCCCCACAAAGCATGCTCAGAGAGTCCTGTCTCCCTTCTGTCAGCCTTAAGATGTTCCAGAGAAAAAATTCGTTTGGACATTTAAAGACTCAGGAGGGTGGCTTGTTTTATTTTGAAACTGTCCTTGTTATCTCACGTTTATCCAGTTGTTTTCAATGTTAAGTTTTAAATCTCTTTTGTTAAAAATAAACGGGTGAGATGTTGGGGTTCCTCCCCCCTGCCATGTGGTCCTGGGAGAGGGTCCCAGGGGGGAAGCACGGGGTTTCCCTAGCTCCTGGTCAGCCTCGTTCCCAATTGGTTGTTCTGTGTTCCCCTGCATGGGCAAGGACCCTCGTGTCCCATGATTGCCACAGCTCCTCGGCATCCTCAGCCATGCGGCTGGAGAAATAAACATCTCTCTGAAAATATCTACGAAGAACCTGTCCATATATATTTCTTTCCACGGGCTTCGTTGTCTGATACACATGTTGCAACCATCCCCATTGCAACACCCATCATTTACTGTCCATGTAGCTCCATGACCTAACTTTTGTTGTGAACACTGGCGAAGATTAAAAGTTTTAAAATAAGGGTTGTAATGTCATCTTTTCAACAAACATTTCAAGACATCTGAATTGTGAGCCACCTCTTACATCCCCTCAGTTTTATTCAAACTACGTTCTGTTCTCAACCCTGGTGTTATCTTTGTGGCCTTCCATGGAACAGATATAAAAAGCCACAGCTAGAAAGGAAGAAATGAATATTTTTACAGTCTCTTTCCACAGTGTTGCTTATCAATTTTTCCATTTCAATGCAAAGGCAATGCATATTCTAATTAAATTATTTGTTTTCAATCACAGGTTGTAGATATTAACCTTGCCAAGCAAAATATTTTTGCTACTGTGTTCTCATCTATATCTGGTATTCCTGATAGTAAGGAAGAATAAGGCATATGGAGGGATAAACCTTAAGCAAAAGGCAAGACACAATAAATAGTAAAAGTGAAAAACTGGAGCTTTGTCCTGCAAGTGCCTGTAATATTTGTAAAATTAATGCAGCTTTGCACAGGAAAGAAAGGATTCTAATCCATGCATTAATGGTTTGACTACAGTTTGGTGAGTGTAAATGATCAGGAGACCTTTAAAAATAGTATTTTCAGAATTCAATCCATGAAGCTTCTCACTAATAAAGAAAGACGAGGCAGAGGAAATAGGAGAAATTCAAGACATGAGTGATGTTTTCTTTGTCCTCTCCCTCAGCCTCCTCCAACACAAAAGGAGAAATGTAGCACCAAGACCTGGTTCTTAAGAAAGTATTACAGTGCAGCAATTCCAGGGCAATAAAACTATTTCAAGGTAAAGCAATAGGAGAGGGTAAATAGCAATTTACCTACATTTAAAAACATTTGCAGTCTAAAAATATGCCAAGCTTTATGGCGAAAAACAAGTATAGCTATCAAAAATGCTTATTAGACAGAAATAAGGTCCTAGAGTATAATGAAAATTAAAAGGCTGATGTCTTGAAAATACTGCATTGCATATTTTCAGGGTCAGGCCTAAAGTAAGTGTCTGTCAGTATGAAAGAAGGGAGAGCGATATGTATTTATATATTTAAAAAAATAACAAAACCAAAAACCAAACCAAACCCAAACCAAACAGCAAAACAAACAAACAAACAAACAAACAAAAACCCCAAAAAACAAACCCAGTTATTCCAGGAGGAAACTGGCTTCTGGATTAGGTTACAGAAGGTGCCACATACAATCAAGCTGTGCATGGTAAAGTTGTTTTTTCTTGATATAGTGCCAGACTGTGATGACCTTATTTCCATGATGACCAGAAATGGAATAATGTACGAATCAGCAGCATTACATTACTGAGCCTGAGCAATGGTATGTAAACTTGTTCAAAAACTTTTTTTTGAAATCTCCTTCTAGTGGCTCTTTTAAATGAGATGACTACTATAAATAAGTATCAGCTTTGTCCAATAGAAAGCAGTTACTCATTATAAAGACAGATTAATAATGAATTAAATTCTTAATTTGTTTTTAATGACTATTTCATATAGGAAATGGTTGTATTGTAGATGCATTCCAGTTTCTAACTTATTTTAACATTTGTCTTGCTGTTCTCTTTGACTAAGATTACATTATTCTTGGTTTCTGTTGTTCTATTATTTTTAAGATAACAGGTGATTACCTTGCTTTTTTGTTTTCCTGATTTTGTACAATAAGGTTTTCTGTTTAACAATTGAAATTATATTCTAATTTTAAATAACAGAGTTTAAACCCAGTTTTCTGGACTAGTCCTTGCAATTTCTAGAGCAGAAAAACAATTGCTTGATTATGTTTTATTTTTTACAATCTCTCATTCATATTATATTCGGAAGTCAAAGTTTTTGGAAAACGAAGCACAATCTGTAAAGTCATACAGTTGTTCTTTTTTCGAAAACCTTTAAAATTACTCATGCTAATATTGAAAGTTTATTTTATTTCTTCTATTCCATTAATTTTGTCTGAATCATTCAGTGAAAGTGTGATACTCTCACAGCTGAGAGTAAGGCTGGTGTCCTCCCAGCCCTCAGCACTGCAGGGCTGCTCAAAGATCAGAGCCTCCGAGGTACGAACTGGTGCATCAACCTGCACCATGCAAGGACAGTGTTTCACAGTTGCTTGAATCAGGGGGTTGTAGTGGTTTGGTCCAAAATACTCATTACTGTTTAATTTCTGTGAGATAAGAATTAGGAGAAATGCAAAGCAGGCACCAAACTTGAAAGAATATAAAGAAGTTTATTAACAGACCTAAAAGAAGAAAAAAAAAAATTATACCACCTTCAGAACTCTCCTCCTCCCCCCACCTTCCTCCCTTCTCCCAGTGACAATGTAAAAAGACAGCCCTTAAGATGTTCAGTCTGTTTACCACTTCCATAATAACCTTGTTCAGTCCATTCAGGAAGAGAAGTCTCTTCTTGCTCGTGCTATGAAAACATTATCACAACGAGACAGCTGCCCACTTCCAAATATTGTTCAGTCCATTTAGGAAGAGGTCTCTCTCCCTGCATGTGAGTCCCTTCCCTCGACTTCCAGCTTTTCAAGGTCACACACAGATAGCAATTGGTTTTCCCGTAACTGCGTTCAAGGGTCCACTCTTGAAGTTTTTTGGGATACAATTTTAAAGTTGAGCCGTTCAGAAACAAAAAACAGAGGCCCTTCTCCTTCCCGGGGAGCACAGGGTCTTCCTCATCTTCATCTCTAGGACTATCTCTGGGAGCATCTCTAGGAACTGAGGTTTCTCC
>NW_008238983.1:5242353-5245829 GCF_000691975.1 Corvus brachyrhynchos | reverse complement strand
CACAGCGCCAGAAATGATATAGAGCCTGGGGGGAAGTTTGTCTATTCTTAAGTGTGGATCACAGAGGCGGTCACAACTCTAAGTGGCTTAAAGAATTGTCCATATTCAAACTGGCCAGCTGATAGGTTCTATCAGGTCCCAGAGGAAACAGTAAGCACCCCTTTGCAAGGACATCATCTCCGGGACTATGCTTGCTAACCTATGACAGGGGTTCACTGTCTCTTTGTCCATATTCTGCTGTTAAAATATGATCCTTTATTTCAACATAAGAGAAAGTCAATAAACACTCTAAAATCTAGTTCAGAATACTTTTCCTGATAAGGAAAATCTATTTTTCCAGTTCAGTGTGAACTGTTCCTTAGATTCAAAACTGTTTCCTTCAGTATGAAAGGTTTATCTTTGCTTCTGTTTGCTGTGCTAACCCTAGGTCCTGTGCAAAGGGGGGTTCTACTCCCTTGGGTGTCACCAGGTGGAGCCAACTGGAACTGTCTGTGTCCGGTAAAGGACAGCCCTGGCTGCTCCACAGATGGTCCACTCTGGCCGGACCCTCTGTGCTGTTTCTGATGCTGCTGCCAAGGGCACCAGGGCACCTGGAGTTGGAAAAAAGGCATGGGATAAGTCCCTCAGCACGGCCTCTGATTCCAACACTGGCAAAGTCCTCCCAGGTCCTCCCAGTCCAACCACCTTCACAAGGGTAAATCTCAAATGCTTTATGAAGTAAGCTCAGGGTGCAGAAGATGATAGGAATTGGGTTGAAATCTTTTGCCCTGTTGCAGAGGGTGTCAATAAATGATGAAACATCTGGTACAACCCTCTGCTCAGTGAATGGCATCTGTATGTTTTCATGTGTTTCCTACATGTTGTACACAGTATCAGGTCTTGCTGTTGAGTGTTTAGTGTTAATTTATTACACCCACTACTTTTCACATCTGCTTCACTGGAACACCATGTGAGTCTCCATCTTTGAAGCTGACTGGTGATATGACTGATATGCCTCATTGACTCACTTGGGATTTTTTTTAACTTCTCTTTGAAAATGTCTGCTAATGAATATATTCTGCCTGTCATGACTGACCTTTGTTACTGAGACATTTCTGTTAGTACTTCAAGCTTTCTTCCCAGGAGTCACAAGCTTTTACTCATTTACTTCCTGGAGAGAGTCAAAATGGCTTTTAATCATCTCTGAAATGGTTTCCAAAGCCAGCTCTCTCCATGGACCTGCAGGAAAACACATCAGGCAAAGCTGTCACATCCCTGGAGTTTCTTCTTGTGGAAGTGCTCAGTAATGGTGCAGCACAGGGAAAAGCTGACATTGTCATTAGTTTTCTCTAATATATCAAGGACAAACAAGATTATCAAATAAGTAAGCATAATGCAAAAACCCCCACTTGAATTACATAGTAATTGTCTCTCTCAAACATTCTCCCCCCTTGTCACCTTGTTTTTTTTATTCCTATTGCAATGTTATAAACCAGGGTATCAGTACACTTGGTAACATGCAATGGTCCCTTCTCTCAACCAGGTTCTCAAACCTTCAAAGTTCCCAAAAATCTGCAGGAACTTCAGCCCTGCAGAAGTCAGAATTCAAGCAATTGTAAATGATGATTCTCCTGGTGTTTTTATTTTTTGATCTAATTTTGAAGATTATGTCCATCCACATTCACAAAACTCTAAGTCTGGCTGTCTTTAACACTTAAGCACTTACCTTAATTCTTGTATTCTGAAATCAAGTCTGGGGACAGTGGACTGAATGCAAAACTGATGAAAGCAAACACAGTTATTATTAAATTTATGAGGAACAAACCTGACATAAACAGAGCTAAAAATGACATGTGGAGTCTAAAATGGTCTAAAATGCAAGCCACATTAATTTTAACTACTCAGATGGTATGCAAACAGCCACACTGCTTTGACTTGATATTCACACTCAGACCACAAAATAACTGCGTTTCTGCTCATGTTTCTGTGATAAATTATAAGAGGCTAGAAAAAAGTCATTAACCAACTGTACTTCCAATGAAAATGGATCAAAATTGTCTCTTATTTTTCAATATATGCTTCTGAAATTTTGAAGGCTAACCCCTCACTGAATGTCACTACCTAAGCACATTCACTGTGTCAAGGTAATGTTGAGAAACTGTAGTCTCTGCTGTATATGCTGAAAATATTTTCCTGATTTCTGTTTATTCAATTAATTAAAATAAGTTGCCAAATCATTCACAGTTGAAAAAAGTAGGAAAGCCTTTTTTTTTCTTTCTTCCGTGAGAAACGTATAAGTGAGGTCAAATCTACCAGTCTGAAAATCTTATAGATACTTCTGCCTAGGACCAACCAACTTAATCCATTCACTAAATGGACTACTTTGCTTAATATCAGTTTGAACTAAATTAAAACCAATAATAATTAAAACAATAAATAATAATTAAAAACAATAAATGTAAGATTATTATTTATTTGCAACATTTGAGGTAATTGTTTTAAATTTGTATATGTTAATGTCATCAGTTAGACATTAGACTGTCAGAGTAGATGTTGCCATCTGATAAATTCTGTAATAGTCTTTTACAACTATGTTTCCCATAGTTTGATCTACAAACTAAAATTATTTAAGTTGACACTTTCACTGCCCTCCTCTGAGGTTCTTAATGCTCATTTCTGCTTCTGTACTGTATAGGACTTTATGCTGCCTGGCCAATAAACAAAGATGTGGGATGATTAGTTCTAAAATCGACTTTTAAATAGATATACATTTATAAACCTATGCACACACAGAAGGATTATGCATGAATATTGTATTTATCTCGATCAGCATAAATTCACTGTTTGACCATTGAACTATAGTTAAAGACTCCAGAAAAAGGGCTGCAACTATGGTAAGATATGGATTAGCTTTTTATTGTGGTGATACCAGCTTTCCTGATATAAAAAGTGTGTTAAATTGTGACCTTAAATTTTCTCTTCACTGTAAAGACATGTGTGCTGTTTTCCCAAGGGAAAAAAATAAATAATGCAAATCTGCTATATAAAAAGTGGTATGAGGTTTTTGCTTCTGTGCAACTAGTAAATGCCAAGAAGATACATTCTTACTTGGAGCTCACACGGAGTTGCTAATATAAGCAGAAGCTAGTGACTCATTCCCACTAAAATGCTTACTTAGAAGAATGTACGCTCAATAATTGATTAATTTTAATGAGATAATTTAGCTGATTTTACTTGAAGAAGAACTATCTGGTTTTATTCCGTTTATTCCTGAGGGTATAGAAAGCTGACCTGGAATTTTCCAGCACTACTTTTGTTAAAAAAAAAATCCACATCCTATCGTTTTCTAGATAATATTACATAATTGTTAAAGTATCCTCTTCCTGTTTAAATAAGCTTCTTAATTTCAGGTGTTTTCAAGATGTTACTTTTTGCAATCAAATGGAATAAGAAAGTTTTTGAATAATTCACGTTCTCATAATATGGGAATTTCTTTG
>NW_008238983.1:5238716-5242340 GCF_000691975.1 Corvus brachyrhynchos | reverse complement strand
CATCATATTGCTGAAGAAGCATTTCTCAGATACTCAGAAAAAATATTTAGATATTGTGTCTTTTAGAAGTAATTTGAAAGCAGAGTATTTGACTTTTATTGTCTCCATAGAAAATAGCACAATAATGTTCTGCACTGTATAGTTCTAAGTAATGGATATCTATGAGGTGGATAATGAAGTGTTCTCCCTGTTTCACATACTAATAAATATGTAAACACGGAGCTCAGATGCTTATGGTGTTTTTTAGAGCATGACTCCACACATTTGGGTTTTTTAGCAGCAAGCAGATTTATGCAGCTACCACTGATTCTGCTTGTTCCCACAGCCACAATTACATGGGTCCTTTAGAGCAGACACCATCATGAATCATTCTTTTGCATGATCTGTGAACTGTCTGAATTTAAAAGAACACTACACAAACTTCACGAGTTATTCCAATACGTGCTTTCTAATATCAATAAATTAATTTTCTTAAGTTCCCCTACCATTTAAAAAATGCAGTTGGAAAACAAAACCCCATCGTACACAGATACACTGACCTCCATATTTTTCAATCTATTCTCATCAAGTTTTTTCCTGAGCTGCTCAAAGCAATTCAGAAAAGGTGCATCAAGGACCCAACAAATGCCTGTTCATCTTTAAGAGTGTAATTGTTGGTAGCTGTGTGTTATTCTGTTGTATTACTGTGGTTATATGCACCTGCACTCTCTATGATTTTTGTGGCTACAGCTGACAGTTTATTTGATGGTCACCTCACAGTGCCGATTCACTGTTTTTGTGGATATGGGACTGTGGCCATTTGCTACTTGTTTTATTCACTGTGGTAAAGATAAAAAAATCGATGCCTTGGAGTGCTACAAAATTATTATGTTGCTCTTCCAGCATTTATAAATAAAGGATTTAATATTTCAGACGGCTGTAGCCCTTAGGATCTCTGTATTTGAAACAAACCAATGAGCTTAATTTGTGGAGATCAAGAAGCAAAATTTCATGCAGGGAATTACATCATACAGTAGATGAGCAGCTACAGCTTCTATATAATGAATATTACAGTAAGAGTTCAAAGCATTTAGATTAATTTCTTCTTACATTGAATTCCAATTATGAATGGTACTTCAGAATATTTTTAGAAAGCTTTTTAAAAATCACTGGTTTTGCACAACTTCAAGTTTACACACGTAAAATTACTGAAGCTACTCCTTAAAAAAATAATACTAAGGAAAAAGAGAACTTCTTATGAGCTTTTGATTCCTCCAAGCACTGAGGTATGCAGTTGACTTAACTGAAATGAGTGGAAATTTTGTACTTATGTAAGAACTGAAGCGTCTCAAGACAAAGACATAAACTGAGTGGCAGCATAGACACTCACACACAGCTGATGGAATAAGTCCAAGTGCTTTGCTCAGCTGACATCTAACAGAGTGGAACTTCTTGTAAGGAGAGCAGGATTTTAAATTCCAATTCTTTATCAATATTTTCAAAACTAGGGACATCAGACAGAAATTTTACTTTACAAAAATTGTTTCATTGGAAATATTACAGCATTCCTCACCTCAGAATTAAAGAATTTTCTTTTCCTCACCCATTCATTTTACTAGATCTCACTACAGGATTTTTTTGAGACATACAGTATGAACTTACAAAAATGAATCATCAGGTTCTGTGTCTATCCATTTTCACAGTGTCAGTGCCCTCAAAATACACATGCAGACAGAATAAATCCCGTTTCATTGCCTGTGTTGGATGTGACATTGTTTGAAATGCTCTTGTCATACTGCAGGAACTGTTAATTATATTTTATTGCATGTTAATCTTAGCTATATAAGGAACAGAAATTTTCATCTATCCTTTATATACTAGTTTGGAAAAGAAAGGGATAGCAAAATAAATTTCAAGTGTCTAGCCCAATGGAAACTGAAGAGTTCTGAATGCGTTTAGTTACATTTGTGTTATACCACTACATCAATTTTCTATTGGATTTTCTTTTAAATGGAGGCTTTGAAATTGGGTTGTTTATTGCAAGGCCCTCTTGTAAGATCCAAGAGAAACTTGTAAATAAAAGCCTGGATTAATTCAGTCGAGAAGAAAACTAGAGATCTCACTGTGAGAAAAAAAAAAAAGTGAATTTTAAACTTGTTCCATTTCCTTTAGGGAAAACCAGCAAAGATACAGAAGGCCACTCACAAAGTTTAGTCAGTCTTTTGTTATTTACCTAATATATGTGTACAAGTGTTTATATGTATGACATTAGTTTAGCTCACAGCTCTAGTTTTGAAATGTTTAATATATACAGTGCTTTGCTAAATCTAAAGTAATATAATTTTTGTTCTGATATACACTGCAGAGTGTATGAAAATGAAATCTGTTGGAGAATTGTTCTTGAAGAAAACTGCTACAAATTGATAAGGTAGTCATTTAAAATCACAATTGTATATCACAATATTTCTGTACAAAAAGAGTCAATATATTCTCAATCAGTAAAGAAAAGAAGAAAGCCTTTTGCAGTATAAATCAAAATTCACTTCAGCTTTACCTTTTTCAGCAGAATTCTCTCTATATTCTTAAAATTCTACGTATAAATTCAATGCATTATTCCAACTTGCTATTCTTCAGGCAAGTTAAATATGAGTCAACAGTGTGCCCTGGCAGACAAAAGTGTCAACTGTGTCTTAAGGAGGCTGTGACTGTGGAGAGAGGAGCTCATGGCTGGAGCGGGTTTCCCGGGGGAACTTTTGACCCTGTGCAAGACCCACACTGGAGCAGCATGTTCCTGAAGGTCTGCACCCTGTGGGAGGGTCCCACTCTGGAAAGGTTTGTGAAAAAATGTAACTTGTGGGAAGGACTCATGTTGAAGACCCTGGAGGACTGCCTCGTGTGGATGGATCCCAGGCTGGAGCAGGGGAAGAGTGTGAGGAGGAAGGAGCACAGAGACAACGTGTGATGATTTACAGAATCACAGAATATGCTGGGTGGGGAGGGACCCACAAGGTTCATTGAGTTCAACTCCCATCCCTGCACAGCCCCATCCTGAAGAGTCACACCCTGTTACAGTGCGGATACTGCAACGCATGTATCAGACAATGAGGCCCGTGGAAAGAATATATATGGACCGATTCTTGATAGATATTTTCAGAGATGTTTATTTCTCCAGCCGCATGGCTGAGGATGCCAAGGAACTGCGTCAATTGCGGGACCAGAGGGTCCTTGCCCGTGCAGGGGAACACAAAACAACCAATGGGAAACGAGGCTGACCAGGGGCTAGGGAAATCCCTTGTCTCCCCCCGGGGCCCCTCTCCCAGGACCAGATGGTAGGGGGGGAGGAACCCCAATATTTCACCCGTTTATTTTTAACAAAAAAAATTATTTAAAACTTAACATTGAAGACAACTGGATAAACATAACAAGAACAGTTTCAAAATAAAACAAGCCACCCTCCTGAGTCTTTAAATGTCCAAACGAATTTTTTCTCTGGAACATCTTAAGGCTGACAGAAGGGAGACAGGACTCTCTGAGCATGCTTTGTGGGGAAACTGAGGCAGGAGAGGGTTTCTTCCATTTGTACCTGTTGGAATGCTAAACAAAAATAGTTAATTTCTTCCCTTCCCCTTTTCATCCCCCCCTCAG
>NW_008238983.1:5231888-5238652 GCF_000691975.1 Corvus brachyrhynchos | reverse complement strand
GAAGTTGCTGGGATGGATATTGTTTATAATTTTGTGCATAACAGCTGCCTTTGACTGGAATACCTCCAGGCCCAGTAACATTTGCTGCTTGTAAACCCTTCTTTCCTTGCACTATATCAAATTGTACAACTTCCCCATCTCCTACACTTTGCAGGTAATTTTTAGGGTTATTCTTTTTAATGGCAGTTCTATGGATGAATAAATCTTCCCCTGTATCATCTCATGTTATAAATCCATAGTTGTTTTTTTCATTGTACCATTTCACACTTCCTGTGATTTTCGTTGCTACAACTTCTCCTATCACGTTCTCGCGTGTTTGTCATGGCTGCTTTGTCCCTCGTGACTGCTCCCTCGCTGACTCCGACATCTTGGTTGAACCCCCGCGTTGCGGCCACTGCGCGGCCTCTGAGCAGCCCCGCGTTGCCAACTCCACGCTGCCTTGAAAGTGGTGCTGCTTCGGCTTGGTGCCGTGCTGCGCGGCTTCTTGTGTTGCTATGGAAACTGCCGCTTCTCCCTCTACAAGGCTCTCTGAGCCATGTGCTCAGAGTGGGCTTCCATGCCGACCCCCGGTTCCTGGCTGCTCATGGGGGCCACCTCTCTGCTGCACGTGGCCCACAGCAACCGCGGCACTGGTGGCATTGCTCCCTCACTCACGGTTG
This sequence comes from Corvus brachyrhynchos, assembly GCF_000691975.1. Classification (NCBI taxonomy): domain Eukaryota; kingdom Metazoa; phylum Chordata; class Aves; order Passeriformes; family Corvidae; genus Corvus; species Corvus brachyrhynchos. The sequence continues at coordinate 5,237,993 of NW_008238983.1, read as the reverse complement.
AGCAGCAGGGGACCCCGCGACAGGGATGGGGTCTGTGATAAGGCGCGCACTCCCGAGGGGGCCGGGCGCATCCAGCGCAGGCACCTCCACCAGCATGGCTGCAGTCACGCACTCCTGGGATGGCTGCCACGTGGTCTCAGCCACGGGATTACGGCCATCCTCTGCTATAGGGGTAATGGGACCATACAAATGCTCCTCAAGAGCTTCGCTGATTACAAAGGATGCATGGAGAGGTTCTGTTACTAGTGCATGTTTTGTTTGATCCTTTATCTCACTCAAGATCTCGTACCAAAAACTCCCGTGACTAGTTCCAGAAGGATCAATATCAAAAAGTAAGTCTTGAGAAATATAAAATAAATTTTTGAAAAGCCAGTTAAAAAAATGTTCTAGATCTCCTGGAACAAGTACTTTCCTGTTTTGTTGTGCCAGGATTCCTTTAACTTCTAGATACATTTCTTTCTGCGGCTCAGAGAGCCACATTTCTCACAATTCTTCCATAGTCCAGAGAAAATATCAAAACCAAGGCGAGAAGAGAGAGATCTAGAGTGGTTTTCTGTCCCTAGGGATCACTGTCTTCCCCAGCATTTTCCATCATATGTTGCAATGGGGATGGTTGCAACATGTGTATCAGACAACGAGGCCAGTGGAAAGAATATAGATGGACCAATTCTTGGTAGATATTTTCAGAGATGTTTATTTCTCCAGCCACATGGCTGGGGATCTGCCAAGGGACTGCGTCAATCATGGGACCAGAGGGTCCTTGCCAGTGCAGGGGAACACAAAACAACCAATGGGGAATGAGGTTGACCAGGGGCTAGGGAAACCGCGTGCCTCCCCCCAGGACCAGATGGTAGGTGGGGAGGAACCCCAACAACACCCCATTGCAGCCCCCATTCCCTGTGCCCCATTGCAGTCAGAGAGAGGAGCTAGAAACACTGGGGTGAAATTCAGCCCAGGAAGAAGGGAGGGGTGGGGGAATGTGTTTTTGGATTTCTTTTAATTCTCATTACCATACTCTGATTTGATTTGCAATAAATTCACCTAATTTTCCTAAATCAAGTCTCTTTTGCCCATGACAGTGTTTTCTGAATGATTGCTACCTGTTCTTATCTTGACCCAGAATCTTTTGACTCTATTTTCTCTCCCCTGTTCAGTTGAGGAGGGAGAGCAGCTTGGTGGGCATCTGAAACCCATCCAGGATAAACCCGCTACTGTAGGAACCCAGAGTGCCGAGAATATTTCTCTGCCTGTTTTTAAGGGTTTTTACCCCCCCGGACAGCACTGGTATAGCTTTAAACCTCAATTTATGGCACAATAAAGTGTCACGCTACAAATAGTTTTCAGACATTTTTTATTTTTCTGTTTTTATTTCTAATCATATTTAACCATATGTATGATTATTTTCAATTCAGGGCACCTGCAGCCTCTTTAGAAATAAATGAAAGCTACAAGTATGCAACAGTTCTGAAAACCTTGCTACTTTTTTTAATGCATTGAAATAGGCTGTTGTAGCTAACTTTAGGACAGCTTCATAGGATAAGACTGCTTTTTAAAGAGCAATCACTGAATCTAATCTGTGAAGCCACAGCTGTGAGTTATGTGGACAACTTCTTAAATGAGGAACACTCAAGACACTACTTCCCAAGAAAATTATATTAAGAGCCAAATAGAGTTGCTCTTTTTGGCAATGTATAAAAACATGAAGTTAACTGGTATTTGGAAGAGTTTCACAGCAAAATGGAACCCATTATAAATACAGCCAGACTTTTCAAATTCTGAATACAACAAAATAAATAAATAAAAAGAAGAAAGTGGCTTATGGTTATTACTTAGTCTATTTTCATTGCCATTATTACATTTCCTTGGTACTTCTAAAAACTAGACAATTTTTTTCAAAAGGTGATATTGAGCTAACTTTCCCAATCTATTTACAATAACTGTATACATAATGCCCCTCTGTATTTTTTTTTGCCTTCCTTTAATTGTTTAGATTTTCTGTACAGTGTGTAAAAGAAACAACAACAAAAAAAAAACCAAAACAACCAGATTCAGGAAAGATATTGCACTATTACAGAAAGGCTCAGAAATACTTCAATTTATAAAGAGTCAGACTCTGAAAATTGGACAGAATAGGACTGTGTAGCGTGGTCTCCCTCCTGATAGACAATGTGGTGTTTTATTCAGAGGATACAAGTTAGCTCAGTGGTAAATGAACAATCTATTCAAACAGAATATGGTTAAACAAAGCTCTTCCTGAATATGGCTCCCCATTATAATAATACGGAAAAATAATTTCAATTAATTAGTAATTAATGCACGGTTTAAATAAACAACAACTGTAATAATCTGCTTATTTTCAGTAATGTATTTCATACACTCAATGACCTTCACTAATTTCCGAGGTCATTATTTATTTCATTTTTATTTCAGCTAACTCCCATGTATATCTATACATTTGACCTTTTTACCAAGAACAGAATAAAAAGTGTTGTCTCAGGGTTCTATCAACCAGATTTCTTTATGAGTAGCAATAACAATTTGTTATTAAATGATATTATCTGATCAATTTTGTCCCTCTCAAGAGCTAAGGAAATACACACAAATCTACTACTGACTCAAAGCAAATATCAGAGTTAGTTTTAATATGTGCAGACTGTTGCACACATTCCATATGTAACAATTATATTTTTGCTGTTCCCATCTCTGCAATTCCCAGGTCTGTCTTCTAAGGGTTTAACATCAAAATATCTTTGTGACAAACTGTATCACCAAAATTCCATTGACCTTTAGCTGTAATGGAAATTTCTAGAGAATAGATAATAGAAGCCTGTAGTAGATAAACAGGCTTCTATAGAAGCCTGTATATAATAAAAGACATTTCTCTTTAGAATAAAGAGAACATTTAAATTCCAATTTGTCTTTTAGGTTGACCATATATGTCATAAATTGCTATTTAAAAATAGTGTAATGGTGATGATCCTTGAGTAGGGAATAACATGGAGAGAGGCATACGTAGGCACATTATTGTATCTCAGACAGCATCTAATTCTTTGGAAACTGCTGTTTCCCTTCCTTCCAAGACCATAAATTAATTTTATAGCTTGTAGGTCTATGGTGAAAAGGATTGAAAACACAACAATTACCACAGATTGAAATCAAGAATTAGAATTAAAACACCTTTCAGAGAAGAGACTCTTGCAACTCCATAATTCAATTTGCATGGTAGGAAACTAAATTTCTTTCAAACACTGAGAGTCATAAACATATGGATTTCCTAGATTCAAAATACAAATCACAGCTGGTTATGAGAGAATGGAGTGAATGTGATCATTTTGTGTTGTTACCTACAGAAGCAATGACTAAGAGTATTCTCTTTTTCTAGCTGTCAATGTAAATACTCTCAAGCATTAACAAAAGCACACTTTCACACTCTAGATATCTGCCACATTTATGGACTTGCTTGAAAGAATATGCTATCTGAAAGGTGCCACATGTGGCATTGACAGGCAGCAGTTCAGAGTACGGCAGACAGCCAGTAAATCATTCAGTGGAGTTTTCTGTCCTTCCAGCCATATCTTACAGAATCCACAATTTTGGCCTTCACACTATATTTCAATGTCAGAGGTTATATTCTGTTTAAACTTTTATATGTGAAAGTGAAAAAAAAAGTTACACATTCTCCTGCTAATTGATTTTTCTCTCCTTTCAGAGCTTAAGTGCACAAATCCCAGCGTGTGCTAACAAGTCTCTCACAGTCTTTCCAAGTAGTCTGAGTGAAAAGAGTTGGTTTTTTTCTTCTCCAGGGGTGGAAAAGAAAAAAAAAAGATAATAAGAGGTTTTTGGGTCATTCATACTATTAGCAGTTTGTTAAAAATCTGTGGAAAATGTTCATACCTGAAATTAAATTTTCAGTTCTTGCCTGACTATAAACTGATATGAGAAAATATGTAACCTTTGTCTATTTCTTGCACATTCATTTTTTTCAGCTGTTCAAATGTTTCTAGCAATGAACGAACTCTTCTAAGAAAAACTGCTGCAAAGACTGCATTAAATACCATAGTAAAGCCTCTGTGTCTGTTAGACTTGTAATAAATCACAACTAGTCCTACCTGTTCTGCCAAAGGGTCAGCCTAGCCTAGAAATTTCCTCCATCAGTGGATTAACATGAACATCCAAGAAAGAGTAAGGAAAGGACAAGCACATGTGATACTTACTCTATGAATGTGTACAATATTACCACACAAATTAGTCTCATTAAATACCATTGTCACAAGTTAACACTGATCATGACTTCAGATGCCGTGGTAAAATCTGTTTCCAAGAAAACACAAATCTCTACCCCTCTGAAATTTCAGTTTTCTGTGGGATGGCTCACATTTACTAGATACATCCCCCAGTTTTAGAGGATTTGAATCTTTATCTCATAACTTTATATTTAGATGTCAGGAATGCAAGTCTATTATTACATAAATGTGAATGCATCTGAAACAGAAATGATTGATTTAAATGTGGTGTATAAGCTACAGAAGAATTCAGGCTGCGGCTGTGTGAGAGACTGAGAAGATTGATGTCTCGAGACATTTTTGGGTGAGAGTTTGAGGGGAAGGGGCAGGTCAGGTCTTGCCCTGGTGAGGCAGTGCCCTGCTCTGCACCTCCCACCACTAAAGCCTGTATCTCAACCATGAAATGGCTGCCAATCCCTACCACATAGGAAGCAATGCTCTACACTTGCCTCTGGAGCCCCTAACCCAGCTCCTGAGGAGCTAAGTTACCAGAATTCCCACCTGAGGGAAGTGCCCAGTAAGGTAAAGGGGTCTTTTAGGCTGAACATACAGCAAGCATGTCTTGACTCTACCTTCTCTTGGAATTTCTATCAGCTGAACACTTCTACAGCAGGAGTGGTAGTTACATATGCCCTTTTCTATATCTTCTGTCTTTCCTTCTTCTTCTAATAATTCCCTATTCTACGAATTTTTGTGTAAATTAAAATGGGATGGGCTTAGATTTTATGAAGTTGAATGGGCCAAGTTAAAGCTTTGGGAAGTGTTTTATATCGACTGAATGTTGCTTAATACCTTTTGCCAAAGTTCTTTGATTTTCTAAAGTTGCTAGAAAAGTTCTTTTTGTTGTTTTGACCTCTTGCTTGAGAATATCTTTTCAGTATTTCTTCTGTGAGTCTAACTCAGAGTACATGAACAACTTTTAAAAGTCATGTTGAGTGAGTTTTCTGGGGCCTTACAGGCTCTTACAGAGCTTCTGAGTATTCTGTAATTGCGTAAGTAATTCTGACCTGATCTTAAAGCACAGGGTAACATAGTATCTGTTCTTCCTTTATTTTTTATAAAATAGTACCAGTATGTGGCAAAATAGTAATTTATAAGCATCTTTTGTTTTGCAGAGTTGTTTCGAATGGATATTCTGAACGCAAAAGGAATCTGTTTTTTGTTTTTTTTCTTGTCTCAGTGTAGTGGTTTGGTCCAAGATACTCATTACTGTTTATCTTCTGTGAGATAAGAATTAGGAGAAACACAAAACAGGCACCAAACTTGAAAGAATATAAAGAAGTTTATTAATAGACCTAAAAGAAGAAGAAAAAAAAAAAAAAAATTATACCACACCTGCATAACTCTTCTCCTCCCCTCACCTTCCTCCCTTCTCCCCCTGACAATGTAAAAAGATAACCCTTAAGATGTTCAGTCAGTTTACCACTTCCAAATAACTTTGTTCAGTCCATTTAGGAAGAGGAGTCTCTCTGCTCGCATGCGAGTCCCTTCCCCCAACTTGCAGCTTTTCCCACAACTGCTTTTGAGGGTCCACTCTTGAAGGTTTTTGGGGTAAAATTTTAAGGTTGAGCTGTTCAGAAAAAAAAGTTCTCTTCACCCATCTCTGGGAGCATTTCATCTCTAAGAACAGAGGCCCTTCTCCTTCCCTTGGAGCAAAGGGTCTTCCTCATCTTCATCTCTAGGACTATCTCTGGGAGTATCTCTAGGAACTGAGGTCTTCTCCTTTCCATTTGGAGCAACAGTCCTCATCGCTTCCATCTCTCCCTGTTCAAATTTCTCATGAAATTACAGCTGTGTCAGCATCTGCCTATCTCAGCGCAGG
>NW_008238983.1:5200924-5231505 GCF_000691975.1 Corvus brachyrhynchos | reverse complement strand
AAGTGGCTTAAAGAATTGTCCATATTCAAACTGGCCAGCTGATAGGTTCTATCAGGTCCCAGAGGAAGCTGTAAGCAACCCTTGACAAGGACATCCCTTCCGGGACTATGCTTGCTAACCTATGACATTCTGGTATAGATACATTTAGTAAATATTTCTCTTAATGCAAACTTGAAATTGTCACAGTGATTTGCTAATCCTGTTGCTTTCTTTGCTACCTCAGGCACACAAAACATATTTTCTGCCTGGTCAGAGACAAGGGTATGTGGAGTTCCTAAAGCATCTTGTTCAAGGATCCTGCACAGGGCCAGCCAGAAGACACAGAAAATGCACACCTCAAGTGTCCCAGCCCCTAAACCAGATTTTAACCTGGTGGGATTTGTTTTGCCTTCACTGTAAGAAAGGCTTCAGCCATAGGGGTGATAGGAAGCGTTGTGGGTGTGCTCCTGCCTGACAGCCACAGCCAGCTCCCACCATAGAGTGTGGCCAGGCTGGGCTATGTTAGGGGGATCATGGCTCAGAGCCCCACGCAGTGAGGGGTGCTGGGACCCTGACAGTTGAAATCCCTTTTTCTTTTGATAAAATTGGTTTATTTAAAGGCCAGAGCTGATAATCCATTTGTTTTCAGAGTTGGCTACAGAGTTTTAACAGTTCCTGAATGCATGTACACGAAGTGTGACTACTCCCATCCATTTTTATGTATAAACGCCACAGGTGAAGGACTGGAAGTCCTTGTAAAACTAAAGAAATTAATTGTCTTAATAACTGTGACAATTTCAGTGTAGATCAAACTAAGCCAAATTTTAATACATCTTCAATGTCTTGTAAGAAGATAAAGTTTCATGTGCTGGGTCAATTTTACTTTTTGGAAGCACTAAAACAATTTCAGAGAAGACGAAAATCAAACAGCATGATGGCTTCTATCACTTGTAGCAGGCCTTCAAGGAAAAAAAAAGATAAAGAAGAGAGCTAGCACAGCAGAAAAAACCCCCCAATCAGACCCGTTATCATCTAAGTTACATACAAGTGCTACCACTTGAAATAGTATGGAGTCTTTAGCAGTCCCATTCTCTTCCTGTTTTAATCATTGGTGTGGCGCAGTATGGCAGCGGGTTTCAACAGCTTTTACCTGTAACCATGACCTGGGAAATCTAGACACATTGCATTCAGTAATTAATTGCCAAGCATATTGCCTGGAAGCAGCTAAAGAGTCCTCATGAGCCTTTTCCAAAGATGAAATTGTCTCCAGCAATTTCTTCTTCTGAGACTTCAGAAATAAAGTATTAAACCAAATATTCACAACAAAATAAATATCTCTTTATCTGGCACGAATAGTGGAAATAGTCCCAAGGTGATATGAAACAATCCTTAGTAACAGTAAAGAGAGTTACAGCTTCCTTTTTTCAGTTTTATCTTCAACTGTGATTTAATTCTGTTTTGTCATTTTCAGCACTCTTCAGTGTTGGGATTTTGAGGCTAATGGATTTAGATAAAATGTGGGCTGAACGAAGGAAAGATTTTTAATGGTGTATTTTTAGAAGAACTAAGCTGTGGAGAAGGAAGAATTCTGCTAGGCGCAGGGAATGACTTCTCCAGGTTTTCCCAGCAAGCCACTGGCAAGGACTAGAAATAGAATCTTGGTCTCCTGGGGCTGTGTCTGCTGTTCTGTCCAGCAGCCTCCACAGCTGATTTTTATAAGTAACAGTCACAGAAAGCAGTCACAAAAATGCCTTCATCATAAACCAAGAAGCAAGATGTATTCAAATGCTTCCAGCAATTGTTGAGCTGTTGATTACAGTCATCCCTCAAAACATAAAACATGAAGAACAGCAGCTCTTTATACTCCTGAGGTGCATATCTGCACTGCACAGGGGTTAGGCAGAGAAGGAGCTGCCTAATTAGGAGGGCTTGTCCTGGCTTTAATGCAGCTTAAGAACAGCTGCTTTAAGTTGCATTATTTGCCTATGCATGCCACTAAAGATGATTTCCCCCCTTCAAAATGGATCTGTTCTGTGCCTTTAGCAAATCAATAAATCTACTTAAATTGACTGGAAATACTCTGATTTGGTGTCTTGTGTAGGGTGTGCCAGCAAGTTATCAGCTGCCCGCTGTTAACTCCAAATCCAAAAGGAGTCGTCACCATTTAAAATGACATATTGCACTATTTGTAGCATTTCCTAAAAGGCTGCTTAGCCAGGTGCAACTTCGATCCCACAGGGGAAGGAGCCACAGCTGCAAATGGATGGAAATACGGAATTTTGTAGTGGTAGTGAGAGAGGATCACCAGATGGGAAATTTAGTAGGCAATCTCAGTGCCATTATGAATCTCACCCTCTGCATTTCCAAGTGAAAGCAAATGCTTGAATGCTGAAAATTATGACATATTAAATCATTATTGTGAATTGCAGTTAGCTGGCTCAGATATACCTGAGGTTCTGGAATTACAGATGGCAAATTTAACCAAGCATTCTGATGTGCTTTTGCTGCAGATATTGGGGAAGAGGGAAAAGTGCACACAGTCTCTGACAATGGCTTCCAACAGTATTGAGAAACCCAGACAAAGGCAAAGAGGGAATTAATACACAGAAGTTTGTTGATGTACTCGGTACAGTATAACACAATATACTAATTCTGCCATCACCTGTTTAGTAAAAAAACCTTATCTGTTGTATACTGAAGGTCTGTCCTTATTGGAAAAGGGTTGCGCACAAAGATATAGATGTGGTATTAGGTCAGTTAGATCACTGGAAGCTTTTTTGGAAGCACTTTTATATGCGTGAGGCATACTGTCCTGTAGGCAAGTCAGGAAAGAGAAGGTAGGGGTGCATAAAACTCTTGAATATTAACAGTATCTACAGTGGAAATATTTTGGGTTTTGAGGAATGATGAATAATTTTTCACAAAATGACAGCTTCATAAAAATTATTGATGAGTGTAAGTAAATTTAATCATCACAAAAAATTATGTATAATATGTATTGATAGATTAGAAAACCTATCATGCATCGCTGCCAAACAATGGGGATAAAAAGAGATATAATAGGACTAAAAAGAATAACTCCATCTCTTTCCATGGACTTCTTAATCTATTATCAAGTATCTGGAGCTTCATTTTATTCTAAAAACAAAGAATCCAGAAATTTTTTGGACATCAAATATTCTTGAGGACTTTATTAATATCAAATTACATTAGAAGCCTTGTCAAGTTTTATAGTCACCTTTACAAATAAATTAGATATTCAGGAGTTAATGTATCATTTAAGAGATATTCCCAGTCTAGTTTCTCTAGACTGTTTTACTTAACGGCCTCTTTTCATTTTTGTAACATGCCCCATCTCAGTCCTTTAACTGTCTTAGGGTAAGACCTTCTCCAACCTCTTTTTCACATGGGTCATTGCATTACTTATATATCCTATTATTTTACTTCCTCAATGGCATGTAATTTCCCTTTTTGAAGTGATGAAGTTATGCAGGTTCATTTAGGAAAAAAATGGATTTTGCTTTTATAAAAATTCTCCCTTTGGCATAATCATTTTATTTGCATTATATCACATATATCAATATATAGAATGGTAAAAAGGGAGAAAAAACAGGCAAAAAGGAAAGGAGAGTCTCTGAAGACAACCCATTTCTTTAGCATGTGGATGAGGAGTAAAAGACAAGTTGTGCTTTTGATTGAGACCTATCAGTAGCACATAAAGAAAATGCATGTACTTAAAGCTTTTCTTTTGTCAACAGGCAAGACAGGTAATGACATTATACAGTGTTTTGAACATCATCTAGTTGTGGGAACTAAGGAACATAGGAGATAAGCTAGAAAAGAGCTGGGTCAAATGTGAGAAACTGCAGGGATTCTCTTCAGTCGTTCAGGAGCTCAAACCTTTTGGACCCAAACATTTACAAATGGAGAAGAGTCAGACAGGTTGTCCTGCATATCCAAGCACAGTCAAGGCAGCTGCCAGAAAAACAAGGAGGCAAACCAGAAAAGGGGTGGGCTTCAATTGTTTTAACAGCATTCTGAGGAATTACTATACCACCTGACTTACTTTCCTGGCTTCAGAATTTTCATTGCTGCACAACAAAGACCATATTCAGGTAGCATGAAACTGGGTACAATGTTTGAATGATGTGCTCTAGCCCTAATGGTAATTGTTTGTTCAATATCTGTGTCCTAGCCAAAGACTGTAGAAGGTTATTTTGCCCTCTAAAATTGCTTAATTTGCCTATCAAAAGGTACCTAAAAGAATAGTCTGCAGTCACTAGCAAAGATAAATAGGGATCAGCACTTCAGCTTCCAAACCTTAAAATGTCATGCACCTTTACTACCACTATTTATCTTATTTATTATCTGATCAATTTTATTTAAGACCAAGACTCTGAATGAGACACTATCTCTTCAGAATGGCCTTTTCTCAGAAAACACTTCTAAAAAAGGTTAGGTGAACTGAATCACAAAGAATTTGGCTTTCTTCACTACATGACTTAGATGAAAAATAATTAGAAATGACAACTGTAGATTGTTAGGAAATGGTTCCATTCCGGACACAGTCATTTCAAGTGCATCCTAAAACAGCAAAGCGTTGATAAATCATAAATCTGTTCTGTTCTATCCTAGCTTTAAAACACTTTTTTAACAGAATTCTGAAACCTAAGAGGACTGTTGTGACCATTTCGTCCAGCAGGCCATGGAATTTCCTTAACCAATTTCTGCATCAGACCTGTAATTCCTGCCTGAATAAGACTAGGTGCCATTCAGCAGACCCTTAACACTGGTTCAAACATTTCAAATGGTGGAATATCACTCACAGTCATGGTAAATTACTCCACCTGCTAGTAATTCACACTTACTTGTCATTTGAAATTGTCTAGAGTAATTTCCTATATTCTGTTGTGATTTTCCCTGCTAAAGTTTCAAATCTTTTATCTTAAATTTGAAGGTTCTCGTAGGTGATGGGAAAGCTAATCTTTAACATTTGTTGGATAAAATAGATTGCTTCCACATGAGGTCAATTTTCTAGGTAGCAAACTTATTCCTCTTGGGGCTTTTTGCTGCAGTATTCTAGAAAGCAGACTAGTTTTTAATAGCATTATAGTTGTCATAAATAAAAGTTTGATCATAGCTATCTCAAAGAATTACTTTTTTTAATTCTGTATACTCAGTTCCATTAAAAGAACAAATATTACTAGCTTTTTTTCTTGGTAGCTGCCACACTAATATTTCAAGATATTTCAAGCGTCAAGAAGGATCTCATGCTTTTCTTTTGTATTGCTCAAAATTCCACTAATAGTTTCTTTATTTTAGTACTGCCTTTAGCAGTATCAAAGACAATAACTTTTTAATAAACAAGGTCTACTTAGCAACATCAAAAGATATAGATATTTATCTACTACAAAGAAGCCTAACTCTATGAAATTCTGTCAAACTGCACTCATTTACACCATCTTATGGTATGACCTAGAGTTTTTGATCTCAGTGACAAAGTAGGTATGTTCAAATTCACTTTTTTTCAGTTACTGGATTCTCCTGCATTTAATGAAGAGTAGAAATTTTAATATTTAAATAGAATTTTACTTTGAAATAAGAGCCTATTTGTTTTATCTATCTCAAAACTATTAAATACTTTTGCATTCACAGTTTTGAAATTAAAATCACTATCTAGATCACAGATAATTAAATGCATAGAATTTGATAATACAACTACGGAATCCATCTTAAAACAGCAACAAATAAAATATAACCAAAAGTAACCTTGAAAAATCTTAAAAATTAATTCAGGAGAAAGCTTGTATGTAGCATTTATTAAAAAAAAATTAAAAATTATGTTCTAGCACACATATTGTTATGAAATTTTGAATTAAAAAATACTGCTGTGCTCCAAAATTAGAAAGAACAAATTTTGGTTAGCTGATGAAGTGAGGAGGTCCTTGCCTTTTTTATGTCCTTCTAAAGGCCTTTCTTACTGCAAATAAACTCTTAACAAATATTTTAAAGTTTTGTATAGGGTATGAATGTGTAACATACAGGCACATGTTTTATGTACATGTACTCTATATAAATACATAATCTTTCTAATGGAAGAGAAAATGTTGAACTCAACTCCTCAGTGTGGGGTAAATTCTTGAATGAAAAGATTTTACACAAAGGAGAAAAATCTCATCATCTTCAGGTTGTAATCGTTTCTTGTTTCATTCTGAAGGTTTATACCTTGAAATAGGACAAGAAATGAAAATGTTAATGTATTTTGAAATTTCAATTTTTTGTTCTAAAATTTTTATTGTCTCTACATAAGTATTGCAAAGCATTTTCCCTCTTACTCTTTCACCAAGTATTCCTGATTCCAATTTTTCCTCCTTTTTTTTTTTTTTTTTTTTTGGCAAGTTCTGTCTGTGAAAAGTGCTAGCTCATGCATTTTCTGCATGCCTGGAAAAGAAAACCAAGCTTCATCTGGGTCAATATAAATTTTATGAACAGTGGAGAATGACCTGGAAGATAAGAGTGACTGTTAACTCGTATTACCTCCAATAATTTACTGCCCCCACCTCATCTTTCAGCTCTGTGGAGCAACGGTGTCTCCTAGTGGACAATTAACTGCAAACATCAGGCAACAACTCTTTCAGAAAATATTCAACTCCATTTCAGTTGGTATTCACAAAGGCACTATCCTAATAAAGCTAAGACTTGTGTATGTTGTTTCTGTTGGAAGTGGTTTTATTGAAAATTCATTCAAAATACTTCATATACCTGGATTTATGTACTTTGGAAATAAATAGCTTCTTTTGGAAAAAAAGTTGTTACTAGCAGCAAAATTTGTGCCTGTGGTCTTACTCTTCTTTGATTATGACTTAAATTATCTTCCCTTCCCTAGCCAACAATGTATTGACTAATTCAAAACAAAAAAAAAAATACCCCCCGAATAAAAGAAAGAAAAAGAAAAATAAAAAAGAGAAGAAGAAATTTGGTTGTGCTGAGTCTTTAAACATTTTTATGTGCCTTGCTTGCAGTTAATGGGAAATCTCAGTCCCTTGTGCAAAACAGTGCTTTATTAATCATTCTAATTTCTTCCATTACATTTTCTCTTCTACACACAAAAAGGGAAGAGAGTAAATGTCTCCCTATCTTCAAATTCAATTTGAGACATTTTACTTGATGAAAAGTATATTTGCATAAACATTTCTCACTGGGGATGGCATCTAAATCTGCATTGTGGAACTTGACTGCAGAGGTTTATAATCTTAAATTCTACTCACTGATCTAGAGCTCCTGTGTATTAAGTAATTTACGATTTGTATTTAGCTTAAATTTTAAGCACAAAAAGGTCCTAAGCTTTGTATACAAAGATACATTTTGTATGAAAATACTGAGGACCAGATGTTGTTAATTGCCAAAATGTCTGACAAGCAGAGTTGAATGAACTTATACATTTCTTTCATGTCAAGGTTACAGACTGAAATGAGGTTTTATTTAGCAACAAATTATTTTGTTATGTTAGAAGAATGTAATAAAATACCCAAATGTATGTATAAAAGTTGAGTAAAATATTTAGCTGGTGATATTCTTGTGTCTGTGAAAAATCCCATACAGAACAGGTAGAAAAAGAGGTGTTCCTTCAGTCATACAGATAAACACATCAATTGTAATTAATATTGATTGAAATCAGTAGTTAGGAAAGAAGTATTCAGAGGGCTGAACTAATTTTCCAGGAGTTTTAAAAATAATGTCCCCATTTCTTCTTAGATATATATATATATATAATTTTTTTTTTTAGTGACTAAGTATGCCTATAAAGTTATGAGACCCAGTTCTACCACTGCAAGCAGACAGATATGTGCTTACACAGAAGCCTTAAAGTGGACAGAGAATGACATGAAACCAAGTATTACTCAGATTAAATCAGGTTTGTTGAATTGACATACTAGAAGGTATTGCCAGGGCACAGGGCTAAAATACATTTCAGACTTGCAGAATATAATGAAAGGTGGCAGTTGTATTTGTTCTAGGAAATGTTATGCAACTGAAGACTTTTACTCTGAACAGGAAAAATAACATATTTTTAATTAAACTTAAATGGAATTGATACATGGACATTTAAAGCCATCTGATTGCTTTAAATTTTTATGTTTTTCTTCACTAAAGCTGCTGTTCCTACTACATCCAAGTTCATTGTGAGTTCCCATGTACGACACTTCATAGAAATTCATAAAATGAACATACTGAGCTAAACGTGAAGATTTGCATAGATTACTTATTATATGGATGGCATATAATCTTAGTTTTATTTGAATTTCAGACCCCACATTTTTTCAGTAATTTGAAATATTTCTGTGATAAAACTCTGCTACATTTTGCACTGGAGACCCACACAGAAAATTCAGACGGTGTAAAGCACAAATTTGGAGATGCTTAGGGCATGAGTTTTACTATTAGCTCCATTTCTACCAGGGCTGTGATTATAAAAACATTTTGATCTTGTTATTAAAGGCCTTGTATGATGCTTTACATCTTTCAGTAGTGAGGTGCTTTCTAAGGGAGAAGGTATCAATTACTTCAGGTTTCAGTTTTAAAAAATTGTTCCCTAAAAAGTAAGACTTCTAATTTCTTTGGCAACACAGCAGCTGTATAGCTCCTTTAATCCTTGCTTGCATGAGAGGTTTTTCTCTTCTCATAGGTGAAGTAAATATCCTGTATGGTGAAAAGATGCAATATAACTGTGTCCAAGTTAACCTGTTGATAGAGCAGAAATTACTCGGTGTTTCCAATGCAATTTTTACAAACAGAATGAGTTACTGTAGTAAGAACCATTTAGCTGCTTTAACAGAATTGAGTGGAATTGTAGAGTCATTCTCATCTCTGTGTTTCAGCCATTAAAGGACTCTCAGACATGGCTTGTGTTTTTCTTCTCAGCAGAAGATTTTACCATGAAGGGAATACTGAGAACAGTTGGCTGGGTTTTCCTAACTCCATCACTGCCTTTAGAATTATTCAAGATATTCAAAAACCACTACTAATTTACAGATAGTGTACACTAGATTGTCAGAAAAATTGCAACAGAATGCAGCATTCATTTGCACATGAAACTGGCACATTTCTAATTTGACTCTTAAGTACCTCTTGATAGTACTGAGCAAAAGCTGTTGCACAGATAGATATTCATTGTCTTTCCATTTTTGCCTATTTTAGTTGCAAACAGGCAAAGTGCTTATCAATAAAACTCACAAGCTTTAAGAGTCTGTATTTTGGGCTTTCAAGTTGCCAGGCAGGACTATTGCTTATAAGTTAAGATAGCCTTGTTTAAAATGTTACAGACTTGCAAAATTGTCTAAAATCAACAAAACTCAGGTGGATGGATTTACCAGAGGTTTACTTTAAAGCTTGTACATAAAAACTGGGCTGTTTACTTCAATTTGGGAAAGCTAACAAAGGTTTTTTATTGATTGCCTTCTATCTTTAGCTGCATGCAGGACCAGTGAGCAAAACAAGTGACACTTCCACTTAAATTTTTCTGCAATGCAGAAGGATGAGTGAGAATAAACACAAATCAACAAACAAGGCGTATCTGTAGTTCCAAAAAGAAAAGGAAACAAAGGAAAAAAACGAAGATGTCTGAAATTAGTATGATTAATTATGCTAGGAGATACAAATGAACTATATTAATTTTTTCATTATTTCCATCATTTGGCCAGAAAAAAGAAAGTCTGAATCAAAGTCCTAGAAACAAATGCACTTATTATAAGAACTAAGTTTATTATAGAATGAATTATAGTAATGATTCAGATAGTGAACAGCTGTCATTTGAAGCATTTTAGTTTTCTCTTCAGTATATGAGGTTCATCTTTCTGTTCCAGAAAAATGACAGTGATAAGTTGGCTTGCAATTGGCCTTAGAGAAGACACAGTGACAATTTCCCATCTAATTTTTTTTTTTTTTGCTGTGACCCTGTGAACCTATCTATTACAACTAATGTACGGGCCAGATTTTCAACAAAAAGCCTAACACTTTAGAAGATCTCTCTTTCTGAGACACCGATGTAAATGGCCAGTTGTCTTTGAAAAATATCTCACCATAAGCATTTTACTGAGAGGCTGCAGCATGATCACACCTGACACTAAGCTGTTCTCTTGAAATAACTAGACTTATTAAATTCACCTGAAATTCTTTTACTATGGGTCTAGAGCTTACAGATGCAAGCTGTCTTGTATCTGATCAGACTGGAGAGGGGTAGAGTATCTGCGTGGTTCTGCCAGATAAAATACTTGATATGATAAACAGAGAACATATCATGGCATCCAGGTTTGTCAATTATAGTCCCTGCTCAGGTCAAGGGAAAATGAGAAGAGAATACTGTTTCAACCCTGGGTTTGGGTACAACCCCTCTGTAGCTTGCAGGTACTCTGCCCTGCACTGATCCACCACTGATCTGTATTAACAGACACACCGTGGTTATAGTGGCTCTATGCGAGTTGTTTTCATCTGAAAGACTGATATGAAACTTTCTCAAGAAAAGATGATTTGCAATTTTTCAACAGGTTTAATTGAATCCAAAATTCAATTTGTTCATGCTATCTGCAGCCTTTAAACAATCAATGGCTATACAATTTCAGCAATGACTCTTTAAAATTAGAATTATTGAAAAGGCTTACAAGTAGTGATAAACAGAGTGAGGTGGTATTGATTGGCCAGTGGAAGACATTGATTTGAACTGTAAACAGGTATTATGCTAGAAGAATTGCATTACTGCACCTCTTTTTGCCACTCTTATTCTGAGTCACTTGTAAACACATTCATGCTTTTTTTTTTTAATTATGGTTTTAATATGCTTTCAATTGCTTGAGGAGATTTATGGTTGAGGAAACAGGACATTATGAAAAACATCATGTAAAATGGATTGAAGTTTTCACTGTTTTTTCTTATGTAAGAGATTGTGAATGTTTATAATTTACTGAACAAATATGCTTACCATATAAATGTATGTATACTGTGCTTGCAAATTAGCTTTCTCAGTAAAGAAGAAGAGTTGTGTACATCCTTTTTCATCTAGATGTGTTCCATCCTTGCTTTAGCCAAACGAGAAATTTTTGTACTGACATTTGTGAAACATGTAAGGTATGTATGCCTATTCACATGCGTTGTGTGTGTATTATTTCAGAAGAATAAACCTGAAAATTACTAGAAATCTTCCATTTTCAGTCAGGAAAAATTGAATATTTGATCTAAGTTACAATTAAATAGATTGTTATTATATCAAATATAACAAATATATCAACAACATAAATAACTAAGGGATCAGGACTAGAATAAAAACAGGCACTGTTTAAACTCAAAAGAAGGTACTCTACTTATCAATGGGCTTTTAATCAAAATGTGAAGGTGCAGAATGACTAATCTAGCAACAGAAAATGGGCTGATATATTCTCATTCTAACTTTAACTGGTAGGTAAATAACTAAATGGGAAAAAAAGGGAAAGCTACAGAAAGAAGGTTACACATAAGAGTAAAACCACGTAG
The DNA here is from genome assembly GCF_000691975.1 of Corvus brachyrhynchos. NCBI lineage: Eukaryota > Metazoa > Chordata > Aves > Passeriformes > Corvidae > Corvus > Corvus brachyrhynchos. Next base: position 5,220,003 of record NW_008238983.1, on the reverse strand, counting down.
AGAATAAAAAGAGAATTAAAAGAGATAAAAGATGAACAAGCAACACTTCTGCACAGGTTCGAGAAAATTCAGTGAAACTTTAGTTTTGCGAAAAGAAGACTGAAAGTTCCTGGCATACTTAGAATCCTCCCCTTCACATCTGCTACAGGAGTCTTGGTTTTGTCTGCTGTTGTTCATCCCTTCTTTCATCAGCATGGATCCATGTTGCTAATTCTGTACTTGCTCTGTGTGCAAGTCTCTTATCTATGTCAGTTGAAATGTCAAGCATGAAATGTGTTTAGTATATGAAACAGATTTGTACTGAGAGGAAAATTTTGCCTCAGTTTTGCCTTCAGGCTTAACTCAGATGTGACCTTAGAAAAGCATAAACAAATCTGAGCACTTGGAACAAAGTTTGAGTCACAACTTTTAAGGAGCTGATTGCCACCTCAGACTGACTGTATACTCACCAATTCTGGTGGATTCTGTGCAATGACACCCACTGGACACATTTCTGAGAGGTAGTTTAAGCCCTCAAAGTCTGTCACTATGCGTCACTTTGGTAGATGTAGGCTCTAAAACAGTTAAAAGGCATCACAGTTCTATTTTTTACTGGCCTCAGTAGGAGCTGAAAACTGCAAAATCCAGAAATGGGATGTAAATATCTAAACGACAGCTGGTGGTTTTGAGAAACAAGGTTACTTATTCAACTTACATAAAATCTAATGGCTAAAAATCCATTTAAATCTAAGCCCAAAGTTTAGGAAAACTGTACTTACAACCCCTGGCAGCTCTATATTTTTCTTTCTTTATACATCCATTTTTAAAAGATCATAGGGCTTTTTTACTTTTATTCCCAGTTTGCTGTTTGCTGAATATACGCCACTGTAGTGCAGCATAACTTCATCATTTATCTGCAATTTTGCATGTGTCCACTATAAGAAGTTCCCTTCTGTTACATTTGAAAAAGAGACTGGTTTGTCTTTTTATAAGTTTTCTCCACCTGTGTTTATGGAAAGTGTAGTGAGGAATTTGTCATTTGCTGAAGTCATTGAGGAACATAACAGATGCCAAATTTTATAGCATATCCTCACCACAACATGATATGGAAGGGACTGAAGTGTCAAAAGAAAATTTTTTTAATTCGGTGTGCAGACATGACTTGTTTCATAAAGCTTCAAAGTTTTATGTCAGCTTCACACAAAATTGTTTCCAGTAAGACCTAAAAACACACCAGTGTTTTGTTGATTGTCTGCTTCTATTGCCCATTCACACACATTCCACACAAACATACAAAAGGGTGAGGACAGTAGGCATTCTGAAGATGTTGATTATTATTTTTTTACAGATATGTTTCTGTATTTCTAATTTGAGACCATCCTTACACAAAAGAAGGGTGTACTCTTTCAAAATCCCAGATGTGAGAGCAATGAATGCTGAGCAATACCACTTTCTGCTCTGATGGGTATTGGCAATGGTTGGACATGCTGGTGAGACATAAGCTTTCTTTCTTTTATAAACACAAAGAACACATTCTAGAAACACCAGAAACCACAAAAAACTTGGGGACAGAAACTAAGGAGTACTAGTACCTCAAAAGGGAATGAAACTGTCTTGGATGAGTGATAGTGGTTCAGAAGCTGCAAACAAAACTCTCTGAGGGCAGCTGAAGGGCATGGACCTGGCTGGCCTGCAGACACCTAATGGGCTATGGCACATGGTCCATGCTGGCCCCTTCATATTTATTGCCAAAATGAATTTGAGTCTCAAAATTTGCCTGAATACTGTAAAAAGTAATTATTCATTTGAACACTTCCTTTGTAAATGCTTTTATTGGTATTCAGAACTCGTACTTTATTACTGTCCTGCTTCAAAAGCTTGAGTCATCCAGTCAAGGTGTAGAAGCTATACTTGATAGTCTGGGTAATCAATAATTCAGGACTCTATTAAGCCAAGACAGACTAACAGCTGTCTGTTACACAGAGAAGTTTGAATTTCAGAGACAAAGTCTAGTGTTGCTTTTTTTACGTTTGCTAAATGCTAACCAGAATTAGGGTTTGTATGTTTTATGATTGCAGTTTTGTCATCGGAACTTGCTGTTTCCAAGATTTTTTTTGCCAGAATTTACTCTTTATTTAAATCAAAAATGTTGATATTGATTTCATTTGGATACCTAAATGACTGGAGATTTCATCTGAATTAGTAGGCTTTTTTCTCTTAAGCAATACAGATGCAAACAGCAAGAGATACACTCTTCTATTGCCAAAACATCCAGATGCCAACTGCATAGGAACAGATGCAGTGCTCTATTCTGCAAACAGTTTGAAAAAAAGGCTCTGGAAGGTGTAATGTGATCCTTTATAGCAATGGTACATTAAGTGTGAAATGGAAAGATGTGATCAAGAAAACCATAAAAATTTGACTACTGCTTATGCAATTCAGATCATAAAGGCAAGGTACTGACTCAGACTGTAGATATTGTCATGTTACTGACTGCCCACAAATTTACCACAGGCTGCTGTCCAAATGCAAAAAACTGTAGCTTTAAGGCAGTCAGGAGAGCAGATTAACAGTTTCTATGTGATTTTGTAACACACTGAGATGTATGGAAAACATTAAATAAATTAAAATTAATACTATTTAATTACATATGAATGCAAATTTATTTAAATTTGTGGTCATGCAATAAACCCTTTGCAGATTTGCAAAGCGTGTTATAAAATGTCAGATCTTTTATTAAATTTCCTTCAGTAAGTTTTCCTTAATTTTAGAAAATACTGAGTACTTATTACCGCAGGCCTGGTTCCTATGGTATATCACCGTGTCCCGCAGCCATAGGGAGGAGGAGGAGGAGAAGATCCAGCAGGCAGGAATTGTGCAGCAAGATTGATTTATTTAATTATTTTACAAACTCTTTTATAGACTTTTTTCTTCATAGTCTAATTGGACAAAGGACCAGCCACCCCTTGGGGGTGATTGGCCAAAATCCTAAAACATCCATTATCAAAATATTTTCTACTATACCATAAACAAGACTTTCCAAGGTTGCAGGTGGCTTGGTTGTTTACATTCCCTGCTACCTCTTCTGTGAGAGAGAAAAGTCTCTCACGGACTTAGAAAAATAACAAGAAGATCCTCACTAACAGCATTTTTGTACCTACACGTACTCACAGTGGAGTAAACCACAATACAAAGGAAGTTCCTCTCCTTCTTCATCCTTCTCTCTACATGTAAGTTATACAGTAGGATGAGATAAACTCCTTAGTTACACTATAGATTATTACACATAGCCTTGATTCCAGGGCACTGGTCCCAAAACTAGGAGTAGGTTGTGGAAGTAATTCAGCTCTGAAGCTTGGTCTGTGTGGACTAAAGAGTTCACACATGTTAAGATGAACTTGTGTGGCTGGAAGGGTCACGTGGCACAAAATGTCCTTGTCTGGAGTGTGAATTTGGAGTGGGCAAGGTCAAGACTAAATGGATTATTTTCAGCCCAGTTGAGGTCTAAGCCATATCTTGGTTCAGACTGAAACTCCTGAGGCTTTATGTTAATTGACTGAAACTGTGACTGAATTTGGGAAGAAGAATTAATCTCCCTTCAGCCCTAGCAAATATGTTTCTTACTGGAGAATGCTTTCTATTTTTGTAAAGATCACAGATTTAAACAGGAACAACAACACCCAAGCTGATCCACCACTCTGAAGAAATAGGTAACGATGCTTAATATAGAACCCCAGCTGTTCTGAAGTCTTCTATCTTCTTGGATGATTTTCCTAGCCACTTTGGTGTTGTTCCCAGTGCCCTGAGGACACTAACAGGTCATAATAACCCAGCCCAGCCTCACTTGGGACCTACACCCACACCCTCTGCCCATGGGCCCAGGAACATAATTTCAATGCAGCCCTGGGCCTCCAGCTCTTCCCTGGGCTGAGCTGTAGGTGTGCCTGTCTCCAGCCCTGTCTATGGCCATATTTCTTGGCAGGGCCTTGGATCTGTACTGTAAGCAGCCTGACTCCAGACCTGTTTTCTGGTTGGATCTCTTAGACTTGTAGCTCCAGTCCTGCCTTTTGGCCCCGTCCTATCCTGCTCCTAACTGGCCCTCCTGAATGAACCCCAGCCCTGGTTTGTGGCTTGCAGTGTGTTGATGCTCTCTAATACTTGCACCTGACTGCCTTCCATGATTAGGGGCTGTGGGATGTCACCCACTTGTGAGGGATGATGCCTGTGTCTGGTCACCTTTAGCTCCTGGCTCCTCCTCCATGTGGGACAGTCCAAGTCTTTCTGCTCCCTGGAAACTGTAAGAAAGGGGGACACGGCTACTGTGTTCTCCTTAGGAATGACAGGGGCATGGTGTGTGCACCGAGAAGGGCTGGGAGAAGTAGGAAGAAGAAGAGCCTTATCAGGCTGAGGAATGGAGTGCTGAGTACTCAGCCTCACCAATGTTGTGGCATTTCTCTTTGCTGACAAACATGCCCCTTTGAGGAGATAACAAATGGATTTCCCACAGGAAGACCCTGTTTAGAGATCATACTTGGCATACTCTTGAGTCTCCCAAGTCCCCTTGGGGATCTGCGTTTCCACAGGGGTCAGAGCAGCAGTAATTATCCAGTGCAGAGTCTATTTCTCACCATGTTTCTGTCATGACATCAGCCACTTCACTAGAGCACCTATATTAGTGTTTTGTGATTTTTCTGTATTTTTACTACTTCTACTTTTTAAACTGTAATTTTGGAGTAGCCATGAACACTGGCAACCAACACTTTGTCTCTGACTACCAACCATCTGCATAACCTAACCATAACCTTGGAAGCAGCCTGCCTAGATTTGCGTGGCAAAACAACAGCTGACAAAAGTATTGAAATCCCCCCTACACATGGGATGGTCTGGCAGGACTGGAGGCTGCTGGCAGATCAGAAAGAAAAATTGCTGTTGTGGGCAGACTCAGACTGCTCCTTCAGACATTCCCAGGAAATAAATACCTTTTACTATTTTAACATAATTAACAAACACAAAAAAACCCTTGCATTTCTTTTGTCGCCTGCCACTGTGCTACCTTAAGTGCTAAAACCAAACATCAGGTAATTTAACCACAAATCACTGGGAAAAAAAAATATTTTCCTCCTAGAATAATTTCAAAATAATTTTTATGCTGAGTTTCATGGCTGAGATATTTCAGTGTGGTGATTTCCATCTTAATGGCTTAATCAAACTATTTTTAAGGTTTATGTCATTTCTTATTTGTCTGAACTACTTACTGGGTATAAAATATCTGTGCAATTCATTATTCCTTTTATATTTTTGAAAGAAGATGGCTGTCTGGTAGAATTGGGGCTTTTTAGGACAGTTCTTTGCTTCTAAAGTGAATAGTGTTTTTGAATTCTAGATATAGGATTTAAACTTCAAAGCCTTTTTTGTTCCTTTATTGCTTTGTCCTCCAATAACAGACCATTTTGTATGTGTGTATATATATATATATATATATCTGTACAGAAACAACCTTCAAAGATCACAGGAAATTATTTTAGTAATATCTCAGAAGGTGGCCTCAAACAGCAATTTTTATTACTGCAAGGGATGCTATAAAATAGATTTTTGCTTTTATCTGCTTCCACATTGAATTCAGACTTTTCTCTGTCAGGGACAATGATATTAATACTGCTTTATCCTCTAACTTACTCCTCACTGGTTCCCTCCTGTCTCACAGGCTACGTAAGACTTTGGGGAAGAGTCTTCTAAAAAAATTTAATGGTAAATCTGCCATTTTTTTATGAACTCAAGTTCAGTGTATTATAAAGAATGGAAAAGATACACCATTATTTTTTGTTCTGAAAGACAAGTACAACCCATATAAGTTCAAAATTAATTATGCTGAATTATTTATCTGTACTAATGGAGACTTTTCACAGAAGTAAAACTGGGCATATAGGTAACAAGTCTGTTGAGACCTGATGGAGGGTAAAAAAGAGTAGTGCTGTCTTTGTTTGGGGAACTGCAGGTTAAAAATCTTGATTCAGTCAAGTATTTTAGTACTTTAAGCCTATCTTTAAGCAATTTGCTTCCTTGTGTGTGTTATTGCTATGAAAAATTTTGTGGCTAAGTCTGGGAATACATTCCCAAATCTATGAAACAAATGGCTTTATCACAGTCTCACAGGAAGCCTGTTGCAGCCTTAGGAATTGGATTGCCTCCTTATTATGAATCCAATACCATGACCTTAAATTAATTTCTTTTATGGCTGTTTGGATAGGAAAATCTTGGCCTCTGTATATGCATGCTGGCTTCTTAGCTCTATACTGATGACAGGATTACAGATTCCAGCAGACAGGTCTATTTTTCTTTTTGTCTGTACTGTCCTTCAGCATTTGTACCAGAGTCAGTTAATTTTCTGTTTCTGACTGAGGGCAAGTGATTGTACTAATCAGATAAAATAGATCTCAAGTAAACATAATGGATATAGGCTCTTTTAAGCCTATTGAGACACAGCAGAAGAATCAAGGAGCAATAAGAAGATTTCTTTGTTCACAAATAATCTGATATGCTAGTGAATAGCAAGAAAATTCATGTTAAATTGTCTGAGATTGATCTGGGTGTACACAGATATCTTAATGATGCAATTTAAACTAAACTTCATTGCAGTTTACTAAATAAAATTGTGGGGGACTGGGGGTTATGTTTGAAGATTTTACAACTTGAAAATGAAAGGTGAGAGATGAATTAAAAGAAACTCATCTGTGCTGAGAAAGAAACAGTGTTACTTCTAGTGAACATAATCTAGGTGAGACCTATTATATTCCCTTCATGCTACTGGTGGCAGAAATAAGGGGTTAGTGCAAGTTAACCAAGCATTTCACTGGGAGAAGATAATTTCTGCCTCCAGAATGATCAAATCACTTATTTGGGCAATGTAAAGACCCTGCCTGAACAGAACATCTCTCAAAAAACAAAAGGACACTTTTTAATATTACTTCAAGCTATCCTGTTCCTTTTTTGCAGTTTGCAACTAATTAATTTTGGGGATAATGGGAATAACATACCACACTGCCTTTTAGAGTGAGGTTTACTGTATAAAAAATACAAATAAATTGGAAATTGTGAGTACAACTTCTGTTTCAGACTTGAAATCACTCTTTCAAAATGTTTGTATTGCACATTCTTGTAAGTTGCTTTCACCTTCTCTTTAACAGTGGTTAGTAGATTTTTGTAGTATAATTTTTTCATCTAAGTAAAAAGGATTAAAATCAAAAGTCTTTAAAAATAGTGGAAATTCTGATATATCCTTCACAATGAAAAAGAATAATTCTTTTTTTTTTAAGTTTCACAGGTGATTACTGAAACAACAGACTTTTCACTGTTTTGTGTCTGGAAAGTTACTGATTACAAATTAAGAAAAAATATCAGTACTGAGAAAATACTTTTGTTAAAGGAAATATATTTTATATTTTATATTTTATATTTTATATTTTATATTTATTTTATATTTTATATTTATTTTATCAAACCATTAAAAACCCTTGGTTATTATGCTGTACTTTGCAAATACAATATAATGCAAAAATAATGAGCCTTTTTCGAAATCATAGCATCTTAACTTAAAATCTCTGATGTTCCTAATCTCTCTTAATTATATTCCCATCTTGTTTTGACTGGGAACAAAGCAAGTCCTTCAGAATGCCCATGGGAGCTCATCCAGGTGCCACGTTCCCCATGCCTGTATCTCCTCTGGCTGCAAGCAATTTCTGAATCACTCTCTCACTGTCCTTGCTGATTGCTAAAATTGTATCTCTCCAGGGATGTGGGAACTGCTAACTCATGCCTCCTGTTGAGAAGAGAGGTGGTTTCCTAACACATCCCTGACTGCAGTGCCTGAGCAGCCATCAGTGAGCTGGCAGTGGTGACCCAGCACCTGCCACCATGGCATTACCTTTTCTGGGTGGCGAGCTCTTCCTCACTCCTCTGAGGCTCATCAGGAGCCACCTCTGGGGAGTCCATGAGCTTCTGGGTTTGAGAATAGCACAATGCTGTCCCTGCATGAAGGAACGTCCCTGGACATCCTCCAAGGCCCACCAAAACTCCTGATGTGGTCCTGCTGGTGTGTGCTGCTGCCCTGCCAGATATCTCCCGTGGCACTTGTGAGCCTAGTGCCACTTACCCCTGTCCTTGGCATGTTGACTTCCAGTCCTGCAGCTACCTGACAAAGGAACGCAGGGATCTGGAATAGCAATTTATCTTCAGGACAATGCAGTTGGGTAATAAATTCTTTATTTCAAGTTCAGCATCTGATTGGTTGTGAATTTTCACTAGCACAGGGAGCTCTGTCTAGAAAATAGTAGAAATCATTTCCCTCAAATGGCTGTTTTCATACAGCTGGAAGGCAATTATCACTTTAGGTAGTCCTGAGAGGTAAAATGTACTAAATACATAGTATAAATGAGGCCTGAAAAGTTATTAAAGGAATATAGAAATTACCTTAAAGGTGTTGTTGCCATAACTTATATTGAAGGATATTTTCTAAGGCTAATTGAAGTATGATTCAGAATGAAAATTAAGAGAATATTTTGAAACAGAGAGTGAAAGTTAACTTATCATTTTAATTAACACAGTTAATTAAAATAGAAATAATTTGATAGAGCTTCTGAAAATTAAAAAACTCATACCTTTCCCCTTAAATTATTTTTTTTAACTTAGTGTTTTCTTGTTTGTTTTTTATTGTAGGCTGCTAATTTTCTTAGTGTTTGTACTGTATGAATGGCTAAATGAAACAAATGTATTTTTTATGTGTATGTTTTCTGGCAAGCATAATTATAACAATTCCTATTTTTCAAGTTTTTCAAATTTCACATGATTAAATATCAAAGATCTTCCATTAAAAAAAAAATCCCTCATTCTGAAAGCATCTACACAATCCTGTTATTCTGAAACCTTTTAACATCATGGGATAGTAATATTAAGACCATACATTTAAGAGAAATTGAGAAATGTTTCTTGGTATTTTTAAAAATAAGATTAAAATTCAAATACTACTAATTAAGTTTAAAAACACTGGTTTTTAAGCATAAACTGAGAGTTCTTCTAGAAGTATTTTCAGATATATTTGTGTTAGGAGTCATGATTTTAAATAAAATTTAAATGTAATTTTTTTAAAATTACTTTACACATTACTTTATACAAGTACTTCATACAAGTATTTTTTATAAGTAATGACTTCACTAACTGTCAGTTGAAAATAATTAATTTCGATAAGATATGAAAAAGAGTTAAAACAGGGTAAAAATGGGAAGCCAGGGAAAATGCTAAGCTTTTTTGTCAGTCAGTGTTCACATTGTTATAAGACATGTTCACAAGTTCACATTGTTATAAGACCAGAGACAGTATAAGCAGTGTTATAAGACCATTCCCTATAAAAAATTACTTTTAAAAAATTGAACTAGAAAATACTGAATATAAAGAACATAAAATAGAAAATGTATGCATAAGTAAATAATTTTTCATAATCAACAATTTTGTTATAAAAACTACATGATATGAATGCTGGTATATAGCTTTAACACAATTTAAAGGACATTAGAAATATTTTTGATAAAAAAGTTTTTAAACTTCATTGACAACTGCCCTCAGAATTATTAAGTAAAATTCCACTAGATAGTCATAGTATTTTGACCATATAAATACAAAATCCCATAAAGTCCATGTCTCTAAAATAGCTTAACCTTTTCTAGAGCCAGGAGGGGATATATTTGCAGTTCTTGGAGAAATCAGGTAGAAGAAGCATGGTGTTAGCTGTATCTCATTTTGAAGAAGTTTCACTGGGGAGGAAAGATCAGCTTAATTCAAGAATGCCAAGTTATATGAAGCACATCTTGGTGATAAGCCAGCAAATGTTCTGCATGAGAAGGTTTTCTGCAACTTTTAAAAACAGGGTGTCCAAGAAGTCTTGTATGAAATGGTTAGCTGTCTTTATCCATAAGTCAGTAGTTCTACTGATTTGATAAAGTCTGAAATATTATTAATTATACTCTCTAGCCAAAGAATGGTGTCAGAAGGGAACTTGAGAGTAAGTGTGAACATATACTGAGTTTTAAATCTGCTTGCTTGTGCTCTCTTAATTTCCATTGTTGGACACTTACCAATACATGTTTTGAGATGCCAATACAAAGTGGGGAAATCTAATATGTCATGTACAAAGGACTGACATTTAAAGGAATAGATATTTAATCTAAGCATGCCTTTATGAATAGGGTATTCTGAAGCACACAGACAAGAATTATTGAACCTGGATATTAAGCAAACTCAAGTCTGAATGTTGGATCATTAATGTGAGCCATACTGCATTAGTCATTATATTGATTGATAGTTATTATTGAAGTTAATTTTGTTGTCTGATAATTATTGGGTACTTACCTTAGAGTCAATGAATTCACATTAATCAAGTGCTGACTGTGGAAATGACCATGGGAAATGTATAAAGATGACCTGGCTGACTACTATAGGTAATTATTAATATTTCTAGTTATTAAATTTTCTCAAAGGCAAGCCAGTAAATTTATTCTAGTCTAGTAATTTGTCTACTCAGTGTCTTCAGCATGTTACTTAGGAAGTCCAATCCAATGGTCTTAATACAAATAACACTGAAGTGACTTGACCTAGTTCTAACAGATATGATTTTATCATTTGGGAGTGAGGGAGAACATTGTTCAGACTGTGGGACTGGTACCTCAGGATGTTTTTTTTTTCTTAAAACAAGCTTCTAGAATAAGATCTTTCAGTTTCCAGTTGAGAAAGAATATGAGAATAGAGGGAAATAAGATAAAACTGTTGAAACAACAACATTTTTATAAAAATAAAAACCTAAATCATAGTATCTTGGGAGCTCAGTTTGGGCCTCCTGAAAGCTTTCAGTTTGTCCTCCCAATTAGTCATTATTAATCTTGGACATCATCTAGTCCAATCACCCTCCTCAAACAGTATCAACTAGAATAGTTTGTCCCAGAAAATATCTAGTCAAGTGTTCAGTATTTCCAGGGGTGAGACTTGCACAACATAAGTGAGCAACCTGTTCCAGTATTTGACCACTCTCACAGTAAAAGAAAAAGCTTTTTCATTTTTTTCTCTGTAATTTCCTATATTTCTCTTTGTGGCCATTTGTGCTGGTTTTGGTTGAGGTAGAGTTAATCTTCCCTACCTTTATTTTCCATTGCAACCAATTTATGAAAGAAAAAGGTGACCATGATAAACATCTTTGATGCCTTAGGATTTTAGCTTTTATATTTTTCATATCCCGTAATGCTTTAGTGTGTAACTCTAAGACTCCATATAGCCTGTTAGCTACTGTTCTCCCATTCTGGTCAGACAAAACAAATCCTCTCTAGGCTCAAACTTCAAGGACACCTTACTGTCCCAGGCCCCGAAATATGTAAACAAAGCCTCTGAAGGGGGGAACAAACTTGGAGTAATGACTTCATTACCTGAAATTGTAATTGGAGAATTAACCCCAATATTCAAATGGACCAAACTTATAAAAGTATGAAAACCCGTGACCCTTTTAGGTGTAGCCTTTCTGAAGGCTTTTGACTGCCCAAGGTATACCTTGGAGTCCCTTCAATAAAGTCCTGCTTTTATCCTCTTAATTTTGTCTAGCCTCTGTTTTCAGGTAGCCCCATCAAGGCATCATTTTGGTTAATGTCTACACAAGCCAACATCATAATTTATGTCTTTAACATATTTAGTCTGAGAATTCCCACTAGTTGATTTTATATGCATGCATGCTTCCATGCTTTTTTCTCATTCTTAATTACCCTGATTTTCTAACCACACTAGTGTAGAGGGGTTTGTCCTGACAGTTTCATTTTGGAACATCAACACATGTGAAAGACTACCTTTTTAGAAATAAGGTTTGTAAATTGAAATTGTATTTCTTTAGGATAGACTGAGGATATATATCTGTACGTATCTATATCTATATCTACATTTATCACCTATATCTATATCTATTTATGTCTATATCTATCTCTATATCTACATTTAGCACCTATATCTATATCTATATCTATTTATGTCTATATCTATATCTATCTCTATATCTATATTTAGCACCTATATCTATATCTATATCTATATCTATTTATGTCTATATCTATATCTATATTTATGTCTATATCTATATATCTATATATCTGTTTCTATATCTATATCTATATTATCAATTGCACAGAAACAATTTTTTCCTTAAGCATGGAGAATTCACCATGGGCATCATTGTTACCCTCACTCCACCAGAGCAGTGCATATAGGTGATTTGGCACCCTGACTTTTTGTGCAGCTCTGGCTTAAATTCAAAGAAAGTGTTACCTCCAGGGGCAAAGCTGTGCATGTGCAGCTCCATGGCATGTTCAAAGCCAGGCCAGGCTTGCAGCTCTCACGGGGTGAGAGCAAAGGCAGCACTATGCCCCACATCTCCATGGCAAGGCAGTCATAGGTAGACACCATGCGGTGACACTGGACAAGTTCTGAAATACGTTCCCAGCAAAAAAAAAAACCCAACTGCAAGAGGATAATTAGAGTAATTTGGTGACTTGAATTTTTTGGTTGAGGAAAGCTCAGGCACAACTGTATTTAAGATTTTATGAATTCAATTTGCCTAATGAGGTGCAGCAGAGGTGACAGCATCCCTAGCGCAAAGTGTGTATTTAATTTTGACAAGTTATGCATGGCCAGAAACAACAGCAATTTCCTTTTGACAAACATTATTACTTATAAATCACACTAGTGGCACAGCAGCATTAGTGCAAAAGGATGAGCAGATTAAGTAAAAGCTACCTTATCCTATTCCCATCTCTCATCCCTCAGGTAGTACAGACAGCTGTTTAGCTTTGGTCCTGCGGCAGATGGCACCCATTTTATTCTTCTCTTAGGGATTCCTGCATCCTTCCCTTTACTGTTGTAACAGGTCTGGGCAGGCTGTGTGAGGGCCCATGGCACCAAGGGAGGCTCAGGGAGTCCAGAGCCATTGAGCTCAGAGGTCTTTGCAATATTCAGTATTTGAGGAGGCTTTGCTGGAGAGGAGCCTGTGCTCTTGAGAAAGAGAAAGCAGGACTGTGGGAGTGCCCAAGGAGCAGCTCCCAGACAGCATCAGTAAAAATGTAAAGGTGAGAGACTGTAAATGTACAGAGCATAACTGTGTCCTTAGTGATGAAGTGACTAGGTAGCCTCTTGGGTTGGGTACCGCACTTTACAACATGGCAAAAAAAGTCTTAAAACTTGGGAAACGTTCCCATTAGGACATTTAAAAAAGAATCTTAAGACTATATCTCTTCCTAAAAGTGGACAATTTAAACGAATATTAGAAGCTAAAGCACCCACCTATTTGAAATACTTTGTATCACAAAAGCCAGCTGTATGTAAAACAAGCTTTAAGTTGTTACAACTGCCTTTCTGCAAATTTGTCATCATGCTACGGATGCCTTGTAAAAGTTGTACGAACTTGAATGTCACTTAGCATGATTCTTTTTGCAAGTAAAATTGTGTTGTTGAAAGGTTCAAAAGGGAAAGAAACCACAAAAAGGAACTGTTCTGTCTAGTAAAGACCTGTGTAAGTATTGTAACAATATTTCTCTGACATCACCTCAGGATAAAGTAATAACTGTGTTATTGTGTATTTTTATAACAAAAATAAATTCTGAAATCATCTAATCTTGGACCAGCAACAACTGTTTAATTTTTTTTGCTGAGAAATGGGAAAGAGGAATTTTTTCTCCATGTGATTTAGCAAAGGTGAAGTTCAGCGTAGTTTTTAAGACAATATATGAAATATGTTTTAGCTATGCAGGAACATACCATAGTCTGACCACACCTGGCCCAGCACCCCATTTTGGTTGGAAAAACCAGCGGTGATGTGCTGCAGGGGGATCACTATCACTCTGTAGTGTTATGACACTACTCTGACAGCTTTTCTCACCACAAAGTGAAGGGGGATACTAAGCACTAAAAGGGCTGCTCAAAACTAGTACCTGTCATAAGGAAATAGCATTTTTATTCACTGTTGTAAGAACTTAGTGCTCTTAGTCCCTATACAGAGTCATCACCTCATGATGATCTTTCTCTTTGCAAGGGATTATAAAACTGTCTTTACTGGGTGAAGCTGTTTAAGCATATTTGTTATCTTGAAGAAGAAGCTGCAATTATAATCACCTGATCAATATGGCTCTTCTCCTTTGTTTATATCTGTAAACGCCAATCTATATGTGTAGCACATCTGTATCTATATCTAATCTATACTGATGAATAAGTGTATTTATTAATTGTTATATATGAAATCCATCAAATTGGCCTTTGCATGTTAAATGCCCTGATTTTGCATGATAAGATGTTAAATGTCCTGGTTTTACATTTTGCATATTAAATGTTTTAATTGCCAAATTAATATTTACATACTTAAAATGTCCATCAAACCAGTTAAAGATATAAAGTTAATTCTCAGAACCATTTAATCACACAGTTTCTAGTTAAAAATCCCTGTCGATAAAATATTCCCAAATTTAATCCCTTCCTTAAGCCTTAAACTTACAAATGTATCGTTTCCTGCACATACCCAAGTTATCCAAATTAATTAGTATGTTTTAAAAAGATTCTTAAAGTGTTTATGGTTCTGTTTTAAAAGTTCCTTAAAATGGTTTTAAAAGTTCCTTGAAGTCTTTGTAGTGCAGTTTAATGCTTTTGTTAGTTGTCCTTAAGTTCTACAAGTTCCTAAGCCCAGCTCCAAGAGCAGACTTCTAACTGTCAAGGGCTATTTTTAGTCTCCTGTCCATTACCCTGCAGCTCAGCCCCATGGCAACATGAATGTCAATGAGGACATTTTCCCACCTTTCAAGCACCCGAGACAAGAGGCCAGCCATTGGCTGGATCAAATGACCTCACTTTAAGACTCCACCAATCGCACCAGACCATGGGGGCTGGATTGTGGGTGGACCTGGGTGGAGCATGGACATTATAAAATAGAGTGTACAGCTCTGGAGTTCGCATTTGCCTCGGATTCCCAATGCTGGTCTCTTCTGTCTTTATCTCCCAGAGAGACCATTTTAATTCTCTAACTTTGGACTAGCCAAAGTTAACCCAGTGTTGCAGGCTTCCTGTACTGGGGCCTTGTGCTGGTTAGGCCTAAAGGTCTCTGATCGCTGTGGACCCAGGTTTTGGGATTTTTACTTGTGGATTTTCCCGGACTGGATTATTTTAACTTTAATTAAGTTTTTTAAATTATTATTTTAATAAAACAGATATTAATTTTTAATTAACATCAAGAGTGGTCTCATTCTTGACATTAATTTATATTGTTATCCTTTATAAAACTCTTAATTATATTCCTGTATATAAGGTAACCCTCCAACATTCTTTTGACAGTCATAAAAATCTTCACTTTTCTCTGTTGAATCGCATCATTTAAAGTTCAAATATTTCTGTTCAATGATGCAATGAACTAGATGTAATTTAAATATTGAAAGATAAAATTTTCCACTTAGCAAGCTGTGAGGATTAGGAACAAAGGAATAAGGAATGTAGCATAAAAAGGACCATGAAGATCCACTGAATTTCTGATGAAGAAAAATTCATCAATGTATGCTCATCAAAAATGATCATTACAGAAGGAAATGGGAATTTAGGCATAGGACTCAAAATAACTATAAGAATGGTTCATTCATGGAATTGAAGTCATCCAAACCACCTGTGTTAATAAATGTGAGTAGGTGAAACAGTGAATAGATGAAAGGGCAGTTGATAGAACTACCATCTCAAATTATTTTGTCTTGTGGAAAAAAAAAGATTCTGTCTGGCCTTGATAATTTTTGCTTTCATGATTAGCTAGCAGAAAATCCATTGAAATATAATTCCACCAAGTTTGCCTGTTGCTTTCCATAGTTTCACCTAGATGTTTTGTGCTTTTAAATTCAATTTCATGATGTATAGCAAAGTTAAGTTAAAAGAAAACTTAAACTCAGACAAAAAGCATGAGAAACAATACATTCATGAAACTGAAACCAAACAAATGCAACCACAGTTGTGACAAAGTAGTTAATGGCCTGCCATGCACTGTGAACATTATTTTTAGAATACAAAAACAGAAAATAGAAATTAATTCTACATGCTTCTGGCTTTGCGATCTGTAATTCTTTGTTTATACTTATAGATAGAAATTTCAATAAAAATTATTTATACGTTCAGATAATATGTAGGTCCTTCAATTTTATAGAGAGTAAAATATCCCAAAAATATTAGGTAGACCAAATAACTATTTTTTATATGCACAGAAATTAATCTGGTAGGTACTTAAATTCTCTTTTTAAAACATTTTTCCAGAAATTATGTGTAATTTCAATACATGCTACTACCATTTATTTAGGTCATCAGACACTCAATATATTTCTTCAAGAAGCACCTGAGATGCTGTAGGTGGAAGAATTTGCTTGAGGAATAATATTCGAATACTGTCTCTAAGCATAGGTTGTTGGTACTCAAGAAGCATCAGTGATGCTTTCAAAATCTTGAAAAGGCTTACAAGCATATTTAATTTTTCCTAAAATTGGATTTTATAAAACAATTCCTTTTATTAGATTGTCACACCTAACAACAACCACCTACTGCTTTTCTTTTGCTGCATAAGTTTAGCTCAATAGGGGTCTTTTCATGCTTGCAAAATATGGGTTTTATTTAAGTTTAGGAAGTACAGATCCTAAGGAAGGATATTAACGATCACATAATCCTCTCCTTCTGTCTGCCTCTCTCAATTTGTTATACATTGAGTAGTGGTTTAATATTAATAATGATTCTATTTGTTCCAAAACAAGCTGACAGAAATGAAGAAATGTCCTGTTGGCTAAGCAACAAGTTTACCATGTATAGTATAGATCTTTTATAGTTATGTTATGTCAAATTCTAATACATTTCTATGTTTTACAGGATTTTCTGGTATCTAGATCTTGCTGGAAGAGTGGTTTCCAGGTTTCTTTGTGGTAGTGTGATTTGTGAATTATTCTGGGAAGCCGATTGGCTACAGTGGGTGCACTGATGAACATGCCCCTGAATTTTCCCTGTGTACACATATGGATATGTAAGTTCATGGCTTGTTTCTTCTTACAACCACAGGAGTTCTGTTGTGCAACAGTTACTCAGATTATGGTACCATATTCATGTGTTATGATTCTGTCAATGTAACTGTTTCTTAGGGCACAATTTTGGTATATGAACTCTTTAAATGTAATTTGAGAATACTGCTGTAGCAGACTGATTCACAATTAGTCCTTTAACTGCTTACAACTAATAAGATCATGTCAGTAATAAATTGGTCCTGTCAGGTTAACATCAAGAGAAAACCTTTGAGAAGTAAATGTGCTTAACAAAGGGAGTAGTAATACGGTTTGTTCAGCTACCTTTACATGAGAACATAAGGTGGACTTTAGTAGATTTAAAAAGTTATTTTGTCACCATTTTCTTGGTGTGGAGAGCCGTTGTATTGAAAAATATATTTTGAAATACACTATGGCCCAGATACATTGCTTTACATGTCAGAAGGTTGCATAGGAGGTAACCCCTATGTCATCCGTGTGCTCATGCTTACTTTGCCTCTTGCAAGGAGTTTCCAGGAGACTGCAATGTGTTGCCAGCTCCTGAGGGCAATGTTAATTTTCCATAGGTTCCTGGCATTAGGGACAACTTTACACACTACAGGACATTAATTATTGTTTAGAAGTACTAAGAAACTATCCTGAAATTCAAATTATTTATCCTGAAATTATGAATAATCTTTACCTGCTCCAATCTCTTCAGATTGTTCTATCTGTAAGGAGCCGTATGGATCAACTTAGACTGTTGGTGTACATGGCAGGTGGTTAAAGTCAGCAGTCCAGAGTTTCTATTTCACATTGCACTTCTGTGTAGACTTCCATAGGAATAGAGAAATCATATAGACACTTACAGAAACAGTTATCTGCTTTATACATTTCAAGAACTTTTTAACATCGTGTTATAGGTAGCTTTAGCAAACTGCAAATGTACAGGAAAATATTAAATATAGTTTTAGTACCCATTTTCAGGTAAAAAGCTAAAATAAGTATTTTAGGATTAAGCACAGTTAAACCAAACATTTGTAGTAAAACTACAGTGGCCAGCAACAGGTACACACAGAATAAAGCATTTAAAGATAGTGGTGATAAGTGAAGTGTTAACGAAATATAAGTTCACAATAAACAAACATATGGTGCAGTGTGAAACAAAGCACTATACTAGTTTGAACTTTTAAATTGTAGCTGTTCATACATACAGTACTCTGAAATCTATTAAAAAATTTTATGTTTTTACAAAAATAGAAAAATACATTTAAAAAGCAACACAGCTCTGTAAATCTAGGATACATTAAAGCTACTGAAGTGTATAAGAGCACAAAGTACTAAATTCAGCAAGTTTTGTAGCTGAATATACCATTTGCAAACACACACTGTAGGTACTTCAAGGAAGAATAATTGTCTATAAGAGAAGAGAGAGAGTAGTATTAGACACTCATACAGATGGGTGTTCTGGAGTTGTTAAAGCTGCAGTAAATCTAAATTGACTTTTTGTGTATATATGTATATCTGTACATCTCAAAACTTTTTTTTACAAATAGTCTATTATCTAAACTACTGTCGTGGTTTAGCATAGTTTGGGTTTTTAGTTAAAGAGGGCTCCATCAGCCACGGAAGTGATTCTTTGCAAAGATGTGCTTACAGCTTCCTCTAGACTCAGTAGAACCAGTCAACTGGCTAGTTTGAATATTGGCAACTGTTCTAAGCCACTTAAGAAGTTTGACATGCCTCTGTGATCCACAAAACAAACAAACCCCAGGAAAGCTCTCTTACTTCCAGCTTTTGGACAGGTAACTGGGGGCCCGTGCGGCCCAGCAGGGCCAGGCCAGGCCCTGCTCGGTGCGACCCAGCCGGGTCGGCCACAGCACGGCTTGGCTGAGATCTCAGCTGCTTCTGCTCGCTGGACACCCGGCACAGCCCCCTCAGTGCGGGCCGGGCCGGGCAGGAGACAGCCACCCTGGAGCCGAGTGGCCCCGTTCCATCCACGGCCCTGCT
>NW_008238983.1:5192045-5200636 GCF_000691975.1 Corvus brachyrhynchos | reverse complement strand
AAAAGTATCTGTGCTGAAATAAGCAAATGTTGAAGTAGCTGTGATTTGATGAGAAGCTTGAACAGAGAGAGGTGAAAGTGATGAAGACCCTTGCTCCCAGGGAAGAAGAAGACCTCTATTCCTAGAGATGAAGATGCTGCTAGAGATAGGTGAAGAGAACCTTTGTTTCTGAACAGCTCAACCTTAAAATGGTACCCCATTAGCTCAAGGTTGGACCCTTGAAAGCATTTGTGGGGAAAGCTGTAAGTCGGGGGAAGGGACTTTCACATGTGAGCAGAGAACCAACCCAGGCAGCTGTCGCGCTGTGACATTGAAGCCATAAGAGAACTGTTTCTTGTGGAGATGTCTCCATAGCAGGAGCAAGAGAGACTCCTCTCCCTAAGTGAACTGAAAAAAGAGATTATTATAGAGGTGGTAAACTGACTGAACATCTCAAGGGTTGTCTTTTTACGTTGTCAATGGGAGAAGGGAGAAAGGTGGGGGGAAGAGAAGTGCTCTGAAGGTTTAGTCTGACTTTTTTCTTTCTTTTAGGCCTGTTAATAAACTTTATATTCTTTTTAAGTTTTGTGCCTGCTTTGCGTTCTCCTAATTCTTATCTCACAGAAGGAAAATAAGTAAGTAATGGATATTTTGAACCAAACCACTACAACTACACAGAACAACTTGAGATGGAAGAGTGAGAGCATTTTACATTATCATCTTTTTTTCCCCCCTCAGAGTTTATATATTTCAAAAATGCATATTTACAATGCAAAAGTTAAATGGATTGCTCTGTATCTACTATGTAGGCTACCATATGGTAAACATAGTAGTCTGAAGATCAGTCACTGGTCCATAGTAGATCTCATCGATATCACTGTTTATATCTCATCCAGTTTTTCTGAAAATCAATTGAAATTTATGTAAATAACACCATGGTGTGGTTTAGAAATCAGATTGGGTTGCAGTTGGTACACTTGTTTCTGTACCCATTTCTGATGATGCTCTTCGATGTTTTCCCTTTAATTCACACAAATCTAGTCTGCAATTTGCTGAGTCATTCAAGATATTTAAGTATATTTTCCACAGCCGCATTAGATTTATAGGTTTTTATGTCACTGTAAAATGAAACAAAACACTAGGATTAAATTCACTGTGATTTCCAGTTGAATGTCAGAGGCTAGGGAGTCTGAAGTCGTTGTCTTTCCACCTACTGTCTTTGGAGGTAGCCTTACTTCCCTACCATGCCTTCCTGAATCCTTCTAGCCATCCTCCTCTGATGGGCTTCCTTACACTGTTTTTGTCCTCAGATTTGTGGAAAGAGTTTAACTTCATTGCAGTGCTGTCATGCAGTGAGACTTCCCAACCGATAGTCAAGTAGACTTGACCGTAACATATTCCCTTTAGTGTGCTTCTTTGATATTTTCTTGCCTAGGAAGAGTAGGAAATGTCAAAGCAGGGTGAACCAGGATTATAAAATCCGTAACTTCTCTCCTTTGCCCTCTCACCATGGATCAGATATGCAAGCATAAAGTAAGGAGATAACCTGGGCATGAGTCTCTATTCTCTACTCTGGGTCTAGTCCATTTCTGCTCATGAACAGTGTTTGTTATGTTTGAGACATTTTGTAGTGGTGTAACTGATTCAGAGAAACAGCACAGAGCGGAGTCTTACATCCCGTATCACAGTTTACTAGAAAATATAACCTGATAAAGGTTCAGAGGCAAGTTCCTTCTTTATTCAGTACTTCATCAATTCAGCAGGCATGGCACATATTTTGACAGTTCTATACCTTAGTCTTTCTCTTTTCAGAGTGAAGTAAATGATCAGTGTGTTGTGTGAGAACTGCTAAGCATAATAATCTCATTAATAATAATTCCCTTCATATATTAGGTGCAAAGACATTACACTGAGTGAAGCAATTTGTTGGCTTAGAGTACTTTGCAGCAGGAACTTGATAAATTAAAGAAAGATTTTTTTTCAGTTAATCATCAGCAAAAACAGCTGAGATTTATCCGATACTAATTATTAAAGTTAGCACTATCTACACAATGATAAAAGTTATCTGAAAGGGACACAAATTCTAAGTGATCAAGAAATATTATGGTTATACAGACCAAGAAAAATGACATGAGAATTCTGCTAGGAAATGAATTATTTTGCATAGATTTTTAGTCTTTGGATAATAGTTGGAAGGCTTCTTTGTAGAAGAAGTCCTGGATGAGCTTGTTCATTACCTCTAAAATTGCAAATAATTGTGTTAAAAAGTTAGCAACCTTGGGAAAAGATTACTCCAGATAATAAAACAATGACACTAATCAATCCAGTAGGAGCAGAAACACACTGAATTTAGCACTGTTATAGAATCAGGAAGGTTTTATATACAGGGAGGGAACCAAAGAGCTGTTAATAGGTTCACTATTCAAGTGATTTGTTCTTGGTCACATTCTCTAGTACAGTTCTTAAATTCTGGGAGTGAATAGTCTGTCTCTCACTTGGAAAAAGTCATCGTCATTCCTACTAAGTATTGTATTCTGATGGGACTGTCCTAGAAGACCCAGTCAAAACCTTAAGTGCTTTAGAAAGAAGTAGATCAATTGGGAATGAGAACTGCTGGTAGGTGCAGGGAGGAGGTATTATTTAGCACTTTCCAATGCTGGAGTGCAAGTAATCTTTGTTTTTACAAAAATCTACATTTGCACAGAAATGCCTTGTTAATAATTTTGGATGCTTTATTCGAATCTGTGTCATTTATTGTTTCTTTTATCACATAGAATGAGAAACGTTTTTAATCTACCTAGAAATAGTGTTTATCTGGAGTGATTCTGGAAAAGTCTTAAAGACTAAACTTCTCAACTTTTAAGTCGCACTAAGAGCTGTAACAGAAATGGCACAAGCATGCAAGGGCAAAAAGTCGCAGTTATAACCCATCAGGTGACAAGGGCGAGGTTTCCCATCTGGGGCAGCAAGCTGAAAACACTTCTGTTATAAGGATTTAGAGTCTGCATTTTACTCTTCTACCCTTCTCCAGTGTTTAAATACATGCAGAGGCATCAACTTAAATACCAGCTTTAATACCACATAGTGTTATTACTTACTGAAGTAATAACAGATCTTTCCCTTTAAATCTGTATATAAGTATACAGATTTTATTTAACACGCTTCTTGCTGATGTAAGTTCCTTTGGATGTTGACAATATCCTCAGGCTTTCCTGCTCTCTTTAGTCAAATTAAAATTGTGACTTCTGACTTCATTTGGTGGGAAGATATTCTCATATGTTCAGTAGACATGC
Source organism: Corvus brachyrhynchos (assembly GCF_000691975.1). Lineage (NCBI taxonomy): Eukaryota > Metazoa > Chordata > Aves > Passeriformes > Corvidae > Corvus > Corvus brachyrhynchos. Next base: position 5,197,364 of record NW_008238983.1, on the reverse strand, counting down.
ATTTGGAGGTATAAAAAAGGCATTTCACTGGCTTTTCAGAACTAAATCTCTATTTAACAGATACCTTAGACTCTGCCACATTTTTTTGTTTGTTTTTTTTTTTTTTTACTTCTGTGTCCCTAAATGGCTGATGAATTTTCCCAGATATAACCACATTCAAAACTCAGAAGTCATGTGAGATGTGTAAGAAACTTGTATTATTGTGTCTACAGGTACCTGATGGAATTAATGAAGTACAGTTGTAAATCAAGATGTGCAACATGTCCCTGGACTAAAGCTGGGTGAGTGGTACCTCCACAATAGAAATCCTTTGTTTTCTGAGTGCAGGGCAGTGAACTTGTTTTGCAAAATATTTCCCCTTTGGGAATTTGAACATCTAGTACACTGAGAACATAGTTTGTAGCTGCATTACAAGGTTTTATTAGGTTAGAACAGTCTTTGTTCTCTTTCTCTTTTTGTAATAATAACTGGATATTGCCAAGAGATGTTTATCGTCTTATCTCTGCCAACATGGCAGTTCAGTACTTATTGTTCCCATTTTTCAGAGTAAGAAAGAGAACAATTATTAAACAGCTATGACAACCATGTTTGCTTACCTAAGAGCCACAATTTTATCATTGCTCTAAGCAGTGTATCTAACCTTTATATAGACTAATTAGTTTGAATTCCTTAATCTTTTTTCTCCCACCTGTCCTACAGAACAGAAATTCTGTATTGCTGTAGCTTGAGATCATTCTGGTTTTACACAAAGTAGCTGCAGTGAATTATTTTTCCCTTAAGCTTTGATTATATTGCTGCACAGAAAGTCAGTGGGAGGCTAATGATTTTAAGGGAGCCATTGCTATGTACATGTTATTTTACGTAAGTAAATACATAAAAGTTTTTATGTGAGCAATATTGGAAGTTGCCAGGTAAGGATACATGTTTTATTCAGCTGAATTAATCCTACTTAAACGTTGGGAAATGTTATTTACTTTAATGTGGTTCTATTTTAGAAGCAGACTCTTACAGATCAGAGAAGATAACTTAAAATGATAATCTCAGTTTCTAGAAGTAGTGCTTCTTTCAGCAGGGTGTTTTCCCTATAGCTAGAACCTTGAACAACAACTTTCCTACCATTAAGGTCACCAGTCCTTCCTTCAACAATTTTATAAGTGAAATCAATGTGAATTTAATTAGAACAAATTACTTAAACTGCATTAAACCTACACATTGTCGTTTCTATTCAAGATCTACTGAATTGACTTTAGACGGAAACATAAACCCAGATTGGGCATTTTTATACTTGAACTCCTACACAAGTATTTACCTGAATTTAACTATTGGATCTAAAATCTAACAAGAAGTACATAATGGCTCTATGTCCATAAGGTAGCAACCGACATTGCAATCAATTGTAAATGATCAGTTAGTGACTCTTATTTAAGAAATCACCTTCCTATACTTAGTTCCTTTATAACAATTTTCTTCAGGGAATGTTTTTACAGTGGTAGCACAGTAAACATTAACTTTATTTTTTTAATTAAACTTTTTATTAATTGCTTCCCTCAAATGTTATGTTTCGGTAACTAGAATCAGTTTGAACTCAACACTATTCATGCACACTGTGCAATCTTTAACATGCATGTTAGCAGCCTGATAGAATTTCTGCTGTAATAAAAAATCCAATATTCTCTGGTCATATTTTAAAGAAGGAAGATTGACTTGTACAATGGTTTGCCTCTGGAGAAGGTATAGTGGGAGATGTAATCAATCCCCATGAATCATCCCCATTGTACTGGTTTAAAGTCAACAGCATGATTCTTTCAGTCCCTGCATTACAATATTTATTGAGGGAAAAGATGCTTTGAACTGCAGCAACACTGATGATTTTCAGTGACCTACTAGTAAATATGTTATTTTAGTTTGTTTTGCTAGTGACTAGCAGACATAAGAATACAACTGAAAACTATTCAGCAGAGGCAGAGCACAGAAAAGGGAACAGTGCTGCTTGGTGTAACCTAGGGCAGAGGGTAGGAAGACTCAACAGAGCGATCTGGATAGGATGGGTCAACGGGCCAAGGCCAATTAATTGTATGAGATTCAACAAGGCCACATGCTGGATCCTGTATTTGTGTCACAACAACCCCATGTAGCACTACAGGCTGGGGGCAGAGTATTTAGAAAGGTGCCTGTCTTCACTTGACAGGGTTATCAAGCTTTGGAACGGGCTGCCCAGGGAAGTGGTTGAGTGGTGATATTTAAAGAATGGGACAGGGTTGTGTTGCTGCCTGTTCCAAGCTTCCCTTCCCCCTCCCCAAGACACTTGCCTCTGCCATGTGCTCTGAACCCCTTTGTTCCAAGCGTGGGTAAAACCAAACGTAACTCAAACTCTTCAGCAGTGTCTGATTGGCAGATCACCCTGGGTCCACCCCCAGTCACCCCCCCCCCCCCTTTCCACTTCTTGGAATAAAAGAAAGGACCAAGGGGGGGCCTGCCCTCTTTGGCTTTGCAATCCTCCTGCGAACATCTTGTCGTCTGTTTCTATTTGAAAGCTTCTAATTGCAGGAATTAGGCAAGCTGAAGACTGTATTTCTCCCTCTTTGCTTCTGCTGGTGGTATCAGCTTTGCAGCTGCGATTTACCGCTTTTAGAGCTACTGAAATGCTGGATTGCCCGTGCTACCTCTCTAGGCTGCCCAAGGCTTTCTAAGGCATTGAACTACGAGCTGGTAAAAAGCTGTGAATATTTCCACAGGGTTTAGTGGGGGACATGGTAATATTAGGTTGATGGTTGTGATGCCATTTTCTCTGACCCTAAAAGTACGAGTCAGGCACAATTAGGGTGCTAAAAGGGTATCTTTATTTGAAAATCCTCAGGTGCACAAATTCGTCAGGTAGAAAAAGCTGAAGATGCACACCGCACATGATGCGTGTACAATTTTTATAGATTCGGCAAATTAGCATATCTGACAAGAACCCCCCAATTAGGAACTTGCCTGGTGAAGTAATTCCCCCAGTTCTAGTACTTTCTAGACTCTCCCCCCCTTAGGATGAGATCCAGGCCCTGTTTACAAAAGCGTGTCTTAGAAAGATGGTTTCAGCCTTGGTTTCTAAGGAGAGAACCGAGATAGCATAGGGATCCTGGAATTTGTTTAGACTTTCTGCCTTGGAAAATATTGAAACTAAGCTGTAATCGAAGCCACAAAGCTACAAGTATATGTGCAAAGGATACTGAGAATATATAGGAAAAAAAAGGTAAAAAAGCCAAAATGGCATCAGTTGGACTCAAGGACCTTAAAGGTTTTTTCTGATCTAAATTATTCTATGATTTTATAGATAACCAAAGACATTTTAATTTTTGTAATGACTTTTAAGTTTGTCATCAAGTTTCATGATTAAAGATTAATTTGAATCTTGAGGGTGTTTGTCTTCAGGGAGAGATGGTGATCAGGTAATTTTTTATTATCTATATTTTATCATAAACCACAGGATTTGAAGATTTGTATATTTTTGTCCTATAATATTTTGCTGTATAGATTTACAAAAAATTCAGTCTCACCAGTGTCTTTGTCACACTAAGAAACGTTGTGGCTCATTCTCTGATCTTTCTGAAAAAAATTAATTTCAAACATACATTTGACATTGATGGAATTCTTGGTAGGTCTCTTAATGACCCTTTTTTTTAAATAAGAAAAAAGTCCTAATCTTGAACCTATGACAATTATATAAATGTTTAGTAAAAACACATTTTGAAAAATCCTCTAAAAAAAAAAATCCTTTGTTTTAAACCACTGCACAGCCCTTGGTTCCTCCCTGGGAGGGAGTGAGATGTAGGTGATTAGAGCTATACAGTGAAGAACTTTTATGCATAACATTGATGATAATCACATCACCTTTTTTCTCCAGAAGTAGTTTGCATTTCCTTCTAATTTCTTTTGTTTCTTATTGTTATTTACATATTTATTTAAAGAAAAATAATTCAGATTGAGCCAGAAATTATGCATTCTGCTGGTTAAAGTCTTTGACATTGTCAAATTATGTAAATCTTCTGATACCCATACGTCAGGAGATAAAAAAGTGATAATCTAGTTCTTATTATAAGAATAAAATAAAATAAAGTCAATTCAGGTCATTATGTGCAATACCTTTTCACTGTTAACAAGAATCAGTCTGTCAAACTGTATCTTGTTAGTTTTCTGGAAAATGAGTTTTGATGATCTACAACTTGAGGCTCTTAATTTTAAATGGAAAAACAGATAGCATCACATACTGTATCAATTTTCTGAGTGCACTTAAGTGCAGAGTTAACTTCTCCAGTGTTACATAGATTTACCCCTTCAGCATGACTTTTAAATGTTTTGGAATTTTTTTTTTTCAGTTCTTCAACACAGGCTCTGCTGTGCGGGCACATTCTGTTCTATATGAAAAACTGAGGAAACATATTGATCACTCAGAATAATTATGAAGACTCACAGACTGATTGTTTATGTATTTTGTAAATCTTAAAAATCAATGATTAGAAGAAAAGTATTAAAAGAGTTAAACACCATAATGGACTAGCTGCTTTCCATAGCCTTGTTCCAAGGTTTCTCTAAGCAATGACTCAGGAAAATAATAGGCAGATTTGCTCATTCCTATGTCAGTCACTAACACAAAATTCCTTTTCATAATTAACATACATCTGGTTTCTGCTCCTCGTGGTCAATTAAACTACGTTGATCAGTAAATGTCCTGTGTCAGTGAAGATTTGTTGATACCTTCAAAAGCAGGTGTTTATGTACATTTACATAGACATGACTGTCTGTCCTTATGTGTGTTTATATGTGTAAATATATATATACCCTTTTCTTTTACATGACTATACCACCTATTTCCTTATTATATCTAGCAACTCATGAAACAAATGGAATTTAAAGCACCAGTAGAACCATGTGTCAGAGACTGAAATATTATATTTTATGACTTAAACATTTTCTTAAAGGACTTTTAAAACTGTATTACAAAAGCTGCAGAGAAGACTACCAAACCCTGGATGGGGCCCTGACTGAGGCCTGACACTGCTCGCTGATGAAGAGAAGATAAAGTAACAACTCAGGGCTTGGGACATTCACTGAGCACAGGCTTAACACCTCCAGGATGAGGACCACAGCCCCAGGGCTATCAGCTGCCAGGCTCGCACAGACCCTCGCACCAAGGGGTGGAGGGAGGAGAGGCTCTGGGTATCTGGGAAAAGCCTGTGGTCAGAGGTGCCGTGACTGCCCATCGTCCACTGTGCAGAGGAGCCCAGCTGAGGGGTCCTCACCAGGGGGGAGGAAGCTTATCCACAGCAGAAGGGGGTG
>NW_008238983.1:5182542-5192015 GCF_000691975.1 Corvus brachyrhynchos | reverse complement strand
GGTGGGCGGTGGCGTGTGGCGGCAAGGGGGGACCCTCACCAGCAGCAGAGCAGATGGAGGGGAGCAACGAGACGTCGTTGGGACCCTCGGATGGGTGATCTGCTTCCACCTAACCCCTGTCACCTCTCCCTGTTCCCCCACCCCCCACGCACACTTCTTTTTCTTTCTCTCTTTCTTTTCTCTTCCCTTCTCTTTGCCTCTTTTACTATTAAATAAAATACATCCATTTTTTGGCAACAACATCTAGCCTCGTTTGGTTTTAATCTCATTTCTGGGAATATTTTGAACCTTCTAAATTCTTTCCGGTTTATGCTCAGAGACTTAGCTTGCTTTGCTTTTCTGGGTTTAAACCAGATCGTAACACCCACTTAGACAACAGCTTTTCAGTTATGGAACATGTCATAATAGAATTACAATTTAGATGAAAAATTTGATAGAACTATCTACCACAGAGTTTGGCAGTCAAATTACGAAAATCTAATTTCAGGTTTTTGAAGCCATGCTATCACCATTCACTTATTGCAAGAAGAGGTTCCATTTAGGGGTCCTCAGGAAATATCTTATTGCCCAGGGTTTTTGTGACCTCCAAGGATAGATTTGGCAGAGCTGTGACCCTCTCAGGATAAAAATAGCATGATTTGTACTAGGTTCTTTACTGCTGCTTAGTGCTGACCAGCAACAAACTGATAAAACTAAGGTCAGTTTTGGACAGCATCTGTCTGATCTTACAAGGAACATATGTTTCTGCTTCTGTGGGGATTTTGATTCATGGAAACAATGGAAGTTTTTGTCTTTGGCCTCATAGGCATTGAGTGCTTTTAAAATTTTGACCTATCTAAAAATGTAAATCGCTCCACTGGCTGCTGCTAAGAGCTAGTTCTTGTTTCAACTTAGTGTATTAGGAGCTTGACAATGTTTCACAAAAATCTAACTCTTTTTTCTTCCTAGGAGGTATTTTGGAAGCCTTGCTAGACCAATTACTTATACTGTATGAGCAGTGACTTTAATTACAGGAATGTACTAATATGGCCAAGTACAATCAATATTAATTCCTTTGGAAATAATGTGGATTTATAACTTTCATCACAAAATAACAATGTGAATTGCAACTTTGGCAACCATAGTTAGTCAGTAGCAAGTAGTTACCTTCTAAGACACTTATTATGCTAACTTACTCTTTTTTAATAAAAATCCTCAATATATTATAAAAATACTGTGGGGTTTTTATGAATGAAAAAAAATACTTGCTGTATATGAGTCTCATTTTTGAGAAACATGATTTTCTTTTAGAATATTTTTTACTAATTTGTGCAATCTTGAATATATTTTTTAGCAAGATTGAACATGTACCTTATTATGCAGTATAGAAATACCCTGTCTATTGTGTGATGTTAAACTATCTCTTGCTGATCATTGTAAGGACAAATATTTAATGACCAGGAGAGATGAACTGAGCACTCAGTAAGTAATCATTCTCCCTAAGTACCAAACATATGTGTGAAATAAATGATGAAAACCACGTAGAATAAAGTGGTGATTTTTTTTTTTTTAAAGATTGATTTAGCCCTCTAGCACAGGCCAAATTAAGAATGACTTTTAGAACCAACACAAATGAGTAAAATTCTAATGGAATCAACTAAACAGTCACTTAATGATACGGAATTTTGGTCTCCATCACTCTAATAATGTGTCAAGTATTTAAATATTCATATAAAATATTAACTTTCCCTTGAAATTACTAAAACCTTCTACCATTATGCACTATTACAGAAAGTCTAGCAGTATTTTACTGAGGGTTTGGTATCACATTTTATTGAACCCCTAAAATTTTACTGGAACATATTCTTCAAGATCTATTAAAACTATAATTTAGCATTACATTTTATTACCAATCCTATACTTAAATGTCTTGGAGGGGTTACTACAACTTACTTTTGTGTAATAATCTATTTTATGGTCTCACCCTTTCAGTATGCGTATTTGGAAGCAATAATACATCTAAAATGCAGTTTGATAGAAATTAGCTTTGCCAGTGGATCAAAGTATGTGGGTACCTTGCTTTCTCACATATCACCTCTGTGCAGTCAACCCATAATTCACCAGTTGTTTTCCATTACTTAGCAGCAACGGACACAAAAAGACAAAAAGTGACAAGATACAGGAAAAATTAGGGTTACACAAACCATAAAATCTGGGTTTTTTTTTCCCAAATTCTTCCTGAAGGGGTATTTGTGCTTTCTGCAGTGAAGTTTATTCCGAGGCTTGAGAAATCCTCTCTATTGTCAGTGGCTATGAAGATCTTGTGTTGAATTTTCATAGAAGTCAATGGACTTGTACTATCTGTTCATCAGTCCACATAGTACGTATTAGATCTTTTCATCAATCGTCAGATGGCTGATGTACTTCTTGTTTGCAATTAAGTAAGCTTAGATGTAGCTATGGGGATTAAAAACAAAGCGCACCAAACCAAACCCAGAAGAGACTTGGCAGGTATTTTGTAAGTGGTTCCCACCCAGACAGGCACCTACCTGTGTCCTTGCACAGGTGCCTCATGTGCAGGGGCAGTGTAGATACAAACATGCTGCTAGCAAGGATTTTCTTGCTATTTTCTAAGTCCGTGAGAGACTTTTCTCTCTCACAGAAGAGGTAGCAGGGAATGTAAACAACCAAGCCACCTACAACCTTGAAAAGTCCTGTGTGTGGTATAGTAGAAAAATATTTTGACAATGGATGTTTTAGGATTTTGGCCAATCACCCCAAGGGGTGGCTGATCCTTTGTCCAATTAGACTATGAAGGAAAAAGTCTATAAAAGAGTTTGTAAAGTAATTAAATAGATCAATCGTGCTGCACAATTCCTGCCTGCTGGATCTTCTTTCCTCCTCCTCCCTATGGCTGCGGGAGACGGTGATATACCCTAGGGCCCAGGCCTGCAGTAATAGGGCAGCACTTGCATTTGTCTTTGCTGAATTTCTTACATTTCCTGTTGGCCTGTTCCTCCAGGTTGATTAGATATGTATGAACAGTGCCCCTTCTCTCAAGAGTTACTGACATCTTCCCTGCATTTGGTGCCATCTGTAGTCTTTGAGAGTGAGCTCTGACACTTTCTCCAAGGGACTGACAAAAATATTAAATGGGTGTGGTGCTGCAATATTGCCCCCATGGTTCATAAACCAAAATTAGTTGGAAAAAACATGTTCCAAGAACTGTGCAGGTGAGGTCTTAATTACAGCACATCCACCCTAGCCAACTCACTCTGCTGGTGTCATGATCTGGGTTCCACCAATAGACCTTCCTTGTCTTGAGCAGCCTCACTGGGGTCTCCACCCAGGTGTTCTCTGCCAGGTCCAGGAGTCCTGTTTGGGCTCAGGCTTGTCAGGCTGGGACACCCCATCCCAGCCTGTGTTGAGTTGTGGCTGTCCCTGTGTTCAGTGTTAACTTCCCCTCTTTCTGAACAAAGTCTCTGGGTGGACCCCAGCCCCGACTCATCCCCTCACCTCGCCGGGGATTGCCATCCAGGAGATTGCCCTCCCCAGTCCAGCCCTGCTGGGATCTTGCGAGACTGCGCCCTGTTAGGGAGAGCATGGCTTGTGCTGTCAGCATCTGCTGCTCCTGGTCCAGCAGCCCTTGTGGAGCAGTGTCACTGCTGCTGTTTGGTACAGGGTTTGTTTAATCATTTCACAGTGCAAATATATGCGTGCTAATCAGGCATCTTTCATAGAATATATAGGATCTTTGTTCCCTAAGGTTTCCATAGTTCCAGCCAAATTCTCCTCCAGCCTCAGAAGTAGGTCAGTGTAGAGGAAGGATAGGTACATGGAGAATTCCAGCCTTTAGATTTTGGTAGAATAGGATAAGAATAAATAAGAATAAAAGGAAAATTCAGCCTTGTCATCATAAGAATTACTTTCTCTTGGATAAAATAAACAAGCCTCTTATATAATAGTATTACCATTTTCAGTTAAAGTTATACTAGTGCTTCTACTTCTGCATCTATTGCTAGCACTACAAAAAATTCTCAGATTGAAAGATTATTAAAACTTCATAAGATTATAATTTTAATTTTCTACCCCGAGATGCATTTTATGCTCTTTATCCTTTTGGTCAAACCTGTAGGAAGAAAAAAGAAAAAAAAACAAACCTATTTTTTTCCAAATCTGTCTGTACTATCAACAAACCATGTTCTCAAAAAAAATACATAAATGGAAGTACAGAAAATGCTTCTTCTGAATGGGATCATCATATTCATTTTTTCCAAGAGTTTTGATAGTTCTGTCACTTAAAAATATTTATTTCCCATTTAATTAAGACCATGCTAAGTAAACAATGCCAGAAGGACCTGGGAGATCACTTCCTACTTTCAAGAAAGTAGTTAAAAGTGCATGAGAGTCACAAGCACTAAGTCCTCTTCTTGATGCTCACAGCTCAGTTTAATAAACAAAGCACTTCCAAGATTTTGCACTGTGATTATACCAATTTTCTTTCATCTATAGGACAGAAATTATTTTATTGGATGGTTTTGTCTCCTGAAGCAAAGTAATTTTCTGCATGACCAGCAGTAATGTAATGTGGGAGATTTTAATAAGGGACAATTATTTTTAAAATTAAACTTTAAACAGAGTGCAGATTGTAATAATACAGCAGGGAAGTGCACAAGATTATCGAGCTCCTTTTAAAATTGTTAACATTGAAATGCACTCTTTGATGATTCAAAGTAGCACAGAACTTCCAAAACAACAAAGATTTTTCCACTTTTTCTTTCCTTATTTCTTGCATCATCAAAACCTTCCTAAACCTTAAGTATAAAAAGAACAAATTACCACATTCAAAGAGAGAAATCTAAACATTGTTGGATTTTTTTTTGTTTGTTTGTTCCTGTTTTTGCTTTGGGGTGTAAAAAAAGATAGTGCTAAAATAGTGTAAACATCAGAGACTAAAATGTTCAAGTCAGGAGCTATCACATTCTACCCAACTTTTTATTTAAGTACATTGATGACAATATTCAAATACATGATCAAAGCCTCATTTTACACCCAGTTGCCAGAGGATGTAGACAACATATTCAGACATTCTGGTGAGACAACACATTCAGACACTGTGGTGAGGTCTCAGTCTGGCCATACACAGCTTCCCAAAAGTTGGAAAAATGTGTGAGGTTTATAGAATGTGAGAATGGCACGAAGACACTACAGTTTACATTAGGGCTCTATGATGATCTTTATGACATCTGTGAGTCTTTAACCAGTGCTATCAAAGTTTCTGTTATTTTGTACAGTCAGTAATGTCAAAAAATACGTTCAAAATATGCCTGGTGACTTTTTATTAGAAGTGGGAAAACCAGAAAAATGTCACATTTGCTGATTACCAAAGCATGAGTCTACTGCATTGTAACCTTCCCTCTTTTGGTTATTTTAGATTTGGCAACTTTTATCTTATGAAGGAAATTCTGTAAACAAGATACATACAACTGAAGAAAAGAAGTGATTACGTATTAGCTACACATAGAACAGATAGTCAGAGCTAATGAGTTCCTATGGCTTTGCCTGGTTAATGTGTCCATTAATATGCTCATAATGAGTCTTTGCAGGCCAGTCAGTCTTAGGTTAGGAAGAACTGGCCTGTGTTGCTCCCTGGAATGGACCAGTGTTCAATGTCAATCAGTGCTCAGCATTGTAGTTTTACTGTTTCAGTTTCCTTTTGTTTTTATTACCATTGTCTGCTTTTTCATACCTGTAGTTTTCCTCCTGAATCCCTAAGCTGTTACTCATCTCTGTTCACTTTTCTCATCTGGTATGACTCTAGGTTATGAAGTTTCTTACGTGTTCTTTTTCAAAGCCTAAGAATTTTAGTTGTTAACCTGACCCAAGGTCATGCAGCTTGACACATCAAGTGTAGATATTGGATTGCAAACAGCTGAACTGCTGAGCTAATGGATAGAGATTCAGGGAGAAAAAAACCAAAATAACATGTGCAGCAATATTTTTTGTGGTTTTTTCTCAAAAAATGGCTAAGATGAAATGGTTTCAGATCTCAAAAACTCAGCATATCACAAGAAACTTGATGTAGAATGTTAAGGGTTAAATTCTAGAAACCCAGTGTGTAATTAACACTCCTGTCAGGCAGTCCTAATCAATGGTGCTAGAAATGATTAACATCTACTTTGGGATTCATCTCATGATGCATGTTTTCATTTGATTCAGATCTGTGTGACAGTTTCCAGATTGGCCAGTACATTAAAAATTTGGCTGGGAGCATTGGCATGTGTGAGTCCTACTGCTTTAGCAGAAATTCCCGAGTTCTGCAGCCAGTAACAGGCTTTTTTTGGTACAGATTTCATACTGGGAAGAAAGCTACAAAATCCACTCATATAAAGACTGATTCTGACAGACAGAATTTTTTACTGATTCCATGTTACCTTGAGCTTGTAAATGTGGAATGGCTGCCACTTTTTATAAGGATGCTGATTATCTAATATTCAGAGTAACTGAAAATAAAATGGAACTAAACTTTGCATCTGTGAGCAGTTATATTGGACAGAAAAACCTTTTACAGAGCAGAGAGAATCAGATCCTGAAAAATTCTCTTAGAGTTCAAGCCAATTGTCATGAGGAAATTCAATTAAAATTTTGGAGATATGCTTTTAAGATAAAAGCTGATTGGCCAGATTTTACTATAGGAAACTAATACATCGTTAAGGCTCTGTTAGATTCTTAGAGATGAGTAGTTCTGTCTTAATAATTTTCCATTATTTTCTTTTACTTTCAGTGGGTGAAACAGGAATTTTAGGGAACAGTAGTATATTTGAACCATATTTTAAATTTCAAAGCATACTTGACAAATAAGAACATATTCAACAGGAATTTGTGGGAGACACAGCAGAGCAAAACTTCCAAGTGATTTTGTCAAGCCTGATGTTAATTTGAGGTAGAGAAATTAGTCAGTGAATATGTTTTTACAAGAGACTCTTTGCACAAGTGAGTAGATTGTGAGTTACCCAACCAGGAGATGAGAATGTCCAGATGTTCAGACTGATGCAGATTGAGACCACATAAGTCTTGTTATGTGCTATGTTGGCAGTGTTTTGCAGAAAACTAATATGTATGAAATGAACACATTTCTAAAACCCAAGTAAGGTTTTTCATTTTTTTCTCTTTTATCATTTTTTAAGTGATTGGATCATTAGATATCAGGCAAGCTCTTTTAAAAAAATAAAAAGTAAAAAAAAAAATTATTTCAGAGATTCTCATTAATCCAGCTATTGACAAGAATGGATATATCACCTTGCATAATTGTGTATAAATCAGGCCTTATATAATGGGGAATACTGTCAATTAATTATCCCTTGTAGTGTTGAAAACAGTTAAGAAAAAAACCAAATATTCCTCCTGCCCCCAATGAAAATACTTTTTAATGAAGTGGTCAGCTTCAATTATCTTTGTGAGATACTCAAAGATAGAAATGCTGAAAATTTTATAGAATATATGTACTTATGTTTCAATTATTTTTTCAAAATATTTCTCAGTGTCTTTTACATCTGGCAATGGATCATGTGAAGCATGAAATCTGGACTGGATTTTATGCTTAAGAAGAAAGTACATTTGAAATATTAATCAGGAGTTTAAATTGAGATTTTATTTCTAGATTGAATTATGGCAATATGAATAAAAACTAGCATATTTTGCTGACAAAATCGTTGCTAGCCTGTAAAAGGAATTTTTTTTTTTTAAATATTACCCCTGTGGTTGCCAGATCATGTTAAGTAAAGTGAAAGAATTTCTGACTAACAACCTTTTCTGTCATAGCACATCTGGAATTTTCTAATGAGAACTACCAAATAAATTTCACAAAAGACCAGGAAAAATTGGAAGGGTGGAGAAAGATTTATTAGGAAAGAATTGAAATGAAATTTCAAGAGCAGATGTTAGATTTCCTAAGATTAGAGTTTGATGTTATTCAAAGAGTGCAGAGAAAAATGATCAAGAGAATAACAGCTGTGTTACTATGAGATGGGTAAGAAATTCAAGAAGTATATCAGGAAAAAAATAGATGAAAATTTAGGATAACTGAATTCAGGAAAAAAATGATAGGTAATTTTCCAATAAAAATAAGTGACTGCCAAATATTTCCGGAAAAAAGTAATGGAACAAGAACTATAAGGAGACTTTAAACTGTGGTAAGTTAGGCACACATAAATGTCTTCTGAGAAAGCAGAATTTGGCACTAGTGGAGGCAATAGCAAAATTGTGAATGTTTTCTCTCCTTGTTAAGTCTAAAACATAGGAATTACAGAGTATTTTATATTGCTGAGGAAATACTTTGATATTCAAAGTATTACAGCTACAAGCCATTATATTTGTAAATGGAAATTTGTTGGAAATCTTACACTTTATTGGGAAGAGTGGGTCACTCTTCCACAGGGTGCAGTCCTTCGGTACAGGCTGCTGCAGAATAGGCTCCTCTCTCTACAGGCCTCCCTCAGGGTCACAACCCCCTCTCAGGCACCCACCTGCTCTGGCATGGGTCTCCTCCATGGGCTGCAGGTGGATCTCTGCACCCCATGGATCTCCATGGGCTGCAGGTAGATCTCTGCATCCCCATGGATCTCCATGGGCTGCAGGGGCACAGCTTCTTCACCATGGTCCGCGCCACGGGCTGCAGGGGAATCTCAGCTCCAGCACCTGGAGCACTTCCTGCCTCTCCTTCTCCACTGACCTTGATGTGTGCAGAGTTGTTCCTCTCAAATGTTCTCACCCCGCTGTTCTCTGGCTGGAATTACAGCTGTGCAGTAACTCTTTTTTTGTTTCTTCTTCAATCTGTTATCACAGAGGTGTTACCAGCATTTCTAATTGGCCCATCCTTGGCCAGTAGCACATCCATCTTTGGAGCTACCAGGGTTTGGCTTTGCCGTGCATGGAGGAAGCTTCTAGCACCTTCTCACAGAAGCCACCCCTGTAGTCACCCCTCCACTTCCAAAGCTTGTCCATACAAACCAAATACACGGTCACATGACGTGTTATTTTAACATTTATTTGTCAGAGATTAAATGATAAAAAAATACAGTGCAAAGTCTAAGAAACTTTTTGGTTTTGTAACCAATTTTCTTATAAATTTTTTATTGTTCAGATAAATCTCCATAAGAGTGTCTCGGTTTTGAAAGACAGGTGTCTGCTAAGGAAGGCAGAGGCCCCCCTTGAAGTGGCAGATATAACCCCTTTTCCCTCCAAGTTATTATATTTTGAAATTAAGGGCCTTTAGGCAAAGATGTGGGAAATAGGAATAACAGTTCTTTACTCTCTCTCTATATATATATGTATATAACCAGTCAAACAAAACAGCAATAACTATGGCAGTAACAGCAAACAATCACAAACCCAGTCCCAGCCTTCTCGGCTGTCGGGCCCTTTCCCCTCGGGTGCAGTTCCGCTCGCAGCCGGCAGGGGCGCTGGCGGCTCCCGGTGAGCAGGGCAGGTGCGAT
>NW_008238983.1:5132659-5182425 GCF_000691975.1 Corvus brachyrhynchos | reverse complement strand
CCCACGGAGGCCCAGGCAGGCAGGGCGAGCAGGGCTACAGCGTAGCGAAAGCTCGAAGCAGCAGCGGAGCAGGGCAGCCACAGCCCGGTCTCCAGCAGGGCAGGGAAAGCGGCTTTTGGGGTCCCGGCGTTGCTTCCAGCAGAAAGAAAGAACGGCCAAAAAGAAAGAAGCAGCAGCTCCTTTCTCTGCAGCTTCTCTCTCCGGACGCTCAGGGCGAACTGACCCCACACCCAGGTGTAGACAAAGGAGTAGCCAGGCCCGCCCCACTCCCCTTTTTGTCTTTCTTAAGTACAGCTGTTTGTCCCCTAGCAACATGCATATGGGAGAAAATTCCTTTAACAGGAAAAAAAAACTAAGACTAAACTAAAACCCCAACAAAGAGATTTATTAAGATTCGTATTATTTTACTATTTGCATCAGTCTTGTGATCACAGGGATAGGGAGAAAAGAAGTATGTTGGAGAAGTTCCTCTTCCAGAATTTAAAACACCAGCATAAAACAGGGGACAGACAGCACTTTCACGCAGCCACTCTGAACAAAGAAGCAGATAATTTATTTCACTTCCACAAGTTCTATACAGAGAGAAAGCCCATTTGAAAGTTTAATAGAAGTGTTCATACCTAAGCGATAACTTGCAGAAGAAATACATAGAAAGAAAATGGGGAAATCACTTAGTAAGTGTCAAAACTATAATTTGCTCCTTCCTCTTGATACACTGCCCATAGTTTATCTACTCCACTGCTCTTATGCAGTATAAAGAACAGAAGTTCAGGGTGTAACAGATTAATGACATGTTGGTAGCAATAGGAACGAGAAGGTTAGGAAATTTACATTACTGTAAGCTACAAGATGGATTAATGTAGTTTCTGTTTACAGCCGCACATTTAATTCATCAGTTTTTCCAGGAGAAAATGCATTACTGGTATCATGCTTCGAGAAAGTTTTGGAGTATGGTTATATTAGTAGTATATATCTAGAGACATTTGTTATAAATACAGAGCTTAATTCCATAAAATCTTGAATAGTTTCCTAATGGAATATAGCTTTTCTCTGATAACAAGGTGAAACAGTGTCAGTTCTGTGTCTAGGTCTTGGAATATAAATGAAACAAAAATATGAATGTAAGGGTGATAAAAATTGCAGAGCTCTAAAACTACATTTTATTTTCTTCATCATATTAATACCACTACCTTTATTGGTTTTCTGAAACTTTGATTTGAATTTTCTCTTTCTTAATATTCTCAAAATATAAAATTAAAGTAAATTAAAACCAGACAAAAATCACAAACTTTTTTTCTTATGGGGTACAACAGGATAGTCATGACACACTGCTGATACTTAGCTATATTATATTACCCAATTTAGAATAGGTTTTAAGAAGAAATTTAAATAATATGCTGAACAGGAATGGATTTCATGTATGTATGCTGCTGTTATTTTTCTCTCTTAAACTTTTAGTATATTAGACCTGCTACCATTTCTTCAAGTATTTTTACAATCTTTATTATTATTCTCTTTTTCTGGTGAAAAACCCCTGGAATGAGGAAAAGCTTCAGTTCAGTATGGTAAAAACTAAATTTTTTTAACATTCAAATCCAGTTAAAAGTAAAAGCTTCCTCCTTTAGGGGAATTTGCATTTCTGTAAAAGATAGGAAGCAAAGTAACCTACCTGTGGTGAGAACTAGGTCAGTTCTTGGCCGCTCGCTTTCCATTTGTCTCTACCTCCCAAATCACAGCTCTGTGGCAGGCCCTGCTGTAGTAGGTGGCTCTTTAAACCAGCTCTGCCAGTTTAAAACCTTTTTCTATAAATATGTCATCTGCAGTAAGGATGATTTGATAATTTTTGTGCTGTTAGGAAATTGAATGTTTTAACAATATAAGATAAAAAATGTAAGACAGACAAGGTCAAAAAGTTCAAAAATGGTATTTCACCAGAAATTAATGAATAAATTGGTTACTGGAGCTTTTCTCTTTTATTTCCAGGGGAGTTTAAGACAACAGCAGGAGCAGGAGTTTGTGATGGGATAGGGAAAGTGAAGACTATGCAACATTTAGAATCATTGTGCCATCTCTCCAGGTACTGAGTAGGGAAAAGAAATGTGGATTTTATTGCCAAGATCTTGAGGTATTACAGCAACGTGCATTTCTTATTTGTTAGTAAATTAATAGGAACTTGCAGTTTGCTTATAGTTTACTTATGTATGGGTATAGCAAACCAGAGGTCTGGATGCCACTGAGTATAGCTCTCATGTACCCTTTCAAAGCCTTGTGTCCTCTCATTAAAATGATGGGTTCACATAGTTACTTTGGTATGCAGAAGCATCTGGAAAGATCTGGAAAAAGGAACATGGGTATTGTTCCTAACAAAAAGCCTAAATGGAAATTAATGTTGTAGTGTATTTTTTTCTAGATAAAATACTAAAGGATTTTCTTCTAAGATTATCTTAAATAAAAACAGTAGAAAAATCTTTTTGATTATTATGTCTTATATGTTTACAATACTTTTGTCCTTTTCCATGTGTTATTAAAATGAACAAATTAAAAAACCACAAAACAGCGTAAAAATACAGGTCTTTTAAAAATCTGTTCTTTTATATAAACTAAGTCAAGAGGTTTAATTCTCTAAAATATTGGCTATGGTCACTTTTTATTGCAGGTTTCCAACAAAAAGGGGAGCTGTACAATCTAATTCTGTTAAGTCTTGGAAGAGAGCAGACTGCAAGATTATAGTGTTGTATCATTGTAGAAGTCTTAGCTGCTTTCTTCCTGTCTATTTGCTTTCAAAAGGAAGAGAGTTAGATTTAACAAAGCCTTAGGCAAAGGGTGTGGTACTTCTGCAGCTCTTCTTCCTCTGAGAGAGTTACTGCTAACAGTCAGAGAGGAAGCTAAGCACAAGGGGTGGGAGAGGCAGGGGCTGGGGGATTAGGTGAATGGACAGATATTTTGCACCATTTTTGAGTCATATATGGATGGCTAAGCATTCTGGGATTGTGATTTCAGTACAGAAAAAGTAACACTCTGCATTCCTCCAAAGGGAGCTGGAACCAGTCACTGCCTTATTTTGGACAACATTGGGGTGTTGTCTTTGAGGTGAAGTAAGAAGATAAAGGAGAGACAGTGTATCCCTATCCTTTGCTTTTTTAACCAGCCCATTTTGAGGAGACAGGAAGCACTGAGAAAGATGAGGGGATACCTCAGGCACAACTGTTGTACTCATTCTATACTTCCTTCTGTGGCTATATTTCAGTATAGAGAACCTAAGGCTAATCATTGAACAAATGTCAACCTACCAGAATAAATTAAGCGTAGACAGCTTTGAAATCTTTCATGTGATTGTAGTCAACTACATCCTAAGGATACAAACTCTAAGACGACTTCCAGTTATGTGTCCTCATTCCTAAGTGTCAGTGTGATCCTTCCACCCTCATGTGGGACAGTCTAGAAACAAAGATATCCAAGACTTGTAATACTTCCAGACGAGGATTTACATTTTCCCTAGTTTCCTATACAGAGGTAGTTTCCATCCTTTTTGCATAACCTCTGGGTATTTTTTATTATTTTATCTCAGTGTTTTAATATTAATTTTCAATGATAAGGGACTGGCAGCCACATAATACAAGAATTATACTCCAGCTTAAAACGGTGCATACCTAAGTCCTGCAATTTCTCCCTTGATCTAACTGTTCATCTACTCAATGAGTGATTTTCAGATGTTTACTCCCTCTGTCAGTCCCAATGTTCAAGCTAATTTGTGGTCACCTGGCATTAGTAAGCTCGGTTTAGAGCATCAACATCACACAGCAGCATGCAAAACAAATATTTTGCTAACTTCATTTGATGATCTTAACTCCTAATATATGGTAATACTGAAATTGTCTCTCTTGTATCAGCTGTTTCTTTTCTTAGGTGTGGAAGAGAATAAGGAATGTGAGACAATTCAGTCTCCCTCCCCTTCTCCTCAGCCTTTTCTATCACCCTCTTGAGTTTTGGTGACTAGGTGTCTGATAATCTTTTGAAGTTATTTGCACTGATTTGCATCTTTACCTCTTCAGCAGTGACAATTAACAAAACTTAAAATACAGATAGTCTTGTCCCTTGGTGGGAAGGACCAAAATAAATAGTGCCATTCTATGTACTTGTGGAAAAGAAGGAAGGAAAGAAAGAAAGAATACAAGCTAAGACATGCTTCATTTTAATTATAAGATGCATAACAATCTGTAGATGGGGCATGACTTCTATGGTTTGTTTAAAATGCCATGGTGGTGCTAGACTTCAAACATCAGCTGCAGAGATTTTGTAAAAAGAGATGCCCTTTGGATGGATTGCTGTGTTGCTTATCTCTGTGAGTGCTGACTTCTCCAAAGAATATTGGTAGATAGCTCAGACAGATTTTCCCTTTATAAAGGCTCCTCTCATTATTCTTCCTCATATTTCCATTATACTTCATCTTTTACAACTTCTTAGAAATGAAAGTCATATTTCAGAGAAACTCAATCCTCTTTTTCATTTGCTAACTATTTGTGTAACTGAATTCACTTATTTTTTGTCATAGATAGCTAATGTTATAGGCTTGTCTACATTAGGAAAATAGGTCATATTTTGAAAAAGCTAAATTATTAATGCTTCAAATAGCATGAAAATCAGAAGGAAAAATGGTAATGAAATTTGATATGTTTCAATACCAGGAGAAACTAAAGCAAACTCAGCTTAAAGGCATAATATCATGACTCAAAATCATTATAAAAACATGAGTAGAAATTAAAAAAATAATTTGAAAAGACAGGAGATAAAGACAAAAATATTTCAATTGAGAGAAAATTCTGAAAAATAATAATATAGAAAAAATGTTAGTAATTTGGGTATTAGTGTTTGCATGATTTGTGCATGTTTCTTTCTCTTTAAGTACGTATTAGCAGAGCAGCAAAAGTCCCCAGATATGTGGCTTCTCCTGGAGAAGGTGTTATGGGAAGAGATTAAAGCATAGTAGGCAAAGCACACCAAAACCAGCAATCTCCATTGCTTCCTAGATAGATGCATGCCATGCTGCTGGATCCAGCTGCTCGGCATGAACAGTCATGTTCATGGGGAAATAGCAATAGGAGGAACAGCTTTTCTTGGAGTTTTCCTCTTATGGGAGTCATGTTGTGAGAGTAGCATAGTGTGTTTAAAATTAAAAATTTTTGCAAAAGTAAAAAAACAAAAGCTCCAAGACAATTTTGAAAAGTGGAAAATCTTAAAAAAAAAAAAAGAAAATGGCAACTAAATGAGTTGAATATTTGCAATTGGGTTGGACTCTGGGATACTATATGTGGTAGAGAAAGACAAAAGTACAGAACAGGCACTTGGCATTGCTAAATAGCTGGTGTTGGGGCTATGACTGCACCAGGAGGATGAATTAGATAGTAATGATAAGTAGTTCTTATGCATGGAATGGGTTGTAGACAATGATAGAATAAAACTGCAGCTTAGAGGGATACAGGTGTGGGCTGATAGAATAACCATGTGGGCACACGGTGAAACCACAGGTCAAGGGCTATGAGCAAATGATCAATAGCCGATTACTGGTCACTAAACACATGCAATGCTGAACTGGGAACACTGGCTTCAGAGATGACAAAGGAAACATAGCTATTTACCATATGTAAACATGTCATATACATTAAGTCCAGGTATAACACAGAATTGCAGACCAGTGAAGTAAAAACAAGGTATAGTGCATGTTGTAGAGTACATAAAAATAGTCCAGAAGATGAAGAAGGAGTAACATTCGTTATCAACATAACATATCTGCCAAGGGAAAAATGGCTCAGTTCACCTAGTTTAATCTTAAACTGAAATCAAAGTAATAAATGTATTTTGGATTTGTATTAACTAGCTATCATTGTTTTATCAGTTTGGGATTAATATCTGTTGTACAACAGACAAGGCAGAACCCTAAGCATTTTTAAATTGTTAATAAATATCTTTCTACGACTGAAATCCCAAAATTCTAACCATGGTGGGGCACAGTCTGGGTGCTAGCTGCTCATGGCCTCCCATGCGGGAGTTGTGCTCTTTAGCATGGACAGAACTTACAGTGCCAGCAGGATGAGAGCTGCTGTTCCTACTCTGAGGTATCTTCCTCTCCTTTGTTACAAATTTTTGTTTCTTCTATATTTCTCAGATGAACTTTTCATTTATTTCCAAAATATGTTAGAATTTTCCTATGTACTGCTTACACTGGCTGATGTTTGCTTCCTCTTTAACACAACCAGAGGCAATTGGTTTCCAGCCATGTCATTTAAAATGATCAGTTTTGGGCATGCACAGTCCTGTGCATTTGATCTGTATGCACATACTGTGTACACTTGTTCTAATCCTACCCATATTGTTATTCAATTGATTTGCCAACAGTGAGCTGTGTGAGCATGTCCATACCAGTGAAGAATTCCAGATATTGACAACTCACCATAGTAATACCCACATCTGTTCTTGAGGAGTGTAAAGTTGGGGATCAAAACAACAGGGAAGGGTAGATACAGTGAAACCTGTATAAAGGTTAGTCTTATTGTTGAGAACAACAGTCTGAGAATTCATAGAATTTCGTGTAAAGATAACAAGTTGATAGTTTAATATTTTAATATTTTAATTAGAGTATCAATACATTTGGGTGTAAGGTATGTTTATTTAGCTCACATGGATTGCATGGGGTGTTTGATATGGTACTTCTACCTGTAGGTATAATTTGGATGAATAACAAGGCCAAAAGTTCTTTAAAACACATTGTCGAACATATTTACAAAAAATGTCCACACATGAAAAAAAAATTAGAAACAAAATGCTTGATCTGCTGCCTGTGATATACATAACATCTCCCTTAAAACTAATTCACTTCCAGAAGACTAAACAATAGAAAAAGTGATGGTGATTTGCACAGAGGATTTCAGGGGTGATAAGTCACGCAGATAAATGCACTGAGGAAATTAATTGAAAAAGGTACTGATGCTGACATCTTAAGAGCCAGAAGCGGTTAACAATTTGCCCAGGGACTTGCAGAGAATGAGAAAGTGGTTGTGAAACAGGGTTGTGACTATCTAATGAAAGAGATTGGAGCCATTTAATTTCTGCAGTCTGGCAGTGAGAGACTGTGACCGCTGACTCATGGACCACTGACTTAAGAAACCCACCGACTCAAAAAGATGAGAAAGATTGACCTTGTGTCCTAATTAGTATGTGAAGTGAGACAGTCATTTAACAAATTGAAGATTTGTAAGTAACTAATTATAAGAGAACTAAGTAACTTGTAGCCAATGAACTGTCCTTTTTTGTTTGCTAAAATGTATATATAGTGTAAAGTGTGGAGAATAGGTGTGCTGGATTTCTGGATAAACTTCCACCTTGCACCCTGTTCAGAATAAACAATGTAACCTTTTTAAATTATATTCTGTGCCTGTGTTTAGAGTCCCTAAACTGGCAACAGTGCCATACTAAATGCAAAGATATTGAGCAGACACAGGCCATCTGTGAGTTTTGGGTGATGATATGTAATTTCACTGAAAATGTTGGTTTGTCAACGGTCTGGTTATGTAAATAATGGATCAGAATTTGTTTTTTATACTTTATTTTTTTCTCAGTACTTGTTAACCTCTTAAATGCTATTCTCTCGTGTGTAAGGGGGAGAAGAAATCACTAAAGATTTCATTCAATACTGTAGCTATAATATATTACTGACAATTTTATCTAATTCAAATCTCAAAAACAATAACTTGAGTTGCATACTTTATTTAGCAAGGTAATTCTATTCTAAGTATATTTCTTAACCTTAAATCCATTGTCAGTGTAGAGGACCAAATGTCCTTGAAAAGTTATTCAGAGGAAAAAAGAAAAACATCCTAACGATCATTTTATTTGGGCTCTCTAATTGCTCTTTAGCAGCCTTTAAATCTACTGCTTGTGCTCTACAGACAACAGACGTGGACTTCGAGAGAATTCAGGCTGCCAAAAAGCAGCCTGTGCCTTATCCAAAGAGTACCTATTATGTGAGGAATGTACAGACACGCAACACCTCTCATTCTTGACATTTATTTCCTTTGCCCTTCTTCAGGAGTTGCACTGGCATGTTTACATCTAGTTATTGGTACAGTACCACTTTGATTCATTGTGTCTACTAGAAAAGACAAATACCTTGCATTTGCAACAACACCTGTGTAGTTCTTTGTCAGCAGAAGAATGAGCTCCATGGGCTTGGATTTTCCCTGCTCCCAGAAGGTTTTGTTTAGGAATTATGTTGTTGCTTAGGAATTATGTTGTTGCCACTGCTGGTAAGAGCTCAGAGGCTTGGTGCCAGTTATGCTGATCTCTCCGGCTTTTGGACCTCTCAGGCTTTATCTGGGATTGGCCTGTCCATGGACCTCTTTCAGTTTGTTTAGCTGTAACACCAGCTGTGTAATGATCAGGTAACTATTACCTCTCTTGGTTTAATTTTTTGTTTAGCCTTGTACTGCTGTGTGGAATAGCAGTAATTGCTATTATATGTTTGTAACTACTAGGCCACAATAACAAGTAAATTTTCTGCTTAAAATAATGAAAAATATATAGCCTTAGAACAGAATGAAGGGCATAGGAATACAGCTATGGGATGACAGCAGAAGCCGACAATGTACAGATGAGGGTGATAGGCACAGGGCTATAAACAATTGGTAAATGCCCAGCAGTTGTTCAGAAGCAGAATGTTGCCTTGGAAGCTAGGCAAAACCAGTTTTAGGGATAACAAAGTGAGCAAAGAGCAAGTATCCAACCTAAGCAGCACAGACCTCAGTAAATCTGGGTGCAATGTGGAGCTGCAAACCAGAGGGAGGAAAAAGAGCAAGGTGGATCACATTAGCAAACATATTTAAAATGACACAAAACATGTTATAGTGACAAAGAAGAAACCCTCATCACTGTATCTGTGCTGCAGAAGGACTTGCTCTTGAAAACACTTTGAGTGTAACAAACTGATGTGAATTCAAGCAAACCAGAAAGTAATTCAGATGCAAAAAATTAGTAACAGCAGCTGAGCTTTGCACATAAAGTAAGATGTTGTTTTGTACTGCAGACACTCAGTTAAAAAGCCCCAATTTTATGGTTTTATGCTGGAGCATTAGTGGTTTGTTTTTTTTTGGGTTTTTTTTTTTTTTCCCCCCTTTTTATATGTTCTGGTAGCACAAAGAATTCTATGGAAAGTTGGTACTGGATTTAAAGGAGACTGGATACTAAAAATCATACGAGGAATAGAAAAAATAGTCGCTTTTTCAAATTTCATACTACACTAACTTTTGCCTCCTTGAAACACAAGGATTAAATACCAGTTGAAGTAGACTATGCAGATTTTTTATGTAGTGCTATTCTGATTTACATCATGTTCCATGGTTAAAGGGAAAAAATCCAGACATTTCATCCATGATAGCACAAAAAGTATTTCAACAAAGTAAAATTAGTTTGAATAACAAAAGAACACTTTATTTTTACATTTGTAAATATTTGGATTTTTAATGTTTGGAATCTAAAGCACTTATTTCAGTAAAATTTTCTGTGCTCATTCTATTACTTTCACAGAATTAACCCTGAACATTACAAAATTCATGAAGTTATTTCAAATTCCCCGGATGATTCAAATGCCTTCCTAACAGTTTTGTTAAGGCCGTATGCACTTATTCTCCCATGTGCTGTGAACAGCATGTATATGTTAATTCAAGTTTACACATGGCTTACATGTATGTCAAAAAACAGGTTTTACAGGAATATGTTCAGAAATTTCTGTTTTCTGTGCACAGAGAATGCTATTCCTTAGGGCAGAGTCCATGGCATATGAGTTTTCTGTGGGAATCTGTATGAGAAGTAGAGATACTTCACAGGTCTAAGGCTTCCGGTAGAGTTAAGTTGTCCTCATATGCAGAGGCTTATGGGATTGAATGCTTGAATTGATGTATTGAGATGAGCAAGATTGATCACTCTCATGTAGTCTTTAGTACTATCAGTTCAAAGTCGGTGTAAGATTTTAGTGAAAACTTTGAGAATTGCTTGTCTGTGCTAGAAAATTGTTTTCTTTGGTTTTGTGTTTCAAAAGTTGTAATTTGTGCTTTAGTAAGCGGATGAACTAGTGCTCTGTCCTTACTAGTTCCAGTTTGAACTCTCAGCATTCACTTAATTGTGTTTATATACTAAAGGAACAACTTTTAGGGACAGCACTATTAATGAGGAATTTGGATGAATATGTTTAATGTTAAATTATGCATTTAAACAGCTAAAATTGGAATGATTTCATAAGCCTTTTCCCGATGTTTTTTTAGATACAGACTCTTACAAGAGTGTACTAGACTCTCCTCTGCCCCTAAATGGAGCTAGAGTTTTGTAAGAAGAATGATAAAATTAAAAAGTCATTACTCAAATTCATTACTTGGGTCAGCAGAAGAAATCACAAATGCAGACTGTCATGTCCTAATAGACATATATGCTTACTGTGTTTCTGTAAAACCAGATGTGGAGAATGGTCAGGGGAATATATAATAATCCAACTGCATCCCGTTTGCTGTGGTTGTGTGTAGGTGAGATTGCCAGTCACCAACTCTGGTGTTGCAGACCAGCGGGGGATTTTTTCCTTTATTTTTTTTTTTTTTTCTTTTGCTTAGACTCCTAAATTGTAATCCTCATGAAAATGTAAGCAAAAAAATGGTTTTTTACATGTCCTTTTTGTCATGCTGTGGTCCTTTTTATAACTTTCTTCTATTAAAAAGAAGAAGTGAATGGCCCTTAAAGGAATCAAAGCCATAACCTTGGCATTATCAGCACCATGCTCTGACCAACTGAGCTAATCTCAGGGTCACACTATGAACTATACTTAAAAATTCAAACCAAATTTTATGCTTTTCAGCAGGTGTATTCATTAATAAATTCTCGACTTTTAAACTGAAATATTCCAAACATATTTTGCACAATACTATGGCACATTGTAAATATCTCATTAAGGTGTTATGTTCTATAAAGTTGAAAGAATAAATAATTTTAAGGATACGTATTTGTACGGGGACCTATATCTCAGCATTTTCCCTGGAGAATCACAATTTTTCATATAATGGAATAAAATCTAGACCAATTTTTTTAGTAACTCTTCATGCTCTTTTTCCTTGTAGGTTTTGAGGGATTGGAGTGTTTGGGACCAAAATGTTTCTTGTGAATTATTTTTAGTATACTTGTGTGTTTTCATGTTCTGTGATGGCATTTATAGGTATTAACTGTGGAACACTCTTACATTTATTGAGAGCTATTTGTTCCTGTAACATGTTCATAGCATTTCAAAATGGTGACCTACATATTTAAATGTACTCCTATGATAATTATTGATAATATATTCAAGGACTATTTCATTTTTCATATATCCCTTGAAATTTTTAATAACTACAGTGGTATATGCTTACACTGCTGATTATGGGAAGTTATGATTTTAAAAGGCTTCTGCACAATGGTCCTGTTAGAAGGATCTGGATGTAACCTTTCAGGAATAAAAATGCTTTTAAATGTAAATATTCACTGGCTTCAATGTCTTAGGTATATATCTCAGGTACTAGATGAAATCTAGGAAAGTGGATTAATTGCAATTTAGGAGAATTCCAAGAAGCCTGAAGATGAATAAAAAATTCAAAAGGAAATACTTAAAATAAATCTGCATCCAGATTTTATGGTTAATAGCGTCTTCATGTGTTTGTGACTTTGTTTCTTATCTCAATTTTGTGTGACAACTGATTGGCCAGTTGCAGTTGCCTTCATCAGCAGTGTGACATTAAACTGAATTCACCACTTCTTAGAGCCCTTCTCAACAACAGTGGAGTAAGAGGTTGTGCTGTCTGGGGTTCACCAGCCAGTTTCTACCACTATCAGGGATGAGTGCCTGAAACTGATGCCTTAGGTTTTAGCTTTCATATTTTCAAATCCTGTACTGCCTAGTGTGTAACTCTGAAGTTTCTTGTAGCCTGTTAACTTCTGCTCTCTCATGCCAGGTAGACATAACAAAGCCTCTCCAGGCCTGCCCTCCAAGGACACCCAGACTGTCCTAGGCCCAAAATGTGTAAACCAACATCTTAAGAGGGGGGTGAACTTAGGGAAATTCCATCATTTATTGAAGTTTTAATTGGAGAATTAACCCTGATATGCAAATGAACCAAACTCATAAAAGTGTGAAGAACTCGTGACCTGTCGTCCATCTTGGGGTCCATCTTGGCAACAGCCTCTGGCTCCCCAGGGGGTACCATTGAAGGCCCTTCAAATAAATACCTACATTTATTCCCTTATTCTTGTCTAGTCTCTGTTTTTAGGTGGCCTCTTCAGGCATCAAAATGAGACTGATTTCAGTCCATTCCTGAGATGCACATGGATTTTTGGACATCACACGGCTAGTCTATAAAAAGAAATATTTGTTGCAGCACTTACATGTATGTGATAAAGCATTTAGAAGAAAAAGAAACTGATACCTGTTGAATCTGTCCATGGAAAACTCAATAGCCTTTTTTAAAGAAAAAAGGGGGTACTAATACTACACTATGTACAGTCCACATTAAATAGGGTTGGATTTTTTGGTGTTTTATTTCTGGTTGAGTAGGGAATATCTCTGTCTTTCCCGTTTTACAGAACAGTGTGCTATGATCTCCTGCAGACTGCAAAGCTTACTCCATAAATGGAATGTTATTGTAAAGTTTATTCAGTAAATTACCCTGAAAAAGTATAAAATTAACAAAAGTGACACCTACACGAGACAACACTAAGCAGTTTTAAAGCTTTAGAAGGAAAGGATAAAGTACAACTTCTTTTAAAGAACTGAGAAAAGTTTTTGAGAGTTGTTTTGTATAAATCTGAACTATTTGGAAGAACCACATAGAATGTGCCTGGAAAAAATGGGCGAAGAAGGATATGTAATATTAAGTTATCCAAGAGCACTTTGTGAAGACTTCTTTTGGATAATTCATTGCAAGAACTTTGTCAGTAGTGCTGTGTGCTCATCCATGAATACTAAAAGCTTTGTAGTTGTGGCAAGGATAAATTCCCATGAGTGAAAATGATCAGTGAAGGGAGAATTACTTTGCATTACTGAAAGAATGTTAAGATTCTGATCATAACATTTCAAAAGCATCTGTCTCAGCTTCAATTCACAAGTTTGTCTCTGGTAGTCAAGGGTATGACAAGTACCAACTTGCTTTATAAACCTACTCTTGGATACCTATCCTATTTCTTTCTTCAGTCTGTAGTACCTGATAAAAAAATTATCACTTTTCCTTAAAGAATTAAGGGTTCAGGGAATAATGGAATTGCTGGCCTTGCAATCTCTCAGAATTTTGGATGAGGTTTTAACTGTCCCTAATTTGGAACATTTAGGAACTAGAGATTCAAGCATCTCGAGGCCAAGTCTTACCAAGTATTACCTACTGAGTTATACAACTAATTGATGCAGCTTTGTCGCCAGTGGAGACTATTCTTAGAGCAGCTTTGATCTGTCAGCCTGTGGAGGCTCTCACCTAGTGGCAAATCCTGGCACTCAGATATGTCATTGACTGTAGGCTGAATCCTTTGCAAGTGTGTGATATTTAAAAGGAAAATCAAGAAGGCAGACTTTCAGTAAAAGATGTGTTAACACAGTTACTATTGCTGCAGAAAACATTCTGGTTTTGAGACTCTGAATTTTCTGCTGAAACCCTGAACCTGATAACCCTGAATTGGATCATCAGGAAAAATTCATGTAACCCTATGAAACCTCAACATGTAAAATATTTGATTTTGACCAAAAAAACACTAAAACAACCAAACTCTCTCTAATGATTGTATTACTGTAGATTTTTTAAAAAATTCTTATTATCAGAGAATCTGGAATTCACTGCATAGCCTTAGGTACTGGGGCCTCACTCACCATTACAGCATAAAGCACCTTAAATGACCCTTCTCCTTCATCCTCTAAATTATGTGTTGAACAGTGTTAATGGTTCTCTAAGGAAAGTATTTCAGACATATCATGAACCTCATTCCCAGAGATTACTGTGATCACTGAAAATATGTTCACTTAGCCACGGGTAGGCTAAGTAGGCCCAGGAGTTACTTTCTTGAGCCTTTAAAGGGTATGCTAGATTTTTGTGAAGAAAAAAATTTGTGCTGAAGTGTCCCCAAAGTATTCTAATTTTTCCTATTGCCTACTGTGATATCTGTGAAATGACCATCATCAGAGAATGACATCCTCTATAACAACTGGAAACAGCAAAATTTTTTCACTTCAGAAATATTTCAGATCAGCAGAAAATCTAGATTACACAAAAGGAGTTAGAAGGTAATGGTGAAATTTTTGTATCACACAGAAGGCAAATAGAATATTTTAATGAACAGTCAAATAAATTTCTTGCAGTGTTTCAGCTGCAGTGAACCAATAGTGCAATACAGTAGAAAATAAGCTTATATGTGTTGCTGTGAATATTTTCTTTTATTATTGCACTTATGTTATGCCCTTGGGGTTATTTTGTGTTCAGGAGTTTTTAATACAGACATTACTTAAAATTCATGTCCTAAACTATAGTATCACTTACCCTCTGTCCAATAAATATGGTTTAATCATGGGATAAACCCTGCGGCTCTTGCCTGGGATTACTAATAATAGCTCTTCCTTAATGTAATGCTGGAATGGTTAAAGAATCTATTTGAATTATTCTGTACACGAATTGCAAGAATAAAAGATGCCGTTTTTCGAGCATTTGTGTTCCCAAACAGATAATGGGATGGCTTCTTGAAGCTAGGGATTACAAGGCATAGAAGTGCCAGCAATCATTAACTAGAAGTGAGTTCATTTTCTCAAACTGAAGAAAATAATGGGTAATATACCTCTTCTGCATCATTAAATTGACCTCTGGGGGTGTGTGGTGGATGGAGTGACACACTTCACTCTTAAGAGAGAAATAGCAATATGTTCATTGATATAAACCAGCAATTTAACAAAGTTTGATAGTAAATGCTACAGTGGTTTAACAATATTTGATAACCGATAGACTTGACTATTTACTGTATGGAGGACAGGTTCAGACAAAACTGTCTGAGTTTCTGAGTTTCAGAAAGGACACCCTTATGTTCTAAACTCCTCCTCAGAGGGGAGTTTAGGTGCAGCTGGATCAAGATTTAGTCCCAAACTTGGTCAGTGATTTATGTCTAAAGTATTATATGTGCACAACTAATCCTTTATGTCACTTAGCAAAGATTTCAGTATGAATTACTCACCAAAGATCTACTGTGTTAAGGAATCTCTCAGTCTCAAGAAGTAACTTGAGAGGCGTCTCTACGCAAGGGGAAATCCTGGCATGTAGCCCCCTGCCATGCAGAAGAGCTCAGCAGGCCCTGGGCTGTCCAGTTTTTATGGGGGAAAATAATTGACTTAGATTCATATTTGCACACCAACTATAGGTGTTAATTTCTTCTAACCTTGGCTTGAGTCAGACCATTGACCAGCACTATCGTTCGGCAGGTGCCTTGCTGACATTAGCTCTTGGCTGTTGGGTTGGATCTGTCTCCTCCAAATCCACAATGGGTCAGCTATAGCCAAAAGGATCAGACACATCCATGATAGCCACTGGCACTGGTGGTTATCACTTAAGTAGACTTATAGGATGTAAAGTTCAGGTTGGGATCA
The DNA here is from genome assembly GCF_000691975.1 of Corvus brachyrhynchos. NCBI lineage: Eukaryota > Metazoa > Chordata > Aves > Passeriformes > Corvidae > Corvus > Corvus brachyrhynchos. The sequence goes on along the minus strand of NW_008238983.1, from coordinate 5,166,758 downwards.
TGGTGTGTGGAGGGGAGAATAAAGCATCACAGGGTGTATGGCAGCAGTGAATATTTTTTGAAGTGTTTTTGTTATAAGAGAAACTTGTCCTAGCATGAGTATTACAGATCTGTAGCTCTCTTTGCCTCTCGTGACTTCCATTTTCTTTGCATTGTAAGATTCATTAGAGAGGAGACAAAAAAAGGGAGTTTGGTGAAGAAGAGATCCTAACAAAACTTAAGTCATAATCTTTACAATTGATCCACTTACAAGAACATAAAAAATTATACAAATGTTTTAATGCTGCAGCATTTTAATCTTGTGGCACTTTAGTAGCTGGAAATCATTCTGGTTTGCCTACTTTAAGGAAAAGTTGGACAAAATTTCACTTTTATAGTCTTGATGACCAAGGTTTCCTCTATAAGCATAGTGAGTAGGAATGCTGAAAGAGGACCCAAATCTAAAAATAAAGAGGATATAGTTTCCTTTAATAGCTCATACTCTGAAGAGAAAGTATTTATTACTTCACTGTGAAATATTCTATTGTGTGAAGAGGAACAATATGCTGGTGTTCTCAGCTAAGCAGGCCTTTTAGGATTTTTATGAACAAGTTCTGCTAGTGTTCAGTCCATGAGATTAGTTTTGACAAAATCACAATGCTCAAGGAACTTCAATTTATTAAGTGTCGCATAATTAACATTTTTGATGCTTACTATTAAATGAATGAATTATGCCTATTTTCTTTCTAACTTTGAATTTTACTGAGCTATTGCAACATCTGGTTTCTGGTAAATTAAGGAAATTTTCATTTGCCCTGATTATGTCCCATTATGCCAGGGAGTTCCCATATGAAATTGTTAGAGTTTTGTTTTTTAGGATTTTTTATTGTATTGCTTTATCGATATCCATATAAAACCTTTTCGTATAATCCTGTAATATATCCTTGAGTATCTTATCTTTGCCAAACATATGTCCCTGTCACTATCTGTGTGCTCTTTAACTGAAGCAAAGTTTCATGCAAACTGATGTTGTGTTCTGTGTTGCTGACAAAACTTTAGTCTATATAGTATCGCAGAATCATGTAGGTTGGAAAAGACCCTAAAGATTGTCAAGTCCAACCATTAACCTGATACTTCCAAGCTCACCACTAAACCATGTCCCTGAACTCCACGTTTATCCATGTTGTAATTACCTCCAGGGATGGTGACTCCCCCAGTTCCCTGGGCAACCCATTCTAATGTTTGGCAACCCTTCCAGTAAAGAAGTTTCACCTAATATCCAGTCTAAACCTCCCCTAATGAAATGTGAGGCCTTTTCCTCCTGTGTCACTTTTCCCTTGGGAGACAAGACTGACCCCATCCTGGAGCTGGTGGTCAATACTTTTCCTACTGCAGCAAGGGATGCTCTTGGGCATTTTTTCTGTGAGAGAGCATTGCTGGCTCAGTTTCAACTTAGATTCCACCAGGACACCCAAGTCCTAATCTGCACTTCAGCTTCCCGGACAGTCAGCCTGTAGCTTATACTGGTACAAGATGTTACTCTTTACCAGGTACAGGTCTTAGCTCTTTCTCGTGCTGAACTTCACGAATTTGCTGTCAGCCTTTTTCTCCAGGTTCAAGATCCCCCCTGGATAGCAGCACAACACTCTGGTATGACAGCCACTGATCCCAGACATCTGCAAACTTGATAAGTGTTTGCTCTCTCCCATCATCTAGATCATGAATGAAGGTGTTGAACACAATTGGACCCGGTACTCTGGGGTACCTCTCTAGTTTCTTGTGATTTACAAAAGTGTGGTTCTTACTGTCTGTTGTATTATAGCACTGTTATTCCAGGGTTTTACCTTTTGCAAGTCATGAGTCTTTAAAGTACTAAAGAGCCATTTTTACTAATTTTCTGAAGTAGGTTGACTTACTGTCTGTAGGAGCAAGATGCTTAATATGAAATAGGTCCTCCTTTGCCTGGTCTCTGAAAATTTGTGGCATGAGAAAAGTGCTGGCTTTTAAGTTTAATTTTGGTAGCAGTTACTACTAATAGTTAAGTGCTCAACATGCATGTTTTTCACTTGATTTTGTGGCAGCCCTTAAAGAGGAATTATCAGAGAAGACGATTGCCTGCACTTAGTATACTCCACCTGAAATCCAGTTCTTTAATATTCAAAATTGGTGCAGGGATGTCTATTCCTATGAATGATGAAATATAATAAAACGTAGAATATTTCTACATGTAGGTAGAGTATGTATACTTCATACATTTCTAGAGAAAAATAGTATAATTTAGCAGACTTTCTTTGATATGTTACCATTTAGTTACTTTGAACATTCTGCAAATTTGGTGCAAACTCTACTGCCAGAGTGATATTCTGACAAAAAGTCATGCTCCTACTGAAATGAATACACTTTGAAAGCATGTCAGGTTTGGTAATATATGGTTATAAACCCATATACTTAAAATCTAAAATATAAATTCAAAATGGAATTTTTATTTGAATTTTGATACAAGAATAAAAACACTCAAAAATTGAGAATGAATCTATTTAATCATAGTGAATATTCAAAAAATGAGAAATCATGTTTTGAAATTATATGTTAAAATAGGGATGAACCCACAGAAATTCTCTTGGATCTCCATATGCATGCAAACATGTCTTATGATTAGATTTATTGCCTTAGGGAAAAAAGAATGAGCATTGGGTTCAACAGCTGTAATCAAATGTTTTCTGTTTTCAAATATCTTGTGTGTGTGTCTGTGTGTGTGTGAGACAATGTTGCTTAGTATATGGACCTAGAGAAAATAATTTTAAGTTTTTTGAATTGTAACATTTCCTTCTTTTTAATTCCAACTCCCTTGAAATGTACTGAAAAATGCTGCTGCAAGAATTTCAAGTGAAAAAAATCTGATTTTTTTCCAAAACCTAGAAATATATTTATCCAATTGTGGGTTAGCAATTGTGCAAAAGACAAGGTACTAGATACAATGTTAAGCAAATACCTTTTCCTCCAGAGATTTGTAATAAAGAAAATCTATTGCCCCCTACATTACTCTCCCAAATAAGTCTGAAACCATTACCTTTCACAAAGTATTGTGCCTTGCTTTAATCTCTGAATAGAATAAATAAGATCATTCATCATGCAGAAGTACCTGGTATTCTGAAGAAAGACTTAGTCAAATTATATATGCCCTTGAGTAATATCATGGCAGTCACTCCAATAAAGGTAAGCTCTGTGTTTTTTCTCAGAGTATAACCTTCCATGGGGCTATGTAATTCAATCATTAAACTGCATTTTATATAGAGCAACCTGAGGGATCAAGTGGATTATGTGGTTGTCTGAGTTTTTCTTTTTATTTTAGTTTAATGCTAAGCCAAACTGCTTCCAAAATGTGGAGTACCTCCACAATGAGAGTATTTGGAAACTCACTAGAAACTTGGAGAGGTGCCTTCTTCTCCTGGGCTGCTTGAGCTCATAATAATGGCCCTGGGCTGGTGGAAGTGTATAAGGTATGTAAGACTGTACAGAAATAATTAATCTTTTTTTCTTAAATGTAAACAGCCCATTTGCCTGATTTTACTTCTGCATTAGCTGCTTTTGTATTGCAACTTCTTTAACAATTCTAACAATTCTATTCTAACTATTCTAAGTGATAACTGTTCATTTTGACTGTAGGAAGGCAATAGGTAGCCTTACCCATGGAAGTTCTGGATAAAAGATGAAGAAACTTCTGTTTCTCTGGCCCTTACTACAGAAAAATCTCCCAAGGATTCACAGAAAAAAAAAAAAAAGGTGGTTATAGATTTTTTCCTCTGGGAAAAAAAGGGCAGCTTAGCTTATATGTGTAACACCTTCAGTGTTACAAGGAGAGGTGAAACAAAGTGCAGTTTTAATACACATCTGTGCTCTTGGTATTTTCATGTTGGGTATACCGTTGCCACACTCTGCTTTTTCTATTTATCCCTTTAAAGGACGGGAGATTAATTAATTCAGGAAGCTGAAGTTCAGCCACACGCTGTTCACATTCTTTTGTTGTTGTTATTAAGTTCTTAGACTTTTCTGTAAAGGCAGTAATGTGTTCTACTTAAATTCTATTACAAGTCCTAGAGCAAGGCCTTTTTTCTAAGTGCAGAAGCTATTTCTTTCTTTTTGTAAAAGGAATTCTCTTCAGAATATACATTTTATAGGCATGAAAGGAGACTGTAGAGCAGTGACTGTTGGCTTTATGAATAGTTTTTCAGAACAGTGGTTTCATTAAACTATTACCAATGTAGGGAAGAAATTTTTTTTGTTTCGCCCTGCAGCTCTTAAATTAATTTTATAAATCCTAGATGAAATACAAAGAACCTTCCTAATCTTCAGTGTGAAGTTCTTCAGAGGTACAGTAAGAGCTTACCCTCTGGAGCATTTACATAAGGCATGAAAGCCCAACATCATGCCCTTGGTTTGCTTGAGCTGCATCAAAGTTTACCTTAGTCTTTTTACATGGTGGTTAGACCTACCCTTCTGTGTATTGGTTCTTCTGTACCGTACTGTGCTTGGAGGCTTTGAAAGGTACTTTTTGAAGCTTATACTAATGCATTTTTAGGTGTCTGGCTTCATCCTGTCCCTCCTCCCTGTTTATGTTTGTTACACTTACCAGATGGTGAATGAATTTTTATATATTTTTCCACTGTCCTTGGAGAAAGGTATTGGATGTGTCTCAATCTGTTTGTATCTAATTTAGATATGTGGCCTTCTAAACAGTCAGTATTATCATGTCAGCATGGTGAAAGTCTTCCATGCTATTTGATATAAACTGATAGACCTTCAGCCCCAATATTGTCTAGTGTGTATTATCTTTTTTCTGAACATTTGAATGTGTTAGACATCCTACAGAACATTTGGAAAAGGGGAAAAAAGTGAAGTGTCATTAAATTTTTTCCAAATGTCTCACTGTGCTCTCTCTGTTCTTGGAACAGTATTGTAATAAACTGATTTATGATTGTAGTTTAATGAAAATCTTAATTTCAATGAGTCACTTCAAAAGTCCTTTGCAAAAGTCAGGAAGCCCAAGACATCAATCATTATAACTTTATAAATCATTAAATTTCGTTTTATTCAGGGGAATCACAGATTTGCATGTACTGAAGATCTTTGCCCCACATTATGTTTAATAATGTTCCTCTGTATACTTCCCTTCTCCTACAGATTTTATAATTTCAACAACTAGAAATCCTTAAGAGAAAAGATTACATTTATTGGAGATGAGTCACTGAGAGACCAAAGAATTTAAGTAATTTTCTCATAACTACAAAGTGTAACAAAGATTTATTTTGAGTACTTCTTTGATTTACTGTCATTTTCTAATCACTGTTAGTGCTTCCAGTAGAAATCAAAGGGCTTAGATTTTGTAAAACATGAGATCATGTATTTTTAACATTGGTATTAATCATGTCTCTAAAAGTTACAGACAGAACAGACAATGGAAAAAAATAAACAAGGCTAGGGATTTTGGGATATACAATGTCCTGACATAATTTAGAAGGATGTCAGAGCAAACCAGCTTTCAGTTCTGTCAACAGTGTTAACAAAGTCAATCCTGACTGTTCATTTCAATCTGCCTGTTCACCCTATGACAGCTATTTTAACAGAAGATCAGCTGTGGTGGAGGTCTGGGAGTCTAAAATTATTCATGTGTGAATGGAAGTGACCATGGAAGTTAATACCAAGACGTGAATAAAAACCATTTAATAGTTAGATCACAGCTCTTTTTTGGGATTACTTTGCCCATCTTTGTAGTAATATATGATCTATTAATAAACAAGAACACATTCAGTATAATAATAATAATAAAGGTAGATATATGTGCTGTGGAAATCAGTTTTTCTTCCTTAGGTAATACTGATATATGCTTTTTTTCCAACTGTAAATTTTAAGGTGGAACAAAGGCAGGATGAAGAAGATAAAACTTTCAAGTTGGAAGCCAGAGTTGAAGGAGAAATGGAATTTGGTGATAAATAAAATGAAGAGCACATGTGAGGCAGAAATATTTTAATAGATATTATGAAGTACACAGCACATAGATTGAGGTGATATAGTCAAATGATTTAGCACACCTGAGACGTATCTGGAAGAAAATGGCTCTAACAGGTAAGAGGTAGGAAAAAGAAATAAAATCTGAGAAACTGAGGAACATGGAGTTTCTGTCTTTGCTCTCCTGATTGAAGGGAGAGTGTTTTGAGTTTCACTCCTCAGAGACCTGATTTAGCTGTTTTGTAGTCATGAAGTTATGAGTAGTTGCACCAACCAAGGATGTTAAAAAAGCATATTGGAGATCCTGAATTGGCTAATTTTAAGTGTCATTCCTGAAACTCTTGAAAATGAACCCAGATTTCATCACTCAAATTTTTTAAAAATTAATAAAGTCAGGAATCTGAAATTATAGGATGTTGCAGAAATGCTGGCTGCAGCAGGATGAAAATATTACTGTTCTAAGACGAAAATTAATACAAGTAAATAGAAAGCTGATAAAGATAGGTTTTTTTTCTAGATGTCTCCATGAAATAAGTAGAAATTACCCAGAAGAAATAATTAAAACAATTGAATAGAAGAGGAAAAGAAAAGGATATCTTGCCAAAAGTGTCTAAGGTCAGGAACTAGTACTGTGGCTGTATGTGTCCGCTTTTACTTGCAAGTCAAGATGCAAATAAGCAAACATAGATAAGTGCAACTTCTGTGGGTTTGATTAACTCGTGTGATGGTGTACTGCAACTGTAAGTGTAAATTACAAATTATCAATGTATGTTGTGCTTTCAGATTTTTCTTCTCTATTCTTTTGTGTTTCAATATCATATTCTAATGCTAATTAGATAAGGAAAAAAAATGCATGGTACTAGAAAGTACATCGTTATGCACCAATGCCAGAAGAGGTCAACTGAAAATAATTAATAAATACATAAATGCCTTGTTTACAAAGAATACAAATGTATGCTTTGTGGATTTCCATGGAAACTACCCAGAAAAGCAATTATTATACTGACAATCAGAAACAGCTTTTTTAGAAGCAAGAAATCTGTTGTGGTTTTTCAGACTTGTGGTCATGTCCTTTGTATATCAGCTGATATGCACTCAAGTATAACCAGTTGTACATGTTTCAGTCTGTTGTTAAATGCTTTATGACCATTGAAACACCTTTGTGACATGCAGAATGCATCCAACTGTGAAAAGTGTCATAATAAAGTGCCAGTCAAGGTACCTGAACCCTTGTCTATTTCCTAGAAGACCAAACTGCCACTGAAAAAGTAACCAGGGTTGGCTTTGTGTGTATGTGTGGTGGTGTGTAGATTTGTTTTTTTTTTTTTCTTGTTTATTTATCGATTAGGTATGGTGTTGGCCCTAGGAATACAATCAAAAATTGTTCAATCTTTCTAAAAATCTATTCTACAACGTAATACAGCTCAGTTACACTTTCCTGAATGATAAATTAAAAACACTGTGGAGTTCTAAACAAGCTGAAAGCTCCCCCTGCTGTTTCAGAGCATTAGGAGATGACATCCTTTTGGATTTTTTATTTAAAAGAGAAGACAAGATCAAATGCTTTAAACGAGCTAATGGTCAAAAAATGTTTATTTCAGTAATGACATTTTCAGCTGATGAAAGGTAGAAGATAATATGTATGCATTAGTATAAAATTACTGTAAGAGTCATGACAGAAAGAAAGAAGCTCTTTCAGTTAAACCAAATGAGGAAAAATGTTAATCATAAAATCATTTTTTCAAATTGCACCACTACTTAATATAGGAAGGAATATTCAAGGTATTTGAATCACTTATTGTTAAGGTTATACATATATTCTGGTTAAGGTCAATTAGCACCTCTGAAGATTACACTTTTGAGAATATAGGGTAGTTTATTGTAGCAATGCTGTATTCTGTAAATGGAGATTGGAGACAATCTGAATATAACTGTCCCCCCTCTCCACTACTGTGTTGAAGAAAAACATGTATATATATATATATCTATCTATATATATATATATGTGGGATAGATGCCTTTCAACCATTTTGCATATGAACAATGAGCTCGTGTTATCCATAAAATCCAAAAATTCAGTTGGTTGAGGGATATGTACAACTAAAGAGCATATTTTTGAGCATATTTTGATTTAAGGAGAATGTCAACAATATTTTGCAACGTATTATGCAAAGAGCATGCTGTGCTTGGGCTCAGTTGCAAATTACACTAGTCCAATACAACATGAACCAGAGAAATTGCATTGAGGAGAATGAGAGGAAACCATTTGAATAGTATCCAGACAGAAGAAACAAACTACATCTTTAATTCTTTTTCTAATTCTTGTATTCTGCTTCTGATATCTTTGACAGGGGGAGTAGCATCACAATTCTCACTTTTCTAGTTTTTTATTCTCCTTGAAGGGCTGATCACCCATCACCGTCTTGATATATGTCGGCCAAACATGTGACAGGATATTCAGGTCTATTTTGTTCTCCAATTGCATCATCTACAGCTATCTGTGCTTGTCTTTCTGCTGGGTTGAGCATGCCTGGTTGCCAGACACCCACACAGCCATGCTCTCATTCCCCATCCTTAGCAGGACAGGGGAAGAAATTAGGACAGAAAAGCTTGTGAGTCAAGACAAAGACAGGCAGATCACATGCATGCTGTCACATGCAAAACAGACTCCCCTTGTACAAAATCCATTTAATAATAAGAATAGGATAGTGAGGAACAGAGACAAAAAGATAAATAATTTCCCTCTATCTGTCAGCTCTTCTTCCCAGGCTCACCTGGGGCTGGGCCAGGCAGAAGATGAGTTACAGTGAGTCCACCACCCCTCTGGTCAGCTGGAGTCAGCCACGCAGGCAGTGTCCCTTTCCAACCTCCTGTATATCCCCAGCCTACTCACTTCGAGCAGGTGGGGAAGAGCAAGCACAGCTCAGCAAGAGCTGGAGCACTGGTATGTTCCCAGCACTCTATTGGCTGCAAATTCAGAGTGGAGGGGCTGCTATGAAGAAAGTTAACCCCAGAACTCTATCCCTTCATCCCATTCTTAGAATCATAGAATGGTTTGTGTTGGAAGGCACCTTAAAGATCATCTAGTTCCAGCCCCTTCTGCAGCCAGCAGGAGCATCTTCAGCTAAATCAGGTTGCTCAGAGCTTCATCCAATGTGGCCTTGAACATTTCCAGGGATGGGACATCGACCACTCCTCTGGGAAATCTGTTCCAGTGTTTCACCACCTTTATCATAAAAAAACCCTTTCATTCTTATACCTAATCTGTATCAATCTTCCCTCAGTTTCAAGCCCTTACCTTCTGTCCTGTTGCAACAGGCCCTGCTCAAATGTTTGTCCTCCTCTTTCTTGTGTGGCCCCTTTAAGAACTGAAAGGCCACAATCAGGTCTCCCTGGAACCTTTTCTTTTTCCAGGCTGAACAACCCCATCTGTCTGAGCCTGTCCTCACAGAAGAGGTGCTCCAGCCCTCTGATCATTGTTGTGGCCCTCATCTGGACCCCTTCCAACAGGTCCCTGTCTTCCCTATGCTGAGGACCTCATAGCTGGACACACTACTCCAGGAGGGCTCTCACCAGAGTGGTGTATAGGGGAAGAATCACTTCCTTCCACCTACTGGCCACACTCCTGAGATGGCCCAGGATGTGTATGGTTGGCTTCCTAGGCAGCAAGCACATATAGCTGGCTCATGTCCAGCCTTTCATCCACCAGCACCCCCAAGCCCTTCTCATCCAGTCCCCATTTTATTCACGGTGAAACCCCTTAAGTTCCAAGTATTTGGTTGCTTATATTCCCCTCTTAATTTTGGTTTATGAAATCTTACCTCTTGTGACACCATTAGGTTTCTTAAGGAAATTGTGAAAAATTTAGAGTTTCTGATACCAGTCTCTTGTTACATGCATTTCCTATCTTTAGATTTTTTTTTTTAAATAGTTTTGATCCAATATTCCATTCCCAGGTTCTATTTACATCACAACAGAAATCTAGTTTAATTCTCTCAGGATTATTTTTAATAGCTCTTTGGTTTTCAGTTGCCTCTTTTTAGCTGTCTCCCCTCACAAAGTAAAGAGGTTGTCAATTTCTTACCTCCCCTCATTTGGATTCTGAGTGGTCACCATATCAGAGGTGCTGCACAATATCTTTCATAGCATCCAATAAATTGGTAATCCTTTCCTAATCCAAAAAAAACTACTTACCCATTTGGCACATTGCCTTTGATTAACGTGTTTTATTTGGTCACAACTGCCACATTAAGACGTTATTAAATGTAAAATAAAATGTCTTTAAAAATGTTACTGCTTGTACTCAAAATATTCTCTATTGTTTTAAGAAGAATCTTGCATAGAAGAAAATTTAATTGGGCTTAATTAACTTAACTAATAAAACTGTTTCATATTTAAGCTTGTCTAATATTCAACACAGGATACACTGATGAATAATGTAGCCCAACCCCCTCTGAGGCACAGTCCTTTCATGAGAATCTTTTGGTATAGTGCTTTTCTAGTGTTTCTCTCATCTAAAGGGGTCAGTTAAAGTGTAAACTGATACAGAATTCCAAATTACTCTTTTCCTCTGCTGTTTGAGATTTCTGTTTGAGTTCCTTAACTGCAGTCTGTGGGTTTTTCAGTACATCAGGTCTAAAATGAGGGTTTTTACTCCTGCTGGTATGTATAGCAGTGGTGGGTGAAAGGTCTCTTTTACATAAGTATTTATAAAAATATGAAAGGCCTGTGTTGGCAAGTATTCATTGTCCCAAATAGAGGCTGTACAATCCATCCCCTTTATGTATATGTTAACATTACCCTCATCATCACTGCATCTGACTACTTCATGCTTATCACAATCCATCCCCTTTATGTATATGTTAACATTACCCATCTGCATCTGACTACTTCATGCTTATCACGTTATTTTATTTAACAAAACTTAGAAAGAAGGAACTTAATACTATAAAATTAGAATCATAGAATTCTTTAGGTTGGAAAATATCTTTAAGATCACCCTTAAGTCCAACCGTTAACTCAGCACTTTCACTCCAAAACTAAACCATGTCTTTCTTTAAGTGCCACATTTATGCATCTTTTAATTACCTCCAGGGATGGTGACTTAACCACTTCCCTTGGCAACATTTTCAGTGAAGGGGTGAAATTATTAAAGAGAGGAATGAAGTCAGGTATCAGGGAGAAGTTTCAAGGGAATAATTGAAAATACAGTCAGATGTACCCTGAATACAGCTAAGCAGCTCATTATTGTTTCAAAAGGTCAAGGCTGGATTTGGTTTTATTTCCATATGAAGACTGACTCCTGGGCTGTCCTTGTTCACTTCTGCCTAAGAGCACCTATTTTCTTCAAAGGAAAATCAGCTGAAAATGCCTAAAAAAAAAAAAAAGCTAAACCAAAACTCAAGATTTTACCTGTAGATAGTTAGAAATGTTCTTAAAAGCTGACAGTGTAGGGTGCTAGCTGATTAAGAGAGAACTCTCAGTCTTTGGCTCAAGTGATTTAACAGGAAAACTGGCTGAGCCAAGGCTGAGATCTATCTGCCAGCTCAGGATAAGGAAAAATAAGACCATGTTAGTATAGCTAAAAATCAAATTATGCAGATATCCAATTGTTAGTAATTTTTGCTTTAAAATGATTGCTGTCATAAATCCTGTAAATTCTTATAAAAAATTATAACATGTTATTTTCAGTAGGATTCCAGCAAGAGCTTAGCAGAACATGCAATTTTTTTTCTATATAGACTAGATGATGGATGAGAAGTAGAAATTATTTAGGTTAAATTCACCTTGGCAGCTTTACCATTTACCCAGTGTGATTTTTTCTCTGCCATTGATTAACCCTTTTTTTAATGCAGGTTTTGCATTTATATATGAATATATATATATTTATACATATTTATATATGCATTTATAGATAAACAGAGATGAACAAAGAGCAAATTAGAGTTAATATTTTTATGCGTCTGCAGGGGAAGAAGAATGAAACACTCCATCTTTCATCATAGAAAAATAAAGCTCCAGAAACACAGTGACATGACAAATACTTATATAAAGTTCTTAAAATATACCAGTTAAGACTCCTGCCTTTGACATGTGGATCAAAAGGGTGAGAAAGAAAAGCTAATCAATCATAGTACCATTAGTTCTGTTTCAGAAATAATCAGTGCAAGGTAAATGCAACAAATACTGCCTAGTGGGCTTTTAATGTCCATAAAGTTCCCAAAATCCATGAGGAAGTGACAAGAAAATTAAGCAAATATCTAAGATTTCAGCTGACGAAAACCAGCATTAGGCCTAACTGACTATATGAAGATATTGCAAGTTTCAATGTTTTGGGATGAGTACCTATAAATATGAGAAGATATTCATTGTTAACTAAGGGTTGCCAAGTATAATTTCAGACACAGTAGATAAAATATTTTTCTTTGTTTTTTTTTTTTTTTCCTAAATACCTTTTTCAGGATTTGTATAGTTGATTTTGAATCAGGCATTCAGGCATTAAGTTTGGGGGAAGAGATGGTTCTTTTTGCAGTTGTGAATAAAAATGGAATATGCACTGTGCTACTACATTGTTAGAGATGCAGCTTGGTCTGAAGGGCGATAAAATAGCACATTATTTGAGAGTCTGCCACTGAACTGCTTTGAATCATTTTTTTTGCTGTGAGTATGGACAATGTCACTGTGTCATACTTGATATAACATTAGAAAAATGCTTGTTTCCTTCCTCTTTCAGAATATTAAACTGCTACGCACCATTTCAACATATAATGAGAATCAGTATGTTCCTAGTGATAACATATTGTGTTGGAATTTGGGAGGCCTAGGTCTTACTGCTGACATATGGTGCTTTTTTAAAGTATAATTCAATTTTTTGTTTTCTAAGGTGTTAGTAAACTTTAAAAAGAATGAAATATTACTATAATTCTGTTTCCATGGATTAAAAGTGAATTTCTTTCTCAGTCATTGCTTATCTTATTCCATTTGTGCATGCTTAAAATATGCCCGCACAAATCTTCATACTAATTCTCAAAAGTATCCTTAAGTGATCCTAAAAATTTCCCCATACTGCAGTATGACCCTGGAAATAAAAAAGGTAACATTTTTTAGGGCTCCTGAACTCCCAGCAATAGCAAATTTTTGAATGGTTCCAGTGACTTTCATATTACAGCATGTTTTCACCTACCTTATTTGTATATACTGGAGGATGGAGAAAAACAAGGTGAGCGCCCCTATCTAGCAGATTTATTCTCAGTTTATGCATATGAACAGATGGGCTGTGGCTATGACAGAATGATTAATAAGACATTGCTTTTGTTCATAAAACCAATATTTTCTCAGAGGAAGAGTATACTTAGTGACTGTATTTTCAAAATTCTTATTACTAAAGTAAGGATTAATGATATGATACTGTTAGAGTAATTTGTGCTGTCATCCACTGATATGAAACAGGTATTTTCCAAGGTCTTAGGTGAGGCCCCCACCAACTCAGTGCATGCAAAAAATTTTTTTTTTTCTAGTGGCAGTGGAAAGGTATCTTTCTCCTCTTCTTACGCCTGTGATATCAACTCTTAATCTAGCTCACACATATCATCTAAGGCTTATATCTTCTATCCTATTAATCGCCCTTTAGATATGTTGAAATAGTATGATGAGGAACATCTGTGCTTATTGAAGTTTTTCAGTGTCCATTATGTAGATGTTGACCTTTGCTGGACAACTGGTGCTAACCAAGCCATTCTATTACTTCCCATCCTCAACTGGACAGGCAGAGAAAATTACTTTAAAAAGTGTTTCACTGGAACACCTCTCTGATTATGTGAAAAATCCATATGAAACATGGGTTTTTCATGAGACTAGCGTTGGTCAATTTTTCTTGCCAAGATTTAAACCAAATTTTTTTTTTGGAGTAAAATTAAGTTTTCTAGAAATTTTAATCCATTTTGAAAGCATGCTTTTTCTCCTACTTTCTAATTCTATTTTTCAGTACATCAAACATTTTTATTTCAGTGCAAAATTCTGACAGTGATCAAATTGCTGTTTGCACAGTCAGCATTTGTGAAACTTTCTCCTAAAACTGAAACATTTTCCAATGAGATTTCCATCTATTACGAGTCAGTGGAGAAATGCATAACTGGGCAGCTCTAGAGTTTTAAATGTAAGGCATGGCATTTGGTCCTTTTCCACACAGGTTTGAGTCTATGCCATCTTAGGAATGGCAGCAGACTGTGACGGTTATTTAGCTGAATGTTTTCATTAGATCTGATGGTCTCTTCAGATGTAACATGTTGTGTTCAGTTAACTGCATATTTTGATAGGGATGAATGATACTACTAACCTGAATAGCTCTGCTGATTTTTCATCGTTGTGTTTTAGGGAGAAGTAATGAATAGCAGTCTTCTAACCGAGGAAAGCAATTGCTTTTGGACATTTATAAAAAATCACTTGGAGAGCTGAGAGTGAGATTCCAGAGATGAGAGTACCAAAAACTACTTCACTTATAGCTTATCAACATCTCACTATTGACTCGCTGCTTTTTCAAAAAATCAGTGAAGTAAATCAGTCATTCAAAACACTGCATAGTTTCTAGATATTTGTGTGAGGATGGAAAATTGTTTGAAGCACATGCACATGCATTGGAGGACTCCACTGTTCTGAAGTGGATTTAATAAATTTTAATGGTTTTGTAGGAAGTGAGCAGGAAAGGAAAAAAAGGTTATTGAGGCCCTAGAATTAAATACAGAAGGTTGTGTTTTAGCAGTTGTCAAAGATAACTATGTTAATCACTGAAAATATTTAGAACATGATACCTCTTATTCCATCTTTCATTCACCTTCCTAGCAAGTGATAATTGTTCTTGATCTTCAGATTATCCTAAGAGTTAAGCTCTTTTTATGGCAACCACTTTCCAAAAACATTCTTAGCTCTTAGCAAGCACTTGTGAGGAACTATGTAAAATATATGTGGTGGCTGTGAAAAAAATCCCTCATTGCAACTGCAGCTGTGAAGCTGATAACATACTTCCATAATACAGTACTTAATCTATTTTATACATGGAGCTTTCAGGATAGCATTTATAAATTCTTGAATTTGTCACCCAAAACCTCATCAACTCTTCATGTCTTCAAGACAAATACTATGCTGGTGGGTTCTTTTCTAAATGTTCTATTCTTGCACCACTCTCTGTAGATGCAAAGCTGGGATATGTACCTTCTTTTATACTTAATGAACCTGTTACTGATTTCTTGTTCTTACCTTCCTTCTGGCTTCACAGGACAAACAAAAAGTGACATGACTTTGCTCTTTCAATGATCACATAACTTACTCCTCTGGTGCAACATTTCTATTATGCTGAATTGCTGTCCCTAATAATGTGTTCTCATTTCTTGTGTTCTAGCAGGGACATCACACTGTGTAGTGCAACAAAAACACCTCACTTACAAAATTTTAGTGTTAAGCTTTGTGGCTTTTAAAATGCAACAGAGGGTTGTCTATTAGTGTAAATTTTGAATTTGTTTATTTGTTCTAGGAATAAAAGAATATTGCCTAATGAAGGCAAGAAGAGTTGTTTACATGATTTGAATATGATTCTGCATGATAAAAACAAATTTATTTCTATAACAGAATCTGTTAGAGGGAAATGGGTAACTAAAAATTCTGTAAACCAGGGCACAGTAACAAAAAGTCTTCACAGTTTTAAAATACTGGATTTGAATAAGCATACAAAAAATTAGAATAGGTACAGCTTTGTTCATTGTCATGTTTTCTTAAAATCTCGTCTTTTGACTGTAAGTTACACGTTTATATCTGATGTAATTTCTAATGTACTGATTTTTTGGTCAATCTCCATATTCCAATGCACAGTGTTATCATAAAAACCTGAGGTTTCAGTGATAAATGGAAAGAATTTGTCATTGATTGCAGTATCATAATTCAGAAATTGTTCAACAGAAAGGTATTAGTGTTCTGTAGATATAGGGAAAACAGTTAATTTGGTTTTGTGTCACAGAGTGGATATACATACAGTGACATTGAATTTGTCACTTGTCAGTAGATTTTAATCATTGCAAATGACTTATACAGCAATTGCTACTTAAAAATTTCTAATTGCTAGTTAAAAAAACCCAAAAAACCGAACAAAAATATCTACAGCAAACCACCCCCCCCCCAAGAAAAACAAACTACAAGTTGTGTAATACAAATAAATTTAGGATCAATTTGCACTTTCCTACAGTATATTTTATTTCAATTAATTTTCTATCTATGTGGCTTATTTTGTATTTTGTAAGTTTTCAGTTTGTATCCCCTGGTCACCATTTTATCTTTTTTTTTGTTCTCTGATTTTCCAGTGGATCTCATGTGAAGCTCATGCTTTGTATTTTGTGTCTCATCTCTGTTAGGCTGAGACTTGTGTTATGCAGTTCATTTTAAAGTCCAGATGTTGCAGTCATCCAGATTGACATTTGAAGGACAAGACCATGGGATTAAAATCTTCTTTTTGAGTTTGGAGATGATGGATGTTTTGTTTAGATTTGCCATTGTCTGCCTGTTTAGGCATCCAGTGCTAGAATATGCAAAACTTGGGAACAGTTAAACAATTTAAAGCAAATGTTCATGCCAATGGTACATTTTAACCAACTGGATTTCAGAGCTGTTTCAGAGATTCGTAGAATGACTAGGGTTTTACTAGGCTGGGTGGCTCAAAGTCCCATCCAACCTGGCCTTGAACACTTCCAGGGACTGGACATCCACAGCTTCACTGGGCAACCTGTTCTGGTGCATCACAACCCTCACAGTGAAGAATTTATTCCTAAAATCGACTCTAAACCTACCCTGTTAAAGTTTAAAGCCTTGTCCTCTCCCTACATGCCCTTGTAAAAAGTTCCACTCCATCTTCCTTGTTAGTCTGCTTTAGGTACTGGAAGGCTGCTATAAGAATTTACTATCTACTTGAATTTCCTTCCTGAATCATAAAGGACAACTGAAACATTTTTTCTGACATATTTTGTAGGCCAGTTTTAGCCAAAAGTGGATAAATGCAATAATATTACTGGGAATTATACTTATGATCTGTCATGGTTTAACCCCAGCCAGCAGCAGCTCAATCACTTCCCACCAGTGGGATCAGGGAGAGAATCAGAAGGGTAAAAGGTAGAAAACTCGTGGGTTGAGATAAAGAGGGTATAGTAGGGAGAAAGCAAATGCTGCACACACAAGCAAAGAAAAACAGGGAATTAATTCAACACTTCCCATGGGCAGGCAGGTGTTCAGACATCTCCAGGATGTGTAGTGGTGACTTGGGAAGACAAAAGCCATCACTCTAAAGGTGTTCCCCCCACTACCTCCTTCTTCCCACCACTTTACATTGTCTAAAATATCCCTTTGGTCAGTTTGGGTCACCTGTCCTGGCTGTGTCTCCTCCTAACCTCCCAAACACCCCCAAATTCCTCACCAGCAGGGCAGTGCAAGAAGCAGAGAAGTCCTTGGCTCTGTGTAAGCCCTGCCCAGCAACAACAAAAACATCTCTATATTATCAACCCCTGTGTTCAGCACAAATACAAAACACAGCCCCACACCAGCCACTCTGAAGAATATTAACTCTACCCTGGCTGAAAGCAACACATGATCTTATACTCAGCAGCTGTATCTGTACTGTAAAATTCAGTGATACCAGCAAACACCTCCTTGCTTCACTTACAACTTCAAAGAAAAAAATCCTCCTGATTTTATTTCCTAAAAGTGAGGTGTGGAGAAACTAGAAGAGAAAGACATGCTTTTTTTTTTTTTCTTTATATGACTTCTGAGGCTGGGAACCATTCATCATTCAAAGAGGTGGTGGTAATGGAGTTTGACCAGTGCTTAGAATATTAAAAATGGAATGGAGAAGAAAAGTGTCAGGGAGACACGTTTATCATTATGCCTGAAGTCATACTCCTTCATTCACTGTCTTGGTTAACATAATATTATTTAAAGAAGACATACAAAGAACTCAGAATTGATGAAAAGGTGCAAAAATTGGACATACAATTATACACAACCTAAATCAGTCTATGCAATGCAGGTAAATAACTTAGTTTCTCCCAGTGACTGCATATCAATAAGATTGTTTTGAAATGTTTTGTCATTATTAATATATTAATGGCTTCCCATTAATTCTCTTCAAACAGACAATAAATTTGAAAGGATGTAACACTTTTTTTGGTGTTAATCTCCTAGTTAAAGCTAACATAAAATGGCATTTCAACATTTACTAAAGAGATTTGTTTTTTTGCATACGAACAAAAAGGCTTAAGTTTTTCTGGTTTTCACTAAATCACACTATCCTGTTCCATCTTCTAGGATACAGTCTTCTAGAGAATCAAAAAGGAAAGTGGGAGTATTTGTAGCGATAATGTGAGCTCATAACATCACTCCATTTATTAGTTCGCTGATTCTGCACTGTGCATAAGTAAGTGCTGTGGAAGTGATGCCTGAAGAGGTGGCCACCTAAAAACAGAGACCAGACAAGAATAAGGGAACAAAGGTAGGTATTTATTTGAAGGGCCTTCAAGGTACACCCTGGGCAGGCCAAAGGCTACACCTAAGATGGACCCCAAGTCACAAGTTCTTCACACTTTTATGAGTTTGGTTCATTTGCATATCAAGGTTAATTCTCCAGTTAAAACTTCAGTCAATGATAGAATTTCCCCAAGTTTACCCCATTTATTAAGATGTTAATTTACACATTTTGGGCCTAGGACAATCTGGGTGTCCTTGGAGAGCAATTTTGGAGAGGGTCATTATGTCTAACAAACATGAGAGAACCGCAGCTAACAGGCCACAAGAAACTTCAGAGTTACACACTAGGCAGTACAGGATTTGAAAAATACAAAAGCTAAAACCTAAGGCGTCAGAAGACAAAATCTTCTTGTTAACAATTTAGATTAAAGTTCAAGGACCACACAAAATGGTTCAAGGCAAGTCTACACAGAAAATGATATCATCATTTTGAGGAACTGTTGGTGGACTCTCCGAAAGCAAATACAATAGGTGCTTAGTTACATTAATATCATAAAGAAAAAAAAAAAATTCCCTTTACAGTTGGTATGCATAGACTGAATATTTTTGTACATTTAAACATAGGCTATTAATTCTATTTGAATTATCCTATATATTAGAATTTATTGTTGAACAGATTCATTTCCTTTGGACTAGAGAAACCCCACGTATTTTCTATTAGCAGAATGAATTTCATAGTAAAAAATATATCAAGCATGTATTAACAAAATGTGTGCATTATTTTTTAATAGCAGGTTAATATTTGTTTGTTATCTCAGTTTAAATGATCAAAATTGCACCTTTATTAATTACAGCTCACATTCTATTAACATAAAAGAAATTATAAGTCCACAAACCTTCAGTTTGCACTAGTAGTATGGTCTACCCTTTTAAAGTTATTTTCCTTGAAAAACAAACTAAAAATTCTTTCATAATTGTTCTAGTTATGAAGAGCATTTGCTTAAAGTAGCATTTATGTCAACACTTACTATTTTTTTTCTAATGTTTTCTAGAATTATATATGTACTTCTCTTCTGCCTTCTTCTGTAGGCATCCTTATGGCCCTGTGTGATTTCCAAACATACTGTAAAACAGACCATGTGAAAGACTGTTCTTAACCTCAATAATCTTGTGTTCTAGAAAAGGAAGATGTTATATATCATTTGAAACATTCATTTTATATAAGTAACAAAAACTTTAAAGCTGCACTAATTTATACTGAAAGAAAATGAAAGCTTTAGGCAAAGGATTAACATTTATTTAGTTAGTAAAAATGTAGAAAGTGATACATTAAGCCCTATAACACTGACATATTTTGGAAATAATTTGAATGATCTATTTTCTATATGAAAACATGAAGCAACATATTAATTTCTCATTATGTAAGCCATTCCCTTTAAATAGCAGCAGCTAAAGCATATTAACTTGTTACTTTTATAATGGGGAACCTATGAATATTCCTGAGAAGTCAGATGTGATGTTTTTAAACAGCATGATTCTGGAGGGGAACCTCTAAAAAGGGGGAAGAATGGTTTGCAAGATTAACTGGAGTACTTGTTTCAGAGGATGTTGGTATTTTTTTCCCCCTTTTTTTTTTTAATATTTTTTTCCTTTTTTAATTATCCAGACAAATTAAAATTCAAAGCATTGAACTAGAAGACCCTTGCCAAAACACTGTTGGGACTTAAATATATGCAAACTTTTAAATTTACTATAGATCATTTAAAAAAACACCCCATATGTCTCTCTTATGGGAAATTTTGCAGTCTAATATATCTTTACAAATAAAAGCTTTCTTTAGAATTATTTTATATTGGACCAACTTGAAACAGAGTTTATAGCTTGCAGAATAATGTGTTAAATGTGAAATTCTTTAAATGTGAAACTTAAGGAAGTTTTTGTGGTGTAAACCCCCTAATTGTTATAATGGCTAAATAAGCTGACATAGAAACATATGATGTTTTGTGTATGGGAATGGAATGTTATTTTGATGATATACTTCCTCTTGATAACTGTTTCCAAACCTAAGTACATGTTTAACTCAGCAGTAAATAGAAATGGTGAGCTGAAAACTGCTCTAAGTTCTAAAAACAGTCACCTATTGTAATGAAAATGTAAATAGGGCATATCTATTTATACTATAATTTCAGTGAAAACAGCAGTATTTTTTGTTTCATTAATCTTTCCTTAAATTTTGTCTTCCCTGTGTCATTTGGCTCCTTATGTAATTTTTTTCTCTGTGTTCTAAGACAACCCAATTTTGCCAAGAAATCCTATGTCACATTCCCAGCATGGTGACTAGTACATATAGAGGACTCGACATACTTCTGAAAGTGTGAAATTTAACTACTTTGAGTTTGATCAACCAAAAAAGCATCTTCTTAACTTTAAGTATGTAAATGCTATTACAAGGCATCCCTAGGTAGGTCTGAAGCAAAACCCAGTATTTTAAATGCTATTTTTGGGTCAAGATTCGAGAGAGCACCTTGTGGATGCTTTCTTAAAAAAAAAAAATGCACAGACAAAAAAAAACCAGCACCTCCCCACACACACACTTGCCCCCCAAATGTTTCAAGCCCTGGAATCTTCTTTTCAAAAGTTCTGTGAACTCCAGTCTCAAGTAAAGCTAGATACCGATTTCAGTTAGTTGGGCTCAGAAAGGCTTTTCACATGGTTGTACTGCTTTGAAGAGAATTTAACCTGAGAGAGATTCCTGGGATGCAATGGAGAATATTTAATCAAAATCACAGATAACAAAAAACCCTTTTGCAGAGCAGTCAAGTGATAGTTAAGTACTGAAGTCTATACTTCAGGTACTTAGTATTTAAGTCCTCGCTCTGGTATCATATCATTACCTTACCATCAGGCCTTTCTTCCCTCCCTGTCATCTCTGTTGGATTCAGGGAATAATTTTAGTACAAAGTAGAAACATATGTGGGAGAGACTAAGGCAGTAACCTAGAAATTCCAATGGGTCATGGGAGTAGCATGAGAACTTGCCTTTCAAAGCCTGGCTTGCTGTGTGACAGAGCATTTATGTGAGCTGATGGGCCTTTTTTTAACTTAGACGAGCATTCTAACTCAGGACTTACAGGTTATGGAGTAAAAGAAAATGGTTTGTTATTTTTCTCCACAAAGTTGACAAACTTTTGTCCAAGTGTATGTTGACATCTCAGTTAGTTAGAGGAGGGGTAAGATATTTCTTATCTAGCCTTAAAATATAAATAAGAAAATTCTGGGGAGTGGAATTAAAATGCTGAAATAGCAAAAGGCCTAAAGCACTGTTGAAAGTGTAGTTTTCTGGAAAGCTTCACTTCTGCAGTTGGATCATTCTGATGGATGCTGCTCCACTATTTGTGTTGCTACCTTCTTTCAGGGCTTTAAGTCCTTCATCACTGCTGTTGACATTTGCTGCTTGCTTTCACAACTTGACCAGTTCTTCTTCCTTTGGAATTATCCAGTTCAGAAGAGTATCTCCTGATTTTGGTTTGTAGGTCACATATGTCAAGACATCTGTTCAGGGCATATTGTCAGGACACTCCATGTATCTCCTGGATATATGTGCTCAACCTTAATGTGCTTCCAGCAAATATTAGGGTGATGGAAGTCCTGTTTGAACATCTGGGCTCTGTGTGACTCATGAATAGCATGATCTGTTCCAAAAATTTTTAATAGGAATAATTTAAGGTTTTCAAAAATTATCTCTTTCCAGGTATTACATATCTATTAGGCTATCAAAGCATATTTTTCTATTATTTCTGTTTAATACATACAAAGTCTGGTAGCTGTGCTCTAAGTGGCCTTTGACCACAGTTAATATCGTGCATAAAGGAAGCAATGATAGCTATTTAATTATTCATTCAATTCAGTTTATTGTGACTCACTCTAAAATCTTAGCAAGACCGGCTAGATTTCAGCTGAAAGAATATTAACTGACTGTAATTTTCAGACCAGTGAGTTTAAATAATGAACATTATAAAAGATAAATAGTAATTATTTGATATTCTTTGATATTTTAGCTATTCTAAGTCTGAGCAACCTGTACTTTTTGCAGTATAGGTTTCCTTCTGCAAATTTTTAAAAAAAATAATTGTGAATTAAATGACAAAGAAAAATAATCTCATCTTTGGTTTGTGTCAGATATTTGATTGTTTGGGTGGAGTTTACTATGGCATTCTGTTGTACGACTTTCAAGATCAGAAGAAACTATATTTATGTCCATTTTAATAATCCATAGGAAATGGTCCCAAATAAAAAATAATTTTTTATTGCATCTGATCCAAAAACCATCATTTCTGTTTGGAAATAACTTAAAGTGATGCATATACTACCAAAATATTTCAGTGACAAGATGTTTTGGCCCTCCCTTCAAATCTGGCTAATTAGCTAATTTTAAATAACCTGATTTAAAGTTTTCCTTCCAACTCAGAATGTTCAGTGATTCTGTGAAATTACTTTCTATAATCATACAAAGGATTTGATTTCAGGTTAACTCTTTGTCAGCTATTTACATATATCTGTTTGCCTGCATTCTGCTGTTTTATACTTCGAGTGATCAGTAAACATGAGAAAATTGACTTCTTAAGTCACACATGTAAGTAGGAAAAAGATAAGCTTTCTGTTTGTACATGTGCATGCACTTATACATGAATACACATTTGATACATGAATACCAGTGTGTGTTTTTTACCCACTAAATTTGATAAATTTTTGACTGAAATTATAATTTATAAAGTGTTGCTTAGCTTATTAAAAGTGAGCTGTAGTTATAGCTGGGAATGTTCTCATTTGGTACTTTTGAAATTTAGCTCTTAGCCATACCAATTCTTAAATAAACATACTTGTGTCGACTCCAAGTTACTCCATTTCTACCTGCAGTGCAACAAAGTCAGTTGCTGGATTATACCATACTATTGCTTTATGCTAAAGAATCTCTCAGAAATTACAGGAGGTCTGTTTCACATTGCTACCACTGCAGTCTGAAAAAAAAAAAACCCCAGATTTTAATTTTTATTATATGTTATTATTTGTTGAAAAAATTACATAAGTTGCATGAGAATTCTGTGAAATAATCATATCTATATTACTTATATAGAGTACTGAATGACTTTGGATGACATATATGAGTCAAAATATTCCTAGTATTTTTCAGGGTCATAATGATTTTAATTTACTCTTAGTGTTACCTACATGGAGGTCTCTACTTTCTGTTCTTCCAGTCAATCTTTATATCATATTCACATCCATAATTATAGCCAGTGTACAAGGGTAGTATAAGGATTGATGAACCATCACATAATCTGAAGGATGGGGAAAAAGTTCAATGATCTGTTTCACCATTTCTGATCAGAGAAAAATTAAACTACATGTCATATTTATGCCCTTTCTTCAGCAGATGAAAGGAAGTAGAAGTCACATACAGGAATATGCAAGTGTGAGATACTGTAAATCATTTTGTCATCTACTAATGACCTTTTATGTGAAAAAGTGCAATAACTAAATTTAGATACTTCAATATTGAAATATTCCTCTTGTTTACAGAAAAAACTGCAGAACGGTAGAAAAATATCAAGTCTTTTCCTTTTGCTCTTTCTAGAGCTTCCATTAAAATGACTTTTTAATAGATATATATTTTGAAAGAGCATGTTTAAACCTATTCTCTGTTTCAAAATTCTTATTTTACATACATTATTTACCACCAATAACATTCTGTCCTTTTCATGCAAGTGTAAGAGAGGAAATGAACAGTGGCACGTGATCTTCCACATAATGCACCTTATCAGGGAGGCAGTGAAGTCCCATAAATTACCAAGAATAGTATGAGCAAACCCATGGCAGAGCTGGAAACATAGCTTACATCTCTGCAGGCTCTACACACATGATTCTACAAACACATGGAGGATCTGCTGCTCGTTTGTATAACTCCTCAGTCAGGAACACCACCTCTAAAATCCCAGGCAAGTGTTGTAATAAAGTGTTTTACCCTTTCCTGCAGTAATGTATGGTGGGGATCCTGTTCTATACTCAGTACTTCTTTCATGTGGTGCAAACTTATTTTATTTATACAAGAAATATCTTTAAGAGTTGTGGGGTAAGGAACATGCAGTAGTCTTTCTACACTGACCTAGAGCAGAATAATGATTCTCAACAAGATATGAAGGTGACATCAGTGCAGAGATGCATGGCTGTATCATGCTGTTCTTCACTAATATATTTTCACTGGTTTTTCCTAGCTTATAATCTTCCCTGAAAGGATGAAAAGATGAAGGGATGCTCCAGAGTTTTTCCACAATACTTTTTCTATAGTAACACTACCAGGGGGTTGAATCTGGCCTTATACCTTAGGAGGTATGCTAATTCAGTATTTTTTCACATAAAACAGCCTTCCAAAAAACACACTTATTCTCAATAGAAGGTAGAGTATGACTGATTCAGTCTTTCATGAGCAGCAGAAAATATCTAAAGCATTTAGACATCTCCAAAAGCAGTCAAAAATTATTTTTGCACAAATTTCTTAATTTCCCCAGCATATAAATTTGGCCTTTGGCCCTCTTTCATGTGATGCAATGCAACTAAGTCTGTGTGGGTTCTCTGCTATGGTAAAATTCACTGTTGCTATAGCTTTCATAATAGAGCTATACTCTTACAGATCAGTATTACGGTATTAGCAATTTGCTGAAATGCATTAGTATCCAGTGCAATCTGGACAGTAGATTTGCTGTGCAATTGCAGTCATGTAAATACAAAACTAACTCCCAAACTAATTGCATGCTGTATAACACAAGAACTATCAATCCTTTGACAAAATATATCCACAGTGCTGGTATAACAAAGTTTTGTCTCAGTGGCTACTTTATCCTCCAGGGAATTTTTTTTTTTTCTAAGTGAGCAAGATTGCTGCATCTACTTTTGTAGTATTTGGGGTTAAAACTGTTGAAAGTTCTGTACTGCGATGCAAGGGCATTACTACCATTTATGCTACATTTGGAAGGGAAGAAGTCTCCCTGGGTTTCTCCTGTCTTTTCTAGGCTGGTAGGAGGAAGATAAACTGAGGCCAGACTGCTCCAGAGTCTTCTGGAGAGTAATATGTTGCTCACTTAAGGCAATTGTGGTAGCCTGTTAACCCCCTGATTCTGTGTTGCCATGTTCCCCCTGTTCCCTACCCTAGCTCTGGTCACTCCCTCAGTTTCTCCCTATGGGCTCCTGTACCCCAACCCCACTCAGGGACCGCCCCTGGGCCCCTGACAAAACCATCCCACACCCGGACCACGAGGTCCCTCTCTCTGCCTCCGAGGGTGGTGGGAGAGGATGTGAATAAAGCCATCTTACCACCCTCGTGGGAGACCCTTCTCTACCTCCTTCATCACCACTGCGTTGTAACACTGCTGGCTGCTGGAGCCAGATCGCGGGGCTGTCCGAAATGGACTCCGGGGTGTGACTGATCGCATGGCCCTAGGAAACCCTCGCTGAGCTTTTAGGGAGCAGCAGCCTCCTAGGCAGAGTCCAGCGGTTACAACAGGCAATAAATTAGAATAAAATAACATTTGTGTTCTCCATTTTGAAGCAGATATGACTAAAGTGTGAGGCTCTTTACCTAAAATTCAGCAGAAAGAAGGCAATACTGTGAATTCATGAAAGGAGATTAACTGCTCATAGTGATTTCAACATAAAATGCTCATATTTCAATTTTTGGGAGAAATAAAACTATTCCCTGTACAATTTGGTTTTGCTTTAAAGAGATTTTTGTCTGCATGCTTTTGTTATCTGTAAAAATATGGAGATAGGTTGGTGTTTTGCTGTCTTTTCTATTGAAAGATTTCCATGGATATTTAGATGCAATGCCTTTTCTTGAAAGCAGCAACCTGTGAGTTGAGTGATCTGTTCAAGGTATACAAGTGTATCTGTATGTTTGATCCTGGAAAAGATGTTTTGGCAGTGTGTTGTATAGCAAAGTCTTTCCATCTTTGTGCTATAAAATGAAGCCTGCTGCTCTTGCAGAAGGAAGTTATATACCAATTCACTAATTTATCAGTCTGCATCTTAAAAATTCACTCCCAGTCTTCATCCTATAGTTCCCTGAGGAGAATCTTTCGGAATCTCTCACTTTGGGTTGTTAAACTACATGTCCATGTTGGGATTTTGTATGCTTTGTGCCTATTCCACTGCTAGTTCTCTTGGTCGTGTCATTTATGTACTCACAAAAGATGGACAAGGCTTCCAGAGAGAAGGAATGGCTTTTACTGGAGGCCAGTAGATGAGATCTTGGAATAAGAATTAGGAAAATTCTGTGTGTGCATTCATTCTTCAGAGTTTCAGAGTGTTATATTTACTCTGCAAACAGGTAGCTGGAGATTCTGTATCCTTAGTCATCCATATCCAGGACACAGCTGAAATATATTGTTGCATTCTTCTGGACATTTTTTTTCTCCTAAACATCTCACTTCTGAGTCAAACTGGTCTGACAGTGTTTTTCAGTGTTCCAGTCCTTTTTTGCATTATTGATGCTTCACAGCTTTTTGGTGTCCTATTCAATTGCCAGGATATTTGGGCTTTTTTTTTGTTAAGGCATTCTGCCATGTCAGCTGACGTGTGACCTGTGACTAACAGGTTGTCCAGATGCTGGTGTAAGAACAGTTGGTTCTATTTGTTTTTTCTTGCTTCACAGTTACTTTTTCTGTGCTGAAAAGAGAAAATCTAATGTTTACACAGCATTACAAAGATACTGTGACTACATGGTGCTGAGACTGAACTAATTTATCTTGAGAAAGACTTACTAACCGTTCCTGTGCCAGGCTAAAGTATATGTTCTGCTTTCTGGGTTCAAAGCAGTACTGTGCTCTTTTGTGCTCATCTGTGGGATATAACTCGAAGTATCTGCGATGTTCTTCATCCATATGATGTGATCCATAAAGACATAGGTCCATAAGTCAATCTTCAGGACACTTGACTTGGAAATAAATACAGAAAATATTCTAGTTATTGAGCAGTCCTAAAATGTGTATTATATCTTCAGTATCATAAGATAAATGAAGCCACTTCCTGGCACCCACATTGTTTGCATTTCTAAAAGCAGTAGATCTGCAAACAGCCTAAGATTAAACTCAGGAGGGGGCAAAGGCAGCAGAGTGGTAAAAACAACACTTTTGACAGGCTGTCAGGTTATTTTCCTCTCTAGGACTATGAAGTCAGTTTATGCCAGAAGGTGCTACTTTTTTGGCAGTGTTTTGCAGCA
Organism: Corvus brachyrhynchos; assembly: GCF_000691975.1. Taxonomy (NCBI): domain Eukaryota; kingdom Metazoa; phylum Chordata; class Aves; order Passeriformes; family Corvidae; genus Corvus; species Corvus brachyrhynchos. The sequence continues at coordinate 5,139,009 of NW_008238983.1, read as the reverse complement.
TGAGTTTCATTTCATTGATGATGAAATGAAGAAGTTGTTCATGTTTCCGTAGAAACAATTACATAAGATGTTAGTAGGATACTGGCCCTCAGAGCTTTTTGTTTATCTGTTTGTTTCCCAAATTAAAGTAGCATGTTTCTAATCACACTCACCTGGTTGTGCAAGCCTGAGTTTATCCCCAGTAGAAAATTAAGCCCTCTTTGTCATTCAGATTGGACAGGTTCATTATAACTTTTGTTTTAGCTTGGTGGCTTCTATCTTTTACTAGAATTTAGCTGACTGGACAGTTTTTGGTTGAATGCTTATCTTTTATCTCTAAACAAAAGCATGTTTTCCTCAAGTGTCCAAGCCAGATCAGAAGGAAAAGGCAACATATTCAAAATGGCAAAAATCACATTAAAAAACATATATTGCTTTACATATTTTGGTTTTCATTGTCTGATGATTGAAGGCTGCTGTTCCAGTTAATGTTTTGACAGTGAGTTTTTGTGGTTGTTGTTTGTTTCTCTGTCTTTCAATATTCACCTATTTATTTATTCCAATATTGTGTATCATACAGATCTGTGGTGTAAATCCATTGACTTCAACCCTTATTCTGCTGGACAGTATATGGAGAAAAGTGCAGATGGCTGATTTTATCTGCTCTAACTGGTTGTTAGAGAATGCAGTTTCAATCTTTCATTAGCAGGGAGAAAATTTTTTTTTATTTATTTCCATGCACACACACACACACAGACATGATTTCAGGGAGGAAAATAAAATAGCCCAGCAAAAACTCAACAGATCTCAGAATGCTTTAACCTCTTTTTGTTGTCATTTTGTTGAATATACAGCAAATCTTACAGAGTATCACAGTTGTCTATGTTTCTCCTTCATTTAATCCCATAAACTTAATATATTGCATGAAGAAAGGAAACTACCTTGGATTTACTCAGAAATTCCAGAGAATAAAATTTAACTAAAATTGAAACTTAGAAATGAAATGGAATATTGATCCATTTCATATTAGATAAATACAGTCAATATTTATCAAACAAAAGCCTTTTATTCACTTAAATACAGTGTTCTAAAAACCCTGTAGATTTCCCTGACCTGAATAATTGCTAAATTATTCACTATATACTGTATTTCAATTATTTTTTAAAATCTAATTACCAGAAAACCATTGGAAACCCTTTTAAAATCTTCTCCTAAGCAGAGAGGAAATGAGAACTTTAAAATTTAGAGTTTTTACTTTTTATGAATGAGGTGTACTTTTGAGCCTTTTATTATGGTTATTCTTCCATCTTTTCTTCCTTTTAGCATTGGAGAAGTTTGGAAACAGAGTAGGAAAAATATCAGCATGGAAGAATAATTGTTTTGTTACTCTTTCTGGAATATATGGGGAGGCTAATATGAAAACAACAACAACAACAACAACAAAAACAACAAAATAGTTGATTTTGAGGCATTCATAGTGGGAGAGGAAAAAAGATGACACACTGAATTCTTTAACAAGCTTCTTTCTTTTAACTTTCCACCAGATTTGGGTCTAACCAGTTTTTTGTCATAAACACTATTTATATTTCAATGTTGTAAGTATAGCAGAAGCAAAATCTGGGGAAAAAACTAGCAATGATTTATCTAGCTTGGGTTTTTTATGTCTGTTATTATGTAACTCTCTTTTGCTATGAGCAGAAATGATACAATTAAAACCTTTTCAGATTTTTAGCAAGAAATTAGGTACAGAAATATTAAAATGTAGTATCTTTTCTAATCTGTATTATAGTGGAGAGTTTGAACAATTATTGCTCAGCTTTTGCAGTACTTTATCCTCTCTGCATTACAGTAAGAACCAATTACTACCTGAGATGTGGTATAAGGAGGTAAGATTCAATGAAACATGGGGAAAAGTGAAATCCCAGAGATCTGAAAAGTAGGAAAGTGACATCTCAGAAATTAAGTTCTTGGTCTAAAAACTGAGCATAAATTATCCACTACAGAAGTCAGGTGACTTCCTGATCAATCTGCAATGGGTTTAAGGTCATGCAGGGAGTTTGTTCCATTACCAGGCATTGAGACTTGATCTGTCCCATCCAACATGTGCAAGAGAAACAGTTCATCCTATTTTGGTCTTTTCCTTCTCTCCCTTTTCTACCAGCTCAAGCTGTCCACCTCTCTTTTCTTTGCAAAGAAGTAGTGAGCATTTCTCTCATTCTTCTTTCCATTCTCTCTACAATTTCCCATCTTTTAAAATGGAAGTTTTAACTCTAAGTTAATGTAGTTACATCAGAAATTTCATTTAAGAGCCCTGATATACTGTGTAGGATTGGAATGGGCATGATTATATTTCTTCAAAACATAGTTATTTGCTGCTGGCCCGTGCCAGCAATCTGTTGCCCCAGTCTTTTTCACTATTGATTGTACTGTGAAGTGTATTTTGAAGAGACAGGAGCAAATCTATGTGAAATACTTCAGCTTTTAGATTTTTTTCAAGAGGTCCTTTTATGAACTTTATATGAGACTTGATAGTTCATTCCTGTGTCTTAAAATCTAAGAGGTTTATAGATGTTAATGCAAACTGAGCATAATTCAAAAAGCTAATAGGGCATATTGGCATTTGCTTATTCTTCCACTTGAAAATGATCCATGTAAAAAAAGTATTTTATGATTCCTAACACTAATGTATTACTTCTTTGTAGAAAAAATATAAACCAAAACACAATGCTTTCTATTTGTAATTTTTTAAGTGTGCATTTCTATAGGAATGAGGACTACAGCCGTGAGATAAGTGGTGATGGGATTTCCGTAGGCATGATGGCATGCTGAGGGGATGACAGATTATCAGGCAGAGGACAGATGACCCTTCTTGCTGCAATAAACCAGGTGGAAGAGGGAGTCAGAGTTCTGTTCCACCCTTGCATTAAGACCCACAGTCTTTGTAATCTCTATGTAAATTCCAGTATCCTTCATTACATATAAGTAGATTCCCCACCACCATATTTATGGTGGCAGTAACAGAATATTTGAGTCATCAATTTCTCCCAAATGTACAAATTGGCATTTGAAATCCTCAGTGATAGAAAATGAGAATACAACCACCTTGTAGAAAAGTCAACAGGCTTGCTCCTCTTTCCTTCCCAAAGCAGGGGTGCCTCTTTTCTTAGATTTTTGTCTCCAACTGTATCAGATTATACCCAGGAGCACATGTACGTAGTGCTACACTTTTACTTAGCAGGTCTAGTGAATTTTTCACTGGCAGACTAAAAGAATTTATATCTGTTTCTCCAATAAATTTCTCTATTTGTGAATTTGTAATCACGAATGAGACGAGACTTATAATGTAACCCACACTATGCACCTGGGGTCCTACTGAACAGAACCAGTCTTATAATTCCAAATTGGTTCTAATTGGAAATTAAGCCCAGCAGCACCCAGCACCTCTAATCTCCGAGGACCAGCTGGAATGTAAGGGGGTTTATTTTCTGTCAGATTTCCAGAATCTTAATGCAACAATTTCCCACTTAACCCAATTAAAAAAAAGAAAAAAATAAGAAGAAAACTGGAGTTTTAAATTTAAATTTACATAATTTTCTGTTGATGAAAGGAAACCAGAAGATAAGGATAGATGGAAAATTGCATTGCTCTTAAACAAAAACATTAAGTCTAATATCCTGTTAAGTCTCCATTATACTCTGCTGTTTGTAAAACTTAGAAGGGAAATAAAAAGTAGGAAAAGTCTAATGCCCCTTTTGATGTGGGTAGTTAACATAAGAAGTCATTTCAGTGGTTTTAAAAGGTCATATTTTACTACTGTCACTAAAACGTCATTCATATTAAAGTGGTTATTATGGAGATCCTCAGAGAGAATATTTTGGACACAGAAATAAAGACATTTAAGTTCCTCAAACACCTTTAATCCTTTAATTTGATTTACAGCAATTAAACTTTCAGAGTCTCTTTAAGTCTCACTGTTGAAGGATCATACTATTGATTTCTTTACTTTCTGTTCAGTGGGAAAGTCTTTGTAATTTGATTTAGTGTTAAGATTTCCAAGATTCCCAGGCTTGAAAGCAACTAGCAATTCATTGTCTCTCCTTAATGTCTCTCTAGCAGTGACACTAGAGTGGCAGGTTTTAGTCATTTGCTTTCTCAAGATTTGGAGGTTAGGATTTTAAGACTTAGATTACCCTTGCTCACAGGACAGGAATTTTTGAAGGTATAATCAGTGTGGTCCTGAGATGTACTGCAGTTTTTCTTCAAGTAATTTTATTTCTGATTTCAGTTGCAAAGACAGCTCGTGATTGCTCTAGCATGATACTTAAATTATTGTTAACAATCCAGTAATGCAGGCATGGGAATACTACAGCCTGAGAGGGAAAATGAAGACTTAAACTCATCCTGACATTATTAGAAAAACTTTGTGGAGTAGTGGAAAGAATAACTAAAAGCACTAAGATACAAAAGGAAAATCCCTTTTGTCTTCACTGTCTGAACAATTTGATTAGCTGGTAGGTTTTGTTTTGCATTTTGTGATGTATATCTTTAATTGGTGGCTATAGGTTAACACGGCAATGGTGTATTCCATGACTTACAGATTTTCTGTATAAATTGCATCATTCTTTTCAATATTGCCGCACACAGAGGAACAGTTCCTTGCAAACAAGTAGCAGAAGTCTCTGATAGAATAGCATAGTCAGGAGAATTAGATTTAAATGCTACCTGATATCCTTGGTGAATATCCATTAGTTGTTGAAACATACCTCTACCAAAATACTGAGATATTCATATTATATTAAGGAATTGGCAACCAGTTTGGCTAGCTGATATTCACAAGCAGCTTCTCTTGGAAACTGAGGAATTTTCTTGCTCTGAGTGTGAGGAATTTTATGAGGCTGGTTGCGGGTTTAACACATTCTGGTATTGCACCTTGCATCAGCTCAATTACTATTTATATGAATTGAAAAATGAAAGACAAATTTGTATAATGATTAATTCTGTTAGTAAGAAAATAACTTGGAAAATTAAGGTTCTTTCTCATCCAACTTTTTGATCCTTACACTTCTGGGGGACTGCTACACTCAGCATTTGGAGAAAGTTCATTAATGCTGACATTTCCTGTCAAGATTTTTTAAATCAGTTTGTAAATATTAATATTCTTTTAAATTAAATTGGTGGAAGAAATTTTAAATGTATAAAAGATATCCGCTCTAGTTGCAGACTTATCAGAAGCTCTAAAAATAGGGCAGCAAGATGTGTTCCTATGGGAGCAGCGTAGAGCCTTAGCTGCCACTTAAGATGCCCACACAAATCATGACTTGACCTCTACAAATCAGATGCATGCCTTCCTTTTCGTAACCACAGTTGTCATTTTGTAGTTAAGTTCATGCTTAACCTCTGGTATATCCTGTCACTTCTTTTGCTGGGAAGGTGGAATATAAATTTTGAAATGTGAATCAGCATAATGGGAAGTTGCTCAAAATATTGCATTAATACTCTGCAATTGCATTCTAAAAGTTTTACTGACCTTGGGGAATGCAAGTGAAAAATCATTTCCACAGAAATTGAACATGTATTTTCTAGGAACCTGTAGATAAACCTTATGAGCCTTTGAGAACTTATTAGATGGGCACAGCTTTCTCATTTTTGAGCTTTATCATCTAGCTGAAGCACTTTGAAGTAGTTTTACAGATTTGTGTAGCAGAGAAAAGTCAATTACAGCCTTGAATTTATTAGCAGTTGGAAACTGATACATTACCAGATAAATTAGGAGACCCCCAAATTCCTAACTCTTTATTGCAAAGCCAGAAATGCTCAGCAAATATGTCTGTCTAAATTTATTCCATTAGTTTGCATTGCTTTTTATGTTATTTTGTCCAAGTTATGAAGATTAAAAAATAGATATTAACTAAATGCAGATGAAATGTACATTGTTGTGGGGAAACTACTCAGTTGTCCATAAGTAGCAGAATATACTTTTAATATTTTAAGTATATGTTACTTAATACTGATAAGCTAATAAACATAGTCTTAGGACATACTTAGGACATAATGATGCTAAACTTATCTTCAGACAAGCTGTTACATCTGCACAAAACAGAGCATTGCACTTCTGCACAGATCTACTACTTTTGGATCCAGAGCCAAGGTCTAGTACTGCCCCCTTACTTCACTGGACCTATGTACCAGGTTTGTGTGGTCAGGTTTGGGTAGTAGAGGGGCTACAGGGGTGGCTCTGTGGGATGGTGCCAGAAGCTTACCTCTGTCTGAGAGGGCCAATGTCAGCCTGCTCCAGGTCAGACCCACCACTGGCCATGGGCAAGTCCATCAGCAGCAATGGTGGCGACACTGGGACAGCATATTTTAGATAG
>NW_008238983.1:5059310-5132609 GCF_000691975.1 Corvus brachyrhynchos | reverse complement strand
GACTGCAAATGAAGGGAGAGGAGTGAAAATATGTGGGACAAACAACTTTGTAGGTATCAAGGGCAGTGGAGGAGGTAAGAGGTGCTCCAGATGCCAGAGCTGAGATTCTCCTGCAGCCCATGGTGCAGACCATGGTGAAGCAGCTGTGCCCCTGCAGCTCATGGAGGTCCATGGGGGAGCAGACATCCACCTACAACCCATGGAAAATCCCAAGCCAGAATGGGTGGATGCTCAAAGAAAACTGTGACCATGTATGAAGCTGAGCTAGAGCAGGCTCCTGGCAGGATCCATGGACCCATGGACAGAGGAGCCCATGCTGAGCCAGGTTTTCTAGCAGGACTTGTGACCCCGTGGGGGGGCCCATGCAAAAGCAGGCCTGAAGGACTGCACCCTTGGAAGGGACCAACACTGCTGTAGCCCATGGGAAGGACTCACATGGGAGAAGTTCATGGAATACTCTCTCCAATGGGAGGTGCCCCATGTTGGAACAGGGGAAGAGTGTGAGAAGTCCTCCCTCCCCCTGAACAGGTGGCAGAGACAACTTGTGATGACCTGACCAAAACCCCAATCCCACAACCTACTGTGCCTCTGTGGGAGAGGAGGTAGAGAATTCAGGAACACAGTTAAATCTGGTAAGAAAGTAGATGTGGGGAGAAGACGTTTTAAGATTTTGATTTTGTTTCTCATAACCCTACTCTGATTTGATTGGTAATAAATGTCATTAATTTCCTCAAATCAAGTCTGTTTTGCCCATGATGGTAATTGGTGAGTGATCTCTCCCTCTCCTTATCTTGACCCACAGGTCTTTTGTTATACTTTTTCTCCCCTGTCTAGCTGATCCAGCCACGATCAATAACCCTCAAAAAACTGAAAATTATATGGCACTACTGCTTTGAGTCCCAAAACAGTATCAATTAAACTTGAATTTGTACATATATGAAAATAATCCTCTGAATAATAATAATAAAAAATCCCTGCTGTATCAACAGTGCTGGACTTCTTTCATCAAGACACTCCTCAGTTATAGGGTGGAAACAAGTTTGGTTTGATAACCAGCTTGTTCTCACTTGCTTTTGAAGTCTCAGGTTCCTAATTATCAGTGCACAGCATGCTTCCATGTGCAATGACTGAGAAAAACAAGAGCCTCCTCATACACTAAAGAGTATCTATATTTTTTATTTCTCCTCTGTTGCAGGTATTTACACTTTATTTCATGTTATTGATCATGAAAAATTAATTCCTTTAAAGATTTTTCTAAATGCCATTTTCCATTCTGATTCATTATCTTCCCTAGGAAATCAAAACCAAAACCTATTTCTACTCAGTAATTCCACAGAGTGAGAAAATGGTGCCTTTTTCAAAGTCAGGGAAATATTCTATTTAAGAAGTCAAGGGTGATTCTAGTTTATATGCAGGATGAATAATATGAACTAGTTCTTTATAAGTGGAAAAGTACAATGAAGTTTAAAACAAACAGAACTCAGACTTATGGTATGTTACAGTGCCAGATGCTGCAGTGAAATGAGAAGGTATAACTGGAGAGCTACTCCAGCTATTCAAACAGATAAATTCCAGATTTACTGGCAGTACTGTCAGCTGGATCTGACTCTGGGTTCCTTCATTAATATGTATCCTTGGCAAGGAGACCTTCTAAAGTACTGTGATAAGAGATTTTGTCTCAACATGTACCTTGCATGCTCAGGGAGCCTATAATTACATTGCAAAACCAAGCATCTTCACATTTCAGTTCTATGGTGTTTGTTTCTTTGGTGAATTTCACTTGGCAGTTTTCTGGCAAAAATTAAAAATAAGAAATCACAGTTGAGGTGTAACTAAAAAGAACTGGATTCTGCATTGAATTAATAGTTATAAATAAATGTAGATTATTTTTATAATGGTAGACTTTTTTTAATCTTTGCATTTAAATGATAGAATGAGCATTAACTACTTCAAATCCTTTCTACTCATGTCTCCTGACGTGTCCTAGAACACCCTTAGAGAGTCACAAGTCTTGCTTGTGATCCACGGTTCATCCATCATAACATTATTATATTATCAGTGTTAAAACTGTAAAATTTAGAAAACTTGTCTTCCTTTCACACTTTAAGAACCATGTTTGTACAAACATTCCAGCTAGAATCAGAGGTCTCAGAAAAGAATAACCAGAAAATATTCAGATACACTTCTTACCAGTTGTCTATATAGACCAAAGGAGGAAAGAGAGATCATAAGGCCTGGAACAAATGAAGGCATATAGATGGGAGGACAAGTGTGAGATTAGTGCTGTAATTAAAGCATTCAAAGATTCTTGCTGTATTACCCATGAGAAAACAGTGTGAAAAGTGGCTGGGTGGAACACCCAGAGAGCTCAGTTGTAAATGTAAGGGTCTGCAACATTAGCACTTTCTTTCAAAATGTCAATACGTGTAGCCTTTACATCAATTTAAACCCTGGTACCCCTCCATCGCATGAGATAAGCCCAGTGTTATGCCTTGAAAAACACTAACTAATTGCATTGAAGTACTTACCTTTTATAATAAGTGATTACAAAATTTTCTTGCATAATTTTCTCCTTCTGTGCCTTACAAAAAATGGGTGAGTTTGTAAAGGCTTTTTTTAATGCCAGAAGTGTTGCCTGTTGATCTTGTTTTTGTGTTCATCAGAAAGCAGAAGAGATTCATGAGACTTAGGTTGCATGCCAGCATATTATCCTCTTCCTGCCTCTTTTTTTTTTTTCTTATGGAATGTTGCCAAAGATGTGCAGTATTGTTTCCACTTACTCTTGTGTTTTCAGCAGGCAAGAATTCAAATTTAAACAAAAGAAAGCACAGAGTAAATGGAAAATCACATATAATACCTGGAGGAGAAAGCACAGAATGCCTTTATTCTGTGCCACAAAAATTACGTGAGACAACATCAGCTGTAGTGTTCAGAAAGACTAGCTTAGACACTTAAAATTGTCGCACTAGTTTAAAGATAACAATTTTACAGCTGTCTACAGAATATAACTTGTATATCAGCCTCTTATGATGTTATTGTTCTATCCTTCCATAGAATCTCCACCAATAACAAATGCAATAAAATAGAGTTCTGTTTAATGGAAGAACCAAAAGGTTGGAAGAGAAAAAAAATCATCTTTGTAGAGCCTTAGATAAAGGAGGCATTTACTTTTAGGTTTCCCAAGATGCATTTGTGTGTAAAGAATTTCAGTGATGGATAGACCTTGTTCTGACATACAGGAAAATACAACATTTTTATGACTGAAATTAAAGTTGCAAGGTTTTCCACCCTGTCTCCCCCAATTTTCTGTGTTTTTTTACATGCAGTGAAAGGAAATACTGTAAAATATCTTTATACAGTTTGGTCATGATTTGCTCATAGTGAAGCTAAATTCTTTCAAACTGTTTAAGAGTTTTTTTGCAGCACAAATATAAAACTCAGACTACAACCCTCTTAGTGATACTCATTGGTGGTATAAACATTATATTGAGAGTGGAATAAAGTTAAGTGAAGCTTGTTAGTTATGTTGGGTCTGGAAAGGCAGCAAGAAAGCCAGAAGTACATAGCTGTCAAGCTGCCAAGAGAATGGATTCAGGCTCTTCTTGGTGGTGCCAAGTAATAGGATAAGAGGCAATGGGCAGATATTGATGCACAGGGAGCTCCACCTGAATATGAGGAAGAACTTTTTTACTGTGTGTGCGAACAAGTGCTGGAGCAGATTGCCCAGAGAGGTTGTGGAGTCTCCCTCCCTGGAGATATTCACGAACAGTCTGGAGGCAATCCTGGTTTTGCAGCATCTCTGTCTGTGGAGATACTGAAAACCTACCTGGACAAAGACCTGGAAAACCTGCTGTAGCTGACCCTGCTTGAGCAGCAGGATTTGACTGGGTTACCTCAAGAAGTCCTTTCCACCGTATATAATTCTGTGATTTTTTGTAAATAAATACAAACATATATTAATTATTTTAATAAATTTCTTATATAAGGTACAGCATTGATTTGTACTGTCAGAACTGTAAGCAATCCTTAAAAAAAAAAATAAAATTCCTGCCAGGATAATTGAGACAAAGTTGTTAAATCATATGACACAACTACCTGCAGCAAAAACATTCTAAAAAATATTTTTTCCCCCTCTCATAGTGTGCTACTAGATTTTTGGTATTAGGAACTTGTAACCATTTTGTTTCATTATAAAATTTGTAGTCTTTCATTATAATTTGCATAGTCTACTTCAGTCTGTTCTGTGGAACAAAACCTTTCTGTGGTGTTACCAAAAATTTGTGTCCACAGTTACAAATGATTGAACAGACTGATGTTTCCAATTATCATTTTTGATTACATATTTTTCCTGCAGAGTCTTATTGATCTTTTTTCTCTTGGCACTTGCATACTCTATCTTTGGAATGGCACAGATTTCTTTTTTTTTTTTTTTTCCCCACACAGATATTCCTACTAGGACAAATAAAGGAAAATGGATACTGAGAAAGATTAACTTATTTATATTGCTCACTGCATTCTGAGTTGTCTACCACAGAAAACAAGCTGAATCACAAATACAGTGCATGCTGCAGAACGGGATTACACTTTTGGGTTTTTGTACCATACTTTGAAAATGGTAAGGGTTTATTCATATTATAAATATATTTTTATTAAGATAAATCTCACAAAGGTGGTCTCCAGTTGCACAATCTGAATACTCCTAAGAGAAACTTCCTCTATGCAGTTTGCATTTGCTTCTGAGAAAATACAAGTAGTGCATTTTTGGCAAAAAATGAATTCCAGGTGCAGTTCTATGAAGTTAATTTGGGGAAAATTCGTTTGAGAATAAGAAATTTTGGATGCCTGGTAGATGACTGGTTTATGTTTATGTGATGACTGACAAGAGAAAGATGGGAAATTAATTTCTGGCAGGAAGAAAATGCAGATTGCAAACATTTATTAGAGCATTTTTTAATTATTAGAGTGAGGAGGGCATGTAGAAAGGAATTTCTGCCTAACAAAGCCTGTATGGTGCCAGGCAAAATTGTGCTGTTGGCAGAACTAAACTAGAGCATTTATTATGTGGGATACTATGATCAAAGCTTTCATTTCGTATGATAGTTATAATTTTAAATACTTGAGGGGTTTTTGTTTGTTTTTTTTTCAATACAAACTGACATTACATGAGAAAAGAAGAAAGAAACTGTAGTCTTAGTTATGATGTTAAACTAGTCTACAGGTATAAGATAATTTTGAAGTTGCATACCTATTGCAAATAGCATCATGTTTTTATTGTGATAGGATAATTTGGCTTTACATAGTTAAGAGAGAAAGGATCTGAGTGTTTTTCACCCCATTAATAGTCCCCATTTTATTTTTCTTTCTGTTCTTGAGAGCTGTTTTCATGTGGAGTGAAAACACTGTTTTCATGAAACAACGTTGTACTTTTAATAACAGCCATTTAGACAGATTCATACTTCTTGCTGTGCACAAATGGCTCAGCAGTGTCACTTCAGGACAGCATATACTAAGGGTTGTGTGGAATCACATCATCCTTTATGGGGCAGAAAAGGCTTTATGGCTGCAAACATCTACTACACTGCAGGGATTTGTTTAGTGTCTCACCAGCATCATTAGTCAATTCACAGGAAAGAGGTAGAGCCCAGGCCCAGTATCCTGCTGGTACATAATTTTGGAATTACTGGGGAAACTGAGAAAAAATTATTTGTGCAATGGTGTCACTTATTGCAGCTAAAGCTGGAAGAGACTCTTTTCAGGCCAACTTTGTGGCTAAGCACAATCTAGCCTGAAGAATGTGGTTTTGATGACCTGAAGAAAGAAGTAATGATTCTGAGCAGAGAATTTGTTCAGGTGATAAGGTCAGTATTAAAGCATGCTCTAAGATCCTAAGTAGCCATGCATTTCACCCACATCATGTTTGGAAGGGCTAAGCTAAGGATGGTTACCCATTTAAATCAGAGGTTCAAATCATGGTAAAATGGGAGACGCAGAAACTAGATTTCTCAACTGTCAGTATAAAAGTGAGAAGGAGACTGAAGAGAAAAATACAAATATATTTTAAACTTTTTCAAAGGGGATTATTATATCCTTAGGTTAAAGGGAGAGAAGTGTTTTTTTGGTGTATCCCTGTGGTTTGTTTTCAAAGATGCATTGTATCAATAACAAAAGCATTCACCTAAAATTCCTTAGAAAACTCATTTCAACCATTCTCAAGATCAGATTGTATCATTATTTTTCAAAACAGAGTGTCTAGAAATGCATGGAAGTTTTTAATGCCTGGGTGCCTGCTCGGATTGCTTTCTTACTGTGGAAGAATAAAAGTAAATGTGTAAATCCCCTAGTTCTGAAAAAATGCTGTCTTCTATTTTCACCAGATGTAGCAACCCATGCACTGTGTTACAGGACAATGCTAAAAACTCTTCACTCAGGAATGGAAACATAAATAACATTAGATGATAGTGACCAGTATTGGATAACTTGGTGACAGTTTTAAACATTGAAGAAATGATGAAGTATATTTGACAAAATTCACTCAGTGCTTTTGTCACTTACAGTATTCCTTCACTACTCTCTGCCTGAGTTTCTAATGATTTAATAAGCAGGTTGATTTTCATCTTTTGCCTCCTGAAGTAGGTCCTTATCAGCTGTGCTTCTTGAAAAGTCAATGGAATTAGAAAAGCTCACAGCAAAGCAAAACAATCTCTTTTCTTCCTTATTTCATAGAAATGAAATGTGCAAGGAACTTTTAAGTGTTCTTCCAGGAAGCTCTTTTCTTAGCTAAGAAATATTTATGGAAAATATTCATAAGGCAATAAGCTCTTACTGCAATATATAGTAATGAGGATGAGGAAAGATAACTGAAGATGTATTTGGTTAAGCTAAATAGACAAAACAATAGACAAATCATTGTGTGCCCAGAAGGCTTGAGATGGAAAGCACTTAGAGAAAAAAAGTAACCCCACAACTTCTAATGATTCAAAGCAGCACTGACTTTAATTAATGTCACAACTGAACACAACAGTGTAAAACCAAATGGACATCTTGTGGAAAAAAAGGCTCCTTTATTTTGTCCTCGGTATTGTTTGGCATGACCTAGACCTGCTTATTAAGTTCTTTATTGCTTCTTGCACAGGCAGATGTAGGTAGTTCCCCCCACATTTGTCTGCTTTCAGTTTGAAAGAAGGACAAGTTATGCGGGGAGCCACTTGTGCTGCTTTTCCTTTCTTCCTGGAAGGGTCAAGTGGATGGGGTGTGCAAAGAACAGAAAAGGTCTACTCTTTCTAACTTGCTGGATAACAAGTCTTATGTAACACTTCAGAAGACAACACTGCAAATGGAACCCCTGCAAATATTGGTGAATGTTTTACATGGCAAAATGATGGAATGTTTCTTGCTGGGATGTGATTTCTACACTACTTTTTCTCGTATACTTTAAACACAAATACTGCAAAATGACCTTGGTGTCACAGCCAGTTATGTGAACAGGGTTCAGGATTCACCACAGGCCAGAGTACAAATCTGTAACTAGAGTAGAAATACATTAGGGGTCTTATAAAATACAATTTTTGATTACTTAATAGAAAAGATCCTATATAATGCTTAACACTCCTTCAGTTCTCAGGAATCAGTTTAGCTCAATTGTAAGAGTTTAAGTATTTCTAAGCCATTTTTTGCTTTTGATCTAAACACTTTACAGAAAAGATTTAATGGTGCAACATTTGTTAATGTTAATTAATTTGTAAATGTTGCACACCTAGTGTGCAACAAATATTAATGGCTATACTAAATTATTGTACTTAGAGCACTTAAATTGCTACACAACTGTGGCTTAGGAAAAGAGAAGAAGGGTTGAAAGATGGTGCAAAAAACAGAGAAAGTCATAAACTGGCTGAATTTGAGACAGAAGATACATGTGGTATAATTTCACAAATTAATGTTCATTTAGAATTTTGTTTCTCTACTGTTTTACAGGTAAATTATCCCTTTTCTATTTATCTTCTTTTTCTTCCACAATCCTTTGTCTTTTGGACTTTGCATTCTCAGATAGTTACTGTATACAGACTTTCTTCATTCTATTTCTGGCTGCAGATTTGGTGCCCTGATAGAACAACTGTTCAGAAAGCTGCCTTTAACAGGATGGTGGAGGAAGGGTGAGGTGCTCTGTCTGCATACCTGTGCATTCAATCATGTATTTGTGGAAATTTTAATGGGAATGATTAGGGGGTATTATACCAGTACTCAGCCTAAAAAATTAAAAAAAAAAAAAAAATTAAAAAAAAAAAAAAGGTGAAGAATATGGACTTGGTTTGTTTTACTTGCCTTTACAGCCTGGGATTTGGGTCTGGGACAAAGCTCACCCCTTGAGTTATGGCCAGGCTCACTGAGCAATAAATCTGTTATGAGGACAGGGAGATGAACAATGGGAAGAAGAAAGAGATCAGGGTGTGTCTCAGTATGTGCGTAAAACCCCAAAATGCTTCAATTTGCATTTCAACTTCCCGTTTCAAAATGAAGTCTCACCCCCACATCTGGTTACATTAAAAGCAAGCAAACAAAACCAAATAACCAAAATAAAGAGTCCACCCCCCAAAAAGGGCCAACAAGAAGAAAAAAACCAAAACCATTCTATTTTTAGCTCCAATAGACAGTATTTACATTGACTGAGAATTATGTCTTGAGGGATAGGAAGAATGTAAATCAGAAATTCTTTGTTTTTCTATCTGCCTTAAATACTAATATTTTTTTCATTGTTTTTGGTGCAGTAGACATATCAACATAATCAGTTATTTGCACAGCTGTACCTGCAAAATTAATTTGTTATCTTAACATTAGAAGGTCTTTCTTCCTAAATAACAGTAGTTATTTTTAGTAAATTGTGTAATTTACTATAGATATAAATGAATTTAGCTACATTGCTTAGTTTTGCAGAAATTAAAGGTATAATCTGGTGAAACTGTCTTGAGTACTGTGGCCTTCAGATGAGATGCAGGGCATGTGAGGGACAAAGGTCCTTGGTTTTGGTTAGAAGCATCATTTTATTACATTATCCTTAATAAGACCGTGGAACACAACGCTGGTTTGGGTAGCAATGCTAAAATAAAGGGTGGCATCTGGAATTTAGCTTGATCAAGTTTTTTATATAATTAAGGGTACAGATGGCCTTGGTTATGAAGTACAGCACAAACCTAGCCAGATAGTTATATGTATCATTGTTCTGGCAACAAAGTGATAATTCAGAAAGAGAGTGTGCCATAAACTCTTTCCTGATAAATAACCTAAAAAACAATATTAAAGGTGATTTTGTTTGCAATGCCAGAACAGTAGTTTTTATAGCAAGTTGTGTCACATAAATTAAATACTCAGCTTGAAGTCTGAGGCATGAGAGAAAGCCTTGCTTGGCTTCAGGCTGTCATTGCTGTAATTGTTGAAACTATAAATTACTATGAAACTACATACATTTGTTTGGACTCAAAATCTTGGAATTTCAGTTGGCAGTTTCATCCACCTGAGAAATGCTATTGAAAATTGTTGCCTTCAGACAATTTCTGCATAGAGTCAACTCATCATGCTAACTCTGTCTGCTTTAATATTTTTGGATGGAGATAAAAAAATAGTCATTTTTCACAGAGGCAATCTAGAAAGCAGCTTATAGAGAGTCGATGTGTCTTCATTGTCCTCTTGTTACATCATCAGGAGTCCAACCTGGCACTGAGTTAAGAGTAGTAAGGAGTAAGTGGCTCTGTTTTCCCCAAGCCATTTGTCTGTGGATGTGTCCAGGTATGTGGCCTGCCTACTGTCTCCTCCCAATACATGTTCTCTCAAGGAATCAGAATAATGCTCCAAAGTGAATGCAGAATAACCTGACTTTACCCTTTCCCCTGTACCTGCTGTTGTATCCCAGGAGAATAGGGAAGAACCATGTTTCTTTCTTGTAGTTTTCTAGTTCTAAATACCCCTTTCCAGACAGCATCTGTCTTCAAAATAAAATTATGACAGAAGCCTTCAGTTAAAAAATGCTGCACTGAAGTATTGTCAAAACTGAGGTTTTGTTTGGTGGTTTTTAATGGCATTAAAACATGGACTCTGATTAATCGTCATGAGGTGATTCATGAATGTTGTATTTAAGGAGAATATTTCCTGTAAATATATGCAGGTCTTTGCCAGGATGGAGTTTATTTTCTTGATAATATCTTGTACGGAATTATGTTTCAGATTTGTTCTGGAAACAGTGTTGATGGCACAGGCATGTTTTCCTTATTGCTGAGCAGAGATTACACAGCATCGAGGCCCTTTCTGCCCATCACAACACCCTACCAGCAAGGAGGTTGAGGGTGCACAAGAACCTGAGAGGAGGCACAGTGGGGACAGCAGATCCCATCTGACCAAAAGGATATTCCAGACCATACAGCATCCTTCTCAGCATACAAACTTAGGGGAATGAAGAAGGAAAGGGAGGCATTTAAACTGATGGTGTTTGTCTTCCCAAGTCACTGTTACACATGATGGGGCCCTGCCCTCCTGGGGATGGCTGAAGACCTGCCTGCCCATGGGAAGCAGTGAATTCATTCCTTGTTTTGCTCTGTGTGCAGCTTTTGCTTTCCTTATTTGACTGCCTTTATCTCAAACCACAAGTTTTCTATCTTTTACCTTTCCAATTCTCTCTCCCATCCTACCAGGGAGGAGTGAGCAAACAGCTGCATGGGGATTAGTTTCCAGCTGGGATTGCACAAGAAGAGTAGGAAAAAGAATGACCTTTTCCACCCTTTAATCATACACGTTTTTTTTGTTTCTCTGGTTTGTAAAAGGAAATGGATCCAGGGTTTAATTTCTCACCGTAGCTGGTGCAAACCCCACTGCTCACTATGGGACTTCTCCCGGGACACTTGATCTCCTCCACAGTTCCACCAATGTCATAAAGAATCTATTTGCTACTCAGCTAAGTTTCTATTCCACAATATTTTACACAACTTTGGCACATGTATCAGTGTACTAACTCCTAGTTGGATCTGTTTGAGACATTGTGGGGAAGGTCCCTTTGCCCTCCACTGCCAGATTCCTGTACTTGTTTTGGTTATCTTAGAATATATATGCTGAAATCAAATTTTTGATGATTATCAATTCAGTTTTTAGTTGGAAACCAATGTTTTTGTACTGTTGCAAATTGGTCCTTAATTTAATTTTTTACTTTTTCACTAAATAAGATTTTTTTGTTTAAAAAATGTAATTTATCTGTAATATATTGATGAAACTAATTTCAGTAACCTAAATGAAGCATAGGAAAGTTTTCAGGCTTGTTTCCTGCATTAATTATTGTTGATGTCAAGGAGGCCTTATAAAATTTTTAAACTACTCCCTCCAATTTAAGATGAGAATAATTTTCAGAGTTGTCACAGAATAGGGAAGTTTTCTTTTCTCTTTTTTTACACTTTGTTAAAAATCTGTGCCAAGTTTTATCTTAAGAATGATGAAAACTAAAGCATCTACTAAATGCCAAGATAACTGTATTTGAACAGAATTACTAGCTTTTTCAATTTATTGTTTGTTTAGATTGGCATCCTGTAAATGTGAAAGTCATGTTGAGTTTATATTTTTTTCTCTCTTTAGGTTTTCTGAGTGTCTTGCTGTGATCTTCTTTATTATTCAGTACCTTTTCAAGTGAAGTTGACCATATTATTGCCGAGACAAGGCTGATTAATCCCTAAAGGAATAACACAGTGCATCCCAGCAGTCAAATCAATGAATGCAGACTGAAGGTTAGCTGGTGAATGGGATTAGGTCTTCTGTTATGGGGCTGTATATCTACACACCTCTAAGATGTTACTTTTCTCAGCATCTTTCCCTCAGAAAGCCTATTCATTCTGACAGAGGTGAATGACTTCTGCTTCTTCTATCAAGAATAATTGAGAATAATTGAATGCTGCATTCTTCAGCTTAAGTACATTGCCTTGGATTATTAGTTGAGCAAACATCCAATTATGCGTATCTAAACTGTTAATAGTAAAATGAATAATTATTGGTTTAAATGTTGACTAGAACTGAATGAAAACTTTGTGGATACAAGTTTCCATCTACATAAGACAAATATCAGCATTTTTATCTTTAACTTTGACATATAACTACAGTTCTTGCTTAAAGGACAGTTCTCTGAAGTAATGGGATAGTTTACATGGGACTATCACCTTTCAGAGTGCTTTATTAGAAGCAGTATAATATATTCACTTAGGACTTTATATCCTTGTATGGTATCGTGCTGCCCTCAGTGATATGTTTGAAAAATGGTAACAGGAATCTGGGGACAAGGGAGAAAAAAGTACCTGTCATTCTTCAGGCTTGCCATCAAGTGTCAAAGTCCCTGTTATAAACCAGAACATTCCCAAAAGACAGCTTTATCAGCTGTCAGGTATCTCCTCAGGCTCTTCAAAGAGATCGGTGAAATGTGGGAAAGGCTTCTGTATTCTTTACTTATAGTCCCCGAACACTTACACTGGGGAAGGTAGGACACTGCTTTGTAAAACTCTCCAAAAATGTAATTAAGAATGGGAGATCTTGAAAAGATTGTCCTAAATCTAGGCTGGGAGCTGGCTCATAAGAAAGTTGGCATGAAGAGTAGAGAGTAGAAAGTAGCACATTTAAAAATCTGTTGGTTTAACTTTTTGCTGATAATTCTCAGATAAACAAATGATAAAACATATTTTAGTCGTGGGAGGAACACTCCAAATCCATATTGCTTTCTTCAATAAACTGAAAAAAAAAAGAAATAGAATTATCAATAGAGCTGCTTTAAGATCTTTTCCAGGCTGCTGTGGGACAGAGTAAGCAAATGACTGGATGACTCTCCTTAAATCAAAGATTCCAGGTTTGCTGATTTTTCTGGGTTTTTTTGTTTGGTTGGTTGGTTTTTTTGTTTGTTTGTTTTTGTTTTTGTTTTTTTTTTAAATTTATGATGGTTATTTCATTACATCATCAAAGAGTTAATATTGCTAGTACTGCCTATATGCCTCTTAAGGCAGTCTCACTGGTATTTGCTGTACAGAAATAAAGTACTTAAATGAAACTGTACTACAGAATGTATATAGTCCAGTCTTCATTACTTCACTATAAACCAAGAAATGGCTTTATATCTAAAATATACAGGGAATTTCCATATACGTATTAAACCAACAAATGAGCCTTAAACTCAGTTACAGGAACAGCTTACCTTCCACGTCTTAAGCATTTCTTCTCAAATACATTGTGACTGTGAGGATCTACTGCTCAATATTTTCTGAAAGTTGAAACATTTTCACCTTTTTCTCTACTGACCCTCACACTTTAAATTCATGAAACTTATTAAATGCGTGTTAAAGGAATTGACGATAAAACAGACACAAGATTTTGTTGTCTATTTCCCACTGCTATCATTTTCCTGTTAAAGATGTACATATTTAAGTGAGCCATGGTATAGACACATGCGATTGAATTAACAAATAATGGACAGAAAAAAGGTTTAATTAATGAGCTTAGAGAAATGAAATACAAACTACAAGCAAAACTATATCTTTTCTCATTCTTTTAGAAATATTGAAAGCTGAAACTCTCTTTCTTAGGGAAACTGCAGTGTAACTAGGACACTTTGTAATTGTTGCCCTGTGCCTTTCTTCAGAAAAACATTTTAAATCAGCAGTTTTGTAATCTGCTTTTAAAAATGTTTGAGTTTTTTGGCAGCAGGCTGAAATCTGAGATTGTGAAAATTTTTCTAGACTGATGTATTTTGTTATAACTGTGCACTAAATTATGCCAGCCTAGATGAAGCCCATCAGACATATGTGACATTCTTTCCTGGACTCATCAAAACAAGTATTTTATGATTTTTGCGTGTGTAAATGCACATGCACTTTTGTATTCTGCAGAGCCAAATAGCCTGTGTATGTTGTAGGAACACTGCTTTTGAAAATATAGATATTTCAGTTGCTTTAAAATAAAAATTTGTGCTTCTTTGACTAAAAGGTTAATCCAAAAATTCTGGGGAAAAAAAAAAAAAGGCTGTTTATATGAATATTGACAATGTGCAGGAAGGGCAGAGAGTAATCACAATTGTAATTAAGCAACCCCAAACAAGTAATTTGAATAACCATGCTATGTTTCTTAAATTGGAAAATAGTTTAATTTCATCTTTTTCTTTGCTTAAAGAATTGATTCAATAATTTATATTAAAAAATAGGGATTGCTGATAAGGAAAATCTAAAGAAAAATAGATTTGAAAAATATACTTCCACTGATGAGTAGCAGTTTCAGTTTGTTTCACTCATTTCAAAAGGTGTTTCCTAAAATTAATACATTTTTCCTCCTTCCTCTGAAATAGGGTGGTATTATTTACTCAGTTTGAAAGGAGAAAAAATCTCTGAGAGATTTGCATTATTGAATGGATTGTCTGAATTTCTTGGTTACTGCTGTAGAACTTGGGCTGTCAGATTGGTACACATGCTGGCGGGCACTTTGCATACACATACTAGTAAATGAAAAAATAATAAAAAATATTCTGAGCACTAGTGGGATTATTTCTGTCATACTGATGAGGGAATTGCAACAGACAGAGAAATTGAAGAGGGATTAAGGCAATTGACATTTCTTTTGGGTGTTGCTAATTAGCTACTAGTGAACCTTTGAAAATATTCCCAGAAATCTAGAATTATTCCACTTAGCTTAAAACACTAAACTGTGAGACCTAAGATACCACCTACTCACTTCAGATTCCCTCCATAATCGATGACAAGAGCTGGACTAAAATGAGGCTGCATTACTCACTGGAGGATTCTGACTTATTTCAGAGTAGGGAAGGAGACTAAATCATCCTGAGAAACCAGAACACAGAGGAAAGCAGAATGTGTAATTAAATACCCCCTTTCTCCGCCCCCCCCCTCCCCCCCCCATGCAGCTTCTCTTCTGTGCTTCTAAAGTCTGCAGGTCATTATTGTTTATTCATCATTTTGACATATTTATGATCTTGTTTTCCACTAAGAAACAGTTTTATCAACCATTCAGTAATTTTTGAGGTAGGGAATGAAACTCTTCTTCTTTAATGAGAAGGAGAAAAATATTGAAATACTTCTATGAATACAGTTTTATAACATGTCCACTACAGTTCTTTTACAAGTACCTTGAAAGTACCTGCTATGGGGCAGCAAATAGAATATTCTTGTTTTTTCACACATAGTCATTTCTGATGCAGGAGATACAGACTCATTGATAACTGCTTGCACAATGGTGAAAATTCCAGCTGGTTTATACCACTGGATTGTTTCTGCCTAGAGTGTTCAAAAAAATCTCTGTATTTCAGTTCAGGCTATTAATCTTTATAGTTGCCTGTCCTTCATGTTAAAACAGGCAGCAGGAGAGATTTTCTAACATACTAAAATCTGTCAAAAGCTTGTCTTCCCACACGGAGCCACTGATTGTTGGTCTACTGTGCATAGTCTCACAGATGTCAGTGGGACTTCTAAAATGGAGCCCAACTTACCACTCAGGTAAATGGAAAACAGTTAAAATTTGTGAGAGTTGAGAAAGGTCATTTTGGTCTGCGTTTGCCAGAACACAGAAACATGGCCTCAGTTCAGTACGGACAAATTCCTACCTTTAGCAACAGGATATTTTCTTGGAGAATTGAAGAGATTACTGATGTGCCTAAAAAGTTTATGTGAAAGCCCTTTACAAAATCAATCCAAAATGAAAGTTAACAGAAGCTTTTGTTCTTTGCTCTTACGAATCATTTTTATTTCAGTAGCAGGGACCAATGGCAGTCATCTCTATCTTTCTCACTGCCAACTACTGATACATATTATTAGCAGCTACATAAAATGACCCAGCTGGAAGTCAGAGGTGGAGAAGGATATACCTGCCTGGCAACTTGAGTTCCTATTAGAAAGCACAAAAAACCTGTGCACTGATACCTGGATTGACTTTTCACTGGCTCCCAGATAAATTCTTACACAGTGTTCTCAAGCTCAGATCCATAATGAGCCAAAACAAATAACATTCTTATGGATTGTGGCCAGATCAGAGGACACTCAAACCAAGCTCATGAACATCTAGAAAATCCCATATGAGCAGCAGATGCCATGTTTCTGTCACTTTTTACATTTACAAAAATTGTTTGATAATGATTTTAGGGATTTTTTTAGACAGTATAAAAATGCATCAAAACTGCTTAGACTAGATGCTTTGTTTGGTCACAGTAGGAAAAATTACAGAACAAGTAATATTGGATGGTTTTTCCTTGCTGCTTTTCAAGAAGCAGTGAAAAAATATTCTGCAGTGACTCACTCTTGGTTTAGGTTTTTTTTATATATACAAAGCTTTAAAATGCAAGTTAAATAAGATAAGGTTGCTCCTTAGAAGTTATCATCACATACTGGCAATATTACTAATGAAAATATTTTAATCATTTCTCTTGGAATTTCTTCATACTCATATTTCTTTAGCAGGAGTTATGATGTAATTCAATTTTCCTGTGCTTACACACTACAGAATACACAGAACTTTAACTGTTCCTATGTTCATTTCATATAACTCAAAAAATGCCATTATTTCAGCATAACATATTAATGATTTAATAACATTTTAAATGTCTTCACTTACTGATTCATTAACATTATTCAGTATTTTTGAGGAAAATGACACCTAAAGTATCCATTTAATTAGCAGAAAAGTGGAAGAGGGGGCTGGCTGAGAGAGACAGACTGTGACTGAAATTGCTGTATAAAGGGTATCTCGGTAAAATAATCTCTCCCTATATTTTTTGCTTTCCCTTCTCATAAAATCAAATGTTTTGCCCTTTTCCAAATTAAAAAAGCTTCCCTTAGGATTTAAAATACATAATATTTGAAAGTTCCTTCTGTTCAGAATAAAGTATTAAGAGAGCTGTCCATCAATTTCATTGTAGTTTATAACTAAAAGACTGTGTTCTCTATGACTGAGTAGAAAATGGGTTCTAACTCAAAGAACTCTAGTGATTGGAACTCTAAACTGAATCATGTGCCATAAGTAGTTGTGGTGATTGTACCCTGACTGGACACCAGGTGCCCATCAGCATCACTCTATCACTCCTTTCCCCAGCTGGAAAGGGGAGTGATAAGGATGGGGAGAGATCACTCACCAATCGAAGTCAGGGGCAAAGGAGACTTGATTTGGGAAAATTATTTTAATTTATTATCAATCAAACCACTGTAGGAATAAGAAATAAACCTAAAACTTAAAAACCTGTTCCCCCCTCCCTTCTACCCAGAGTTAACTTTATTCCTGAATTCTCTACCTTGTCTCCTGCAGAGAGGCAGGGAATGAGGATTTGTAGTCAGTTCATCACACATTCTCTTTGCCTCTCCTTCCTTGTCATGGGGATGACTCCTCACTCTTCACGTTCTCCAGCCCGGGGTCCCTCCCAAGGCCTTCAACTCTTCCTAAACTGCCCAAGTGTGGATTCCTTTCCATGGGGTGCAGTCCCTCAGGAGCGGACTGCTGCTCCAGTGCAGGTCCCCTGTCAGCAAACCTGCTCCACTACAGGATCTTCTCTCCCCTGGGTCACAGGTCCTGCCAGAAGCCTGCTCCAGCATAGGTTTCCCTGAGGGTCACAGCCTCCCTCAGACATCCACCTGCTCTGGCATGGGGTCCTCCATGCAGCAGAATTTCTGCCCCGGGGCCTGGAGCCCCTCCTCCACCTCTGTCTTCACTGACCTTGGTGTCTGCAAGGCTGCTCCTCTCACACACTCTCACTCCTCTCTGGCTCTGGTTGCTGCTGTGCAATAACATGTTCTCTTCTTGAATACTCTTTGCCAGATGTGCTGTCACCACCGCTGATGGGCTCAGCCTTGGCCAGAGCAGGTCTGTCTCAGATCCAGCGGGCATTGGCTCTGCTAGGTACAGGGAAGTTTCCAGCAGCTTGTCACAGAAACTATCACTGGAGTCCCCCCGCCACCAAAACCTGTCCATGCAAATCCAGTAAGTTAAATCTGGCTCATAAGTAAGCTGTCACAACTCTAGCTGACTTGGAATGTTCAGCACTTTTTCCTTAGCCAAATTCAGTTCATTGCTCTTAATAAAGTTGCAAGCACTTAGCAAGAGAGGCATTATACTAAATACAGGAACTGTGGAGAGCCATTGTCGGGTACTTGCTCTTAATTTACATTTTTGAAGTGCACAAAGCCGTCTACAGTGTCAATATGCATCAGACTGTGTTGCGTTGGTATGATTCAACCTTCAGTGGTACTTCTGAAGAGAGATCTGAGCCTGTTGATTTCTGTTAGCTAGTATTTGACTGTAAAATTGTTTTATTCTTGTTTCTGTGAAGTTTTGGGCAAGCTGAAAAGACTTTATTATAGAAGGAACCATTATCTCTGATGTTAGTGTATATAAATCTATATTTATCTATATATATATATCTGCAGTTACAATGCCATTTTTAGATCTCATTTCTTAATACACATAAGAATTTTTTTACTGGTAGTAGCAATCAGTTTTACTACTCCAGGATTAACTGACAACATCCAATATTATTTTTACAATGAAAACACATTAAAAAAATAAATGTGTATGCATGCTATGTCATAGAAATAGATCTTAACAAATATAAATAAGAAGTAAAATAGTGTCTTGGGGAATCCCCAAAACTACCTGGTATAATTTGTTTCTTTATGCACACATAGTGTTTCTAAGTGCAAGCCCATCCCATCAGATCCTCCAAAGTTTCAATGTTCTGTAACAAAGGTACGCTTGTCCAGTGTGAACACAGCGAAGCACCTTTCCTGCCTTGAAGGACTCCTGAACCTACATCCACATGAGGGCAGCAAAGACCCAGACGCTAAGGGACAGTCCTATGAGCCATTGAGAGAACTGAAAATGCCAGAGTGGCTTCTTGATTGATCAATCAATCTTGATTGATCCTACTTCCCTTTTGCTTTTCCCAGATAAATTTTAAGAAGATCATAACAATGATGGAGAAAGTCCATCACTGCAGTCTTTTAGAAATCACTGGACATCGTTGACGGCACTCTCTTGCCCTGAGGAAGGTTCAGCGGCTTTCAAGAGGAACCTCCAACATTACTTTGGAATCCCAAAGCAGATTTTTAAAACCTATTTTATCCACAGTATGGATGAGAGGAACTGAATCATGGCATTAAAACCAGAACTCTTCTCCTTTGTTCCTACGGTACAGAATATGAAAAGCTTTCCTGTGGTGCACTACTTTAGTAATATTTTTTCTTTAGAGTAATGTTTCTTCTTCTGAGTCACTTTGCTGTTCATTTTCACAGCTGCTTTTCTGTCACACTGATTACAAAGCATCTGAATACCCTGATTTTTATAATTGTTTCAATGCTCCATAAATTCACACTATGGAAACTTTAGGTAATCTGAGCCAAGAGAACCCCCCACTATCTATTGCCTTGTCGGTACAATCTTAGCTTTATGGGCAGGAGTATACGTTTCAGATTTCTGTATTTTTACTTTCTATTGTTCTGCTTAACAGAGAATGAACTTAAAAAGAAATAGAAATGCATAAAATTCAGATTAATAAGCATGAATGGCCTGCAGTCCTCTTAGTTTGTACTAGAGTATTTCATAACTACACACAGTGAAATGAGTCAAAATTTCTGTCAAAATTGAGACAAGTCTCTCTGAAATGTAAAGATTTTGTTGCAAATTAAGATACTAAAGCTTACCAGCTCTATGGTTTCATATGGCACTCAGCAGTTGTCAATCAGGATAGTTCCATTTTCTGAAATCTCAGTGCTGACAAATATGAACCTTTAAATTATGAACCTTACCTGAGCCTTTAAATATTTAGAGTAGGAGAATCTGAGCTTTTTCAGGAATGAAACTTGATCTTTTTTCATATAGACAAAGAAACAGATCAGGTGGTCACCTTAGTATTCCATTGTTATCCTGATAGAGAAGTTGAACATCATTATTTTTCATTTTTTGAAATGTTAATATAAACTTTTTACCAAGTGCCTGTGACACTGATGCTCAAACAGTGCAAGCAGAGGTGAATGGCAGATATCTCTCTTCTGCAGTACCCTTGCCCTACCCATTAACTCCCTGCTCCCACTGATGAGAACCAGAAGCCAGTCTTTCAGACAGAGAGCAGTTTGTGGTTTTGCTTACACTACTGTTGCCTTGCACACTCTGGGATACTTAAGGAGTTCTCCTCAGATGTTCTGTTGAGTGAAGGAATCAAGTCCTTGCAGCAAAGAAATCCTTTTGCACTTACTATATGTATGGGTCATACACCATCTCTAAAACTGCATCCCACCCTTTTTTCTGTGGAAAGTTTGCATATCTGTCACACTGCATTTGATGCATAAGCATGTATCTGACATGTCTCAATGATGAACGACTGATTGCTTATCAGTAGCTGGTGTTTTTCAGATGTGTATTTGTGTTCTGCTCTAGGAAAGTCCTCTTCAGCAGTTTCTCAGTACCAATAATAACACCTGTAAAAATTCTTCTTCTAAAACAGAGCATATCAAGCAACAGGAGGGAGGCAAAGGCTCGAGTGTAGCTGATACAGTTAGAGCAGAAGTGGATCTCTATGTCTGTGAGTAGCTGAAGCATTTACCACAAAACAATGACGGTAAGGAGGATATTGATTGTACATCAAGATTTGTAAGGATTGCAGGACTATTATGAGTGGTTTAGCAAATTGTTGCCAAAAATGTGAGTTAGTGGACAGGCAAGAAATTAATGATATGTTTTGGGGTGTGGAAGGTATATCTGAGAGAGAACGATTTCGTGATCCCCTCTAAGTGATCAAGAGCACCAGTAGAGGAGCAATCCTACTTAGGCTTCAGAACAGATTGATATAATAGTAATTCAGGAGAGAAGTGGCCACCTCCTATAGAAATGATGACATATCACTGCCCATAGATCACAAGAACTTTGGTACCCAAATGATGCATTGTCCAATTTGCCATAAAAGTGGAAATTATTCTAGAGAGGAGACTTTAAATAGGTTAACAAAATAAACTGAACCTTAGGTCTGGAAGATGAAACTAACTATAGCTGTATATTGATGCTGCACCTGTGTTTATTTTTCAACCTATTTGCATGCCACTACCATAATTTCTTAGCAATATAACATTTTTCAGTCAGTCATGCTGACTCAGGCATTGCAGGCTGGAAACTATTGTGCCTGACTCCTGTGAAAATAGTCAGTGATAGATTCCTTTGTGATGCTAACAGAAGCTTTAAACCAACAAAGGCTTTGAAGCATTTGCAAATTTCTTCTCATTCCTTTTAACGTCATTTTCAGAGGTTGTTGCCAACACGGTTGATTTTGCAGTATTTCAGCAAACTGAGTAATCTCAATCTCTGTCTTTATACTGGAATGATTCATCCTATTAGAATTGCCAGATTGATGATGAACTCATTTGCTTAAGTTCCTCCATATGCTTAGAAATTAATGTATTGAAATGTATTAATCATTAAAGAAAATTGCTTTAACCAATTTCAATATTTATTGAAAATGGTGAACATTTGGTTTTAAACTTAGTAATCTAGAATTAAAATATTACCAAATTTGATTAAATAATTCTTTTAAATAACTTCTTGCTGACTGGGTGGAAGTAAAAAAATCAACAAAGTGTTTAAAGACAATGTAATAAAGACAATTAGACACAACCATATTCAGACATATAAAGCTATTTCTTGTGCAGTAATAGTATCAGCCTAACAGCAAAGTGGAAAAAAAAAAAAAAATCAATGTAAGAAATCTGGGGTTAGAAAAAGGGGTGTTATTGTCTGGACACATGATATTCTTTAAAATTTTCATTACATTTTTTGATTTTTATTGGGATTTATTTTGAAAGATGTTGAATGTTACAAAAAAAAAATACTGACAATTTTTTCTTTCTATTATGATGCACCTCTTTCATTTCAGTGGCTTCTCTTCTATTTGTTCTATGAATCATACTAAAACTTTCTGAAATGCTTTAAGCCATGGTTGAGGAAGCTTCATGTATTAGTTTTAAACACATTTTCTGTTGAAAGTATATTTCCTGTTCTAGTGCCTAGAGATGACAAACTAATCTAGTACACTTTAAAAAAAAATTTAAATGAAATTTCATGAACAAAAAATAAGTTACATAATAAAATATGCATGTTTTCAGTGAAAACTTGTTTTGCACACCAGAACACACTTTGCAACTCAAAACAGGCATTATTTTCATTTACAAGGCTTGTGTCACTGCAATTCAGGAGTATTTCTGGTAGAGTTCACGGTGTTACATTACTGTAAAAAATGAAAGACATCCAAAGTCAAGCATTCAAAACACATCATATGACAAAAATATATAAATTATTAAAATTATTAAGTCTTATTGTTTAGAAATGTTTGAACCTTTAAGTACTTATGTAGAATATCCATATGTCCCTTCACATACAGGGAAAATAGTGTTCTGATATCTCATTAAAAATTACCTCCTGTTTTCACATGGATTTTTAATGAAGATATACTTTTTGTTCTAAATTTTACTTCTCAAGCTCTTGGTATCTGAGCATTGCAGGAGAATGTCAGGAGAGTTTCCTCTGCATATTTTTAATAATTATTATGTGCAGTAGTCTCTTTTACATGTTTTTCTTATTTCATAAATAGAACAAAGTCCTTCAGTTATGTTAAATATTGCAGATTCAGCAAGTGCAGCACAGACAAAAAGAAGAGCTGTTGCACACTTAGAAAAAGCTTTCTTACTTTCTTTTAGTGGAAGGTTGCAGAAAGCAACTCTAGGCCAGAGAAAATTCAACATGGTACTTCAAGGTTAGCTGTGTCTAGGTGAGTCAGAGCAGCCAATGCATGAGACAGACACTGAGGGGGCATCAGCATGTGCCTGGATAGATCTTGCTGTGATACAAAATCAGCAAGATAGCAACTTTCTAATACAGTTTTGCATATTAGAAATTGAGCATTCTTTATTGCAGCACGATTGTCACTCTGGGGCTCCTTCCTCTAAGTGAGTGCCCCAGCATCAGGTGAACGGAGTTCTTATCATGCACACTGACTAGATATTAATTAGTCATCCCCTCTTACTTGATGTATATGTATTAATTTATTTTGCATAGTCATACCCCTTGTCAGAAGTCCTTGTATAGTCTTTTGGGATCTTCTTCAGTGATCTTCAGCATCCAGTGTCATAATGTTTAAGGTGTCCATTCATTGAGCCCAGCTCTTGAGTAAACACAATACTCTTGTTTTGCATGACTCCTGCTTTGTCAGCTCTGCAGAGCTGAGCTGGAATCTTGTTTGCTTAAGTAACATCCTTATCTATTTCTCTGAGGCTGTACTGTTCTGTTCTACTGTCCTTATCAACTGGAGCATTTTCGGTTCCAGTCCTAAGAATCATTCAAAGACCAGCCTGTACTTATTCTTGATTAATGGAGTCCAATATTCTTATAAAATAGGTATTTCAATCTTCATGATGAAGGAAGAAAAGTTCCTGGAAGGAATATAATGGATGAAATGTCATTCTTTCTTCACACAGTGAAGAGTTTGCCAGGGATTTGAGCCTGTAAAAGGCAAGGGTTAGCTGTGGGAGAAGAAGGCAGAGGGCAGAATGCCTTGCTTGTGAGCCTAACCTTTCCTATGGAACGTGTGGGTTATGCGTTACGGGTTTGGCTTGATAAATTATCTACTCTTTTGGACACAATTTTTATATAGTTTCACCAGATAGTGTAAGGGGCACAATAATGGCCTGAATATGCTATTGTGAGAAGCAGGCTACTTGCTGCAACCTTTGGAGTGCCTTAAAATTCAGATCTTCAATTTTGTGTGCATGCTTTAACTGCTGAGCTACCACATGGGACAGAGGGGAGTTTCTTGTCATTGGCAAGTTTAGTTTTTTCTTCTGTTTTGACTGATTTCTGCAAGTGACTTTTGCAGCCTGTGTGATACACTGGGGCAGTGGTAAATAGGATTCCAAATGAAGATTTAGAAAAGGGAGGATTTCCTCCTGCATTTCAGGAGAATGTAGATATGTTAGCACTGTCACTGGCTTTCTACCTTACCTGAAAATTCTCCTCAGGAAACTTACCCTGGTTAGTAAAGAAAGCGTATGGACAACTTCTTCTCTAAGAACCTGGCACAGTCTGGGGAGGAAAAATACTCTTCAGAGCATGTTTTCAATTGTGCGTAAATGAGGTCATGCATGGTATGTAGGGGTCTGTGAGAAGTTTCAAGATTACTCTCTCTTCACTTCCCCTTTGGAGGGTGTACTGGGTCTAGCTGGGATGGAGTTAGCTTTCTTCTTTGCAACCCTCTGCACCTGTGAGCAAAGCAGCACTGATAAACACAAATCTTCTGGCTATTGCTGAACAGTCAAGGTTTTACTTTTCCCTCTCTGTGAGAAAGGGGTGATCAATAGTTAACTCATGTAAGCACAGTTAACTGTTAAAGAGACAGCAAATGTTAATCACAAGCCTAAGAAGTAGGATTTGCCTTAATCTTGTCAAGAAAAGAGAAACAGGATTTTGTTGAAACCAGCACAAAAACTGCCGAATCATCTGACGGACTGTGCATGCTCCTGAAGGAAAGGTGAAAAGTGCATTGTGAGGTAGACTAACTACTAGCCTTCATCAGAAATACCCCTAAGGAAGAAGAGGAGCCTTCCTCAGTGCAACCACCAGGGTACACAGTGTATGCATGGCACATATGCTAATATATTAATGACTTCCAGGAAGTAATTTGTATAGCCACTCCTATCCCAATCAATGTGATGAATATTCATGAATTTTACCCATAATACTGTGTTGTAGGAAGTGCCCGTGTGTGTGTTTGGAGGAGCAATCCCCCACACCCGCTGCGCAAACACCCACTTCTCTGACTGTCTCTGAAGTGTCTCTAGGCTCGGTTTGGAACGATTCATCTGCCACTCCAGTGAGGAGGCTGGGTGAGCACAAGACATTAGGAGGAGTCACAGACAGACCAGATTACCCCAGCTGGCCAAAGATACATATTCCATATCATATGGTGTCATGCTCAGCAATAAAGCTTGAGGGGATGGTTTTTCTTGGGACCCAGGCTTTGTTTGGAGACTTGCTGAGCCTAGGAGGTGGTGCTTAGTCCATCACTTGGCTTTAGTATATGTTTTCTCCACCCCTTTTCTCTTTCCTTCCCTTTTTAAACTGTCTTTACCTTGTTCCGTGGGTTATCTGACTTTCCTCTGCTAATTCTGTCCCCCATTCCATGAGGGTGAGGAATGAGCAAGTGTCTGTGTGGTGCTCAGCTACTGACTGGGGAAAATCCACCACAGGGGCTCTGTCACGTGCAGAAAAAAAAGGCATATTTCTGTATACAGATAAAATAATATGCATGATGGAGCCTGGTCAGCTCAGAGACTTCTAACAAAAGTGAGAGAACAATTATGGTTCACAATATTTTTTCTGATCCATGTTACACTGGTTTATTTAATCCTCCAATGCTTTAGTGCAAATGCATGCATGATTTCTGAATTACAGAACAGCAGTGGAGGCTATTTCTAAGGGAATTGTTCTGCTTTACAGATCATTTCAATGGGAAGAATGGTCCTGCTTAGCTTTTGCCACATACTTAAGTTTCCTCTGCTGCTGAGTGTTTGAAATGGGGATCTCACTCTCCCTCAGGGCAACAGTTTTCTAGAGCAATTACCCAGAGTAGTTGTCAGGTCAAGACACTGTTACATAAAATCTGAGCCCCGGGAGAGCCTTCTCCTCTCCATAACCATCAAGAGAGAACTCAAGCACTGCTGTCAGTTTGGATAACAAAGCAGTGTCTTCCAGGTAGGCAGCGATTAAGACAGATCCCTGTGCTCAGTATCTGTCTTTGAATATTTCTGGTCAGCAAATAGCTTCATTAAATAATTTTTCTGAATTTACTTACCATACTCTCTAGACTACATATGATATTAAGCATTTTCAATCACATCATTTAGATCAAGCACAAAACCTAATGTATGTGATATAAAAATTTAATTTAAATAAACAGAATTGCAATTATAAAAATTAGTCCTAGAGAGAAAAATGCAGCACTTACCAATTGTGGGACAGCATTACTGGAAGCAATAATCAGTCATTGGTGAGTTAAATTTATCAAACCTGAAAAAGATGAACTAAATTTCTGTTCTCAAATTTCTCCTTTTATGAATTGAAGATTAATATCTTGCTTTACTGCATTTGAAGCATTTGTGTTTCATTTGCCATTGGCAAATCTCCTTTCATTTAATAGAAGATTTTTCTTAACTTAAGACTAAGAAACAAACTTGAGCTAAGAAATGTTAGCTTGATATTTATATATACAAAAGGATGCTAAATATAAATAGCTGGGAAAAAAAGAGGACATAACAATTCCAGAGTCCTTCATCTCCTGCTCTTTATATCTCCTTCTCTTCAAAGAGAGCAGATGTCTTACATACTGCGGTAGAACAGGAGAAGATATGCTACAGGTTTTGATATTGCAGTTAGGTTTTTCTTTGTTATGTTCATTGTCTGATTTTTGCCTTTGTCAGTTTGCAAAACATTAAGTCGATGTTTGTTCGTTCTGAAATATCTTATGCAACCCCAAATTACAGTTCTGCACCTGTCCTCCTGTGTCATGTACTTTTTGGTCAGATGTCTCTACTGCGAAACTTCAGCTGTAGTCATTTATGCAGCAAGACCCACAACTGGGAACCTAGGGAATACACGAGAGGATAAAGATCAAACTTCAAAGTAACCCAAACAACTTCAAGCAGCAGGGCCTGAAGGCAATGGGAGCATTTGAATAATATTAAATGTATGCTCTGACTTCATTTACTGCAGTGAGAAGATGAACTCCGAGGACAAAATGAAAAATATAAAATTAAAAATATAACTATTTACTGCAGTCGTGTTACCAAATAATATAAGCCAAGTTTTTAAGCATATTTATTTATGATCCCTCTTAATATGTTTTCATTTCCTTCGCACACACCTTTTTGTGTATGCTTCTTGAATTGTCCTTTCTGACAGAGGCATACAGTAGAAAAACATGCAGAATGTTCAACATTTAAAAACAATATATCACCTCTAACAATACAACACTTAGCAGGAGAGCAGTAGCCTGCATTCCGGAATAGTGGACTGACATTGGCCCCTTTTTCAGTCAGTGACTTCATTCTTGTAATACTCAGTAATGAGTATTTTGGACCAAACCACTACATCCCCTGTCTTTCTTCAGGTGTTCTTTACACAGGGAAGTAACCAAGACAGCTAAAAAAGTGAAACACATGCAAAAGATGACATGTATTGTAGAGGTTATCTTCTTTATGCAGTAATGACTTTTTTTTTTTTTTAAATATAGACTAAGCCAAACTGCGTCATCAGCCCTAACAGCAATCAGTGTTAGTGTCCCTGCTAAAGACAAAAGAGTGTAAGGTCTATATAAAGGTGTGCAGAATTGAAGGAAATACGGCAATTGCAATGGTTAAAATCTGAGGGAAATAATAAAATGCGCATGCATGTGATATGCAATAAATAAGAAAAACTGGCTTTATCTATGCAATGTGGAAAATTAGAGCTGAGGGAATGTTGATATGAAGATCAAGTAAATTTACAGTAAAATCATAATAAGAAAATAAGGTTAGTCAAACTTGCAAACTTTTACAGCACTGGCGGAAGCTGAAATCCCATCAAAAGACCTACAAACCGACCAGGTTATGTGACTTCCCAGATTCTATCAAGCCCTGTTCAAGAACACATTCGGCCAGATGTGATTCCTCTGTGTTAAGCAACCCACAAACTATCAGGTTTTCAGGACATTGTCCAGCCTCTTTTTCAACCTGTATAAACTCTGAGCCTTCATGACTATCTCAGCTAGTCATCACGTGAAGAACCACATCTGTTTTTTTAATTTCAGCCTTACATCTACTAGTTTCATGTGATGCCCCTTACTTCTTGTGCTGGAAATTACAGTAAATGATGTATCCCTCTCCACTCTATCCACATTGCTAGTTAACTGTATAGATTACTACCCTATTCCTTCACTCTTACCTCGCTAGAACAAGTCATGGTTACTATGGAGGGAGCCTTGAGCAACCTGGTCAGTGGGAGTGATCTTTAAGGTCCCTTCTAATACAAACCATTGTGTGATTCTACGATTCTACTCTGCTTATGTAGTTAGATCCCTAATGTTACTGAGCTTGCTAGATCTAAGGAGTCTAAGTATGATTTTACCATAAGTCACAGAATGGATGAGCCTGGAAGACACCTCTGGAGTTTATCTAGTCCAGCCTCCCTGCTTACATCAGGGTCAATTACAGCAGGTTGCTCAGGAACAAATCTAGTTGGGTTTTGAATATCTCCAAGGTTGGATACACCACAACTTCTCTGGGCAATATGACCCACTGCTTGACAGCCTGACAGTGAGGAACCTTTTTTCTTGCATTTTAATGCAATTTCATGGATTTCAGTTTGAGCCCATTGTCCTGTCACTGGGCACCACTGAGAAATATTTTGGTCCACCTTGTTTACTTCCATCCATCAGGTATTTATATGTATTGATAAGATTTCCCTGAGTCCTGGAAAGCAATTTGATTGGAAGGACAGCCATGAAAGCAAGAAAAAAAAAAAAAAAAATCCTGGGGATTTTAGTTGCAAACTAAAGTTGAATAAAAGAAGTCTATGAATTAAATAAATAGTTTAAAAAAAACCTCAAAGGCCCACAAAAAACTCCAGGAACTTATCTTAGTTTTGCTCTAAATAGCAATGGTTGCTGGTGTTCTGACAGCTTATCTGATTCTTGATTTAAATAAAAACAGAAAAAGATTCAGGTTATTATAGATTTTCCATTACAAAAAGGTTGTGAATTAGTGTAATATAAACTTTGATTTTCATTCACACTTAAATGTCACCTCAGTAGGGCTGTTATTGCTGGAGGTCAATTCATTATTTGCTTTCATGAAGTTTTTCAAAGCTCAAAGCTGTTTTTATGCACACAGGATCTGAACGTCTATGACAGTAACAATAATAATAATAAAAGTAATAATATAACTGCAAAAAAAGTACAACCCCAAATCTCAGCAAGTAAAATACAGTCATTAATATAATATCAAATGTCTTTAACCCTGTGAATTATTACCTTTTCTTCCTGTATTCATTCGGCAGATATCTGTTATTCCGTAGCAACACAGTCTTAATAACTCTCATGTCAATAATGGAGGTAAATCTAGTATGAACATACCATCTGCAGAACCAAATTTTTAGCAGTATAAAGGATAGGTTGTGTTTATGTGGATATGGAAACCTTATTGTTAAGGCAAGAATATTTTGAAGGCAATCTCTAGAACAATATTATTAGTAAAGTATTGAGTCATTTATTAGTCTTTGCTTCATAATGAACTCTGCTTCCAAAACCTAGAGCAAAACCTCAGTAAGTGTGATTGTATTTTGAACAGGAAAATTTAGCCAATTTATTAAATAAGTAAAAATCATGGAAGTATAAAATATTCAACCATATCTTTGTGCAGGAGACATAGTCTACTGTCATCACTTTCCAAATCCTTGCTCTTTGATTCACTGTCATTTTTGCAGTTCTGTGTTACAAGAATTTCAGATTTGTGTGATAGAGGTCTTAAATCCAAAGATTAACAATCTTTTTATTCTGACTCCACAGAGAAATTGTAAGAACTTCCCTAAGTATTGACATTTTCAGTTTTCTTGAGAGGGCAGTGAAGACTTTTTCCTTCTTCCCTGAAGTTCCTTTCAGGTGCTCTGTTTTACATTTGTCTTCAATTCTGTATGTCTGTGATGTGAGTTTAATAGTTGACTTTCCTTACATACTTCCACTCTTAGCTGAATGCTTTACACTTATCTTTTTATTTCAGCACCAATAGTGTATGTCATAAATATTTAACTTAAAAAGTGAAATTGTTTGTGCCAGTGAAGCATTTCAATTACTCCATGTACAGAAAGTCTTCTGCAGAATGTTATGATTTGAAGGGGATACACTGTTGGGGCATTCAAGATGATGCTAAATGTGTGTGCACTACAACCCTATTTTTGGAAATTTAAACAAAAATATTTTATTTAATAAAAATTATTTAAAAAATTTAAACAAAAAGTTTCTCTCAATTCTGTGCCTTTTATGCATTTTCTTAGCTTCTTGACACTGATGGTGTTTGAGGTTTTGGCAGAGAGACATCTACTTTAACATCTTGACTGTGCAAGGATTTGTAGAGATTTTTCTAAGATACAGTGTGTAAAACCAGAAGTAATTCACTGATACGATTTACAAGTGCACTGGGGCTCCCTAATCCTATTGAATTCATGTCATCTCAGATGCCTTGACATATTTTAATTCTTGTAAATTTCATGTTTCTCTAATTACCTTTTAAAATATAAGGTATTAAAAACCTGACAAGCGTCTTCTAGAAAGGGAGTGAAAGAACATGGAATTAAACACAAATTTCCTGGATTCCAGATTATGCATAAATGAAAAGCAATTCTTTTCCTTAGTTCTAGCAGAGCTGTTTACAAAAAAAAAACCCT
Organism: Corvus brachyrhynchos; assembly: GCF_000691975.1. Classification (NCBI taxonomy): domain Eukaryota; kingdom Metazoa; phylum Chordata; class Aves; order Passeriformes; family Corvidae; genus Corvus; species Corvus brachyrhynchos. The sequence goes on along the minus strand of NW_008238983.1, from coordinate 5,102,111 downwards.
ATTAAAATTGTTCGATCACTCTTCAAAAATGGTCTTCAAATATTTTAATTATATATTTTAGGGCAATTTTGTTAGCAATTACATATTATGGTTTTTTTCTGAAATCTTCCTGGATGTCTATTAATTATGTGATAGAAACATTTCAGCTAGAAACCTCTTAAATGCCAAAAATATACACTTGGTATTCAATTTGGTATTAATTTAACATTGAGCAACTCACTCTCACATACAGATTGTGTGTACAGCATGTTAAAGACCCTATTTTCTGTCTACCCATTTTGGAAGTCAGGCTCACACAGAGACTGTCCAGCTTCGATCAAATGCCTACCTATCCAAGAGAACTAATGTTCAGCCAGTATCCACTACAAATAACAGAGAATTTCCTCGGGAGCAAGCATTCCTCATAATGTCAAAAGGTCAAACACTGCTCTCACTTACGTTGACTTTACTAGTTGAATGCATATAAAGGATGAATAGAGTTGCTAAGAGCAGAGTTTGGCTATGGGACTGCACATCTGAAAACGTGCAGTGTCAGCTGTTTTAGTTGTGGCAACAGGGTAAGAAGCATTGCCATGCGTACACTACATGAGGAAGCTTTGCTAATTACTTCCAGAAGTGTGACTCTTGTATGAATCAAGTCTCAGTTGTGACTAGTAGAAAATATAAATATTTCTTTTTTTTTCCCAGTGCTCTGTTTTAGGCCCACTGTGCAATCTCAAGTTGCTTTTGATATACTGTCAAGATGTGTGAAAATTTAAAACATAATCTTCCACAGGAAAACTTCTATGCTGTCAAATAGGCTCCATCACTTCATCTGCTTTCCTGTCATGTGAGGAGAGAGGTTTTATTGGTTTAGTCTGTCTTTCAGGGAGCAAAGGATACCTTTCCTGTAAACAATAAAAATGCAAAACTTCCTTGTTTCCATATGTTGAGTCTCTTCCTCAGCGCGCTGCTGGTAGAAGGTATGCCAGTCGTGCTTTTGATGCAACCCTGTCCAATTTATAATATGCACCTTTCAAAGTCTCTTTGAGAGATTAATTTATATAAAGCTGAAATATCTTTACATTTCCCCTCCCCTTTCTTTACATTTACCCTCCAGAGGGTAAAGGGAAACTCATGCACTTTGATATCAGACTTATGAGCTAAGTATATCTAATATTTATTAATTCTTTAGCTATACAAAAAGTAAGCTATAGACCTGAGGTTAATAAAAGACTTCTGATTCAAGAAAGAGTCAGGTTGACCTTGGCAGTGCCATTAATCATGAGTAGAGCTCAAACAGATTGTATAGCACTGCAGAGACTTTGGAAGGAGACTATAAGGATATATGCAGTTTGGGGGCCATAAACCATTGTCTTACAAAATGTCTATGCCTTAGATCATCAGAAAAAGTTACATAAAATAGTTTTGCAAGAGATCTTCCAAGGCATAATGCCTTGTGCACGTCTGAACTTCTGCCATCTGCACAGCTGCATCTAGGCATGGGTATGTACATAAAGAGTGGACAAATGTGCTGGTTTATATTTTTATTCTGCCTCTGTTTAAATTTTGTCAAGATCAAAATTAATAAAGTGTCCAACCTCAAAAGGTTTTCTAAAATGTTTGCTGTGGGTGTGGCAGTGAAATACAGTGATATGCTGAACTGTAGCAGATGATGAATGGAAAAATGACTATATTTATAATATATATGCATATGATGCCTACACAGTAACAATCTAATTGCAAAGAAAAGTGGTGTGGAGTTCTTTACATGTACTTCTTTAGTGATACTTACAAGGGAAAAGGTGTCTTGGTACTAAAAATACAATAATAGTTTTTAAAAACCCTTTCCGCTTTTACATTGTAACAATAGTCTCATTTCAAAAGAAGAGGGAGAGCCAAGGGAAATTTCCTTCACATAAAGGAATAGCTGCTTTCATCTTTTTATTATTTTGGAAAAATGTCATAATTTGTATGAACATTTTAAATATTCATTGATATATGCTCTTTTCCTTTTTAATTTGGGCTTTACATCTTCAGAGTGAGCAACAGCATTTCAAATTAAAATTTTCAGTGAAACTTTGGAAGAGGAAATGTGATGTCTTGACATACTGTTTTCTTTAAAAAAAAAAGACAACAAACATAACCCCCAAACACAATGTACACAACACCCTCCTCCCCCATAGTTCTAGTCATTAGATACTCCAGGAAGTGATCTCCATTTTTTTCTAAAAGAAGTCAGCATGTTGCTATTGCTTCTTGTCTTAGAGTTCGTGTCTGATTTACCATTCAGTTTTGTAACACCATCACAGCAGACAGTTTACCACTTAAATGATAAAAGTTTCAATAGGCACTTTAGTGGAATTACGAAAAAGCTACCACTCTTCCACCATGATGCCAGAAAGCTACCTTCTTTCTAAGTCAGGTCAGTAAACTGCACCTTGTAGGCCTGAGCTTGTCTCAGTGTAATTCCAGAGTAACAAAATAACAACAACGAAAACCTGTGTATGTTACAGGATTTATCATTCTTTCGCAAATCAAACCAAAACTGACGGTATGAGAAATGTTGTAACTTGCTGGAAACAATTGCTGTCTTTTATAATCAAAGTAATTGTGTCCTATATAAAGCTTCGGTTTATCTTTTAAATTTCTTGTTGGTTTGCTTTTCTTTTTATTTCACTGTTGTGGTTGTACTTAAGTGACTTTGTCAGGGTTATAACTTTCTTCTTCTCCAAACATGTCTGCCAAGATCTTAAAGCGAGGTCCCCAGTCACTCAGATAGTCATAATCCTGATCTGCCTCTGTAGTGAGGGAGTCTATAGAGCTGAGAGACTCTGCTACAGATCCGTTTCCTTCATAAGCATAGGTTGCCAAGGAGTCATAAGGGGGAGCAGATGGATCTACATCATTTTCCTGCAGCCTGTGATTAATGAAATCTCTTATGTCTGTGTTATCTTCCGCTGGTGGTCTGTGGCGCGGAAAACGCAAGGTGTCTGGTTTTATGTCCCTGCGTATTTTGTTATCTTCAATCACTTTGGGATTCCTCAGGGCACCTATGTCAAAAGCCTGGGTGTCCTCTTCTCCACCTCCTTCATCATCATAATGGATAACATTATCTCTGATGTCTTCTTTAGAGGTCATCAGGGTGTCCTTTTTCTTCTGCCTCCGTAGTGCTACATACAGGACCACAATGACTGTAATGAGAGACAACTGAAGTTAAGACATGCACAGAAATAATTTAATACTCTGATGACACATCGTTATATCTTTCTTTGAAAGCCACAGGCAATCAAAGGGACTTTTGTCCTTAGAAAAGAGCAGCGCTTAGCAGTGCTCAAGCTGATGAAAAATCATTTGCTTTTTGATATATGAGTCTAACTTTCCTAAGTGCTTGCTGTACTGCTGAAGAAAGTACCAAATAATTTTCCTGCTGGTTTGCTTTGCAAACAAATAGAATTCAACAGGACTTCAGGTTTTTAGTTGAGAGAGATACAGATGTGATTTTTTTTTTTTTAATATCTTCCATAGCAAAATAGAGAAAAGAACCCTAAATTTACACTTTGAAGACAAGAATAAAACCCTAAACCAAAAAAATCAACACACAAAGTATTAAAGAAAAAAAATAATTTGGAATTTTGAATAATAAATAAACAATTTTGAATTTGGAATTTTTGAAATACAGAAAAAATAACCCTACTAAAGCTTTTTATACAATGTACTTTGGCCTCTTCAGGGATCTGCTTCGAAAAATCACATGTTATAAGGTTCTGGAGAGAAGAGGGGTCCAGGAGAGCTGGTTGATTTTCAAGTATCACCTCCTCCAAACTCAATAGTGGTCCAACCTGAGGAGCAGGAAATCAAGAAAAGGCACCAGGAGGCCTGCACTGATGAATAAGAAGCTCTTGACTAAACTCAGCTGTAAAAGAAGAGGCATCTAAGAATTGAAAGCAGAGAGGTGAGCCAGGAGGAATATACAGTGACAGTCTGAACACGCAGGAATGTGGTTAGGAAAGACAAAGCACCTGTGGTGCTGTCTCACAAGGGACATGAAGGGCAGCAAGATGGGCTTGTACAAGACAGAAAAAAAAGGTAGAAAGGTAGAGTAAATGTGTGCCCACTGCTGAATGGGGCAGAGGAACTGTTGCCAAGTGACATGGAAAAAGCCAACCTAGTCAGCAGCTTCTTTGCCTCTGTCTTTTTTTGGTAAAGTTGTCCTTCAGTAATTCCAGGTCTCTGAGACAAGAGGGTAAGTCTGGAACAAGCAAGAATTATTCTTGGTGGAAGAGGATCAGGTTAGGGAATGCTTAAACAAACTGGACACACAAGTACATGTGATATGGTGAGATACACCATGAATGATGAGGAAGGTGGCTGCTATCATTGTGAGGCTATTTGTGATAATTTTTGAAAGGTCATGGGAACTCGGAGAGGTTTCTGAGGACTGGAGCAAGTCTCACTCCTATCTTCAAGTAGGGCAAGAAGAATAAGCTAGGGAACTACCAACTAGTCAGTCTCACCTTGATTCTGAGGGAAGTGATGGAGAAAATAATTCTGGAAACTAAGAAGGGGCATAAGACTAGCAGGCATGGATTTATGAAGATGAAATTGTGCTTAACTCGCTTGATAGCCTTCTACAAAGAGGTGAGTGGTTAATGAAGGCAGAAAGTGCATTAATTTTATCTTAACTTTAGCAAAGCTTTTGATGTTAACTTTCATAACAATCTTCTCAGAAAACCTGAAAAAGTGTGGACTATACAAGCAGATGGTGAGGTGCATTGCAAAGCTGCCAAACTGCCAGACTGTAAAGGTTGTGAGTGACATTTCAAAGGCCAGATGGAAGCCAGTCACTAAAAAAGTACCACAGGATTTTATACTGGGACTACTTTTGTTTAATATTTTCATAAATAGCCTGAATTGTGGGATTGAGAGCACCCTCAGCAAGTGTTCAGGCAATAAAGAAGAGCAGTTGTGCCACCATTTAAAGGGATCTCATCAGGCTGAGGGAGTGGGACAGAAGGAGCTCCATGATATTCAACAAACAGAAATTCCAAGTCCCACACGTGGAGAGGAGTAACTGCACGCTGTGGATGCTGTTGGCCAACTGACCAGAAAGCAGCTTGATAGATGAGGCCTTGCGATCCTGGTGGGCAACAAGTTCACCATGAGCCATCAATGTACCATTGTGTCAAGGAAAATCAACAGCATTTGGGGCTGCATAGGAGAACATTGTTAGCAGTTCTAGTGAGAGGATCATTGCTGCTCAGCTCTGCTTATGCACACTTGGACTGCTGGGCCCAGTTCTGGGCTCCTCATTACAAGACAAACATGGACTCCCTGGAGTAAGTCCAATGTAATGTAGAGCCACAAAGAAGACTAAGGGATTGGAACATCTGCTGCACAAGGACAGGCTAAGAGGGCCAGGTCCATTCATTCTGGAGAAAAGAAGGCTTGGGGGATCTTATCAATGTGAATAAATACCTGATGGATGGAAGTAAAGATAGAGCCAGGCTTTTCTGAAGGGTGTCCTATCATAGGACAAGAGGCAATGGGCACAAATTGAAATGCAGTAAATTCCATTAAAATGTAAGGAAAAAAGCTTCTTTATCACCAGGATGTCAAGCAGTGGAACATGTTGCCCAGAGAAGTTGTGGGGTATCCATCCTGCTCTAACTGGAATTGTGGCAAAGGAGACAGCATTCTTCTTGCTTAAAAAAAAAAAAACGGATGTAAGTTATTTTAGATTTTTTGGTTTTGTTTTAATTTCTTCAGAATGAGTGCATTCATAATATTAACTGCTACTCCATGACAAGTGTGGCCATTTGCCATTCTTGTTCTGATTTGAAAAAAAAAAAAAATTCTCACAAAATAATTTTTTGACACAAAGCAGAAATCCTGACTTTTATCCACTCTTACTCAGAAGCTATTTATGTAACCTTGAGTCTTAGTAATTTACTTAAGTGGCAACTGTATCATCTAGATGCAAAGAGGCATCCACATGTTATATTCTGTGTCAGGAGCTGGTTTTGGGTATGCATTAGACCATCATGGGATCTTGGAAGCCTACTAGTATGGAAAAGAGGCATAGGCCAGCATCTGTAAGACTCAGTGTGATTTCTGCAGCCCATATTGTGCATGTATAAGCTATAAAGCTGTTTTTATTTCATTAGCAGTTGATAAGCCTATATTACATATAAGATGCACATGGGTATTGACTGCTGTGGATATGCTGTAAATAAGGCAGTATTTAAATATAAGGTAGAACAGATAACAATGCCACCTTATGACATCCATGTCTGCCTGAAATAAAAAATCTTCCTGTGAAGCTTTATTTGGATATGGCCAGTAACAATCTGCATTACAATTATTTTCTCCTCTTTCATTTCTTCATTCTCCTTTTGCTCAAGTGGCCATGAAGAATTAAATAAAGGCTCTTAATATGTCCTTACTGCTGTTACTGTCAAAAGGACTTATTACCTTAGTAATAATCTAAAAATTTAATCTTTCAAGAAAGATATTTAAAACTATTTCAGAGAAAAAAATTATGATTTGAGTTCCACTGGTTCTCTTCATGCAATAAGAGATATTGCATAGATTGGGAGATTCATGGTCATGGTCAGTGCTTTGGGATATTTTTCTAGAAGTAAACTGCCACACATTTTCAATGGCTTTTGTTAAACACTAGGTGAAGCTAGTGAATAATCAGAATAATGCACTTTGCAGGGTTTCATGAGAACTAACCTAGAAGTATAACAATACACAACAAGATTGCAATCAGTGCTCCTGTGCTGAGGCCAACTGGTAAGAAGATTGCTTCCACATTGCAGGACTGGATGGTGCCATCAGAATCACATCTGCAAACACGGATAGTCAAAGTGCTTGTGCTGCTCTGGACAGGGTAACTGCTGTCTTCTATTACTACTGGAAGGAAGTACAGTTCTTGCTGCCTTCTGCTGTAGCCATTTCTCCTGGTTTCAATCCCAGCTGTGTTGTCTGTAAAACATGACAGTCATTAGCAGATTTTTATTGTGTACTTCATTTCATATTGTAGCTTGTATCACCTCTATTTCATATTTCTGTTATTTCATATTTGAAACTTGGTGAACGACATGCATTATGTAATTGCCTTGCTTTGTCATTACAGAAGGCATTGTATTCTGACTGGTACCGTTATTTTTTGCAGAGCCTTAAACAATATTCCTTTTCTTGTAAACTTGTTTTGAAACAAAACAAAGCTGGTTGTTGAAAATAAAAAAAAAAAAAAGCTGGTTTTAAACCAGCTGAAATTTCAAAGAAGATAATAATAATTTTAAAAAACCCAAACAAAACATTACAAGTATAATTCAGAAAGCTTTTCAGTTTTTCTTTTCTCCTTATCTCCTTACATTCTAAGCCTGTGGTCCAAAGGATTTTGATTGCATATGGATTTAGGATCATGTCTCTATCAACTAATTAATTTCCTTAAAAATTCAAAGTAATATACCTGGACAATGTGCTATTACTTTAGCTTTCCTTCCCCATTAAAAATAACTAGAGAAATGAGCTGAGTACTTGAAAATCAGTAGAGTTTACATCAATTAGTCCACTTCTAGATTTTGTCATTTCTTCTGAGTTAGTTATTGCTGCTTTTCCTGAATCAAAGTAGCAAGGGAATGATGTAAAGATTAAAAGAATTACATTAAAAGCAAAACCAAAATTAATTTAGCAGGGAATTAATAAGATGACAGAACTGAATGAAGGTGACTTGCTGTTGTTAGCATTTTTCCATCTCACCCATATTCTTTATTATATTTTTTAGGAGATGTCACACAATGGCTTTCATGCCTTAGAGTTTTGTTACTAGGTAGAGGAATTAAGGGCTCTGAATTTCACACTCAAATACTGGTATGGAGTTCTGATTAAGGAAAATAAGAAGGAACCCTAAATATCCAAAATTATGTATGTTATGATTAGACACCAGCGAGAAGGTACATGACTAAAAACATGCTTCAGACACCTCCTTTTTATCAAACTCAAACGTGGACAGGTCAAGTTCAGTTACACTTAGTTTTGAAAAGCAAAAATGTCTCAAAATAGTTTTCATCAAACCAGCTTCCATTTTCAGCTTTTTCTTTCTCTCTATGATTAATCACCTGCACTATATAAAAAGTCTAAGAACTAATTTGAAGACATTTAGTTTAATCTTTTTTTCTATTATTTTTCCATATTTCAATGATTAGAATTATTTATATTCTTTTACTTTTTTCTTCTAATTGCAATGCTAAAGATCACTTTAATAGCTTACAATGCAACTAAATGACTTTCCATCCTCTTTGAGAAGAATCAATAAGATCAACCTCTTAACTCCTTGATTTTGAACAATTTTGTTGCTTTTTTATGAACCCATTCAATTACTCGAAATTCTTTTGAGAATATGAACGCAGGCAGGTGTTTGAACTCTACACAGACGAGCCTGGAGAAGCTAAGATAGCTTCTGGTTCTTCAGTCTGTTGGCAATAAATTAATTTATAGGATATGCATGAGAAAAGGAAATTCTGTCTCTTACATGAGGAATGGAGTGTACTCCACATGGAAGCTGCCCTGTAGAGAGCAGAGGCGAGCAGAGCAGAAAGATGGAGATCTGCAGTCCCTTTGGAAGCACTCCAGCTCTGCCAGGGCATCACTTTTATTAACATGCTAAATTGGTCTCAGTACTACTGAAAGGCAACCTTGAACTTCTTGCTTGCTCCAGTCCTTGTTATGTTCTGAAGTATGGGGCCTGGGTTCCCTTGAGTGCACCACAATTATGTTACACCTGCTGAAGTATCAGACCACCCATGATTTTTAGTTGTATAGAATAGCACGGGGATTAGGGCTTTTTGATGTATTTAAAAATGTTAAATGGCACCTTTGCATGTAAAAGCATTAATTGTAGCACAGTGAACAGCACTGTGTCCTCAAAAAAGAGAAAACATTCCTTTCACAAAGTACCTGCTTGTTACTAACATAATTGCTAACTTAAAAGAAAATGGTACTTGTTTTTAAAAGGTTTCTGGAGTGATAATAAGGTTGTTTTATTATACCTCTAAATTGTTCAGAGAGCAGAACTTCCTCCACATTTTTGGCCTATAAAAGGCAAAAGATACTGAAAAAGAGGTTTTTGTTTGGGCAGATTTTTTTCTAAAATCACTGATAATGAAAAAAGGTTTTTATGGTTTTTTTTTTCTTCCTTACATTGTAACAAATAGCATACTTTTTCCTTTTTTTTTTCTTTTTTTTTCTAAGTGTTAAGAAATGCTTTTAAAAGTGTGTATCTTGGCTGTTTCCACTTTTTATCAGAATATTGCACTTGTTTCTATACAGTCATGAAGCTTCATTAACAGATTACTGAGATCCAAAGTCATCTCAGTGTCAACACTACTAGTTTAAACAGGGAAATTTAATTATCTAATAATATTTGAACAATTTCCTCACCACACTCATATGCTAAGCACACTTTACAAAAGCTGTAATTACTGTATGGATTTATTAAGTTTAGATTCCTTTGATTAATAAAATCTGTTAAAACTACCTGAGAAGACTTCTATTTAAAGCAAAATTTTGTAATTATTTAAAAAAAAAAAATCTTGGTGAAGTTAAAGGAGATTTTAGGAAACAGATGGGAAAAAAGAAATTAAAGCTCCTACTTTAAAGAAATCTTTACCAAAAAAACCAAAGGTATTTAGAAATACATGGTGTTCATGTTCTAAGACTATGTAATTGTGAAGATATTACCCATATGGGCCTTGAAATATCTTCCAGAGACAAGTAACGCCCTAACCTTCCAAGAACAGATGTAAGAGAACTTGAATCTGTTGTAAAGTTGACCTTCATATTTATTTAGCTGTCTGTCTCAAGAAAATTGAATTCCCTCTGATAAAATGCCCTCTGATCTACATAGTTTTGGTTTTTTTAAGATACTGTTATTCATGTCTGCAATATTATGAATTGTCTCATTATATACTCTATTTACAAATCCTTGTGTGAAATTCTTCTCTCATCTGTTCAATCTTTTTAACTTTAACAATCTATGACACACTAAGATAGAAGTCACCAGTAAGTTTGGGAATAAACCATTTTCATTGCATCAGTTTCACAGGAGAGCTATACAGAAAGAGAAAATAAGCGCAGTATATTTTTTCAAATTTATTTCTTCCTGAAGTTTCTTCAGGAATAATAGTTAGGTTATGTTGTTGGCTTTAAGTTCCTATTACATAGCCATATCAATAGTGTCAATGGCGCATGGCTTCAAAAATAATGTGGGCCATATATACAATTTTAAGTACATTTTTTAAAAGGGTAAATAAAAAGGCTTTTCCAATTTTATTTCAATTGGTGTATTATTCATTTCTAGCACTTTTAAGGGTTTAGATCACCTAATTCTGTTATGTTGTTGGCTTTAAGTTCCTATTACATAGCCATATCAATAGTGTCAATGGCGCATGGCTTCAAAAATAATGTGGGCCATATATACAATTTTAAGTACATTTTTTAAAAGGGTAAATAAAAAGGCTTTTCCAATTTTATTTCAATTGGTGTATTATTCATTTCTAGCACTTTTAAGGGTTTAGATTACTTAATTCTCAAGAAAGGAACCTTTACCTCACAATCGAGGTAATCCCAAATTTAAATTGAAAACAGCAATTAAAAAATTAAGAACTATATACTTTTTTTTTTAATAGTGATACTTATAACTTGCACATCTGAATGTTTTTGAACTTTGTTGGATGTTCTTGGGTGTTCTTTCTTTGAAGTGTAATTTAAATCCTTTTATATTAAAAGTTTATCACAGTTATTTAAAGATCCTCTAATAGCTGAAATACTTCTTTTTCTCTTATTTGATTACAGTAGTTGTTACAGTGGTGAAAATTTATGGCAGTTTATTATGTTTTAGCTGTGTCTGTTCACAAGACTACATCCTTGAAGATGCTTACAGTAGGAAAAAAGATTGACTACATCCTTGAAGATGCTTACAGTAGGAAAAAAAGATTGATTTTTTTTTTTGTCTTGGTTTGTTCTTTGCCATCTAACAAAAGAGGTCAAGTTAATAAGAAAAAAAAAAGGTATTCAGTTATGACAAAAATTTGAAGAAAAATCAGGGATGTCAATTGTATAAATCTCCAAATTATTAAGGGTGTTGTACTTCAGCAGCACTGTCCATATTTAGAACTCACTCTTCTGCAGGACTATACATCCTCAAGAAAGCACAGTATCTGGGTACTTAGAAAATGGTTAGCAAAATCATAGTATTTAAACAAGACAGCAATAGTGCCTTGTTTAAAGGTATACCTGCATTGGCATATGGATTCTTCCTGAGATACTGAATGATAAAAGGAAGAAAATAAAACAGGTAGCAGTGTTTTTGAAGGCCTGTAGGTTAGCCTTTGGTGTTCTGACAATTCCTGCCCCTAAAAATAAGAAAAGGTGCAAGACCTGAATTTATATTAATATAGGTCCCAGAGAGTTTAGCAATTAGAAATGTCAAATAGAAAAGTTAGGTCTGTAGACACAACTGTAATTCAAAGTAAATATATTTGTCATTGTAACCACAGTCTGCTGCTCTGAAAGAGAGATATGGGTAACCAACTTACTTCTGTAGTCATGGACTGTGAAATTTGGTTTGTTGGAAGCCTCAGATGACAGTTTGAAGGAAAATCTTTGCCCAGCTGGTGACAAATCTTTGTCTGCTGCAGTGATGGTCTGTATCACCTGAAACCAGATTAATTCTGAAGTCAGTTCACTTGTAGAAGTGCAAAGTGAACACCAAATGAATCTATTGAAAGTGAAATCCTGCTGGATAACTGCCATTCCCTTAATACACTGGGCAGTAGAGGCAAGAAGTCTGAATTCTATAAGCACCAGAGAAATCAGAAGGTCTTGCTTTGACACATCTGATGAAAATCAGAAAGATTTACCCTATATTCATGGTATTTAATATTTATTGCTTGTATTAAAATGCTAGTGATTTCTATCAGTTGAATATTTCTGCAGAATACTGACCATGATGTCATTTTAAACCCAGAAATTTCTACTGCTTTAAATAGTAAGGAAAGAAAAAACAAAAGAGCAAGCATTACAAACTTGAAATACCTGTCCTGGCTTGGCATTCTCACATACAGATGTCTCATATGGAACTGAAATTTCAGGAGGAAACTCGTTGACATCCAGAACATTTATTATAACATTGACTTTGCTGGTTAATAGTGGATTACCTATAAATAATTTCAGAAGAAAAGCATTATATTTGTTGTCATCACCAGTCTCCAAAAGCTGTCATAAACTTGTGATCTCAGTACTGTGACTCCCAAAAGCCCTTGACTTCCATTTATTTCTGATTTGAACTAAGAAGAAAACAGAATCAAGCTTATCAATTTCTACCAGACTTTGATCCATTACTCTTCATGGGTTAAAGAATCAATTAGTGTGATTATCAGAGCATAAAAAGGAAAAAAAGTGAAGTTGTACCTGTTATTAAAGATGCAAACTTTTCTCAGATCACTTTTCAATAAGCCTGTGGAAAACACTTCCAATGATTAAAACTGAATTATGTTTTCCACAACTAAATGCAGAAAATCAATATTTATTTCCTAGTCATTGTCTGCATCTTCAAGATATTAAGGAGGCAAGCAGAGCATACCAATTTAGAAGATGGAGAAAGCAAGACAGAAAGATATGAAAGAAAAAAATCTTGCTGAAGGCCAGCCAGAGTGAGTGTTAAATTTAGCAGTGAAACATGCACAACTAGCATTCAAGTATTTGGCCATGTTGTAAAAGGTATTTCCTTAACTGCAAAAGAGTTTGCAGGCAGCAAATACTTTTGTGCAAAAGAAGTGTTCAACAACAGTATATATCATGTTTCTTTCCGCTGTCCATCCTCTACAGATAATCTTCATCAGTCACTAGATGCATTTTAAAAACAAGTTTATTTGCAAATGCAAAGTCTGACAAAAACAGAGACACTATTCCAATACAAAGCAGACAATATTATCTTTTACTTTATGCTGAAACCTCCTGCAAGATAACAAATACATGAAAAATAGTATAGTTTGTGAGTCAGAAGTATAATTATTTTTATCATTTTTCACTTAAGATGAGTGGCAGAAACAGTTAACCACTCAAGAAATCTATGCTATAAATCAGGCTGGTTTAGGAATGACAACATGGGGGCATGTTTAAGTACAAGAGGGCTTGTTTTGAATCCTCAGGAATAAATCATAGAATCACAGAATGCCTTGGGTGGGAAGGAACTTTAAAGATCATCAAGTTCCAAGCCCCCTGCCACATGCAGAGACACCTTCCATTAGACCAGATTGCTCGAAGCCCCTTCCAACTTGGCCTTGAACACTTCCAGGGATTGGGCACCCACAATTCCTCTGGGCAACCCATTCCAGTGCCACAGCACCCTGACTGTAACGAATTTCTTCCTCATATCCAATCCAAATCTACTCTCTTTCAGTTTGAAGCCATCCCTTCTTGTCTTGTCACTACACGCTGCTGTCAAAAGGTCAGCTTTCTTGTAGGCTCCCTTCAGGTACTGGAAGGCCACAGTTAGGTCATCCCAGAGTGTTCTCTTCTCTAGGCTGCACAAGCCCAATTCTCTCAGCCTATCTTCAGAGGAGACATGCTTCAGCCCTCTGATCATCTTCATGGCCCTCAATGGACCCTTCAAATATTTGCATTAGGCACTTGCTTTGCAGTTCATGTAATCCTTGGCATTTCTTTTGTTTATAACTAACACAGCAAGGGACGAAGTCTCTTCATGTTGTCCCTGTAAAAAATTTGCATGATTTCTTCCTTATTCTTAGGAACTACTAAATGCAGTAGTAGTTTCAGGAGTCCTCTGTCAAAACCAAAGGTTTCCCCAATGATTTCCTAGTTACACAGGGCTAGCTGCAAGAATAACTTCATTTCACCTATTTTCAAGTAGTAGATAAACTGACCATGCTATAAACACAGCTTGGAATTTAGAAGAACACAAAAATTCACTACCAAAACCACATATTTTTAGTCCCTACCTATGAATATATTTATTTAACAGAGAACGTATATAATAACATCTCTGAATCCTTGTTCATTTCCAATTCAGCATCATCCCTACTTGCAGAATGTCTCTGTGGAGGAAGGCATTGTGAAGTAGCAATGAAGACACTGTGTGGTCTAGCAACTAGGATTTAGGCACTGATTCTTTAGATGCCTGAAGAGCTGGAAGAAATCTAGATCACTTGTTCACAGTTGCATTGGTTCCTTTTTATAAAAGGAAACAAAAATACTAAGAAGTTATTTTATTCTGTAGAGGGCAGGACCTCTATAGAGAGATCAGAAAATCCTTGAACAGGTCAAGTTCACACAGCTACTGGGAGAAACAATCTGACTTAAAACCTAGCAGTACTCAACGGAAAGGACACATCAACTCACATGGAGTAACTCAGGTTTTGCTTTAGTTTTGCTTTTTTTTCCTGTCTGTGTTTATTTTAAGGTACAACACTGAGTAACAGGGGTTCATATGAGACATTCTTCAAGCACATTAGTAGTTAATGCATCACCACCAAAGTACAGGCATACGCGTTCATTTCCTTTTAGAAATATGTTCACTATGCCTTTCAATAAAACAATGAATGTATTCAAAATTTATGCAGCATGTACATGGAAATAGCCTATTTTGATAATTTCTGTTAGACACAATAGTTTCTTTAAGAAGTCTTTTAGATCCTATTTTTGTGAAGTATGTTATATAAATGACATTTTTCTGCTTTTTGAAACAGTTTATGTAGTATGTGGTTTATATTTTTTAAATGAACAAAAAGATTTGATAGTTTGCCCCTCCTCAAAATCACAACAGGATAGCATGCTCTGGAAATATACATGAATACAAGTATACTTATGATTTATTTCTCACAGATGGTCTGTGATTTTTTCTCTGTGGTTATTTGAAAGATATATTAGAGGACAAAATCTTCTCTTCCTAAGTATTTCAGCCAAGTAGAATTTTACCTTGCATAAATGGTCTGGAAAAGTCAAATATGAAAGTAAACAGAATTACCAAAGCCTAAGATGGACCTATTTCAGGTTTTCATTTTGTCTATATGATTGTCTTTCTGCTTTGCACTGACATCAGCTTAACTACTTGTGTATAGAAATGAAGAATGCAAGAAGATCGTGTACAGCTTTGAATTGATAAATAGTAACGAAGACCTGTAATACTTGATGTGAACAAGCATGAAGAATTGCATTTAAAATACTACTTTGCCGGCTTGACCTCCATTTTGTTTGGTTTTTGGTTGCTGTTTCTCTTAAAATCAAGTCTTTTGGAACCCTGTGAACACAATAGTGACGTACATGCGGCTATCAGTGAGTGAGTCACTAAAAACCTCTGCTTATGTCTTTTAAACCCAGTTTACATAAATGAGAAGACTAACTGGTTAAATCATGAACATAGAAATTAAGAAGCTGATTTCATGTTTCAATTCTGCCTGTAAGATATAGGAAAATTAATTAATTTCATTAACTTTATTTCATCAACTTAATTAATTAGTTCACTTCATCTTCCCTTGTTCTTGTCTGTAAAACAGTGACCATCCTGCTTCCTTTTTTTGCTTGATTACCATAATTTGTTAACATCTTAATGGTTCAAAGATATTACAGCAGTAGAAAGCATAAAACATTCTTTGAATAATGAGCTTGTGAAAACCCAAGATACCTGAGAAAATAGATGCTGACTATTGAGGAGAACTGGTGATTCCTTAATCCTAGTTATGGTATGCAAGAGAAGATTAACTCCATTTTGAGATTTAAGGTGAGTTTTCTTTAACATTCTCAAAATTTGGGCCTAGACATAGGTGAGTTGGGAAGATGATTTGAACAGGAAGGATTATTATTTTTTTCTTACCCTTAATTTATGCTTTGAGGACGGGAAAGCAGAAATAAGATCTTATGCATTTTATCTAGCTTGTCTTTTGTCGGATGGAAAAGCCACTTCCATACCAGCTAATTAGGCAGCTCATGGAGGAACCTTTTGAACACTGGACTGGTTTTTTTATGCCATTATTCTCTTTTTTTATGCCTTTATGCTCTTGGCACAGTTTTGGCCTGGGGCAATAACTGGTTGTGGAAAATTCACATGTATGTGCTGAGAATTAGCAAGGGCAAGGGACTACTCTTGAAATTAACATGAGCCGTGCTTAATATATTGGTTTGGATAGGTTATGTGGCATCAAAAATGTTCAGAAACAGCAGCCATGAAGGCTACTAGGGTGTTGATTTATTTTAAGAATTAAAAAACAAAACAACAAACTACAATGAAATATAGTCAGGTAATGAAGAGAAGTACAGACTAGTTGGGAAGTGAAACGGGGGAAAACAGTCTGAAACATCACCCACATGCTCATGCGTTTTGTTCTATGTAAAACCCAAACTTTATTTCTATGAATGGGTTAGGGATGTTCTGCATTCAGCTTCCTTCATACCTGTCTTATCATGAGCATGTCTGCAGGACTATCATCCACCTCCTGCTTAAAAACATGTCCATTTAGGGACAATTCAAGAAAAAATAGTTTACAGAATGACGATTAGGATGTGCCTAAAAAGTGTGGGAGGGGTTGTTGCTGTTACTCTCTCTCTCTGAGAAAACTAAATTTTAGCAATAAAGTTCTTAAATAACATAATCTGGCTGCTACTAGTTATGAGTCTACTTATTTATTCTTATTTTATAAGGATATATTGTATATATATCCTTATAGAGAGATAAGGTCACCAGGAAGTGAAAATACTTCAATAACAATATTGTTTGTCCTATGCTGAAGAAATTTTGTGCAGCTAATTTTAACACTGGGCTGCCTTCCTTACCTAGTCATGTATATGTCAAGGCACTGCTCAGTGTGTTTGTTCCGTGATAAGGGATGACAATTTCAGTTTCTATGTCAGCACTGGACAGCAATTTTTTGTATCAATAATTCTTCAAATAGAGCAATTTCCCCTCAGTCTTTTTCTTCAAATGCTGGGTTTTTTTCTTTCTCTTTAACCATTATTTTTTGGTTTTGTGCAGTGTGTCATCCCTCAATCCTCAGCCTTTATTTCTATGCTCTTGGTCAGACAACAGCACATAATGTTTTGACAGTTACTACACCTCAAATCCTCCCAAATTTTGCCAGTTACTGGTATAATAAAGACGTGGCAATTGTTGTTAATGCTATAGATAATGGTCAATGTATAAACATTTTGGGGTATGCTGCAATGAATCACAGATATATTTTAGGTGCAGATTCTTAACATGGCAATTGATAAAATTGGGGATTTCAAAATATATACTACTTGCTACCGCTCTGCTTAAATATGGTACTCATATATATATGTGCACAGACAAATAAACTTCAGGGTAGACATCTTTAATTACCCTTGGGAATAATAAACAGATTTAAATCAAGTCTAATAAAACTGCTTCCTTGCTGCAGGAAAAGAATTCACAAATCCCAAATGTCCTTTGTCCACCACTAAGTCGAAATAGTTAAGCTTTACTGAAACATAGACCATGATGAGACCTTCTTTCTGCATCTACCTGCCTTTCAGTTTATCTGGAAAAAAATTACGGTTCTGCTGGATTTTCTCTGAATATACACCTGCATATATATCTCCATGAGCTCAATCACTTCTGACAGTTTAGGCTTCTCTGTTAGTGTATGTCTTTTCCAATCTATGGATAAAATTCAAGTGTTCAGTTGGTGTTCTCTTTATACGTTCAGGTTCCAAGGGGTGAACCTGTGGTTCTTTTTGAGATAACTACAACTGAGATTTTTTTTTTTTTTTAATCTGAAAGAATATATACCTTCTCTGCTTCCCAAATCTCCCTCTTCCTGTTAGTAGCATGTATTAACTTTTGAAGACTCAGCCAAGAAATACATTTAGGAAAACCTGTTCTTTGTTACAGAAATTTGAATTTTCTGACACATAAACAACATAGAATGAATAAGAAATACAGCAGGATCCTCTTCCACAGCCTGTTGATGTCAACAGAAAGAATTCTTTGGTCTTTGCACAACTGCTAAGTGACCAAAAGACTTGTATTCAAAGGGTGAGATATACCTATGAGAGTTACAGTTTGACAAGACCATGAATGCGAAATGCCACACAGACAGACAGCAATGAAGCAAGTTGCTGGTACCTAATAGAGTGGAAGAAGGGACTTCTTATGAAAAAAAGGCTATGCAGAAGACATAAAGACAAGAAATTAAATTATTCCACTGCAAATCACACAGGAAAAGAAAAGAAGGTGTTAGGCATAAAATTTTGGGCAAACACAAGAGCAGAGACGCAGCACAGAGATTAGTTCATTTAGGGCATTAAATCCCAACTTAATTTTAATGCACTTTTTATCTGAGTATCAAATGACTCTTTAAATTTTTCTGCCTTCAAAAAGCACAATAAAAAACCTGTTATTTGACTAACCTAATTCCTTATGAAGTGAATTACAAAATCAGAAATCAGAACTGGAAAGCATCCATACAGCTCCTCATGTTCTCCATGCTGACAAAATGGTTTTCAGCTTCTGAGGGAACTGTTCTTACATGAGGTCTGCTAGCAAAACCTTACTATACAGGGCTGATGGAACATCACACTTATCCTCACAATGAGTCTGGGAAAATTATTTTTATTGAACCTTCTTAAATAAACTCTTGGCAATTCAAGCAGTCTTCACATTATATTTATACCTGAGCATTACATTCTGAGAAAAATACCACATTAGCATATTAATTTAGTTTGTGTCATACTTACTAACTTTACTTGCAATTATAGAGAAATTGTATTGTGCTATGCTTTCTCTGTCCAGTAATTCATTAGTAGCAATGGTTCCTTCAGTAGCATCTATTGTAAAGTAGCTGTCCACATCATTCTTCCAATCGATGAAGTATCTGTATGTGAAAAATATTAAAGAAAGTAGATGCAAATGTGCAAAGATTACTCATTTATCATAGCAGCAGTGTAGCTGCCTCAAGTTTTGTTATTTTTCTCTTCACAGCTATTACCATCCTTGCAGGAAGAAGACAATAAAGAATGATTTGTTTATTTCTTTTTTTGCCAAGTGGGAGTGCTCTGGGGGAAATGGGATATAATAAAAGATTTAGTACTTCTGGTGTTCAGATTATTTGAAAACCTTGAAGTCCCAAGAAGCTGATGCACATCTTCTGTGACCCTGATTACTTATACCAGCCACTTTGGAAAGCACAACATAGGCTTAGAGGGAAAAAGAGAAAAGGTATGTGAAATAGGGTATGTGATGTATGAATGGTGATGAAGAGTGTGCCAGGTCCGGACTCTTTACATCCATTTGTAACTGCAGTGGGCTGGACTAGCCTCGATGGCTCTCAAAAAGGTGTCCGAAAGGATTTTGGCAGAGTAGCAGCAAGGGAGATGGAGAAGAGTATGCTTATTACTACACATATATAGGATCAATAAAGAGCACTTTGCCTTTGTGAAGAATAGGCTCTGTACCTGTGAGGAACAGGGAAAAAACAATTGGTTTGGGTTTTTTTGTTTTGTTTTGTTTTCCTGAGCCTTTATTTGTCAAGAAGTATGAACACAGGAGAGATTTAAAACTAGAAATGTCTACTTATTTCTTATTTTTCTTTAGCAAGAAATATAAAGCGAAAGTGTACTTGTAAACATAGCTGCTTAAAAGCAATGTGATAACTATCCCAAACCCATTTCCCTTAAATGCTAATTAATTTGAAAGTCTATATTCACATTTGATGCTACTGTTTGTAGTCACAACAGAACAATATTCTTTCTTATGCAATTGCCGCCAGCTACTAATTTCCTTTTCATTGTTAGTCTCTTCATACCTTGATAGTGTTTCTCAAAAACTAGGCAGGATGAAATTGAGAAAGCCTTTCATGAGCAGTAGGTAATAAGAACAAAATGGCACTCAACAAGTACATTTAGAAGATCATAAAACCTAGAGAACCACTCCTATGACACCTCATTTCATGTAAACCAGTGAGAATAAGAATAAAAGCTGCTATTTCTGTCTCTAATTAGAGTTATTTATGTATTTAATATATAGGGAATGGAATGATAAACACTATGTTTACTTCTGTAGAAGGAAGCAATGGTAGAAAGGGGTATATGTCATATTCCCAGAGAAAATATTTCTGCTTGGTGCTAAGATTGCCAATACCTCTGGTAAGACTTGAAGAGTAAAAAAGCCACAAAAAAGGTGATGTGCTTGTTTTGAGACATTTTGTTCAATCAAAATCACAACAAAATTTCTATCTGTAGATGAAATAGGTTATTTCATCAATTGACAGGCATCATTACCAGTTTACAGCTTTAATTGAAAAGCCTCAGAAATGGCTTGCTAAAGGCAGAATGTATCTTTTTACACAGTTGAGCAGGCACATTTTCTTGAATATGATATTATTGTCTACCAATATTTGTAATTTCAATTTCTTTGTTCAAAATTTGCTTGACATTAAAATTATAAAAAAAATATAAGCCATTTATTAGAAATATCATTACCCTGAGATACTCTCTCAGGAGCAGCAAAATTACTCTGTCAGGCTTTGCATGTTTAATAAATTAGAATTTCTTTCACAATTAAATACACAGCAACCCACAAATAAATGAGTTCAAAGTATAAGAAAGTAACTTGGCTTTTATTTCCCCTTAGGAAGATTAACTTTGCCTGAGTACCCTGCATAGCACAGTATGAACCAGGGAGGAAAGTACAGGCCTTAATTCAAAGCACAGTGTAGGTGATGGCCTCCTTCACCAGGAGACCTTGAAACTACAGAAAACATATTAAGTATGACCACTGTTGTGTTTGAAGTGAAGTTCAAGCATGAATATTTGCAGGATTAGAGTCTGATTGTCTGGAAGCATTCACACAGGTGATTAACTTCATGAACAGCCCCAGTAAAAAAACTTCATGCCCATTCCTAAACATAAGCATCAACAGGATCAAGGTTCACAGCAAGCACTGCAAGACTGGCACTGCTCCTGCTGACACTTATGGCAGAATTCCTCGTGCCTTCTGTGGAAATGGGAATTGAACAGTTTGATAAAAACAGAACTGTCTCAGTTCTTCCAAATTCATTGCCTTCACCTTCGCTGTGTTCACAGTGTGAAAATTACTATGCCATCACCTTAGAATTGTTAGTACTTTTATTTATTTATTTTACTTTTGGCATTATCTTTAAAGACATCCCTTCCTTCTCTCTCCATGTGCTGCACCTAAGCTTAAATTAGGCATGTAAAAGACTGTTGTTTCAGCTCCTCTCATTTTAAGAATTTACATATTCATTTAGACTAGAGAAGGGAGAGGTATAGGAGGAATTACTGGAGATGTATTTCCTAAAACATATAAATTTACAGGAAAAGATGCAAACAAGCATCCATTCTTCCTCCTTTGATTGGTTCTCCATGTAGAGTACCCAAGAAAACATACCTAGAAGAAAATCCTCTTACAGGAAGGTCTTCTGGATCCAGAATTGCACCCAGATACTTCAGTAAGTCTATAAAGCTTAAGAAAATAGTGAATGGGACCCCATCTATCTGGTCTTGAAATGGAATTTTTTGTGACATCCCAAGGGGAAGTTACTTTTGGCAAAGTTTTCACACACTGAAGAGCAGTGTGAGATTTTTTGTAAATAGGACAGCAACAGCTAATCTTTTTCTAAGGCCAACAGCATAGCGTGAGCTCTGTCCTTAATGTGGAAAAAATGCTTTGAAGAAGAGAAGAAATGGGAAAAATGTCGCTAACCAGAAAAATTGGTAACTTTCCAGAGATAAATCCAGATATCTGTGACATAAAGCCTGACATTTCTTGTTAGATTGGGATACACAGAGGAACACTGTCGAAATACTGGTATTAGGACAGCTGTCTAAATCTTCCAGTCATGGTCTAGCAGTTTGGAACAACTGAGGTTGGTTTATTTGACTTCTCAGAGTGCCTGCAAGCCAGACCATGGATAAGTGCACTCATCCTAAGAGGCATTTCCTTCCTTGAAAAGTTAGGGAGAACTTACTTGTTGACATAGGACAAAGCAGTATTATTTTTCAGAAGCCCCTGAACAGGCCTGCCTGGCAGCTCTCAGCACAAGACATTGATATAGTTCATATTTACTTCCAGGGAAGAAATTTTGACTTATATGTCTCCCTGAATATTCTTCCCAGCAGAGAAGCGTATTCCATATTATATTATTCTTGAAGGCAGGGAGAGTGTGGAAGTATATATCTTTGCTAACATTGTCTGAGTTTTCTTAAGAAAACTGCTTTTTAGCTGCATTTGCACACCATGTAGGATAGAAGAGACAGAATGGAAATATTTTTTTTATAAAATTATAAGATTCAGGCCTGTAAGACTCACCCAGAGTCCACACTGGCTTCTTAGGAGCTCCAAGAATTATGGACATTCACCCTGGCTAGACGGTGAGGCTGCGTGTCCCTCATGAGCTCTCACAGAACAGTCTCATGGTAGAGGGCTCATCTGCTTGCAAAGAGAGGAGGACAACAAGGGTGGAGTGCTATTGAATACATGAGTGACAGCAGGTCATCCTTGTGAGGATAACAGGAACTCTGAGCCATCGAGCAGACAACTGTAGTTGCTTCAGACTGTTATACCATGAATAAAAGAACTGGACAGCTGTCCTGTGCTTCTGGAGAAACCTGTGTGACAACATGCTCAGAAGGGATGGGATGTGGCAGGATGCTAAGGAGGCTGTGAAGCTTAGGACTTGGGAATTATTTTTTGGTCTTAAGAACATGGAGGGGAAGACTTCTCCTGTCTATCACAGGAAACACTGTCTTGACAGCAGTGGGGGTTCATCATCACCAAAAGTTTATAAACCCTGTCAAAGTCTTTCTTTGTTGTTCCGTCCTGATATTGACAGCAGCAGTGACACAATGCAACAAACAGAGGAATCATATCAGAGCATGCAACAACTTACACCATATTTACCATCTTCTTTTTTTTTCTTTTTTTTTCTTTTTTTTTTGGTTGATGCTTAAACAGAACACAAGGTATGCATCTGTGTGCCAATGCATTGGCCCTTAGTGGGGATTTCACCAGCTGTTCCCAGCACTCTCAGATCATCTTCTGAAGAGGATGTCATAAACACAGAGAAAGTAAAACTTGTAGGGTATCAAGAGGTACCAGAAAAATTTCAGTTGCACAATGTTGATATGGTGAAAGCTGAGTCATATCTAAGTGCTCTCTTGTGCACTCCTAGTCCAGAGGCACCCCAGTGTTAAGTGCTGACAGCTGCATCCCTCCGTGTCTCAGACAAGCTACTTTGACATCATTTTAGGCTGAAAGGTCTGAAAGTCTCAAAAAAATTGGGCAGACTCACACTTTGCCCGTAAACACCCATACCTCCTAAAAAGCAAGAATGCAAGCAGGAACAGTCTTGTGTAGCTCTGCCATCTCACTCCTGGTGAGAGACATGAGGGGATTTATGAATCTGGAGAAAAAATATTTGTTTCCAGAAGTTTTCTTTCTGATACCAGACCTGAAGGATGAAAAGATGGAGCCCTTGGTAACATGGCTAAACTCTGAATATCTGAAAAGGACTATGCAGTTCTTAAACCTTGTTCTTGATATTATGATGGTGTAATTTAAGCCAGGAAATGAGCAAGGTAAGACATATAAAAGTGTGTGTTTTAGAGGAAGAGAAGACTGCTTTAAAGCTACACTGTGAGGATTAAGGCCAAATGCCAGAAGTAAAACTCAAGGATTAATCTTAAAGAGTGCTGAAACAGGCAATAGATAAGCTGCAGTGATGGTAAACATAAGAAGGGCTCTGACCTGCCCAAACTGCTGAAAGTAGCAGCAAAAACCAGTTTGTATAGCAAGCAGGGAAAGGAAACATGGATCATGTCCCTATAGATGCTGTTGTGCTGAAGGTACTCAGTCCAAACTTACTCCTGCAGCAACAGAATGCATACAGAAAAACTCTGAAGGAGTAAAGCTCATTATTCAATTGGAATTGGCATGAAAATGAAAAAGAATCATAAAATGCAGTGAGCATTAACACATTTAACATCTAATCACTGGCTTTACCTATTGTTTTATTGTAAAATAAATAGTGATCAGTAGTTGCAACCCTAAAAAGTTGCCCCCTAAAAGAAGAAAACAAAACAAAAGTAATAGAGAGGGGGACATTCCTTCAATTTTAATTTTTGATAGAGTTGTCCCACATCACCCGTTGTATTCCAGCATAAATGTTCTCACCTGTATTTGAAATGCTATTGTGAAGTTGTACCTTAAGCCCAGCCTGATGGTGAATCTAAGAAAACAAAAATCATAAATTTTCTGTGTACAATCTGAATGATTTGGCTATCAATCCAACTTTAGAAAGCACGTTATTACTTTGACTAAAATTTGTCAAACCAAGAACTGGAATAAACCTTTTTTTTATATAATAAAATTCTTGATGTAATAGGATAAAAAGAAGTATTATTTCTAAGAGAAAGTATGCTCTCAACTCTGCTTTTCCACATTATTTTTTCCAGCTTCAAGTATTTACTTAATACCTTTCCCTGTACTGAATCAAATTGGAAAGAGGAAAAATCCTCCCTTTCTGTATTATCTTGAAGGGCTGTGCTCTCCTTAAGTCTAAACTCACTTCAGTTGGGTTGCCAGTCCCTTCTGATCTCCCCTAAGAACTTTATCCTTGCCCAGTCACTGTGGAATGCCCCTGTGAATGGTCAGTGGTGGGAGGAGGAGGTGCCTGCAGCCCTCAGAGACTGTGTCTGTCACCCTGAAGACATTTGAGGCAATGTTTGTGATGCAAGTCTCAATTTCAGCAACTCAATCAACTGAAGTAAAGGCAGCTTTCTCAGTCCAAGCTGAATTATTGCTGTATTTTGGTGTTTGAATTTGGTTTAATATTACTCACTTGGAAGGTTTAAGACTGACTTCTTTGAGTGAATTGCTATTGGAAGTAGTTCTGTTGATATGGAGAAAATGAGCAATATGTATTATTTGTAATATTTGCAAATTAGCTACTTTTGACTATGAACCTTAAATGATTAAGGGAATAAAAGAATTTACAGAAAACCAGACTTTTTCTGCTTTGAATGAGAAAGATCATGGGAAGAAATGGGAACAATAAGGTAAAGTTAAAGCTTATGTTCCAAGGATAATTATCCTCGTAATTTCTCTCCTCTAAGTGAAGATCATACAAAATATCAGATCTATTGGCCAAGATCTTCAGAGCTAAGACTAGATAAGACTTCAGAATATATAGGCTTAAGTAATTCCTCTTTTACTTTTTAAATTACTTGGGATCTCATTGCAAGGAGTATCCTCAAGATAAAAAAAGGCAGTGGCAATATAAAATCAGCACAACCAAAATTAGGCATTTGAAGGTTAATGGCTTCTGATCATTGTGCTTTTGTGCTCAATAAACATTTCCTCAAAAATTCCTTTTTGTTTTTTTTTTTTTTTTCATTTGAGAGGGAGAAATAACCTGGTGATAGAGGAGCTTTACAAAAATACTTCAACTTGTCTCAACTCACACTTTGCTGATGTAAAGCACATTGCTTACTCTAGTACCTAGTGACTTGGAACAGTGGCTTTTTTTAAGAAAAGTATTGCAAAGAAAGGTGATGGATGAAATAACAATTTTCTGTAATGTGATAGATCACTATTTGTGTATATGACCTTAAACTGTATAACTGCATTCACTTTAAGTTTTATTTAAATATTAAACTGCAGGTAAATAAAAGTCAAGAGCTCATGAAAACTTGGGATATTTAAATACCACCCATCATATCAGAATAAATGTTTTTAGCCTAAAAACATTAGGAACATGAAAACCAAGAGAATTCAATTGGGTTTTGTGATCAGTTAAGATTTTTTGTAATTCCAAAACATATATAATTAAATAAATGAAAGAAGCATTAAAGCAGGAGTGGCAAAAGGAGTAAGGGACTGCAAGAATACAAATGAGATTCTAGGTGTGATGAGACTACCTGAAAGCCCAAAGAAATTTTCATTAGCAGAATAATCATGTGCTGTGGCTTGAAATTATTGGACCTCTGCATATAACTGGATGTTGAGAATATGACACTTCTAAAACAGAATTTTGTCCTGGGCATCATGTCATGAGATAAATATCAAAAAATTAGAGGAAGCTTACAGAAAAGCAAGAGAAACTGTCTTGGGTCTAGGAATTCCAAGTTGTAAGGAAAGATTAAAAGAACATATGCTTAGCTTGGATAAGAGATGAGAAAAGGGAGACAGGATAATGGACTGCAGATAACTGAAGGGCTTCAACAGCAAAAAGGGAGGGTAGGATTTTTTCAACACAGAGAAGTGAAGGAGCAAAACTCAGAAAGGAAACTTTATGTTTTGTAGCAAAATCCTTCTGTCAGTGATGTACATTATGCTGCACACCAGAGGAACGACACGAGTGCTGTCGTTGCTACTGAGAAGACAAAGTGGGTAATGCAACAGAGACTGTGCAGTAAAGGAAATTTCTAGAAAGGTAGAATGAATAATTCTCATAGTCTTTGTAATGGTAAATTCTGCTAAATAGGAAACGGTGTAATAGTACCAATCATACTCATGATAAGGTGCAGTTCCAAACATTTTAAAATGAAACAATGGGTTTTGGGTCTTTTTAAGATTGCCATTATTAAAACAAAGGAAAACAGAAAAATCACTGCTACAATGAGGAACAAGAAATTCAGAGGTCAAGTCAAGCCTGAAAGAAATGAAAAACTTAGAGAATGCAATGTGTTGAATGGTAGAAGCTATATGTCCTCCAAAATCATATCCTGCCACTAAAATTTCCTTCCTGCAATTCTAAATCCATTCACTGAGTTATCATTGTGTAAAACTCAAACAAATCTTATCACCATATTTACATGTATAAATGTAACTGTAAGTCAGAACTTTATTGCTCTTCTCAAAGGTAAGTGCTAAACTCTTGTGTTGATTACTGGAAGTATCTTCCATTCCGGTTAACACTGAGGAGTGACTTCCATGATTTCGCTGAAGGCGCAATCAAGAATTTTTGAAATGAGTCGCCAGTCTAAAAATATTGACTCAAATACTCCAGCATAAGGTTTTCCAATTGCTGAGCAATTCTTTTATTGCAAAAAAAGGGTACAAAAGTACATGGCTCCCTGCTCTCAGAGTCCCAGCCACCCATGGAACAAAGTGTTTCTGGAGGAGTCAGATGTTCTGTGTGAGCTGCTGCATCATAAGGGCACAGAGACTCATCAGCTGCAAGAAGTTTTCAGCACAGTCTGCCAGGCATTTGTCCACTTCAGCAAGTTTCTCAACAATGAAAGATTTCTGCTTGTCGCTGTAACCCATGCATGCCTAAAGAAGTCATTAAGCTAAAACAGGTATAAATAAGTGCAACTTTTTTTTTTTTTCCTGTGCTACGTGATAGAGTCATCTGAGTTATTTAGGACTAAACAGGATTGTTAACTTTCCAGTCTTTCTCAGGGCTACAGCAGTTGAATCAGTGTTATATTAATTTAGTTTCTTTTCCATATGTTCTTTTGACTTAAATATTATCGTGGGCTCTCTGTCTTGTGTTCTTTTATTAACTTGAAAATGTTGTCTCAAACAATTTACAGGAGCAGAAATGCTAAAGAATCTTTTTTCTCATTTGTGCAGCATGGTAATATGAAATAAAGTCTAAGGTACTACTTGCTCAACAGTAGCAGACAGGTTTTGCATATCATTCATGTTGTCCAGTGCTAATACAAGCACAATAATTTTGAAGTGCCCTTTACACTGCACAACACAACAGCTATTGTGCTGCAAGCATACACACTATTTTATATGTGAAATATTAGATGCTTAAAAAAATAAAAGTACTTGTTATTGAATAAACTCTGTTAATATAAAATAGTCTAAGAAATACATTTCTTAGTATACTGAAAATAGATAGGACTTCTCTTGTGGAGAACTTCCAGTTTTAATACCTTGAGTTTAATATTATGATGTTCTGCTTGATGGAAGTAAATGCAA
The DNA here is from genome assembly GCF_000691975.1 of Corvus brachyrhynchos. NCBI lineage: Eukaryota > Metazoa > Chordata > Aves > Passeriformes > Corvidae > Corvus > Corvus brachyrhynchos. The sequence goes on along the minus strand of NW_008238983.1, from coordinate 5,074,135 downwards.
TCAAACTTACCTATTGTCAATAAAAATATCATCTGCTATATTCATACTAAGAATTACTTGAAAAATCTAATGCTAATAATAGCAAAATAACATTTGAAGTTTTGTTGTAAAGTTTGCCTGTCATTAACCAAAAAATGTAAAGGATGTTCCTAGGTGGCAGATGCTGTTCCACTAGGTTGTGGGGGTTTTTTTTGTTTATGTGTTTTAAATAATTTATTAAACCATGTCCCTTAATGGCAGCAGAAACTTTTTGTATCTTTGCTGAATATCTTCAGAACACGGCTGAGGCATTAGAGATCAAAGCAAAGGAAACTGGTCTGCTGTCAGATTGTATCCCTTTGGTAATCTCATGGATATCAGGTAGATCCCAGAAGAGCTCCACCCATGCCAATACATAATAATCTCAAATACATTGGTTTTGTTGGGGATTTTTAGGGCGAATACTAGAAATGGAGGGTAAACAACAACAAACAAGCAAACAATAAAAAACCCTCAATGGACAAAACCCAGTCCTATCTGAAGTTTGAAAAGGAACCAGCACTGCCATTCATTACTATCTAACTATTTCCATGAAATCTTAACATGACCTTTCTCCAAACTGCCCAGTCAGACACAGTCACAGAAGGGCTTCTGCTGCTCTTCCAGGTTAAGTAGTTTTCTCCTATCCTGACATCCCTCCCTGCTTTGAATCTGCATTATCCTGTAGTTCTCCCAAATGCAATTTCCTTTTCAAATGAAAAGGGACAGTTTGTAAAAATGTAGCTTGGTCTCAGCTGCTTTGTGACCTAACCAGTGTCACACATAGGTCACTGCTCAGTTGTACTTGCAAAACTCATGTCAAAAACCACCTAAAGTGTAATGCTAAGTTTGTATAATAAAATGCAACCAAAAATGAGCAGCCAATGTGGTTGATCTAACTAGCTCTAAGTGCCTTTACTGTCATATAATAACACACAACCAACAGGGGGAGCATAGTTAGAAAGGTCTTATGGCATTGCTTTGTTCCAAGGTATCAAAAACTAGAGACGCCTGTGAGGATGATGCTATAGAAGTGCCAGAATTGCCTTTATACCACATCACACTTGACACATCTAAAAAAATACACCCCCAAGTTTACTAACATACCAAAATATTTCTGTCAGTTTTACTATGATTTTTCTTTCAGCATTTCACACAAGTAGCCATATTTCTGCATGATTTTGTAGAGAATTTCAAATGCACTTAACACTGACGTAAAGCTTTTGTAATAGCCCAGGCTGAGTGCTTTTGAAGATCCCACTGAGGTAATGCATCTACTGTTTTAGGAAGGATAGTTTTGCATTAGTTAAAATATTTTGGCTCAAAAAGCAGAGAATTCCGGGATTATTTTGACAAAAACCCAAATAAATTGTTGTCTCTCTACCCTCTTCCAAAGGAGTTCAGCACTGCAATTTCTCAGACTGCAGTCCTGTGAGCTGTACTTCAGCCTTCCCACAATGAGTGTTGTCTTTACCACCCAGCAGGTAGTGATGCTTAAGAGAAGGACAAAGGAATTGCTACACCTTGGGACAAGGTATCAATGCTTCTTGTCAGTGCTCCATGCCTATCATTTGCATGCCTTTCCTGTAACACTTGATCTCCCACAAGAAAAAAGTTTGGGCCTTTGGCATACTGCTTGACTGGGTTTACAGTCCTTTGTACATGCCTCCCTACTTCTGTGATTTTAATCAGGAGGTTGAAGGTTTAGTGATATTAGAAGTCAGTAGCTTACCTGGTCTGAAATGAGTAGTATCAGTGCAAATAAATTATACTTTGCTCCTTTGGAGAAAATCAACCATTATGCCAAATTAATTGACAGGAAAGCAGTAGCTGCAGACAGCCAAACTAATGATGGGTCGGAGTCAAGCGAGGGAAGCTGTTAAACTTTTCATAAGCTTTATAAATCTTACATAAGAATTTTAGTAAAACATGCCAGGTAATATAGGAATTAAAATGTGCTGCAGTTCAGTTATCAGGCCTTTCAAACTGCCAATTCTTCCTGTCTACAACTTCCCATGATTTCTCCTCCCTCTGCCTTTAAAGGTTTTATTCATTTTCTTATCTGACCCTTCAGTCAGCTCTACTGTCTGCTCTGCATTTCTCATTACCAGCTGAGTATCTTATCAAAAGCTGTTGTCATTTGGAAAATGCATTGTTTTTGTTCAGTCTCAACATCATTTTTCCTGCTTCACTGAGCAGGCAGAACTGCAACACAGCCAGGCAGAGGGAAAACTTTGTCCTACAGTTTAATTAAGTCTCAGTTTTTGGACTGTGAGCAGCAGTAGAAGGCATGTTGGACTTAACACCATCACTCCCGGCTTAGCAGTCAATACAGCTATGATAGGAAAGCAGCAGAGCACTTTCTCTACCAGCACCACACACTATAGGCCCTGAACACCATTTCATCCTGGTTTTGAAAGGTGTACATTTGCCCTTTGCCCTGTCTGTTCTTTCCCCCTTCATCCAGCCCATAGCAGGAAGAACCTGCCACCTGCATTCCCCAAGGCACCCAAGTACCAGAGGGCACATCTCACCCTTGGTGAAAAGACAGTAGGGCTCCTGCTTTGCTGGTTTTAGGTGGGGAAAGAGCATGCTGGGATGGGTGTCTGGGTGTCTGTGAGTATCTCTACTAATGGGCAGAGTGAGAATAGAAAGATGGAGCAAGTAAATCTGAGAGGATGCCTCAATCCTGAAGAAAGATGAGAGGGGGGAAAGCAGATGCTATGACTCCATTAGACGGTCAGCCTCAGTAGAAGCCTAAACTTTACTTTGCATTTGGATGCATCTGACCTAAACCCCAAAGGGTAAGAAAGAGATGCTTCCTGAGCTGCTGTTCCGATGCCTGGCTTGGAATGTTTTGTCTTCTGGTAAAGTGCTAAGGCATTAAATACCTAAATGCTATAAAGGAGAGCTGGCCTACTGGCATATATTCAATAGGAATAATCTTTGATTGTTTTCTTTTGCATTGTGTAAATATGTAAATATTAGCTCTGCTCTATATCTTTTGGAACCAAAATCTGAACAAATGTCTTTTTATCCGTTTAAAAAGATGAAGTAAAATGCTGATGCTGAGACAATCAAAGGAAAAGGAAATAAAGTAATCATGCTGACTCTAGAGAAAACTGCAGTGCACAGTAAAAAATTTATTGCTTGCTTAGATCATCAGTTGGGACTCACTTGGTTTGTCAGCTGGATCTGCAAGAGGAAACAGTGAAGTCAAGAATTGGAGGCTTCATTGTGCTGCTTTGAAGCTGATTTGGTGAAATGCTTATAAAAAAAGAGATTATTCAGAACAGCTCTGATGCTGCAGAGCTGCTGCATTTTTGTCTTTTCTTTCTTCTCCCCAAGCCTCCGATGTATCAAGGAATGCAGAATCTGCAGAGGTCTGTATATGTATACATCATCTTTTCGAAGGTTTTATGAATTTCATGAGGGCACCAGGCAAAAGTTGCTGTATAATTTGCATGCTGATACGCTGACCTGAGCATCAGGTGCCTATCTGAGCTGAATTTCTGTGCTGTGTTTCCTTCACACTATTTTCAGATTTATTTTCTAAAATAATCTGCTGTTATAGATCTGTATACTTACTATTTCAATGAATGCTGACAGCAGTTTTTTAGCCATCATAGATTCCCTGCCTTTATTTTCCACAGGTTCTATTCCAGCTTATTAAAGATGGATGCCACAGAATCATAAAAAGGTGGAAGTTGGCAGGTACCTCTAGAGGTCATTTGGTCCAAACCCTCCATTTAAGCAGGGACACCTAGAGCCATTCACCCAGGACCAACTCCAAATGGTTTTTTTTAATATCTCCACAGAGAGATACTCCACCACCTCCCTGGGCAATCCGTGCCAGTGCTTGGTCAACCTCACAGCAAGAAGTGTTTTCTGTTCCTGATATCCAGAGGAAACCTGTTTCAGTTTGTTCCCACTGCCTCTTGTCCTGCCCCTGGACACCACTGGGAAGAATCTGTCTCCATCCTCTTTGCACCCTCCCTTCAGGTGCTCCTATGGGCACTAAGTGCATTTATCTTCTCTTCCCTGGACTGAACATTTCCAACTCTCTCAGCCTTTCCTCATAGAAAGAATACTTCAGTTCCTTCATCATTTTCACAGCCCTTTGCTGGACTCCCTCCAGCATGTCCATATCTTTCCTGTAATGAGAAGCCCAGAATTAAGACGCAGTAGAAGTAGAAATATCTGAGATCTGTTTGTGTCTACAGTCAGAATATGACTGAAACTTCCAAACACAGAGATTCCAAAAAGTGTAAAACTCTCAAAAACCCTGTTATTTAAACTTTATTAACAAGCCTGAAAGAAAAAACCAAACAAACAAGCAAAGTGCAAAATATGTAAGAAAATCTGTATGCAATAACTTTTTAAACATAATAATAAACTTGAGTACTTTAGGACCGGAAAGTATAGTCAATACTTACAAAGAGATCTAAAGGATAAATTCAGAATGAAAGGACTTGGATTCTGACTAGATTGCGATGGTAGTTATCCTTGTGGAAAGGGATGAAAGACCTTAAATGAAAATATTGGGAAGCTTATTTATTATTCTATACTAGTGAGATAGCTTCAGGATCATCTTGGTGTACCAAAGTGCAGATTACCAACTAACACCTTTCCCTGTAGCAAGTAGGTTTTTCTTAGACATAGTTTTAAGTCCTGAGCCCTCATAATCCTATGTCAAGCCCTGAGAGGTTCACCGATTGAGGTGATATGATAATGGCTGCAGCCATTAAAACTCTGTTTTAACCTCACAATTGCTTTCCAGAATCCCTGAGAAACTCATTGCTGGAGAAATCTGGAATAAGAGTTCTTGATGAAAAATCATGAGGACTATTGTTTGAGGCAAAAGTACAGTGTGTGCCTCTGGGATGAGAACGGGCTTTGTAAAATCGCATCACGAGGTGGTACAAGTGCTGTGAAATAAACTAGAAATTATTATGAACTATTATGATCATATTGTTCTTTCCCTTCACTTTGGCTACTTAGCTGTTCTCAATTAATTTAAAAGCTTTCCTTGCCAGGTTGTTCTTTGCCTTGGATCTGAATGCATAATTCTTGATTTTCAGCATCCACTTCCTTCACAAACAGGCCGTTCACTGAGAGCCGTAGTCCATAAACTTCTTGGGTCTACACATCTATTTCAGTTCAATCTCCTGACTGACATTTTATAGCATAATATGACTGCATGTGCCAGCTGAAGATCACTTGCTGTTTTTCACAAGCTTCAGTAACTTGATAAATTACTGGCTGTAAATAAAGGTTACTAGCCTCTCTCAGTTTTAGACTTTGTTTCCAGTTGCTTTTGACTTGCTGGACTTAGGAAATAATATTTCATGCTTCAAGTGCATCCAGGAGTTGATCTAGGAAAATTTATGCATGTCAAATGCATCCCACTAGTCCTTTATTTGGGAAGGTCTGATTTTTCTCTAGCACAGTCTTTCTGACTTGTGCCAGAAAGTACTTACCTTTGCTCCATGTTCCTGCCAGTCTTGAGAAAACCCACACAGATCAAAATGCCATTCTACATGTGTCCCAAAATTGCAAAGAAGGATTTTTAATGCACGACTTTGTCTGTTTCCAGTGAACCTGCTGCAGCATCACAGAGGGCTAATGAGTGACTACAATTACCTTCCCCCCTGATCGTGTGTGATTGCTTCAGCCTTAAGTATATAGATTTAAGATTAAGACAAATTCACACCTTTTTCGTTATTTCTCCTTGTAGTATCTCCAAGCCTATCACTGAATCAAGGTACCACAGACTCTGAATTGATTCAACTGAGCCACTTGCCAGCTGAGCTGTGATAACTGTCTGTGTGCATCTAATCCATTCCAAGTGTAAAATAAATTGTATTAATTTAAACTACCATGAAGGGGACTAGCATAATAATTTGTTACATCTTGTTTCATGGTAAAGGTAAAGCAGAGACTGTAACTCTGCTGTGACTGCTAGAAAACAGCTCCTTTTGAAGGACAATTTATACACAGAATAGGAAAGCTTTTTCTGCCTTCTGTTTGAAGAGAAGTCACTTTTCTGTCCAGTCCCTTAAAACCAACCAGTCACTGAGGAGGAAGACAAGTCATTCAAACCTAGAGAATGGCAGAGCAATACATGGGATCATAGGGGAAAAGCTTACAGGAAAAGGTTGGTGGAGTAGAAGATGTGATTTCCTTGAGGTCATGAAGACAAAGTTTAGGAGCCACAAAACAGAGGACAGACAAGAAGTCAAAAGAGGGGAGAAGTGGGAGCTGGAAGTAGGAGTTCATTGCTCTATATCATATCCAGCATGGCTGGAAGGTAGGTAGATGGGGATCTTGGTGCTCACTGAGCCAAATGAGAATGGAAAGGAGAGGATGGTGAGAAAAGAGCAGATGTGTCTGCCAAATATACACCTTGGGATTCTGAGAAAATGTTGGATAGGAACCCAGTTTCTGTAGTTTCTGAAAGAAGATAAAGTAACTGGAACGAAGAGAAAAAAATGCATCAAGACACTGAGATCAAAAAAGATGTCTGTCCTCAGCAGAAGAAAGGAAGAGGGTAGACTAGGACACCAATTAAGTTAATGCGAGATGGTTCAGGAGTAAAAAATATAGAAACCAGCTGTGGGAGGAAAAAAAGACTGTGGAATAGGAGACTACTCTTTGACAGAGCATAAGAGATATAAGAAAACATTGATCTGGCAGGAGGACAGAAAAAGATAGCAAGGCATCTGCAGCAGAAATTGAGTAGTTCTGCAGGGATTTGAATTGGATAGCTTGGATAAAATAGAACTTGGAATAGAGGTTTTAAAAATGGGGTGTGTGACAGGGATTTCATAAAATGCAAGGGACAGAATATAGCTAAAATTGCAACAGAAACCTACAGGAGGCAACAGAGCAAGAAGTGTGCAATAACCGCCAGAGCAGCTAAAAAGAAACCAAAATTTCTGTGTCTCAACGTCTCTTATCTCTACAAAACTGACTTATTTCTCTCTAGCATGGTACCATACACAGAAAAATAGCTGTCACTTAATCTGTTATTAAATGAAGAGGCTTGAGGTGCTAGAACTAAATGTCTCAGACTTTCTACATATATATCCAACTGTAAGATATATTTTGATGTCACAGGGTGGGACTTTTCTTTTTGAAGAATAAGTAAATTCAAAAAATGTGGGCACAAAAAATCAGAAGAATTATGGGATCAAAAAGTCAAACCCTTACATACTTTAATTCATCTTGTTAGTGCTTGTACATTAAGATACGGTGTTCAAGGATTCAGGAAGAAACCTTGATTTTCTTGATCTTAACATGACAAAGTATTTTGCTGGAAAAACAGAACCTATTCATCAAAGTTTATGGACCATTGTGAAGTAGTTCAGAAAACAAATAAGGCTTTCCCTTTGGAAGCACGTGCAGGGAATACAGTCTTATCCCCAAGATACTGAGGGCAGGACTGACCTATGGCTAGTACACATGGCTTTTTACTTTATTATCACAGTTTCATGACTCTGGACTTGGTCAAGGCAATGCATGGCCCCCACAGCTTTCCTCCTTTGATTGGTTCTTTCAGTTCATAAGGCAAAACTCCTGAGTCAAGCAGAGAAGATCTGAAGAACAGTGTTGTGGCACAGAATATGAAACTCATTGTTAATTAGAGTCATGTCTGGGATTCACATCAGGGACAATAATCGTCTTATACTTTATGCCAGAAGATCATCTCCATGGAAATCTGACAACTTCAGACGTGTCACTGCAAAGCTGTTGAACTTCTCACACACTGTTAGACAGAGCTCACTAGGAATTCGGTCTTGCCCTCCATTTCTGCTTTCTTGTTATTTAGACAGCTCTCACTATAATATTCACGCTGTATGGACATATAAAACAGTGATTTTTAGGAAGTCCTGAAAACCCTTGTACCAGAAGTAAAAGGATCTTTACCAAAAACGTGAATAGTTACAAATTACATACATTGTAACACACTACAAGACAGCTGCTTTTTTTCCTCCTAGTCATCTTCAAACTGTAATAAACTAGAGGAGTCTGGGAAGAAAATGAGACCAGAGCTGTTTTTACAAGTGCTTTGGGATTTTTAATGGACAAAATGTACATAGGACTTCACCTTAACATGTAAGCTGAGCATTTCTTGAAGCACTAAGGATAAAATGGGAATAGACAAAAGAGATCACCTGAGACACATAAGCTCCAGATTTAACACAGTTTGAAAATTAGGTGCACTGGGGTAATGTTCCAAAACAGCTGCAAAGCCAGTCACCCTTGCAGGTGTTGGATACCTGCAGCTCCTTTTCTCCTTGTGTTTAATTTCCTGTTCATTACCCAATGCATGCTCTGTGCTCTTTTGCTCCAACATCTCTAGGAAATACCTGCCTACAAAACGAACCTTTTAAGACTCCTGACTTGTCCAAAAAATTTGATACCAGTAACAGAAGAAAAGAGAAAAATAATATAACACTCATCATTTTCAATGTCCTACAGCAAAATATTTTTCTTTAACAGCTGTATCCAGTTTTCATTCTTAGCTGTTATCTCCCCCTTCCTGATGTGCCTAACATAACAGACCTAAAATTTTTGTCTGATAACATGGATTTAGTTGCTGGAACTAATACTGTTTCCTTTCATGTGAGCTGTTCTAGCTAGCCTTGCTCTCTGGAGTTTTGCCTTCTGTTGCATACACTGCAGATTTTATCCCAGTCTTCATTGTTTGGCAGACTGTTGATTATTTTTTTTTTCTGTTATGGACTTCTTAATGGCAAAACCATTCCAGGAAAACATTTCAGAGAAAATGAATGAATTTGTAGAGAAACTACAACCAGTAGTTATAGTGTTACCCAGTACTACCCAGTAATTTGTATGGGCTGTGTCTTCAAAGAACATGACTTGCTTTTCCCCATTTGTTTAGAGGGCATATTTACTCAGAAGTTGTTTGGACTCCTTTCCAGCATGATGAAATTGATGAAGTTATTCTTTAGCTCTGTGAGATGATCTAGATTTTAAACAGCTAACAGAGCATGACTGGTCAAGATACAATTAGAACTTGCAAACACATTCAACACTGTCAAATTAATTTTCACTTTTCTAACTTATGTTCTTGTTTTGTTTGTTTTCTTTTTTTTTTTTTTCTTAGAGGATATAAAACTTAGGGGATATTGAATACTAACACGTTGGTGTATTGGGTCTGGCTGAGATGAAATTCATTTTCCAATAGCAGACTTCACAGTGCTGTGCACTCCATTGGTACCTAGAAAGGCATTCCTAACATGCCAGTGTTTTGGCTACAGCTGAACAACCCTGGCACAGCATTAGCTCTGTGTCTCCAACATTCCCCCCATCAAGGGGTTGGGGGTGGGCAAGATCCTGGGTGGGCAAGGTCCTGGGAGGGACACAACTGTGCCAGTTAAATTAACCAAAGGGATATTCCATGCCATACGATGTCAGCCCAGATATAAAAGCTAAGGAAAGGATGAGGAAGTGGAGGAATTTGACAGTGTTTGTCGTCTAGAGAAACCATTACGTATGTCGAAGCCCTCTTCCTGGGAAGTGACTAAACGTCGCTTGCTAATGGGAAGTAGAGAATAAACCCTTTTTTCCTCTTCACTTATGCATGCACGAAGTTTCATTTATGCTTTAGTAAACTGCCTTATTGAGTTGTTTTCCATCTTGTTTTCTCTCTCCCATTCAGCTGGGAAGGGGAGTGATAAGAGTGGCTTGGTGGGCATGTGGTGTCTGTCCAAGGTCAACACACCACTGTCCTTTTTGGCACCTGAACGGGGGCAAGAGAAAGGCAGTTATATCTATCTATCTATCTATCTATCTATCTATCTATTTATCTATCTATCTATCTATCTATATTGAATGCTATAGTAATAGCAGTTATTGAGTAGCAAGCTCCTTTGCAGGACACGAGGTTTGTCAGCTGCACTGCTTATCTCCTTGTTCTGCTGAGTTTGGGAACATGTTAACACAAACAATGGCTCTGTGGTTTGCCCTTACATGACAGCCTGGTTATGCGGGGGGGAAAATATCTTCTGTGGGTGGTGAGGGAATACACCTCCCTCTCCCTGCCCAAGATTGATGTGAATGGGTTTATAATGCAGGCTCCCATGGTCATTGCTCATCCTTATTTAAGCTGCTTAATATTGTTAATAATAACTAATAAACTAATACTTTTGGCACACTATGGGATTTGTGGAATCTGGTGTCATCCTGGTGTTAGAGAAAACAAACTTTAAATATGGAGATATGGAAATGTGCCCTGAGGCATCCAGTTCCTGGGTGGCAGGGTGTGTGGGAGGATTTGGGCAGGTTCCTAGGGTGGTTATTACCTCCAGTTACCTGTGACTTTGCACCTGAACAGGTGACCAACACTGGCAAACTGACCCGTCAACTGAGGGAATGGTGCCTTGCCCACCCCAGAGAAAGCCAGCACCTTCTCTCCCTGTGCTGGAACCTGGCCTGTGCCTGCTGAGCCACTGTTCAGTACTCTCAGTGGGCTGTAGTTGAGGCAGGAACCAAATTGTATTTGAGGACACCATGGCTGAGACAGGGACACAAACCACAGCAATTACAGTACTCACACCAGTGGTGAAAACAAACAAATGGATAAGGCAAGCTAGAGGTCCATATCATTGATAGGAAAGGGAGGAAGAAGAAGGTGAAGGAGAAGACAAAGGAGAAGGAGAAGGAGAAGGAGAAGGAGAAGGAGAAATAGAATCAGGAGAGGAGAGGTCAGATGAAGAAGCTGGTCCTTCAACAAAGAAATTTGAAGAAGTGAGACAAATCAAACAGGAACCTGAAGTTACCCGTTCCTTGAACTCATCAGAGCTCTAAGATTTGCGGAAAGATTGTAGCCACCAGCCAGGTGATGCTGGGATAATGGCTGACAATCAGCAATTAGAAGGTCAGGAAGCCGCAACAGCTGAAATCCCTTGCTATAGGCGGGGAAATTGAAAGAGGGATTGGAAAAGAAGGAGAAATTTGCAGTCTCTGGAGATGGCCTCTCTAAAGCGTGAGGGCACAATATCCGTTTAAGGAAGATCTTGTGAATTGCCCAGGAAAGTTAATCAGTGCAGATGAAGTTATCCAGTACTTGAGAGAATTAGAAATCCTGGAAGTTGTCAATAGCAAACTAAAAAGTGATAATGTCGCTAAAGATCCAGAGAATGCCCCTTGCACAATGGCCATGGTGAGAAAGGTGGCTCAAAGTGCCCAAGAAGCACCATCATATAACAAGTTATCAGAAAACAAAAGAGGCTATGCTATATTTATTGATGGCAGCGTGGTATGAAACCATTGGAGATGGAAAGCTGCTGTGTGGAGCCCTACACAACAGCTGCTAAAGGAGAAGAGTCGTCAAGCCTATTTGCAGAAGTGAAAGCCTTCCATCTAGCCCTAGAGATTGCTGAATGAGAAAAGTGGCCTGTATTCTGTCTCTACACCAACTCCTGGATGATAGCTAATGCCCTGTGGTGGTGGCTGCAGCAATGGAAGACCAACTGGCAACACAGGGGCAAACCCTTCTGGGCTGCTGCACTGGGGCAGGACATCGCTGCGCAGGTAGAAAACAACTCTGAATGTAAGTCATGTAGATGCACATGTACCCAAAAGTCGTGCCACTGAAGAACACCAGAACATTCTGGGACATAGTTCATGTTTTTCTGTGGGCATGAACCAGCTGAATCAGCTCATAAATGTGACCCTGGGAGCACTTCTGCAGTTTATTGGTGTAAGGGGTCAGCAAGTAGTGCAGTGAGACTCAAATGTAGGGGTAATAACTATAGATGGGCATTTGGACACTCAAGTAATGATTTCAGGGTTAATGGACATTATAATGGACATTATAAAATGGCTCAGGATTCAATATTCCTGTGAACACAGTATATGGATAAACCATCTTGAGACAATTATTTTTCTTGTGTAGTTGCAAATGCAGAATCAGTAAAAAGCACTTGAGTCTCCTGGGAGGGTTTGTGAAATAAAAAACTCTCACTGAGGAGTGTTTATACATCCAAATGATTCCACTGTCACATGAAAAACTGCTCAACACTGTGATTAAAGGCTTTCTCTCTGGTTGCAAGACAGTATGGTTTTCAACAGAATATTTACTTCACTGGGGCTGTTTTCATAGGCTACCACCAGGGAAACAAGTTCAGAGTTCAGTCTTTGTTAATGAAGATTTTGATCCTTTGTCAGGGAAGGAATGTGTCACAGACTCACGAACAAATACATTTCTGTATTTAAAAAACTGAAGATTCTATTAAAAAAAAAAAGTGAAAAAGCCAGCAATAACAATAGTTTTAAGCAAAAATTAACTGTGAGTTGACAAAGCAGGAGCTAAAGAGTCATTGTTGTATGTTAAATTTTTGCATATGATTACAACTAGCATGTTTATTGTATATTTTGACAAGTACTGAGCAAAAATACACATAATTAATAAACATGGATTTGAAAAGTCCAAATTCAATTTGTAATCAAATATGCATGAATGTGCATGCACTTAGTAGACACTAGTGGCATTTTCCTGTTCTGTCATAGTCCCATTTGATAAACATTAATAGACATTGATAACCATTAATATTTAAAGACTGATGACACACATTATGTCTGCAATAGTTCTTATTAAATTCTCAGGATAAAAATGTTTCCTGAAGCCAGGTAGGTCCAACATAAATCGGTACTGGAAGTATGTGTTAATGACTGCCTATATCTTAGACAGTTTCTAAGCTTTAAGGGGCTTCCTTTTTGGTACATGACTCTGGTTCACTTTAATCTTTCTAATGTGGCTGTAAATAGGTCATCAAAATCAATGTATTACATTTGTATAACAGATCCCCGCTCCTTTTTATTTCATGAAAGTAAGCTATAGCAATAAAGGAGAGGCCTGCCTGGCAGGAGTTTCCTTGTGCTGAACACAGCCACGTTGGTCAGCAATCACATCCCCACAGCCTCAGACAAGACACCTGTGGTGATTTTTTTATCAGAACATTTGTTCTTTTCCAGATGTAGGGAGTAAGTGGTTCTTGTGAAAGGAGCAGTGCTTGCCATCACCCATTGAGGTCTAACGCAGGCAGACACAGCATGTACAACCTCATTTCTCACTGCTGTACTTCAGAGATATTTTTGTGGAAGACCCAGTGTGGAAGATCAGACCTAAGCACATTTTATCTCAAACATTCTGAGCATTGCTACAGGAAAGGTGTGATCAGAGGAGAGGATCCTGCAGAGGTGGGGCTGGGCTGTTCTGAGCCAACTTCCTGCTCCACCTTGAGACTCATTCTCAGCTTCCCCCTGCCAACTCATTTCCTGGAGAAGGGCTGGCTGTGCATGTGCTAACAAAGTGGTGTGAAAAATCTTCTTTACATAAGAGGTGTGCACCAGGTTAACTATAAAAGGCATGGATTGGGCCCCCTTGCTGTCTCTTTTCCAGTCTTTCTCTTTCACTATCATTGCTTGCCCCAGCTCTGGACCATCCCCACTGGCAGGTCCAGCAAGGAATCTAAGGACTGGTGATAATCTTTGTTCTCTCTCCCTTTTCTGTCTTCTGTTCTATTCCCTTGCTTTCCCTGAGCAAAACATGGCCCCTACTCCATACTGAAGTTTTTTATGGGAATGGGGAGTTTGTGGATGTGCGTTGTGTCTTTTGAGCCAGCACCTTTTGAGGAGCCTGTTGTGGGAGTTGGGAACTTAATGAAGTGCACCTTACAAAATTAAGGGCTACCACCCTTGTGAAAGTACATTGTAAGAATTTCAGGGTTAGCCAAGACCTTGTGAGTCAGAGTAAAAGCCTGAGAGTTCCCTGACACATGACTTTGTTCAGCCTGGAGGAGAATTTACAGTGAACATCACTTCCTCTCCCAGTGGGTTGTGACACCCAGACACCATGCTATTCCTTAGTCTTAACATACCATCTCTAAAGCCGTGTCAGTGTGTGGTAACTTACATGATTAGTATGATAAGGAGCTGTGAGCAATTAATGTATTTTTCCAGAGAATTCACCCAAATGAGTATCTATTTTTGATACTTTTCATATCATCAGTTATCTGTTACAGTGGCAGACTTGGTATAATTTATATCTCCATACCAAGTTCTTTGCCAGTGCATCCAACTGTCAGCAGCATTTTGGGTTGTCAGAGAGTTACTGAAGGAGGAAAAGCTCTCTTACCTAACTGAGCTGCTGCCAGCATCAAGGTCTTGTGCTGTCACTGCACCTATAATGGTCCCCACAGGTGTGTCCTCATAGACTTCCATCGTGTACATGGGCTTGCTGAACACTGGAGGCTCATCCATGTCCAACACATTTATCTTCACAGTGGCAGTATCTTTGAATGGGCCCACTGAGTGAAATCGATGGTCAAGATGGAGATTGGAGGCCTCCACCTTAAAGGTGTATGCCTTTTTCGTTTCGAAGTCTAATGGCTGTAGGAAGAACAAAAGCAAAACATCAGATTTGACTAAAAATCAGACACTGCAAAATCACTTTGTCTGGATTAATCTGACAAAACTTAAGATGCCTTTAGTGTAAAACTAATCTCCTGAGCTAATCAATCATTTAGGTTTGTTTTGAAGTTCATCTTATGCTAAGGTGGTTTTTGAAATAGGCCAGATGAATCATAGTCAGGAAATTACTGCTTCTCCACATCAAAAAAATCAGGATGACTGGCATGGATGTAAACAGTTACACTGTAGATGTCTGAAGTTAAATGAGTGAGATTCATTTCTTGCAAATGAGCTGAGTGCAGGTTAGTCAGAGATTTGCATTCGCAACTCCAATGCACAGGCAATCATCTGTCTCTAGCTGATCC
>NW_008238983.1:5051500-5059253 GCF_000691975.1 Corvus brachyrhynchos | reverse complement strand
ACAGTGATGAAGACGAGCCCAAATGAAAGCCCTGATATATATCAATGAGTCAAACCAAACTTCAGGTATGACTTGGAATGTGAATTCTAACTTGATCTGAACCAAGCTTTCCTGGAAAATGTCGATCTTAGCAGTGAACTGATATTCATGCCATGTGCTTGAGCTGTGTGTACTTTGAAAAATGCAGACTTTGGCTCTGTCTTATGATCCTAGGTGTAATTCATAGGGTCCTGAAGATGACACAGCAGCTTTTGTGTACTTATCTGGGGTTTTGATGGAATGTACCCTGAAATCAGGTTGTTTTGATGTGGGTTTCTGTCAATGCATATCAATTTAGTGCCTTTACTTCTAGAAAAGTAATCATCTCAAAACCCTTAATGCAGTCTTATGTAGTAGAAAAGATGCAGAAGTTTATTTTCATTTAAAGGGTTTATCTGCATTGGCTTTCATGTTGTTTTTAATGTTGCTAACAAACCCTTTCCCTGATGTCTGGGTAACACTGGCACCTAGTGGTTTCTGCCTATAATTGTTAAGCTGGAAATTTTCTAACGGGAAATAATACGGTATCTGAAAAAAAGACCAGGTTTACATGTGTATGAACGAGAATATTTCAGTGTCTGTTAATTTTTCCCCAGTGTTTTCAGTCAGTTGTCACAGCCAGGATAGATTAAAATTCTTCTGTTTTCTGTCCTTATCACCGCAGGACATAGTTGACCAGATAACTGACTGGTGTAAATTGAAGTAGCTCCATTAAAATCAATTGAGTTACCTTGCCTTGCATCAGCTGACCCGCTACCATAATGGTTATAAATCCTTATGAAAGACTTCATAATTTTAGTAGACTAGATGCTCGGTCTTTTTTTTTGAGCTGGGGACTTAAAATTAGCCATATAAATCTAAACATCATAGAAGTAATCAGGCTTGAAAGTAATCCACTACCACACACAACTGTCCTCCGACAGACAAAATTACCAGAAAAGACAGTATGTGCTGCACCTCTGTCTGGACTGACAGAAAGAAGAAGAAACTAAGCCTGAGAAGAAACAGACAAAATTAAGTCTGGTAGATCTCATGTCCCAGTGGTGAAACCCTAAGATGTTGTCTTCACTAAAAACAGACATGTTGCTCCATTATCCAAATTTCTGCCACGCTGTGTTTTCATTTGCTATACTACTCGTGTGCACTGTTACTCATTGCCAAAACAATTTTACCCAAAAAAGTAGCCCCCCAACTCTTCTCCAGGTATTTATATTTTTTACTCTTTCAAAAAATAAAATGAGGGGAGAAATCTGAAGTTTAAAGACTTAGTCTGGAGAAGAAAAAATTGGGGTTAAGCTAGAGATAAATGATGAAAACAGGGAAAGCAAGAAATCTAAGCTCCCACATAGGTAGTAATTCTGGGTAATACCATGTATGTATCTTTCATACCACCAAAACTGCATTAAAACTGTCCAGATTGGCTCCTGTAATACATCAGTATGTTTGCAGAGAGATGTATTAATGGAAAGAGCCATAATTCATGCAGTCCTTGCAGGCTGTCTTTCACCAAATTACTCTTCAAGGCAGTTATACCAGATCATGGTGCATGGCCAGTGCCCAGTCACCACATTTCATGATGCAAGGGGATCAGAAAGCAATAAGATTTCAAACAATTCTGGATATTGGTATGTTCAGACTGGCATATTTCACTGCACAGGTACCCAGGAAGCTTTACTTCTCTATTTCCCAGCATTATGGGGAAATACTAAAGTATATTTTTAAAAAGAAAGTGTGATCCCAATAAGGGATAATATTTTTCCACTGTAACCTCAGAGCCACTTATCCTTTCTTTCTGTCCCTCTATGGGTCTGATGATAAATATAGTTAGGGGTTAAACAATATGTGGCCAGTGTAAAGCACGGATGGCAGTCAAAATAAGAAGAGACAGGCTGAAAGTGATGAGCCGTCATGAGAGAAAGAAATCAGTGACAGACTCCCACAAAATAGCAGAAAGTCTTCCGTCTAAGTGAGGTTAAACAGCAACTGAAATGTATGGAGAGATGGGAAATGTTGCAAGTGGTAAACCTAGGACTTAATTTCAAACAGAAAAAAAAAATTGTACAACATAACTCATGTAACAAGAGTATGGTTTTAATGTCTTGTGTGCATGGGGAGCTCATGCTACAATGTCCTGATCAGTTCTGTTTTTTCCAGATTTGAACAGTTGGGCCATATAGATAGCATAGACAGTTTCAAATTTTGGCATTTGGATTGTCCAAAATTTGCCTGAAAACAGTAGAATTGAGTGTCTGCATAGCTCTCAGGCAAAACCTTGTTTTAAAGCACGTTAAAAAACCATTTTATTATATTTCCTTTTTTCAGTAGATCTCACTCAAATCTGTCAAGGAAATCAGTGGTCCACACAGTATTCTAGCTGTATTAAAACCAAAAAAACCCAACAAACAAAAAAGCCCCCCACCACCGTGTTTTGCTGGTACATAATAAATGTCTGAGAGTGTTCAGTCCCATTTTCATTTCTAATCTGGAATGCTGCTGAGGATACAAACACAGTAGAATGTTCGAATCATACAAAAAAACCCAAATCAATAATATTCTTGAAATGTCTTTCAATTAATCAGATTTTAATGGAATGATTTCACAGATCTATTCTTTTTTTAAATAACAAAGAGAAATGTTTATTTCTTCTATAAACATAACTACATGCGGAAGGTAAGTTTGAATAAGGCTTTTATTTTGCAGGAGAGTTGTTTTTTTTTTTTTTCCTGCAGTTAACAGCATTTCTGGTAATATTAAGGCAATGCCTTATTAACTGTGAACCCTTCAATAACTGGAGTATTTCTAATTGATATTCTAAGTACCAGTGACAGAACAGATGTATTTGGCCCCCTCAACTTGTCCTCATCTGCTTTTTCCTATGTTGAGCTTACAAGCTGTTCTATATATTTGCCTAGTAAAGTGCTATCAGCGTATTCACACCTGTGCACAGCAAAGCCATTCTACACATCCCCAAATCAAACACATACTGACAAATCACTTTAACTTGCAACTCTGTAAGTACCATGAATCGACTAGGAGAGCACAAAACCAGCTTTGTATTAGAAATAAACATATTTTGAGATATTACTGTTTTCCACATTCAAGGCAGAAGTTAAGAAATGCTGCTATATAGATGCACCTATATCTAAAATTGTATATTAGATAAAGGGAGAGAGAGAAAGAGATTTAAAGAACTGAAAGAAAAAAAAGGTCTGAAAAATGTAATGAATTCTGATTATAATCACAACAAGGGTGGAAAAAGGACTACCCTGTCAGTTTGTTCTGGTTCACAAAGAGGCAGGACTGAAAACTCCAGAAATTTCTCCTTTTTATCCACACATAATAAACATGAGAGTATTGTTTCTTACAGAGGCTTTCACCTACAGTGATGGAAAAGCCATATTTTGGGATGAGATTTTAAGTCCCAGGACACATAGATAGTTATGGATAGTAGGACTGGGTTGAGAGGAAGTGCATATTAACTTACGTTTGACTTCATACTAGTATTGTGCAATTGCAGAATAACTCTGGGTCACCTGTGCTGGTCTCAAAAGCTGGCAATATTTCCCCTTCAAATGGGTTGAGCATCTTTGCATTCTGTGAAATTTTGGCATAAGATAATTTGCTGTGCATTGACTCAGTTTCTGTACTGAAACATAACGTGCAGTTATGTTTCAGTAACTGCACTTCTGCACTGGATTTTAAATAGAAAAAGGAAATAACTGGTACTACAGAGCAGGTTCACTAAAGTCAGCTCTAGATCAACCAGGAGCATTCATTAATTAGAGTTTGAGAATGCAGAGAAAAGAATGAGATCTGTTGCGAGTATTTCAAAATTTAATGGGAAGTGGGAAAAATATATGTATGTTTTGTATCTGGAGAAGAGGAGAAGATGACCAGTGTCAGGGGTTTGCTGCTCTCAAGCATCTCACCCATTTCTGAAGGTGCTTTTCCCTGTTCCAGGAAAAAAACAAACCAAACAACTGTATCCACAAACAAAGACTGAATGTCTCCTCTTCCTTACTTGTCCTGTTGTTCTTTGTGATTGTATCTGCACACAGCTCACCACTTTCTGCCTCTACCAAAGGACTTAATATTGCCAGCTCTTCCTCGTCAAAGTGCACAACCACTACTCCCACAAACTCATGAGTTATGATCACAGGCAGACAGTCCCTGTGCTCATACTTGCAGAGCAAATTCCCTGCATTTGGAGAAAGAAGGGGTGGGGTGGGGTGGGGTGTGATGAGCACTCTGTACAGTTTTGGTAGTAAAGCAAGTAGTAGCTTTAATGCAGTTGGCACTGAAGGATGCTGAGAGTTTGCCTTACTCTCGTGTGGTACAGGTGTTCTCAGATGGCTCTTACAGCAATGTCCCACAGCTACATGGGCTGTCCCACGGGCAAGACAACCGAGCTTAACCACCAGTAAAAGCACTACTTGCTGACTGCAGTTAAAGGCTTCTAAAATGTGGCTCCTGAGGTTAAAAGGAAGAACACAGTCCTAAAACCTACCTGCAGCTATTTGTTCTGTTCATTGTCCCCCCAGTTTCTGCTATTTTATCATCACTAAGGTTACTGTTTCTCATTGTGCAATGCTATGACATGATGGGATGTCATGGCCACAGCTTTGTCATCTGAGCAGTTAGTTTTAGTAGTGGTGCACAAGGTAGAAAAAAACAAGATGTGGCTGTCCCCCAAGCTTCCACTGAACCATATGGAGAAGTTCACCCAGTATAGTGGGGCAGTGTAGGATCATACCAGGTGAAGCCTAGAAACAGTTGTTTTCCAAGGTTTCAATTAAACACTGCACAATTTAGTAAAGTGATGTCTTCACACAGAACAAGTTCAGTGCTTGAACCCTACTCAGTTTCTGGATTAGCACATGGTGAGCCAATTAAAAGCGTTCTGCACAAAATGGGCTTATTGTATAAACTCATCCTTGGTTTAATAAATTTAGTGCCAACTTCTCAGTGATGGTTGGAACCTTCTATCTTCCTTTACTGTTGTGCCTGGTCATTAAAGATTTCAAAATCAGTCGCTTGCCTGGGACTGGCACATCTGAGGCCACTGCGCTCTAGTATGAAGGAGATGGCCCCTTCTGTCACTGTGTTTCTTATAGCTTACACCCACTGTAGTTTCCTGACGATTCAGGTAGGATAGAAGATACTATATAAATATCAAATGCACAAAACATTGTGTTAAACAGCACCAGACAAGGGAGGGAATTATAATTCTATTCCTAACATAGGAATATTTTTACTCTTACAGAGAACTGTATACAGCACTATCCTTAAGCCGGGTTTTGCCCCTTTTTTTAGGGATACTGTTTTCCTTTATTTTTTATTTTGAGAGAAAAAAAAAAAGTTATTACAGTACTAACCACACAGTGGTGCTACATGGCATTTGGATGATTTATTTAGCAGAATATAAGAAAAGGTATTTCATTTTTAATATCTGTAATTAGCACAAGAGTAGTAATAATCAGACATATTGGATTGTAGCACAAAAATAAATGAGCAAACAAAACAAATGATTTAAGATCTGCAACTTGTCTAGCTGTAGCTGTTCTTACCATTTAGCATCCCAGAAGCAGAGAATGGCCTTTTGCATCCGTCAACACACTTAGTGTGCTAAAAGGAACAGTTTAGACTGTGCAATTTTTTTCTCATCAAATGTATTTTCCACCAAAAATAAAGGTAGGCCAGGAGGGCTTCATTTTTATCAATTTTATTATAGAAATCCCTCAATGTTGTTCTTCATAACAACAGACCAAAAGAGCATCTATGTAGTGATGGACAGTTTCTGGCTGCAAGAAGTTTTTCAGGGAAAATAAAAGCAAATTTTATAAATGGTTTTGAAATGGCTCGGCACTGAATTGCTGCAGCACTTACAGCACCAGAATATGTTATAATAGAGAAGAAAGCATAAACCTGTTTTTAAAGCATATAGCACTTTTTATTAGTCACTTTCTCTGTTTATTATTTATAATTCTTAATTGAACATGTAGGTCCTATTCATTCACCCACTTTCATTTAAAAAAATACTTCAATACATACTTAAATATTTGCATAATCCTAAAAGGTCAAATCAGTGTTTTGAACATCTCGCAGTGTAAAATTGCCTCTCTGCAGGCAAGTGAATAGCGCTGTTGTAGGCTTGTACTGTACAAGTAATCCTAAAAGGTCAAATCAGTGTTTTGAACATCTCGCAGTGTAAAATTGCTTCTCTGCAGGCAAGTGAATAGTGCTGTTGTAGGCTTGTACTGTACAAATAGCATGCATTTTAATAGGTGTCTATAGAATTGTGAGTGTCCAGCACTTCTGTAAATCTGAAAACTGCAACCCATGAAAGCACATTTATATTACACAAGTGTAGGAAGATATAAAAAGACAACTGAGTGAACAATGTCTTTAAGAATCTGGATTGCTCTTGTTTAACCCAGGATCTAGCAAACAGCCTAAGTGGATGGATTTTGGATGATTCCAAAATGTCCTAAAACACTTGGATGATTTAAAGTTTTGTGAAAGGGATCTTTTCCCTGAGAAAAGTTTTGTGAAAGACAAAGTGTAGGGTCAGTATAAAGGCATTCTTTGTTGGAGGCCCTGTGTGTTTGGTTTATCTTCTTTCCACACTCCTGCATAG
The DNA here is from genome assembly GCF_000691975.1 of Corvus brachyrhynchos. NCBI lineage: Eukaryota > Metazoa > Chordata > Aves > Passeriformes > Corvidae > Corvus > Corvus brachyrhynchos. Next base: position 5,052,577 of record NW_008238983.1, on the reverse strand, counting down.
AACAAAACTGGTATTTCTTGATCTTCACATTCTCTCACTGTCCCCTCTCACTATGATGAAGATTAAAAGGTGTTAGGATTACAGTTTTTCCCCCATGTTCAGTGACAGAGACCTATCATTTACATTAGGCAACACTGATCAAAGTTCTAGTGTTGTAAAAGTTCCCTAGTTCAGATTATGCCCTGTCTTGTTGCTGGAAAGACTTAAATACAATGAGCAACTCTAAAGTATCTGAATATAGAAGTGGTCTTTTTTTTTTTTTTTGTTTTCACCTCTCTAATTTTCTTTCTGCATGCCCTAATGACAACCTCAAACTTTTCCTGAGTTGCCTGCCCATTTTTCCAAAGATGATATATCCTGTTTTTTCCCCTTAGTTCCTTCAAAAGCTCCCTGCCCACACAAGTCAGTTGTTTTGCCTGCTATCTCATCTTTAGGCACAGAGGGGCAACCTGCTTCTAATTCTTCAAGATTTCTGTCTTGAAGTATGTCTATCCTTCCTGGGCCCCCTTGTTTTTAAGGGCTGTTTCCCAAGGTACTCTCTGATCAGCACCCTGAATAGGCTGAAGTTTTCCTTCCAGAAATTCAGTGTAGAGGTTTTGTTGATGGCTCTCGTTTCACCAAACATTGAAAACTCTATTATTTCATGGTCACTGTACCCCACACAGCCTCTGACCACCACATCTCCCACCAACACTTCTCTGTTTGTAAACAGAAGGGCTAGTGGAGCCCCACCCCTGGTTGGTGATTTGAAACATCCTCCAGCTGCTTATAGAATAATATATCCACCACTTCAACCTGCTTGGGAGGTCTGTAACAGACTCCCACCAGGATGTCTGCCTTGTTGACCTTCCCCCTGATCCTTACCCATAGGCACTCAACCTTATCACCATTGACCTCAAATTCTATTGTGTCAAGAGACTCCTCAATGTACAGAGCCGCCCCACTGCCTCTCCTTCCTCACCCGTCCCTTCTGAAGAGCCTGCAGCCATCCATTGCAGCACTCCAGTCATGTGAGTCATCCCACCACATTTCTGTGATGGCAACTACATCATAGCTTTGCTGCTGTACCATGGCTTC
>NW_008238983.1:5011519-5049722 GCF_000691975.1 Corvus brachyrhynchos | reverse complement strand
TAGTAATAATCAGACATATTGGATTGTAGCACAAAAATAAATGAGCAAACAAAACAAATGATTTAAGATCTGCAACTTGTCTAGCTGTAGCTGTTCTTACCATTTAGCATCCCAGAAGCAGAGAATGGCCTTTTGCATCCGTCAACACACTTAGTGTGCTAAAAGGAACAGTTTAGACTGTGCAATTTTTTTCTCATCAAATGTATTTTCCACCAAAAATAAAGGTAGGCCAGGAGGGCTTCATTTTTATCAATTTTATTATAGAAATCCCTCAATGTTGTTCTTCATAACAACAGACCAAAAGAGCATCTATGTAGTGATGGACAGTTTCTGGCTGCAAGAAGTTTTTCAGGGAAAATAAAAGCAAATTTTATAAATGGTTTTGAAATGGCTCGGCACTGAATTGCTGCAGCACTTACAGCACCAGAATATGTTATAATAGAGAAGAAAGCATAAACCTGTTTTTAAAGCATATAGCACTTTTTATTAGTCCCTTTCTCTGTTTATTATTTATAATTCTTAATTGAACATGTAGGTCCTATTCATTCACCCACTTTCATTTAAAAAAATACTTCAATACATACTTAAATATTTGCATAATCCTAAAAGGTCAAATCAGTGTTTTGAACATCTCGCAGTGTAAAATTGCCTCTCTGCAGGCAAGTGAATAGCGCTGTTGTAGGCTTGTACTGTACAAGTAGCATGCATTTTAATAGGTGTCTATAGAATTGTGAGTGTCCAGCACTTCTGTAAATCTGAAAACTGCAACCCATGAAAGCACATTTATATTACTACAAGTGTAGAAGATATAAAAAGACAACTGAGTGAACAATGTCTTTAAGAATCTGGATTGCTCTTGTTTAACCCAGGATCTAGCAAACAGCCTAAGTGGATGGATTTTGGATGATTCCAAAATGTCCTAAAACACTTGGATGATTTAAAGTTTTGTGAAAGGGATCTTTTCCCTGAGAAAAGTTTTGTGAAAGACAAAGTGTAGGGTCAGTATAAAGGCATTCTTTGTTGGAGGCCCTGTGTGTTTGGTTTATCTTCTTTCCACACTCCTGCATAGAACAAAACTGGTATTTCTTGATCTTCACATTCTCTCACTGTCCCCTCTCACTATGATGAAGATTAAAAGGTGTTAGGATTACAGTTTTTCCCCCATGTTCAGTGACAGAGACCTATCATTTACATTAGGCAACACTGATCAAAGTTCTAGTGTTGTAAAAGTTCCCTAGTTCAGATTATGCCCTGTCTTGTTGCTGGAAAGACTTAAATACAATGAGCAACTCTAAAGTATCTGAATATAGAAGTGGTCTTTTTTTTTTTTTTTGTTTTCACCTCTCTAATTTTCTTTCTGCATGCCCTAATGACAACCTCAAACTTTTCCTGAGTTGCCTGCCCATTTTTCCAAAGATGATATATCCTGTTTTTTCCCCTTAGTTCCTTCAAAAGCTCCCTGCCCACACAAGTCAGTTGTTTTGCCTGCTATCTCATCTTTAGGCACAGAGGGGCAACCTGCTTCTAATTCTTCAAGATTTCTGTCTTGAAGTATGTCTATCCTTCCTGGGCCCCCTTGTTTTTAAGGGCTGTTTCCCAAGGTACTCTCTGATCAGCACCCTGAATAGGCTGAAGTTTTCCTTCCAGAAATTCAGTGTAGAGGTTTTGTTGATGGCTCTCGTTTCACCAAACATTGAAAACTCTATTATTTCATGGTCACTGTACCCCACACAGCCTCTGACCACCACATCTCCCACCAACACTTCTCTGTTTGTAAACAGAAGGGCTAGTGGAGCCCCACCCCTGGTTGGTGATTTGAAACATCCTCCAGCTGCTTATAGAATAATATATTCACCACTTCAACCTGCTTGGGAGGTCTGTAACAGACTCCCACCAGGATGTCTGCCTTGTTGACCTTCCCCCTGATCCTTACCCATAGGCACTCAACCTTATCACCATTGACCTCAAATTCTATTGTGTCAAGAGACTCCTCAATGTACAGAGCCGCCCCACTGCCTCTCCTTCCTCACCTGTCTCTTCTGAAGAGCCTGCAGCCATCCATTGCAGCACTCCAGTCATGTGAGTCATCCCACCACATTTCTGTGATGGCAACTACATCATAGCTTTGCTGCTGTACCATGGCTTCCAGCTCCTCTTGTTTGTTGTCCATGCTGGGTGAATTAGTGTACATGCACTTCAGCTGGGCTGATTTCACCCCTGACTCTGATTTACAACCCTTAGGCTCATCTCTGGAGAGCCTGGTTTCATCCCTTTCCCCCTTCGAACTTAGTTTAAAGCCCTCTCAATCCGCCCTGCCAACTCATGGGCTAGAATCCTTTTGCCCTTGTTAGATAGATGGAGTCCATTTGACTCTAGCAGGCCTGGTGCCATAAAAGTTTCCCCATGACCGAAAAAACCAAAATTTTGCTCCACCTGCCCTTAAGCCACTTATTGATAACATGGCTTTTCCTGTTCCTTTCATCATTTGTTTCTGCTACTGAAGGAATTGAGATGAACACTGCCTGCATTTCTGTCCCATGAACTAATTGACCGAGAGCCTTGAAGTCCTCTTTAATTCCCCTGGCATCCTTCTCATCAACATCATCACTGCCAACCTGGACAACCAGTGGTGGGAAATATATACACTTAACCACAAGTATGGCAAATTCTAGTGTTGTGTACAAAACCAAGCAGAACAGATGAGGCTTAGGACTAATGGAAGGAGAACTGAATTATATCAAAAACCTGCTCTTGATGATCAAATATTAATTTTTTTAATGGTTCCCACTCATTGCAGTTTCCAACTGGCAGTGCATATGGAGGCATATGCAGCTGCTCAGCCTGACAGCTCCAGATGGACCCATTTTTGAGTCATCTGCATAGAGGGGAAAAAGGTGATCAGAAGGGTTTTTAAAAATGAAACAAAGTCTATAAATTCCCATTAGAAGGAAACAGTACACTCAAATTTTAGTCAGAAATGAAGCAGGCTGTGAAGAGGTCAAAGATTTTATGTCTCATTGACAAATTACTTCCTGTGAGTATGGTGGTGTAGATGCTGAAAAGGTTAGCAGAGAAATTTTCCTGCTTTTTACGGCTGCTTGTGAGTGTCTCCTTTCTCACGCAAGCTAGCTGTAAACAGTGTAGAGGCTTTTGTAAACCAAGGCTTTATCTCACAGGTGCAAGACTTGTTATGAATAGTCTTGTTTTCCACACTGAAGAAAATATTTTGAAATAGGCGTTGTAGCATTCAGCAAATCAATCTGGGACGTGGATGGTCAAAGACCCAATAATGTAATTTCTCTATTGTGAACCAAGTTACATAAATGAGGTGATAATTAATGAAATAATTCCATTTATCCTGGACTTGAATTCCATGTCGTTCTTCGCGCCGTCCCTGTGGACAACAGCAACATGGTGGCTCCCGTTTTATTTCATTATAACTGGCAGAAGAGTCAGTGACTTGACATCATCTTGTCCTTTAATGCATCCATGGATAATTTACTATTTGCCAGGTCAGGAGGTTGAAGCCAGGACTTCCATTATGGGAATGAATATAGTGAAAATACAGATCTATGGTCAGAGCTGAGGGAAGTTACGTACCTACATTCTAAATTTTGTTAGAATTAAAGCTTCACTTTTCCTAAAGCTTTTCTTAATAATAATGTCCAGAACTCTTTCCTTCCCAGACTTTTGTGAAATGTTCAGCTAATAGTTTGGTATTTTACAAAATTTACACCTTCAAGCCTGAGCTGTCTATAAAACATAACTGTGCCTTCCAAAATATGCTGGTGGTTCAGACTTCTTTCTACTGAACAAGTTGATCATTGGTGTATATGTAAATGCCTAGGCTCAAAAAATAACAGCTGGTTAAAATGTGACACTCCTTGTTTTGGATTCTTCCTACTGAGTGCTTTAATCACTAAATTCTAAGTGAAATGTGTCTTTTCCATCTTTGAAATTCATAAATTCAGTAATTTTCAATTTATTCTAGAGCACTAAAGCAACATGAACAGCTGAGATGCAGTGTGTTTCCTTTCTTAAGTATCTGATAATCAGCTGTTTGGGACACTATCATGAGACTGGTAGTAGGGCATGAGTGTCTGCAACCCTTTGGTACTCTTCTACCCGGAATAAAAACTGTCCATCATAGTACTGTACAACAGATTCAATATTCAAATAGCAAACACAAAGTCAAAATTTTCAAAATAAAATGTTTATAAGTCAACATGAAATACAGCTTTTTCACTCCATGCTCTCAACTGAAATTGGTTCTTGTATGGCTTTAAGTAGAAAACTTCCCATAAAAGATAAATTGCACTTTCTAGATGGGATAAGAATTACTTCTTCACCACGACACTATTTATGAAACATCACACCTGATTGTAAGACTAAACAAAAGACTAAACTCCAATGCAAAGATCACAACTGTGGATTAAAATAGAGATATAAACTACTTATGTAGCACTACTATTGTGTGCTACTCATGACGTGAAACAGCACAATGTTTCACTCTCTTACCTGGTTTCTCACTTGAGTCATAGGCACATCCACCCATTGGTGCCACATACCTTTTTCAGTTTAATGACTCCTTCCTGGGTGTACTCATCTGTTGTGATGTCAAACAAGTTTCCTCCATCTCCTGGAACTATGTTGTACTCAATTTCTGCATTTTTCCCAAAATCAGGGTCCACAGCTCTGATCCGTCCAATAGCAGAACCAACGTGAGAGGTCTCAGGTACTTTTAAATGGAAGATACCTGTGACAAAGTGGTAGACAGTCATTCTTGGGATTTCTTGGTAATTAACATAGGATTTCTGATTAAAATCATGGAGCCTGTGCAAAATAAAAATATTTAAATAATCTTATTAAAATTAGGAGATGAAAACAACAAAGGTTTTGAAAAATCTATTTGTGTTTTACCTATTGATTTCCCCTGGATTCTAGATTTTTTTCCATTGCAATAGTAAAGCCCTTAGCATCTCTACATCTTGAGATATCTATCTATATTTCTATCTTTAATTTTTCACGTGATTGACTCTCTTTTGAATTAAATTGTCTTTATAGATAGTACATGTTTATAAGCACTTTCCTCCTTCTGGTTTTTTTTTTTTTTTGAAAATATATTTATGACTTTCATAGTAGTTTAAAGGAAAATTCAGTGGGAAAAGTTTTCACGCATTTCTTTATAATTCAGTATTATAAACATGTGTACAACTCTTTATGGAAGGAAGATCTAGAGTATTGTTCATACCTGAGCCACCAGAGGGTGCTCTTACTAAAATTTCTGAGCTAAACAGTTTTTAGCTCAGAACACTATTACTTTCAGATTATTTACTACAAGTCATAATAAAAAAATAAAAACAAACCACCAAAAAAATTACACACACTTAAAATAAGTATTTCTACTGACATGTGAAGAGAAAATGGTTTCATTCAGGGGAACAGCCATGTTGAAAAATGCTAGACATAATAGTTAATAGAGCTAAAAGAAAAAGTCCAAAGTACTTTGAGGCAGCCTTGATTTTAGCAACAGCAGTAGCAGCAGGCCTGGGTTTGTAACATGGTGCCCTGACTTATTTCACTGCTCCTGAGGTGCCCGTATTCCCTGCTTAGCTGCACCTCTCGCTGGAGTTGTTACTTTGCACTGCTGCAAGTGAACATCACCATGACCAGTATTTGCAGTGGGCAGGAAGTGCTCGCCTTTCTTCAAGCAACACTCTTTGCTGTCAAAACTGCCAGCAACTTTTGGAGCTGGTTTTGAGCCCAGGATGTTTGATTCACTTCATCCTGTGCCTCAACAAAATGAGCCCCATCATTTTTTTTCCCTGGGTCCATTTTTTTTCCTTGGGTCAATGTTCCACAGCTCTCACAGAGCAGCCCCTCCAGAAAACATCAGCAATGGCCTGCTTGGTTCTGCTACATGTGGCATGTAGGAGGAAATTTGCACCTCTTTTCAATAGTGTAGCAGGACAGGCATCTGTGACTATTGGGAGGCACATTAGGGCGATGTCTCAGAGATTTCCACCCAGCAGTGGTTCAGTCACACACCACAAAATGAGGCTCTGAGAAGCTGTATATTATCTAACAGCAGGATAGATGACTTTCGCATTCAGCTGCTGAATTTAACAGCAGACTCTGTTCCCTGTCGTTATCTCCTTACAATGCATGCTGTGTCAGCTTTTTCAGCTTAACAGTATTTTCAGGTGAGGAACAAAATGACATTAGCACTGCTGGATTAGGAACAAGCTCACTCTTTTGTGAGATAGTCATTTGGGCTATAGTACCTATATTATTTTCTGTTTGATTGGGTCTGAAAAAATCTCTTCTGTTTGCTTCCCCCCTCTGCCCATCAGTATGCAAAGTACACCAGAAGGCAAAATTTGCCTTTTTTGTTAGAGAATATCCCCATAAGTAAAGTCAGCTTGTGTCAGCATTCACTTCTGGACATCACTGTGTATAGCTTTGTATTACCCATTGCCTGAGCTACTGAAGATTGAACAATCATTTAACTACTTTTTTTTCCAAGGGAACATACTAAAGAAAGCTGGACTTAGTGTTGTTCTAACAGCAGGAAAGGATTGTTATGACACAAAATGGTGTCATGGCAAGATAGTCTCAGCTATTTGTTAGCTGTACTTCAATGACTCTAAGTAAAGAATGGAATTTTAACATGTTATTCATGATACAATCACAAATGTTCCTATTATTTAATGTCACTTACAAACACGTGTATTACTGGGTCTCTGCTATACAAGTTATGCAGAAAAGAGATGGAAAAGACCTTTGCCTACACTTGAATATTGTATTAAGTTTTCACAGCATAGTTCTAGCCCAGATGTCCAGGTCTTTTGCAGGCACTTATATCGGATAGCAGAAATTATTGCTGCAGCAATTGCTTTTTATATCCACAATTTTAGTGAACATGAATTGTAAGAGCATATGATAATAGATTTTTCCATCTTTTCCAAATTGGTCTATTTTTAGTGATCTGAAGATCACTCAGATTCATTGAAACAAACATTTCCCTATAAAATATTGTACCTGGCTGTAAATCATATGGAACTTAGATGAAGTCAAAGAAGGACTACATTACTCAATATCTGATTGTTTAGGCTTTGATCAGTTATTTTCAATGACTGGGCATTTCATCATTTCCAGAAATTCAACAGCAATAAAGATAGGGTCATCCAGATTAATTTGAAACTCTGAAGCAATCTTCAACCCTGCAAGAGTCAGGTTTCTGAAGATGTAGTGTGTAATTACAGTGCCATTGTCCTCCTGTAATATTATCTTCACAGCATATGGAAGCTGTTAATGGTTCTACTGTGACAACATACTTTCAGAATAAAATAAATGAAAACAAATAATGTATATTGGTGCCAGCTCACAGGAAAACTCAAGAGAATATAATATATAGCATGAAATCTTCATTCCCTCCCTCCCCTCCCTCAAACAGTGGAATCATAGAATATGCTGAGCTGAAAGGGACCCATCATGATCACTGACTGCAACTCCTGACCCTGCACAGGACACCCTGAGAGCCACACCATGTGTCTGAGAGTGTTGTCCAAACGCTTCTTGAACTCAGACAGGTTTGGTCTTTGTACACAAGACATTTGAAATGATCAATATATGCTGTACATTAAATGAGAAAGACAGTTTTGTAGACTTTTATTTTTCTGTTTCTAGCAGACATTACTTCTTGCTGTGGACTTGCTGTGACAGTTCAGCATTATTCATTTTTTATTGTCCATTTTTCCTGCATACACTACTACCTCCATTTACTATACACGTATATTGAGACAGGCCTGAGTAATAACCTTTTACTCCCAAAGGTCCTGAAAACCTTGTTCTCTTCAGCTTCCAGGAATGATGGAACAAGCAGCTCAGACAAACTTATGCAGCAGCTGGTTATGCTGCTCCAACAGTTCTGTCAAATTTTGTTGATGCAACTCCTCTGTCAACAAAAATCTTTCTTCTATTTGCATAAATCTCTTTTAAATGTGTTTTCTAAGTTTTCTCCCGTCTTTTGGGGAAGTACCAAAGGAGAAAGCCCTCACTTTCCTCAAACTGCAATATGAAACTGGACTAGCTCCCCCCTTTGCTATTGCAATATTTGCAATAAATATTGCTTGGTCAGGACGTTTTGTTTCAGCTTGAGCAACATCAATGAGGATGATAAAAATAAATGAGTGATGATGCAGTTGAAGATTTTAAGCTGAAATAACTGACAGGGCTAATTACTTATCCCCAAAAGCATTCAGGAAAATGAGGCAGAGGTGAGCTAAAAATTCATACACACTGCCTCTGAGTTTCTAAAACAAAGATGGTTCCAAAGCGCACAGTGGGAAAAAATCAGAGCGGAGTAAGTGACAGGTAATCAGTCATATTGACTGAAATACAGCACACATTTACAGTTCCTCTGACGTGATTAGATTAGTTTTAGTTTTTAAGGCTCAAAAGCTGTTCTGGGGTTTGATTTTTACTTACAAAAAGGTTAGGTGGTTTTTTGTTTGTTTTTTACTACAAAGGGAGCTTTTTTTGGTGGTTGTTTCTCCACACTAGCAGTTTACACCACCATGTACCAAAAACCTTTTCAGGTCTGATAGGAATAGCAAATGAAAACCATCATTACTTCTCATCAGCAAAAACGACTATTAAGAAATAACCCAGGTTAGCATCAAAGGACTTAAATGCATAATGTCCTTCAATCAAACAGCTGTAAATGCAATTGAAACTTTTTTTCTGCCACCATACTTGTACTGTGCAAGGTTATCCTCTCCTGAATTTTCTTTGCACTTTTTTCAGCTTTCTGGCAGTTGCCAAGGTATTGCATTGCAGTGGATCATGATAGCACGATTCTTAAAGACAAAAAAAATTGAAATAAAAGAATTTATCTCTCTTCCATCTAAATCCTTAATATTTTCTCAGGAAAAAAAAAACCAAAACAACAAAAACCAAAAAACCCAACAAGCAACAAAACCCAAACCCAACAGACAGTGTATTGTAATAGTATTGTTATCGTAAATTACCAAGGCATTTTAATTTTTATCCTGACCCAGGCTGTAAATGCACTGATTTCTGTCTATTTAGGAAGAATCATAAGACAACAGTTCAATTTTCTCCCTGGTGTTTTAACTACAGTGTAATATGCAAAGGAAAGGATAATGTAAATGTATAAGCACATACTCAATATATTAAACCTGCTACATCAGCTACAGATTATCAGCCTAATAAATAGCAGCATCTGATGCATATGCTCCTAAAACTAGGGAGATGTGATTTAGTACAGCAGTGAGATGAACTCATACCTCTCCTAGATATGGCTCTGTGCTCTGCAGAGGGCTGGGACCTTGTGTGGGGAAAAAAAGCCAGGCTTTGTCACCCTGTGTCTGATGCAGGTCACACATGATCTGGGATGGGCTTGTAAAACTTCAGTTATGGAAAGGCTGCTTCTAGTCTCTAACCCCCTGCTCTGACTAAAGGTTTATGGCCTCATTAGACATAACATAACCATGCTTAAAAGCTTCTGGTTTTTCTGGTTCTCTTTTGTGGATTCCAAAGTCCACACCACACCTAGAAAAATACATCTCACAGATGTATCATCTTGCAGAGATTGTGGATGTCCAAGGGTCACCAGTACTTCAAGGGAAAATGAGCGGAAACGAAACCTATTTTGAGTTTGACACTACCCTAGTTTAGGATAATCCACATGATGGAGCTTCCCCAGAGCTGGGATTTCCTGAGCCAGAACTCTATCGTCCCCTGAGGTGAGCTAGTAGATTGTGGTTTTGAGGGCATCCTCCTTCCACCTCCCTAAAGGAAAAATGATGTTCATCATAGTGGTACAATTTTTGAATACTGAAATATTCATATAAACATTTGCTGGGTTTTTTTCTACTGACACGGTGGTGTTGTCATATAGCTTTCTAAAAATAAACCTCCCTATTTCATGTCAGAGAATAATTCCATGGACATTAATATACCCCTTGTTGGTGCAAGCATTCAGGAAATGTGGAATACCAGTTCATTTTCTAAGCTCAAGATAGTCAAGTCCACAGCTTTTGCCTCCAAAGGGTGCTGGTTGTTTCATAGAGAATACTTGTTGCAACAGAGAGTATTCTGTTTAACAACATAATATAAAAATAATTATAGAAGCAGCTGTTTGGAGCCACACACACTCAGATGTGAGTCCAAAAACTGAGGCAAGGATAATACTTAATCTTCTTTGAAGATCTTAAATCATCTTTGTATGGTAGTATAGTTTTACCAAGAGGGGAAGAAATGCTCAGTTCTAGAAATTCCTCAAGTTTATAAAGAAGAGTTTCTTGTAGACAATATGGAGTTTCCATATTTCAACAGGCTGAGGGGAACTAATCAAGTTCCTGAGTAACTGCTTTAATCCTGATGTTATTGTTGTATATGAAAGATCCCACCTTCACCACTTCCCCTTTTTGTGAAAAATCTGACTTTGCCAATGGATTCATGTGTTAGACAGTGCAGCTTTCTGTAAGTCTGAAGGCTTATGTGGAAAACCAGCCCACATGATCAGTTTCATTGTGTATCATAACCAATGAAGAATTGTTCTGCTAATATTCATTCTACTGATTAGAAATTACTGCCAAACAAAATAATACGAGAGAAATAATTTTGGGGGGGTATAGTCTAAAAGCTTGAATTAATTGTTTTTTATGTAAATTATATAGTGGTTATAAAGAATTATCAAGGTGTAGCATGCCTTATGGATAGAAAAAAGTTTTCAGGAGATGTCTTTCCTTTTTCAGAATCCCAGGCAGCATGTAATTGGCACTTATCAGGTAGGTTGGTTGGTAATATTCCAGTGATCACACCGTCACCAAGAAGTAAATCAATACACTTATTTCCTCTATAAAATTTAAATTAAAAGATACATGTGAAACATTAACATGATAAAAAGTATATTGTCAGGGATGGGACATAGAGTTTGTAATGCTCTGCTTAACATCCCTGCTTCTTAAATATCTTGCCAGAGCCTTATCATATTTTCTTTATCACTCTGGCATGAGATATAATAACACAATTTTTATTACAATTCATTCACTCTTAAGAATATGGTCAAACCATTTACTTTAGGATCTAAGCCAGGTGCTCTAAATCATCTCTATTGGAAGAATAATTTTTCTCTCCATCGACTAAGGAAATTAGGTTCCTATCTTAAGTCCTCCAAGTCACACCTCAGTTGCATCCCTCAAATCACCTAAACAAAGCATGCTCAACACCTGTATTACTCAAAAAACTCCTTGTGAAGACTTGATTTTTACATACTCATTGGGTACATTTCATGAAAGTGTTTTTCCCTAAAGTGCATATTACTTTTCTTTACCATGTAGGCACAGGCTGAGACTGAAAATTATTACTTTTAAAGATAAAATTGTGAAATCATCAAGTACAAGTTCATAATAGTTTACTATACTTTGTTTTAAGCTTTGGTTTATTCAATGCAGTTTCCTTAAATACTTGTGATTTAGTGTGTAATATAGATAAGAAAATGCAATAGGATGGCAAATGTATATTTTCCATCCATATTCTCTTTTACTTTATAGCAAGTATGCTCAACTTATCACAAGTGATGTTTATGTTTTCCAATTTAAGTATTTAAAGTAAGCTCTCTGTATAAATACTGCTCATTTTCCAATGAAATGCAAAAGTAGTGAGTGCTTAATTACAGGTCCTTCTCTTGTGAGCAGTGGCAATCGCATTTACAAATTCAACAAATTTCCCATAGAAGCCACTGAGAATAAAATAATTGTCATGAACTCAAGACAAAACTCAAAAGATATACTCTAGAATATTTCTGTTTTCTTCTTTTTTTTTTTATAGCTTTTTATGCAAATATTCAACAAAAGTGGTATTTTGGACTCACAGAAGACAAACTGCTTGGTATCTTCTGCTTAGCTCCTACTGTTGTCATTAGGAACATTTGGATTGTTGCAAGCACTTGGGCATCCCATTTAATGCTTTTACAAGGAGTGGAGCACTCCTGAAAATCTGAATACAACTGCAGTTCTTAGATATTTTTGAAAATCATGAGCCTAAACTATTGTAATTATAATTAGATAATTACATATGGTCGGCTTCACTTTATGTTGCCCTGTAGTCTCTAAATTTTCAGAAAGTAAGCTCACCATGGTTAGGAGCAGAAAGGATACATTCATTTCTTGCTTGGATGGAAGACCTCAGGGAAAAAGGCAGATGCTGCCAGAACTGATAGTGACACAGCAAGTGACACTGTTGTCAGTGAGTCACTTTGGAACCAATTCTCAAAGCATTGCAAGGCAACCCCATGCTGTTAAATCTGTAGCCTTATCTACTTTTCATTATCAGAGTAGGTGGAGATGCATGGGGCTTTTAAGACGTACCAAGGTTACTGTGGGTAATTTCATGCATCCAATCTAAGTACTCTCTGTGTGTTGAATGAATGATTTCTTTGTCACTCCTACAGAAAACACATTGTAGTGGAATGAATGACATGATTCCTGCCAAAGGTTGTTAAATTTCTATGAACTGTATTTATTTGCACCTTCTCTACATAAGGTAGCAGATGTGAAATACAATTACTAATGATAATAATCTACTATGATAATTATAGTGTTTAAAAACAATTTACCTCATATTTCTATTAATGATCAATTACCGCTTAGAGATGATGATAGGAGGGAAATGAATTAACAACAGAATGTTGTGACAAACAGAACATTTAACTTCTAACTATTATTATACTCATCTGTATTTCTTCAATTATTGTTTACAGTGCAATCAGCACATTGCATTTTAGCCAGTGAGAAATTACCTATATTTTTCATTGGCTATTGAGTAGTATAAAGAAATAGCTATATTTGGGTTTATGCTCTGCTTTGCAGCTAAGGGTTCACTCTCTCTCAGTTTAGACCTTTAAACAGGTTTTTTGTTTCATTCAGTCAGTACTCTAAACCGTCCTCATATAACCTTTGCTACTTATGCATTCTTGAGAGACTTAAAAAAACAATATAAATGCAGCAGACAAAGAATTTACTAAACATTTAGTGTTTTAAGGATCTGTGGTAATTGAATATCTCCCCCTCCAGTTTATTTCTCCATTTTCTTCCAATGCTTTGGTTGGGAATTTAGTTATTCAGTCTGAATAAAATGATTCTCCCTTCAAGATGTTTTATTATTAAGAACATGCAACAGTGAAAGCTACAAAAAAAAGAAGAAGTTTCCAGGGAGTCTTTGCTAAGGCTAAGTGCACATTTGGGTGCAAATCAGTTCTTACTAAAAGTGCATCAATAGTTCTGAAATGGAAAAGAGTAAGAAAAAAAGTAAGAGGAAGTTGGCACATATGTAAATACAAATTTTTATAGAGGTTAAACTTTGTTTTAACTCCTTTATGTTACACACACATATAATGAATGGCAGAAGGTTACTTAACTCGGGGTACTCTGACCCAAAAAGGGCTGCATGGCCTGGATTGCAAAGCACAGGCTCAAATAAGCTACAAATGTACAAAGAAATTTCATGTACCAGCCGTACTCTGTGGCGCAGAAGCCAGCCAATATAGAACGGCCTAATTTCATGTTATTGAGTTCTTTTAGCCACACCAAAATAGGTCAATTTCATGGAAAGTGACTGCACAAAGTAGTTCTTGATCTGTACTAATTTCTCCAAATGCCCTGAATTTCTCTGAGAAAGCTTTACTTGGTGTTGGTCAAAACTGTGCCCTGTACTGTTCTAAGATTAATACTATAGAATTAAAACATAAATCTTCAGGAACTTTCTCAGATATTCACATGTCCTTCTTTTGCTTTTAAAAGTGAAGTGTAATAAGCCATTGTATACATTCTTTTAGTCTATGCAAAAATGTCCATAATTGCACTGATTAAATGGTGGTGGGAAAAGAAAAATACAGAGGCTTTTTAATGACTGTCGAATGTGTAACTCAAGTGAAACAGAAACAGCAGGCAAGGGTCACTAAGCTGTGTGACAGGATAGTGGCCAAAACAAGTAAGATGAAGATGTGAAGAGCTTATCTGGGATGGTGAAGACTCATGATTTCAGTATAGAAAAATATGGATAAACTCAGAGCTGGAAGTGACTCAGCAAAGTATAAATTCTTTTAGCAGTGCTACCATTGGGAAAAAACAAACAAACAAACAATTGTGGAGTTGAAGGAGGAGATGGCTACACTCTAGCTATAAGATGAATATGAGATCAAGGATAAATTTGTGTCTCCCATAAGAGAGAAAAGAGTGCATTTTGAAAAAAAGGATATACAGGATCAAGAAGAAAGAGAGGCCAAAGGAGGGTGAGACAGGCAAGACAGTGCAAATAGTACAGAGGTGTGAGACTTGCAAGGAACCCAGAATAAAGAGGAGCTACCCTTGGTTCTCTGATTCCTGTAAGAGCCCTGTGCAAATACTGGTCAGCTGGTATTTATTATTGTACTGATCTGACTGTAGTTTTACTGGTGTTGAAGCTGTAGTAAGTCAAAGGTATTACAATCCAAAATTATAATGACCTCTGCAGGGGTGCTGTTTTCATGATGGGCTTGCAATTGCATGAGCCCATTTCTGGAGTCTCTGCATTCCCATCTTCCATTGCTGTTTGAAATGGTTGGCTAAAGTATATGTTCAACTCAAAAATGCAGTCTTAATTTGCCCAAAACTCACAGGTAAATGAAAACCAGACTTGGGTAAGATTTTCTGACATTAAACAGTATAAGCTTGGTGTACAAAACTGACCTAGTGCTTTTTTTCTTTTATGTCTTATGGCATAGACATTAGAAAATTAACAAAGATGGAGAAAATCAGGATTTGACCATCCTTTCTTTTCTGATTCAAAGCAAGCCCTGGCTCAGTCTCACAAATAATCTCTGCCTGCAGGTTAGTCTGCAATGAATCTGTCCACCTGTCCTGTGCAGGTATCTCCCAGTTGGTATAAAATCAGTAATTAGTTGCTGGAACTGAATTAGGGCATCTTGTCTGCCAGGCAAATTCTTTAATCAATGAAAGATGGACTCATTTTCATTCTGAGAGCCAATGAAGATGCAAGTGCTGTATATAAAAGCACAACAACTTTTAACAGAAATACTGAGAGAAGCCATACTTCCATATCTGAATTACAGGGAGTAGAATAACTTCCCAGAAACTTGTGCAGACTTGTTAAAATGCTTAATTAGGCAGATCTGAACCTAAATCCTGAGCAAGTTTTCTAGCAAATTGTCCAAGTAAGGAGGCACTAAATCTTCATCACTTATTTTTAAATCAAACCACTGCTTTCATTATTTAAGTTTTTAGATTAATGAACAGAATAATTTATCAATCACACAGTCTTTTCCTGTAGATTTCTAATACACTACTGGGTGGGATTTGTGTTGCGTTCTTCTGAAATCTTTAAAAGTAGATACCATTATCTGAGGAACTTCTCTCTCATAAACCACTCATCCAAAGCAATGGATTAAAAGATTTTCCTTTCTATCCCATATGGACAAGAAGACCTCTTGCTTGCAGTCTGCTTCTGAACCAATTTTGCAATACAATCTGAGCTAGTCTTGTTCAAAGCCACTTGAATAGAATCAGCCACATTTAGTTTACTGAATTAAAAACTGACCAGCTTTAATGTAGTAAAACCTAGGACAACTAATGCATGTTCAATTTCTGTGATGTACTAAGCTTCCAATAACATATAAATAAATATCTATAATAAGAATTTTCAATCTACAAAGTGTGTATGCACAAGAATATATAGGCAGGCCATTCCAGGTTCAGCACTTGGTTGTTCTTTCTTTTTAAATATTTCTACAGATTGCAGTATTTGACAGAACACCTATTAAAATAAGCTGCAAACCAATAAATAATCACTGAAAATAGATGCAATCTAAAGGGTAATAATATGAAAATCCTATTCTTAATATGTAATATGTAATACATAATATATAATATATCTGTGTAATAGGTCGTCCAGCTAATAGGTCATTCAAGTGCCATGCCAAGGTCATATAACTAAGAGAGTAAAGGGCTAGTTTGTGTTTACAAAGGTCTTTTTTACTTACTCTGAAATTCCTGAAATTGCATAAATGAAATATTTTTTTTCTTTTTTTTGTTTCTGAATTCTCTATTTTGTGAACTTTTTGGCTATTTTGTGAAATTTTCTCTCTAAGATTATTGTTTCCTCTGCTGTTTCCTGGGGATCCTGCAACACGCATATATCAAACCAGGAGTCCCATGGAAAGGAAATATATATGGACAGACAGATTCTTGCTAGATGTTTCAGAGATGTTTAATTCTCCAGCCGCATTCCCCACTGTAACAGTTTCCAATGGAGGATTTAATATGTTCTGTGGAATGCACTGTACTGGCCACTTGTGAAATCCAAATCCAATTACCCGCAAAATCCTACAGTATCAACTGATGTGCAAGGTTGTAGGAACGATCCTTCAACCTTGCTTTATTTAAAGGGTCACTACCAGAAAGATGAATAGTTGTGTTTATGTTTCCAAATATGTTAGCATTTCTGGAAATTTGCCATAGTCTTTTATGCAAACTATCTTGATGGATTTCACTGACATGCTTTTGGAAAGACCAATGACAGCAAAAAAAAATGGCCCTTGTGATGTCTAGGCATTGCTCTACTGCTGTCTGAATATTTTAAATGTGGTTGCAAAGCAGCCCTGAGACAATGGTTTCTGACCATCAGAGATGCATTTTTTAAAAGCTAAGACATGCACAAGTAGACAAAATTCAAGTATTGGGTTCAAACCTTAATTAATTTCTCTTCTATTAGAAAGAGCTTTTAATCATTCTCTCACAAAATTGACTTCTGTTAGCTGGAAATGATGTGATAAAACATAGCTTTATCCAAATAGTTCTTTTGAGTTAAAAAAAGCAAATTCAGGGAGTGTCACCTTAAAAAATACACACCTTAAAAAAACCCCAAACTTACTGTTAACTTCAGAAGACACTTGTAATGGTCTTTTATTTGCTAATATCAGAATAAAAAACTGTCTAAATTTAAAAATTCAATTGCATTTCTTCTATGTCAGGGCCTTATTCTCTAAAAGCATATTTATGTCATATTAAAATAAAAAGACATACTATTCCTTTGACCAAAATGATTCACATGTGCTTTTATTGCTCAGCATATAAGGGTTTATTTCTCTAAATTGCTTTCACACTCACTCTGTCAGCAGTGAACAAAAGAAAGTGACAGGGAAACTGAAGCATAGTAAACTTACGAAATATGAATCCACCATTTCACTTAATTGGTTTGATTCCATAAAGCATAATTTATACCAACTAATTATACAGTTTTTGTCATTTAAATGTTGAAGTAAATATAGCCCATCCATTTTTTCTTGAAGCTTATTTTAATAATTGGAAACAAGCCACTGCTGTCCTGGCAGTATGCTCAGAGTGGTCCACTGCTTGATGAATTAAGGGTTAGCCCATTAGCTTTCAGGAAGGATGTGCTGAACCATCTTTTTACTTAGCCAGCTATCATGTAAGTAAGTAGCTGAGAGAGAAAGGCCATCAGTTCCCTTCTGGACCAGGGTGTATACCTAGATGTATGCAGCTTTTTTCCACTCTTCAAAGGCAATGTTGTGTCATACCAAATTTTTGTTCAATTGATTGAACGATGTTGATATGACAGGAAAAGTACTTACCTTTTCATTATTTGCCTTACTTTTTTTTCTCTGGTTTTGGCAAAAATTAAACTTTGGTATGAAATATTTATTTTAATATTTACAAAAAAGTTCTATCTTTAACAATGAAACATGCACAGCAATACAGAAAGGAGCTGTACTAATGAAGAGCCAGGGAAGGTAGAAAACACTTCTGGAAATAATTTTTAATAATAAAATAATTCAGATTAACTTTTTCCTACTACTTTTAAAGAAAATATCCATTTTCTGAAGTGTCAGTTTTCTGAAATGTGGGCCAATAGATACCTGCAGGTCAGGCAACTCTGACAGAAACATATGTTTAGAGGTTTCCTCTCTGTTACACTCCTCATTACTAGGAGACATGCAAGGTGGGAGTTCCCCACTGAATACATTCAAACAGGATAGTCAGTGTTTTTTCATCACTGATGCTGATAACCCATCCAAACCTGCCTGTCTCCTTAAAAGACCCTCAATGAGATGAAGGTGTTCTGTGTTAGATTTTTTTTTGCAAGCTTGTAATGTATAATTTATCAATGTAGCTTCTTCCAAATATTAATAATATATGTTCTCCTACTTCTGCTGTGAAATCTTGGGTGTTTTTTTCAGCTTTACTAAGTTTAGAAAATAAATTTAAGCTTCATCCTGTGAAATTTAATATTGTCTTATTTGATTAGGTAATCTACATCATGGCTTCTTTGGCACAAGCCCTTTGCAAAACTGTGGTCCTGATTATGTGATGCAAAAACATTAACCCTGGAGCAGTTTGTGTTAAAGGACCTTTAGTCCTCTTTTTCCATCTGCACTTCCTGGCTTTGTTGACCAATGGCGAGTAAAAGGATACTGGAGGTCTCAATCCCAGCAACACTCAAGGGCTCCTGCTCTCTTGTCAGGCCTGAACTTGGCACCTATGCAGACCTGATTTTAAAGACTTATTTTTCACATAAACTAAAATTCTTCACAATTTTCCTTTCAGCTATGGTAGTCAAGCAAATGGCAAACTCCATTTCCTGGCAGGTAATTATTCCTAATCATTGCAACGTTTTCAGGGGGAAAAAAAAGAAAAATACAGTTGTTATGTTAGAAATATAATTCAGACTCTACTTTTTCTCACTTAGTTGTTTTGTTTAGCTGTAATTAGCTTTGTGTCTCTGAATTTCAGGCACACTACACATCATCTCACATACTGCTTAACCAAACGGGCTCGCTAAGTAAATCCCCATTGATCGAGACTGTTGCCTGTAACACATGCAAAAAAAAAAAAGGCTGACCAATACACTGGAGCCCCCATACTGACATTTTAGCTTGTAAGCCATATTAAGTGTTTGTTATTTTCAATATCAACACAAACCTCCAGTCTTATTCTCTTCTGTTTTGTTGAGAGTCACTGCTGTAATTTGTCTTTTGTGACATTTGATATAATAGAAGGAAAAGGTTTTCAACCTTACTAGCATGCAAAGTACAGGACAAGCTTGGTCTCTTGTGTGTGATTTTTTTGCTCCTTCATAGCAACACTTGGGCAAAGATGTCATAACTGCAGTTCATGCATTAAATACGACCTCGAGGCTGTCTTCTTCAGAGAGGATGATATATGCCATGATTTCTCTGTGTCACGAAAACTATCTGATATTATGTGAAACTTGTGCATTTTTGCACCACAACAGTAGATGAAGGCATACAATAAAAGGCCCCTAACAACAAGGGGAGTAAAAGATACAGCTGAAAAGCAGAATGGGAATGAGCACTGGGCACATGAAGCTTTTCAATGTACTGAGTTTTTTGGTCTCCAGACAGTTACATTATTTCCTCTTGTAGTCCTGGTACCCTTCCAACAGCAGGGGTTCCAGCTGAAAGACAGGAGCAGACTAGAACGATGGACAGATTAACAAGCACTGAGGATGAAGACAGCAGGAATGCTGGTACAAAGAGGCCCTATGGGATGATTTGCTTATTTTTCAGGTTTGGAGGATGCCACAAAGGCTTTGGCAGCACTTGTGAAACTGAAGGAGATACTACGTAAGGTCTGACAAAATAAAGAAGATTTAGGATTGAAATTTAGGCTAGCAAATGAAACCTGAAGTTAAGGACATTCATAGTAGCATAGTCTGAAGTAGTCTCACCATGTACAATCAGAAGAAAAAGACTGAAAGACAGAGCTTCAAATGCCTGGCTGAAAAAAAGTGGTGAGGAGAAGTAAGTCACAATATTAGAATGTTGGGGCACTTGTTAAAGAATAGGAAAAATGCAAAATTCATTTTGGCCTTAAGAAGAATAGGCTTCTGAAAGTTTAAAAACTTTTCTATGACCATTGCGATACCTCGTGAAAGGTTCAGGAGAATTTTCAGGTGCTGGAAAACACACAATTAAAAAAAAAAATTGCAAAGGTATGCAGTTCAGACAAAGGGTGCAGTGATGAGAACTCTGCATTCTTCACTGGAGAAAGCTACAAAATGAGATGATAGCCCAGTAGGAAATGCAGAAGTGGTAGTTCATACAGAATCAAAGTAGGGACCAGTAAAGAGGAGAAAGAAAGAAAGCCATTATATAAAGCCAAAGGTTAAAATGGGAACTAGTATAGGTAACTTTAATGCCTAATGCTAAACAAGAATATCAGCATAATACCTGTGTTCAATATCTGTGGGAAAGAAGAAAATCAGTCAAGCAGCATAGTATCAAGGAGCCAAATACACAGGAAAGTTACAGTAGACTTTATCAGTGGAGGAATAATGATAGTTGTTAAAGGAATTTCTGTCAACTAAGACTTAAAAAAGAGAACAGCATTACCATTAGCTACTCAGGAAAAGTTCCCTAGTTATTCTAAATTTTACAGCAACTACAATTAGTTTAAATGCAATATTTGTGCAGGAGCAATAAAAGCCAGAATTACAAGATGATTATATTCAGTTAAATAAATAATAATAACAAGAAAGTGAAAATAAATAAACTGAGGCATATTACTATAGAAATTCTGAACGGGATAGCTGAGACTGTTAAATCACTATGGGTGGTGTGGGTGCTGTCTAGGGATATCATTTAGAAGATGCACAGCAAATGTACATATCCATTAAAAGGCAAATCTGTAAGGGCAAACAGCATAGCTAATAAAAGCAAGAAGTCATCTTTCAAAAAAATGAAGTTGTGTCTCAGGGAGGACAATAGAAAGAACCATAAAGTCTGCTTTATCTATAAAACCACAATAAAGAAGACAAAGAATGAGTTTGAATAAATCTCTGCAAACAAGCTAATAATAATTGCCTTTTAAGACATCTGGAGGCAAAAGCCTGAGAGGAACTGTATAAAGCCAGCCCAAAACTGAGATACAGAGGTGCTCAGAGAAGATAAGATCACGAATGTAAAACTTAGTATATTTTTTTCTTTGTTGTTAGTGTAGAAAAAATGGGGATTTTTTTCTATCCTAGAACTTTATAGGGGACTCAGGAGAAGGTTAAATTAGCTATAGAAGCAGTTGTGGAACAAACAGACACAACAGCAACAAATCATTTGAATTAGCTGTTACATGCCCAAGAGCCTGAAGAATGAAATAAGGGAACTATTATGATGTGCAATATTTTGCTTCAAACCACCGAGGCACAAGAAGGCTTGGAGGTATAATATAACACAGATTTTCTTCCCCAAAAGTTCTCCAGGGAGTCTAGTGGAGCTACAGATGGATATGACTGACATGTACAGGCAAAACAGTAGGAGCAGATTTACTGAACTCAGAGAGAATTTCCCATATTGAACAAAGAGAAATCGACACAGTTTCTCTAAATAAAGCTGATATTTTGCAGTGCTTTCTGAATTTTTGAAGAGGTTAACATGCAGGCAATTATGTAAGGATGGATTCAAAACAAATGAGGGGAAGCTGTTTGTTGTATGATATATGATTAGTTTATATACCTCTGACAGAGGATGTGGACTCTGAAATTTTACCTGTTTCAAAGCAATGGGGGAACTTGCTGCAAGAAAAATACATTGAGGGTTGTTAAATACAAAGGCACCATTATAAGTAAATATAATTAGAAAGTAAAGAAGTTTTATGAAGTATTGTTTGGCCTGTTTTGTGGATACCATCTAGATGTGAGTGTAAGAGACAGAAGGAAGGACCAGATGGATCCTTCTCGTAACCTGATCTTTCTTACATGCCTGCAAAAACACAATGAGTAAAAGAAGAATTTTTATGCAGGAGAAAACTTCACAGTTGCAGATGTGGTTTTGTACCTATGGAGCATTCATAATACGTATAGTGGGATTTCAATTCATGGGCAAGGAAAGAGATGCAAAGTAAAAAATGCTGTGATCTTACTGCAGATTCATGCAATATATTATAATATGAATTTGCCTTACTAACGAATTTTAGCAGCTAATTATTTTGGCATAGCTATCAAGATTTTTGCTTGATTAGTTTCTGCATTTTGAAGGTATGGAATATACAAAACTTCAGTAAATTTATGGAGACAAGTTTAAGTGACAATCCTCTTAATCATACGCAGACTATGAAACTCCTTAAATTAGCATATTTCTGAAAAGCCTCATTTAAACTAATTGATGTGAAACATAATAAATTATCAGTGCATGATCACTGTTTTGAGGCTGCAAGTGTTTTCAAGGACAGATATAATCTTCTGGGCCAAGACACATAAAAATCTGTTCCTGAACATTATAACAATAATGCTTAGCATGAGCTAGCTCTTCCTTTGGTACCTGGAAGTCTCAGGTCATAACCTTTTGTAATTTGAAGGGATTCATGCAGTTTTTCTTGACAAAATAGTATTTCCCAGGTAATTTTTATAGTGTAAATGAAATGAACTCTTAGGCTCAGGCTGGTCTTGTGGAATAATGGTATATTTCCTCTTAAACATTCAACTCATACTTTCAAGTTGAGCTTTATATTATTTAAAAAAAAAGGATATTTGATTTTTTTCATCATATACTGTTCTTTTTCCAGGATCTGAGTTTCTTATCTAAAGGACTTTTCCAAATTAACACTTTCAGTCATGCTTATTTGGAAATCAGTGCTTTGGAATACTACATACTCTTAGGAAATCTGGGTGGGTTGTCGTTGACATCCGTGAGAGTAATGTTTACAGTGGTGGTACCAGCTAGTCCTCCCAGCTGTCCTCCCATGTCCTTGGCTTGGATTAGAACTTGATATTGTTCTTTCACTTCTCTGTCCATATTTGGCAAAGCTGTTCTTATTACACCTATGAGAAGAAATGGGAAAGAGAAGGAGCAAATAAACAAAGGGCTGTGATTGTCTACTCTTACAATTTAATACTGGATCTCTTGATCCAGGAATACAGTTCTGAAATGGTTGATGAGAGGAGGTCACACAGAAACACGCAAATCACTCAGGCTTT
The DNA here is from genome assembly GCF_000691975.1 of Corvus brachyrhynchos. Lineage (NCBI taxonomy): Eukaryota > Metazoa > Chordata > Aves > Passeriformes > Corvidae > Corvus > Corvus brachyrhynchos. Next base: position 5,026,688 of record NW_008238983.1, on the reverse strand, counting down.
TCAAAAGTGTGTTTGTCAGGTATTCAACCACTCAAAATGAGTGTTTTATCTTTTCAATCAGGACATGAACGGATGAAAGAGAATGATGCATTTTCACTAGGGATATTAATGTTGTGATCATAGATTTGCCACATCAGGGATGAGGAACACTGCCTTGTACAGAGTGAGGAAATGTAGGAAGAGGTGGCATTGCATTGCAAAGCCTGCATTGTCAATTGTTTCCAACCATTCACTTGCCAATAAATTCAAGTTAATGTAGGACAAGGCAGTGTTCCTTTCTACAAAAGGAGGTCTTTATTAGAAGACACTTCCTTTGTTTGAAAAAGTGTTCTTGATATAGCACAACGATGCAGTGAATATTTGAGGAATTTCCTTTAAAAAAAAGTAATTTAAATATCACAGTAAGACATTACCACAATGACTTTTAGTCTTTGACGATTTTGGACAGCTGATATCTAAGTAGATATGCCATAATCCCCCTTCTGATATGTTAAGAATATATAGTATAAAAGGAAGAGTTGGAGAGAAAAAGATGGGGAGAGAAAAGGAGAGGTACTATTGAACACACAAATTAGCTGATGAAGTTGTATAAACCTAAGGTTTGGTGTACTAAAAGCTTTTTCTTGAAATCAAATATGTAGGAGAAAATACATGTCTTTGTCAAAATTTTACAGATGTGAATAGCATTGCAAAATGCTATATGTTAAACAACAGTTATCAGAAAATGCCTAGGTGCACATTGGAGCAGGTAACATGCAAAATTGAAAAATAAACCAACTGGAAGTATGATTTTTCCTTGTTATTATTGGTTTATAAAGTATTATTTTCTAGTATTAAACCATTTGATGTTAAAAACAGGTTTTTTACTTGGTGTTAAAATGGGTCTGGAATGGCAAGAAGCAAACTTTAAGGACCATTCTTATCTTTATAGCAACTAACCACTGCTGTCTTAACAAGTCAAAATAGGAGCCATTAGGTTATAATACTTTTTCAGAATCTAGAAATGACTTTGACCTAAATCTGCTATTTCTTTAACCTATTAAAAATTCCCATTAATTGAAATCTATAACAATTTCCTTTCTCTCCACTTGTAACATGATTATAATGACAACATTAATAGGAATCACCATTTTCCTGCCTAAGGATGGCAAATACCATACTGCATGCCGTTTGCTCCAAACTGAAATTTGAATTACAAAACTGCAAAAAAATTGTTCATATTCATGTGATATTCAGAAAAAAAATATTTGTGCAAAGACGATAAACTTTACTAGGTTTCCTTTTAAATCTCCTAGTCTTAATTACTGCTTAATTTGGCATTGTGGAAACTATATGTTCCACAGTCTTTTACAGCATCCTTGGTATTTTCATTTAAGCAGAAAAGACATGTGCAAATGAAAGACCTCCTGTGTTATACTAACAAAATGAAATAACATAGAATTGCAGAATCATAGAATATGCTGAGTTGGAAGCCACCCATCAGGATCATCAGGTGCAGCTTCTGGCTCTGCGCAGGACGCATAGTCACACCATGTTCCTGAGAGTGTTTGTCTAAATGCTTCTTGAACTCAGTCACACTGGAGCTGTGACCACTTCCCTGGGGAGCATGTTCTATTGCCCATCTACCCTCTGGGTGAAAAACCATTCTCTGGTATCCAACCTAAACCTCCCCTGACTCAGCTTCATGCCATTTCCTCGGGTCCTGTCACTGGTCACCACGGAGAGGAGATCGATCCCTGCCCCTCCTCTTCCCCTCATGAGGATGTTGAAGACCACAATGAGGTCTCCCCTCAGTCTCCTCCAGGCTGAACAGACCAAGTGACCTCAGCTGCTCTTCATGCAGCTTTCCCTCCCAACCCTTCACCATCTTGGTGGCCTTTCTTTGGATGCTCTCTAATAGTTTAATGTCTTTTTTAAATCATGGCACCCAAAACTGCCCCCAGCACTCGAGGTGAGGCCGCCCCAGTGCAGAGCAGAGAGGGACAATCCCCTCCCTTGCCCGGCTGGTGAGGCTGTGCCTGATGCCCCCCAGGACAGGGTTGGCCCTCCTGGCTGCCAGGGCACTGCTGACTCATGTTCAACTTTCCCTCAACCAGGACCCCCAGGTGCCTTTCCACAGAGCTGCTTTCCAGCCCCTCATTCCCCAGTCTCTACACAACCAGGGTTGCCCCATTCCAACTGCAGAATCTGATACTTGTTAAGCTTCATATGTTTGGTGATTACCCATCTCTCTCTTTTGTCAAAAATCTGCAGGGCCTCCCTGCCCTCAAGGGAGTTGACAGCTCCTCCCCACTGAGTGTCATCAGAAATCTTATGCTGTATTCCTTGCACTACTGCATCCAAGTAATTTATGAAGATGTTGAAGAACCCTGTTGAGGATGGAGCCCTGCAGAACCCCACTAGTCTGATGTCACCCCATTCACTATTAGCCTTTGTGCCTGACCCGTGAGCCAGTTGCTCACCCATCATGAAGTGGTGTTTATCCAGCTGTGTGCTGGACATTGTGTCCAGAAGGATCCTGTGAGAGACAATATCAAAAGCTTTGCTGAAGTCCAAAAATATTACAGAAAAACTGAGCATGGGTACACAGCAGGTTGTGAGGAGAAAATGCAGTTTATCTGGTTGATATAGGTGTTCTGGGTACAACTAAGTGGCTTTCTCAGAAATGTTCCAGGGGTTTTTCAGAAAATGAAGAATGGGCTATAAATCTAGCAGTAAAGTTCCAAATCACCCACTGTTTATTCCTGTCTGAAAGTGTAAGGTCATTCTATATATTTTTCTGGAAAAAAACCCTTTATCTTCAGGAAAAAAAAAAGAGTGAGAATAATTTTCATGTCTGGCAATTCATGGGCAATTTTCCTTTTTCTGCCTACTCTATTTTAAAGGCTTAGATGAAACACCGAGAAATATTACTTCCAAAATCAGTTCGTACAGACAGGACAAATGTGAATTAGGGTTACCTTATCAGCAAAATAGAAGAATAAAGTATAGGTAAAAATCCATGGGAAGCAAAAGGCTACAAATGTTGGTATTTCAACTTCAGCATCACAAAGAACAACTAAATTTAAATCAAAGGGTTATTAGAATGTAGAGGCCTTATGTGCATGTAATGGTGTTCTGAGTTCTTGTAAATCCTTCTACCTTAAGATTTTACAATAAGAATTGTTCAACTGCAGAACTGGATAACTTTGATTTTCTTTTTTGTCTTTTCAGATGGCATCAATATCAAATGTGCAGAAAAGTATGGTCTCCATACTGAAAACTGAAAACTGAAAAGAATATGTATGGCCAGAAGATTTGCTTTCCAAAGTTATTGACCCATAATTCATCAGGAGATCACTCACTTTTGTAGAAGAAAAAAACCCAGATTCCAAGAAAAAACCTCCTGAATAAATACTCCTGCTAATACCAATTTGGATTTCAATAATATAACTGAAGTCAGAAGATGGACTAGAATACTGAGTCTAACAAAACCTGGAAACATCTAGCCATAAATAAGAATATTGACCTCATAAACATATTAAAAAAATTGAGTGGAATGGACATTTTAATGGTGGAAAAGGATATTTTCATAAGAAAAGAGAATATATATAGGAAAAATATGAGAGGTAATTTGTTCTAAGATAAGTTCTCGTTTAAAAAAAAACCCCTCCCATTCAAATCAGAAGAGCAATTTTATAGCATTTAAAAGTACCCCCCACATATAAGATTGGAGGCCTTAGAACGTGCCAGTCAAACAGTTGCTCACCAGAAGGTACTTTATTTTAAATCTCCCACTTCCACATGGTTTGCTTATCTCCAGCAAGAAGATGGAAAAAGATTAGAGGGTCAGTAAAGACAAGGAGTAAAAGGGGCAGCTATGACATCCAGACACACAGAGGTTAAAAACTATCTAGGTGTCCTAGTTTCATATCAGAGTAAATGTGTAACACCTATTAGGAGTGATTTGAGAAAGGAGTATGTGTAAAGTCGAGTGCTTGACAAACACAATCCTTATTTCACACATAAAATTATGGTCAGTGTTTTCACTGTTACTACTTTGCAATGACATCTTGAGGTAGAAACAGAAAATTCCACAAGCATATCAACATCTGTGAGGTAGAAGCTAAAGAAACAAACAACGTTTGGAACTGTTTGGAAAGGAATAGAGAACAGAAGTGCTATTAAGCAGCTGTATACATCCATATCAGCTGCCTTCCTGAATACTAGGTGCACTTTCTCACCCTGAGGAGAAGGATGATTATTGTTATGGAATAGCATCTGTTTAAAGAAGTCTTTAATCTAGAAAAGAGTCAATTCAGGGAGATTATAAATAGAAATTAACTGTTTACTGTCTTATGCAATGTCTAATGTATGAAACAAGCTAAGAGATGCCCCTCTTTCAAAAAAAGAGCAAGAGGAACTGGTTCTTAACCAAATAAACATTTGCTGTGAAATTTCTAGTGAGTGGGTATGCTGATACTGTACTCCTGGACAAGTAAAATCCACTGTGAAGTGGAAAAGTGGAGGAGAAATACTTTCAGACTTCTAGTTATTTTGACAATGGTGGTCACCCAGGAACTTTGTAAGGACAAGTTCTTTGAAGACTAGAAGAGTATTCCAGGTGTGCATCACTAAACACTTGCTCTTCATCCTTCACTAGAGCTAAGGAGGCCATTACTTTTGGAAACATGATACAGGGCAGAAACTTAGTACGGATGTTCTTAGGTTCTTTAAATAACTACAAGATTATGTCTCAAAATTGTTACTGGAATGCAAGAGATGGCAAAACAAGCCAAGAACAACACAAAAAATGCTTATTCATCTGCTGGCAGTTCTGAGTTTGTCATTGTACTAAAGTGGCTTTCTTCCTCTTTCCTGTCAAAAGCACCCAGGGCAGATTTCTGGCAGTTAAACTCTACAGTGAAAAACTACTGTATAAACTGCTCAGTTATAAAATAAAAAATTGGAAAGAGCAAATCTGTAGTATTGCCCTGGACTTTTGAATTTTAGAGCAAATCATTAAGCACCATTCTATGCACTGTTATTCACATACTGTTTACCTCTACAGTCAGTGTTAGACCCACGAGTAACTCTCATAAAGTGAGTTTTCTAACGTTAAGACAGGTTACAGCATATTATTGCTGCTTATAGAAGCATGAATCTATACACTTTCTTTCTGGTACAGGATTTTAAACTACGCTGGGCTACTGTTCCATCAATCTTCCTCTATAGCTGTGTCCATTCTTTTAGCACATGAGTAATTCATTAAAAGCAATAGCCAGGTTTGTATGATATTCCAGGGATAGTAGGGTGCAGGCCACCACCTATGGTTGACTCACTACTGAGTAACATATGACAACATATGGCACAGCCGTTCAAAGTGCCATGGGAAAAATAGTTCTTCTTCTAAGCACTACTAACTACTTTTTTTTCTTGTGAAACTTGTACTAAAACTCCAATTTTGGCTCCAGTAAAGTTTTTTTTTTTGCCATTGAATTCATACCCATTCTTTACAAAACTGAAAAGAAAAAGTAAGTATAAAGGCAACTACTTTTTTCCCCCAGACACCTGAAGAAGTGCCATTTCAGTTTGAAAAGTAAAATTGCTCGCTGCAAATTGCACTGTCATCTCCTGCTAAATGGAGCATGGAACAAAGGGATGTGTCCACTGGAGATGGTGTGCTAACAGCCTTACAAGGCTCCACCATCAGGGCTAAAGGCCCTGAGTCTGACAGTCAAGTACAGCTTCACTGGAAGGCGAAACTCTTTGCTGAAAGGGGCATATGGACAGCTTTCTGTGTAACTCACTCAGGATGCCACAATGTATGTCATTCACCATGTAGGTTATCCCTTCCTTAACTGAATTACTAAATATAGAATCAAGAATGACATTTAGAAATATAGGACAAGATACCCAATTAATAGGTCTACCAACCTCCCAAATATTTCAGTCTCTTTAAACATATTATCATTTTCTGCTCACACAGCCAGTAACCCCAGACAAAGGTAGGATGCCCCAGGAAAAGAGGAGGGAAGGAGATGATTCCCAGTCTCAAATTAGCTCTATATAGCAAAACAGTAATTGCTGGAGAATTTCTGACTGTAAGTTCAGCAAGTAAAAATGCAGAGAAGACCCAAGTTACAAAACTCAATCATCAGAAAAAAAAAAAAAAAAATAGGATGCATGTAACAGATAAAGCTTTATCTACAGAGAAATGGTAAAGCATTGAAACAATAATCATTCAATGCAGACATATTTTAGATATTCCAGAAGTGATTGGATGAGCATGTTTCTTTTGTTTCTACCACACACTGTAATTTATAAAAAGCTGGTCAATACTCAAAACTGAATAATGTGGAAAATTGCACTCCTGGATTTTGGCCATATCAACCAGGTCCATATTTATTCATTGATACTGCCTACATGAATCAAAAAAACAAAGCTCAAATCTTCCATTGCTGCTGGTAAGCTATTTACCTGTCTTGGGATCAATGGAGAAATATGGTTGTCCCTGAAGAACGCTGTAAACCACTCTAGCACTGTTTCCGTAAGTGGGATCATCAGCATCTGTCGCCTTTACTTGAAGCACATATGCTCCTGCAAAGAAACACAGGTAATCACTTTTTTGGCATAAAGCAGTGATCAGGGATATTTCAGACACAGTACTCCAGTTGCTCTGTTGCAATTCTTGTTCCACTGGAAAAAAGGTGAGAACAAACCAGTTAATTCTTCATCTCCATGCTAACAATCATCTAGGTAATAACTGAGGCATAATGGGGAAGAAAGCAAAAGGAATCCACCATCAGAAGACACTCATAAATAGTTTATGATGCATGCATTATTTTTGCAAACATTTTATATAACACTTACAGGATGGAAGTTTGGGAAAACTCAGTATTAAATTTTGGAAAAGAATTATACCACATAACTTTGTGAAAAAGTAGACAACCATGAAAATAAAAAATGGGAGCAGCCTTTAAAATGAGTTTTTGGTCAATCAACTCCTGAATCTTCAGTAAGATCAACTGAACCAAGCTCTTGGTACATTAAAAAGCTGCACTGCAGTCTCCTAAAGGTGGAATTCATACTCCCATTATAGAATGAAATTAAGTGTTTAGTTCAGGCAGTTGTCTTCAAAATCCAGACTTGAGTACCCTTGCTTCTCCAATACAGCTCAGTAAGGAATGGAAGTACTGTGGAGGAAGTAATCCTTATCACTGTTTTCAGCCATAACTGTAGACCAGACCTAGTGCAGTTTCCTTTACATTCCAACTTAAAAGGGACCAATAGAGCAAAAGAAACGCACATGAAAGCAGAAAACTCACTGTAAATGGCAACAGTCTGCAAAAATATCTTGTTCCTCCTGCTGGTTGCTAATCCATTTACTTGCATTTCCTCACTGCCCCATAATTAAAATAGTTTTCAGACTATAATCTTCAGCAAAACAAACTCCCACATTGTTAGGCTTTCCCATCAGCTTTGGAGAATTGTTTCCTATGATCTGTGCAATTTAATTTTGGAATTTGCAGTGCTGATTGGGAGTGAAGGTTGCCTACATGAGAAACAGCAGAGTGGTGTGGGTTATCTCCACCATTCCTGTTTTAAGAAACATGGTATATTTGGAGGTCATTGACTTTTTCAAGAATATCCATGGAATACTGTAAGAGCTTGAAGACTGCTACTTTTCTGCAATGAAAATTGGCAAGTTTTAAAGAATGTTCACCATCTGAAATGAACCTTAATGGACTTGTTGAAGTTTAGTTCTGGAAGTGCCTCACTGAGAGATGTTCCACATGAAAGGTCCTATGACTTAGGCATGAAAGTAAGTGAAGGTTAACTGTTTGGAGGATAATTTTTTCAGTGCCCAGCCCCTGTATTCTCATCACATGAGGACTGACAGTGGTCCTGGAGGATTTGGTACTAACATTGTAAAAATACTGGCTGCATGATGGCAGCATCAGACTTCTCCTGTTATGGTTTATTGATCAATAGAGAATGAAAAGGTATTCCAAGATATTCCAATATTCTTTCTATCTCCTGAAGAAAACACAGAAATATGAGAGTTATTTGATTATCAATCATTTTTTACAGTTAATGGGCTGATCATGTTCTTAAGCTGAGGGCAAGTTTCATTAAAATCAACTTCTAAAAGAAAGAAAATATTAGCAAATAATAAGTGAATGAATGAAAAGAAACACTACAGCTGAATCCATATCTAGAACTCCTCACTCAAAAATGTGATGCTGCAACATGAAGGAGGCAGACAGTGGCCATCAAACTGCCTGAAAATTCTGTCACTGACCGAGGTGCTTGATGATTGCTGCACATACAGATTGCTAGTGTCGATATTCCTAGGTACATGCTCCAGATAGTCCAACCTTATTACACGAAAGGAGGAAGAAATTTTGATTTAAAAGGTGAGTTTTATTAAGGGAGACATACAAAGTCATATTTTAGCCTGAGAAGTAGCAGGCACTGAATATGAAAAATAATCCATTTCACATTGACAGCATTTTCAACTGTATTAACTCATCTGTCAGTTCTTTTTCAACAAGCAGATAATATGTAAAGCTTATATTTTTATGATTGGTATGGAGTGTTGGTTTTTTTGTGTTTTTTTTTTTTTTTTAATATGCCTCCAGTCATTTGCTTATTTAAATGCATACCTAATGTTCTAAATGGGTTTTCTGAAATTGGTTTCTCATCCTTTCAGTATTATCAAGCATTTCTCACTGTATCTAACAAGCTTTCTTCAATCAAGCATTTCTCACTGTATCTAACAAGCTTTCTATTTTATTGCAAAGCAAGAAACCAATGTATTTTTAAAAGTATACTCTAAAATCTAATTATTTTTTTCCAGACAATAATGCAGGGCATTACAGCTGTAAATCTTTAATGCACAAAGGTAGTGATGAGGGATCACATTAACTACAGTTAATGACATTTTAATTAAAATATATACTTACATTACTACATGGAGTAATGAACAAAAAAAGATAAAATATTTCTTTTTTTTTAATATATGATAGTTAACATTTAAATATATTTTAAAATTTTTATGTGCAAGCAACACATATTTGATGTAAGGCATTATAAAATGCAGAAAAATTAAATGATGTGCTTTAGTTATTTATGTTTTGGAAAGAGAAAAAAAAGTGTTAAACCATTCACACAGTTCCAGAAATGGTATGGAATTTTAAAGATTGTGTTTTCTTTGAAACAATACAGGTGGTATTGAGGACTAACATACTGTAAATCACAGCAAGCATCCTCACCTGAATTTTACTCTGGCTAAATCTAAGGAGATTCATCAATAAGTGAAAATAGAATGGAGCCCAAGATCTGTAACTTGTTGGTGAAACTGACAGAAATAGCACTAATAAAAGCCTTGTAGTTTATATCAGAATAACTAGAAGGAACTGTAGAACATCTGAGTTTATACCACAACAGAAATCTTTATGAAATATTGACTAGACTTCTAAAACAATTACCTTTCTTTTTTTTTTCTGGCAGTATCTCATTGGTAAAAATGATACTTTGCCAAAATAAAAACAATCTTTGAAAGAACAACAATACTGATGAAATCTCTTCTCATCCAAAGAGTACTAGAAAGGCATTTCAAAATATTCTAATACCCAGTTCGAGATTTTCAAATTGCTTTTGAAAGACTAGTCAAAATTTGTTTAAAAAATTACTTTAAGGTTTAAACCCTCCCAAATTTCAAAACAGAATATTTAATTCATTGATTTTCTTTCCTGATTTTTTTTTCCTTTTAAAAGACTAGAATATTGACGCTTTGTACTATTTCAACCTGGAAACAAATTTTACCTTCACCAAAGTGTAGCTGAGGTGGGTTTCTTGCTCTCTGTGCAGCTATTGTTGTCTTTCAAAGTAATCAAGCGGGAAATCTGAATTTTTTATGTTTAGTTTGTTGAAGATGAAGATGTTGTCATGCTGAAGACCATGACAAAGAACACACAAAACTCAACTGGGACTAGATAAAATGGTTATTTCATTGTAGAGGAAAATTATATGATTCAAGGCTATGAGAATAATAGAGCAGTCTTATTTAGATGCAATTCCTGAAAAAAATAATGGAGAGCAAATTGAATTGCAAAGACAAACTAGAAAGGAGATGGTGATATATCATCTTTTCTCATTAAGATCAGCTTTCAATATGCCTGCAAATGCCATTAAGTTTGGTTACAAATGCCAAAATTCACTTAAGTGGTAGCAGTGCATTGTCTTATACAGAAAGTGAGGGTGGCACGCTTTGAGGCTTTGAAGAGGCAAGAGAAGGATGGGTGGGAGCAGTAAGTTTTAAGGGTTAATTGAAAGGAAGGGATGCTGAAATGATAGCAGGAGTTCAAGTGTTCCATGGGCTCTGGCTGGAGCCTCTCTCCACTGCGCAGAGATCAGAGGTTCACCCAGAGTAGGTGACTCAGCCCTCCTGCCAAATTTTGAATTTCTACAATAACAAAGATACCACTCCTCTGGACGCTCCCAAGGGCTTCCTGTAAAGCAGATTCCTTCCTCAAGTCTTCTGTTTTGAAACTCAGGGCTCTGACTTTGCTGTTTTTCTTGTTCACCTTTATCCTCCCTTTTGTTAGTAAGAAATGAGCATGTGACACTGTATGTGAATTTTCATGGAATTACTTTTTGTAATGGACTACCGAGGTAGTTTAATCTACTTCGTGGTGAGTTAAGACAGGATTTTCTTGTAGAGTCAGAAGAACTCTCATCATCTTGCTGCACAACGTCTCCCCTTCCACATGTATCATTTAGTACTTTTGAAAGAAATTAAATGATTGTGAAAATATCTTTTTATTGGGCAGGGGGAAGGAAGAGCACAGCTGCTGGCATAGAAACTAACTACATTGGACAAAATTCTTTCTAAACAATTCCAAAAATAGCACCATGGCAACCCAAACAGCATCCATCTTCTTATCAGAATTCAAATAAAAATCTAATCAACACATTTCATAGTTGTGGGTTTCGGGTTTTTCTTAAGTTGAAGAAAAAAAAAGTGAATTTATGGCTCACTGCAGCACTACATTGCAATTCAGATCAGGAGATTCTGTGTCTCAATAAATATTCCCCTGGCCTCCACTAGTAGTTTTAGCAAAACTCCAGTATTGGGAAGATGTGCATTTGTAAAGAGAGATGCTGACACTGCCCTTTTGGGGCTTATCTTTTATAGAAAAATTACCAATAAGTTTTGAATATATACTCTGGACACTGACTCCCACAAAAGTAATGTGAGAAAGGCATATTTTACTTGGAAAAGTCAGTTTCCAATTTATGTATTCATGGCTGTGCAGTCCTCATAATAACACGAGCTTGCTGGCTCCATCAATATCTTGAATACTAGACACAATCAGGGAAGCACACTTTTCTTCTGTTTTGCATTCCAGACATCGCCCTGAACATATATATTTCTCTCAGCTGTCAGAAACAGCCATAGCCACAAAAGCAATACTGCCATTTCTTTTGTAATTGATGAAGAATGGCAGCCTTTTGCTAATAGTTTTGCTGTGCTGGTAGCTAAAAGCAGCTGTCGCAATTCTCAGCATTTAGTGCATAATCAAGCGTATTTCTAGTATGTCTAGAATAACATTTGAGTTACACTGGCAACAATCCAGGGAGTATGGAAGCTGGCTTTTCTTTTTCCTGCTGGTCATCCCTGTCTCCCTCATGGATGATGAGGGTAAATAGGGGAAACCTACTGCTGTGGGGGTTTTAGCTAATTATTTAGCTTAGAAATCAGCAAAGCAATTATTTTCTTTTCCTTTTCTTTTTTTTTTTTTTGGGACCATCATCTGTTGGGGTCAGCCAGAGTTAAGCCTCTCAATCTGGCTAAGCTAATAATGCCTGTTATTCACTGAATATTTATTTAATTTATTTATTTTTATTAATTTAGTCTATTCATTTATTTATAAAGAGATTCAGCTGCTTACACAGTCTCAAGGCTGTGATAATGTTTACAAAGGTTACATTTCTGAAGAAAATGAGGAGCTTGAAATAGCAGCTAATAGTCTATACCCAATATGCACATAAAGGAGTGGCCTGGTAAAGTAACGGCTGGAAATGATGCATAAGGAGAATAGCAGAGGAGCCAATTAACAAATACTAAGCTTAATATCTATCTGAGAAATATACTTCTGAAGAGTGATTTTTGCTTGCTGTTTTCAGGATTGTTTTCCTCTTACCAATATGACAGAATTTCCTCTCATATATATGGAATTTAGCATATAGAAACATTTAGCTTTGACTTCTACTTTTATCATCTTGACAACTTGATTAGTTTTCAGACTATGACTCAACAGGGACTTAAGCTTGCCACCATACCTTCATGGCTAGGATAGGTGAGATAAAAATAACCAGTACACCCTCCAATCATGATAGCTGTGCTGGCAAATCTCCTACTGAAGACGTTTCTGTGCTGATAAAAACATGCTTTTTCTGCCTTAGTTTATGTTTTGCAGGGAGGTGGTTGAAGTCGTATTAAAAGGACCTTTATGATATCAAATGCTATGTCTGAACCAGACAACTTTTCCAAAAATGCTGTAGGAAATTGGATGTGTCCTGGGAAATACAAAATAATAAATTTTAGCCCTACGAAATAATTAATTTTAGCCCTATTCAATGCACTGAAATCTTAAAGGCTTGAGGAAAAATGAGTCATCCTTAGAATAACAGCACGAAGAGTTGCTATTCATTTATTAATCTGGAAAGTTGTTTCAGTGTGATCAAAATATTTTTCAGACACAAATGTTCAAAAAAAAGACTAAGTTCAATTTGAGCAAGGAAAGTGACACACTGGAACTGATTCCAAGCTGATGCAACCTGATGGTTGTCATGATATTTACCTGTACAGGATTTGTTAACATCAGCTGCGTGCCCTTTCAACAACATAGATCCTTCTCATGCCAGATGAAAGAGTACTAGGAAAAGAATTTTTTAGCATTCACTTTTCTCATGGAAGAGCTCCTGGAGATTCTTAGGGTGTGGCAAAGAACTTGAAATTTTGACACTTCTCCTGACAGCCCCCTAGCCCCCTTGCCCCTGGAATAACAGAAGGTATGTCAAAAATGGTGGCCATCACATAACGAACTCAGGAGAGAGCAAGTCACAGTGTTGCTTCTATTTTAGTGTTTGAAGTTTTCATGAGCCAGAGTTTCACACATCAATTCTTCAAATGTCAAATGAGTTTTTCAGAATGTAGTAATAAGAAAACTCTAGCTTTACAGAGGATACAAGAAAAAAAATAGTGTGAAATAAATGCCATTCTTAGTGAATGTTAGCTAAAGGGACCTGCTTTTGAATCTCAGTAGAAGTTCTAATGCTATATGGAGGCTAGGTTGTTTCACTACTTTTTACCAGATATTGGACCTGTTTGGAAATAATTTAATTCTATGTTCACCCAAGTACCTTTAGCTAAGCAAAGTTAATTTCTACGCCAGAATTTAGTGAAAAAAAAATCTTTTAAGCTTTGAATGAAAGAAAGTTTATCAAGGTCTTTTTCCCAGTTATATTTAGAGTCATGCACTTAGAATCAAGTTACTATTGGTAACTGATTTTACTATTGGTAGCCAAATTACACACTTATGTGGTAACATTTCATGGAAAAGACATTTGGAGATGTTGATGACTGAGCACTTCTAAAGTTTGCATTGCCTGTATCACATCCCTTCATACCTACTTAAAATGTCTTGATGGTTAAAATGGTTAAATCTCTCAAGAAGGATACAGAGCAGTCTTCATGAACATTTTTTCCTTCATATTTTTTGTTTTGTATTTACCTCTTTTTTCCTACTCAAAATCTACAAATGTCCCATGGACAAATTTGGATTAGGCAGAGTCATGATAACATGCAAAAAGAACTTCAGAGTACATAAGTGACTTCTACACAACCTAGTATGCAATGAGATTGTCTGTGAAAATTGCTGACCTTAATTATTTAATCAGAATATTGCTTTGAAGACTTTCCTGCTACTTGTAGATCAAAGTACTGAAGAATCCATAGAATTTTACTCTATATATTTGCATTAAAATTTAAAATGCAATCTGATCCATTCAATGACTTAATTCATAATGTCAATACTATTCTACACAGCTCTCTACATCAATATCCAACTACACTAACATTCTGTGGTGAGAGGAGACAGCAACCCCACATACTCACAATAGGGGTATGACAATAGGGGCTTCAGAACAAGAAACAACATGGATATCCTCAGGCTTGACAAGAGGTTCCCGTCATGCAAACTCACTTGAAAATAAGAAAAATGACAAAAGAGGGATTGATACTTTAAGTGACATCAGGCACATTGTCCATCACAAATGGTATTTCAGAAAAAAAGGGGAAAGAAATCCAGCATCTGAGAACACTCAGGATAACATGCCCCTGTGTAAGTCCTGATTCCTACCAGTGACCGATTTACACCATGAAACATACGGTTTCCAAATACCTCTTACCTTTCACCACAATAACTGTGCAATTTATTCCTAAAACAAAGCTAATGAACTAATTTCCCTTTCTACAGGAACAGTGCAAGGAACTGAAGGGGGTCAGAGGTTTGTGATGGATGAACAGCAACAGCTTGCACAGGGCTGACTATGGTGAATCTTCTCCTCTTCTGAGCTTTGTGTTCCCACTCAGAAATCCTGTCCCTGTTGTAGGAATGACCCAGTGATATATAAAGGTACAAACTGAGGTCAACTTCAGATTACCTTAATAATTCACAGCAGCTGGTAGACTTTGAAATGCAACTGAATCATCCTTGCAGCAGAAGCTCTTGAAAGAGAGTGGGAGAAAACTGGCAACAGAAAACCAGGCAGGCATTAATGTTACTAGTGCCCTCACAATAATGATAAGCACATAATTCATTCCACTTTGTTCTTTTACTAGAGGAATTGTAGTGTCACTATCTTTGGAAGCTCTTGAGAGCAGATCAGACATCTGTTAGGAATGACATATGTGTGGTGATCCTCACAGAAATACGTTAAGGGAATCTGAGATCCCTTCTGACCCCAGCTTTGTGATGACATGCACTGCATAAACAGACTTCCCTCCCTTCAGAGAGCTACTGTGTCCTTGCTCTTGTGGCTATGATAGAACTGTTTTAATTTGGTTCAGGAGTGCACTGTTGAAGCAGATCTTTCCCTTGCCCTCAGTACACTCTTT
>NW_008238983.1:4791471-5011403 GCF_000691975.1 Corvus brachyrhynchos | reverse complement strand
GAAAACTGAATTATTTTGGGTAAAGCTAAGACGGAAGGTAGGCGTGCACTTGATGAAATGCTACTGTTAAAAGGTAGTTGAGAGCTTATTTGAAACCATGAGGGTTTCAAATACTCTGGATGCCAAGTTCTGATCATGCACTGTTCCATCACACAGCTCTGTTTCTATTGCATCATGCTACTGCCTAGTATGACATCACATTATTTTCAGATCCTTTAGATACTATAGCATTACATAAGTATCATTATTATTTCACATCAAGCACAGTTGCAACTTAATTTGCAAAAATCTATAAAGTTTTAATGAAGATGGAAAATGCTACAGCAATACAACTACACATATTTGGCCAATTTCATAGCACTGAAAAGAGAACATTTTAGTGATTGGGAGAGAGAAGAAATTCAAACCACAAGGTCATTTTACACATATGGGAATTTTAAATATACACACTTAAAACTAGCTGTGAGCATGACTCTCCTTTCTCATATATCGTATATTAGTGTGACAACTCCCTCCTTTTCATGTGTTTGCATTAGTTTCTGATATTTTTTTCATAAAATAATATTAAAAACTTCTAGTGTGACAGTCTGATTTTTTGGTTGATCTGAACAGTAAATCAAATTTTGTATTGCCTTCCTAATTTGGATCAATATAATGCTTTGATAATACAGTCTTAGTGAACAAAACATCAAGCATCCTTCTCAGCAGGCAAATTTCTGGACTGTGTACTGCCAGAGTAGGGACTTACATCCAGTTTTGTTAGGAAAAGTCCAGTGAGCCAAAGAAAATGTCAGTGTTTCACCGGAGGAATACACTTCCCAGGCATAACTGCGAAGATGTTCTTTGCCAAAAGGTCACAGAAACATGCTTTTCATTTTTTTTCTGCCTTACTAAGCACAACTCAATTTCAAGATACTGCATAGAGAGTTTTTCTCAGCATGAGGAAAGACTGAAACAGAAGATGGTAGCACAGAGATCTGGTCCCGTTCTTAATTCAATACCAGACTGTTGTTCAACAAAGTATTTTACTATCTCTTAGGTTCTCCATGATAGAATGAAAACAGGAACCTTCACACTCACAGTGGTAGATACTGTTCTAAGACAGTTTAATGTGCAGTGATTTTTGGTGCTCTGTAGTTTGATGGTAATAGAGATGTCTTCTGTTACGTCATTGGTCAGGACATAATAATATATATATAATTTGGAAATGTAGCATTAGGCAGAACACCAGACAATCCCAAAGTAAGACATAAAGCAGCATATCCTATTCTTCAAATTCCTTAAATTCATATCTTTAAAAGAATTATGGACTACAGTCAAGAAGCAGTCAAATAACAATCTCAAGAGCTGAAAGAATTACAAAATATTGCTTATTTCAAACAATATTTTATGATCGAAGTTATTTTGCGATAGAAGGAGGCATCTTGCAACCTGTGGCTGTGCAAATACCCAATATTCTTTTTGGTTGGTTGGTTTGTTATAAAATGAAAGACAGTGTGGCTTTTGAAAGAAACAAAAAACCTGAAGCAAAAGTGTGATTTTGAATTGACGTAAAGCATACCAATACATGAAAAGCATTTCAGTTTTGAGCATGGTAAACAGGCAAGAGCAAGAAAGCTTTTGTTTCCAGGGTTGCATTAGGAGTGGAAGACACTCAGATATGCTGTAGGAGTTCTCAGTTCAGATGCTTTTTTTTTTGCCTGAGGAAGTTCAAATTTGTACTGCCTATCTTTCTGGAAAATTTTTCACTTTTATATTTCATTTCATCATTCGCAAGGGTATATGCCTGTTTTTTAAGACAGCTTCCTGACTCTCATGCAATGTTACTCTTTTTTTCATTTTTTTCCTTCTCAGTTTCTTCTGTATAAGCACTCCTGATCAATGGAAATATGTGTTTTCAGAAACAATGAAACAATATTATCGACTGAGCCTGAAAGACATACATTTATCTATGATAGGTGGAATAAGACCACTGCTGGTAGAGAAACAAAAAGAAGTTGAGTCTTTTACTTAAATTGGACTACTGCATTAAAAAATTTCACTAACACCTTTTCCTGCATGCATAGTTGGCTAACTGGCAAACACATTCAAGACATCTTGAACTGAGCTTTTGAGTGAGTGAACTCTTCGCTGACACAAAATTGATTTCAGTAGTATTCTTGCCTTTTGTAATTCAGTTTTAACCTCTTAAGAGAGATTCAAGGCAGGGCTGTGGCAAACAATAAATATGATGGACAATATGGGGAGGAAGGAGGTTTGAAGTATGGGACAAAACCTCCTCCTCCTCTGTTTAGAGATGACTATACCTCTAAGATTGCTCTGTTTTAAAATTAATATTGTTTTCATCAGTGTGTCCTAATTGTAGGTACTGAAGTTTTACTGTTTAACTTCAGGCACTTGAGACTTCAATCTCAACACTCTAAAAGTTAATGTACCTACCCATCCCAAAATACAGGCAATGTTCATTTATCAATTAAATTTTCAGTCATCTGTTATCTAAATATAAGCCTGAACCCTCGTGGGATAGTCTGCGTTATACTGACTGTGTGGGTTGTGGCTGCAAAGCTTCTAACTGGAATGATGCCAGATCTGATGAAGAACCTGCCAGTGCTCCTGGGGTTATTCCAGGTGATATTAAAGGCTGTATTCATACATGTGCCACTCTTCCCTGTGTGCCAGAGGTAAGCCCAGACCTCCAGTCTCAACAGTTCTTGTTTAGCCATGGCTGACAAAAGAACCTGTTCTCATAGCTAGTCAAAAAGTGTCTTCTGGCAGCGTAATTTTTATCTTTATCTTTTAGCCTATTAAGACTATTTCAGCTCATGTTATGCTGCACTTCCCTTTTTAAAGTCCTGTTTGGGAAGGCTGACATCCTGTTCATTCTAAAATTAACAACAAAGTTGTCATTACCTTGGATAGCAAAGGGCCATATATTTAGATACTCCTGCTGTTTTGAAATTCAAAATCTATCTAGCTCTATCACTCTAGATAAAACCAGATATTTTCCATCAGGTTGATAATTATGCAGAGAAAATGGATAAAAATTAAAATTTTCATACTTGACTTTGTGAGCTATCAATTGGTTTTGAGCAGCCTTTCTGTTGGAAATATTAGCTCGAAGCATTGCCTGGATGATTCTCCAAGCATTCTTTTCTTCAAATCACTAACTGACAATCCATTCTGTATCCATGATATGTGATTGAACTCTGTGGAAACTCTTAAAATACAAAACCTTGTGTCACCTTTCTCAGATACGTACAAGAAATCCAAAATTTTTTGCTCCCCTTTGCAAAGAGACATTTAACATCTTCAAAGAAAATGTCTGTTTAGATTCCGAATAATTTAGGACCTCATGTGTGTTCTCTTATTACAGGAACCATTTGTCTAACTTACTAAGTCACTTTGAAGATTTTAGCACTTAAAAATACATGGTAGTCAAGGTCCTTTTACCTAATTCACTTGAAACTGGCTCAGAAAATTGTCAGAAGTTTCTAGAAATGTACTTCAACCTATGTGTCACTGATGCTAGAGACAAAAAAAAACCCCAGCCTTTAATAAATTATCATTTATTTCCCAAATCTAAACATTTTTGACATAATTTTCTTCCCAAGAGCCACAATCACATTTGTCAACTTAACTGATCCCTGAAATGAGATCCAAATTATTCAACAGGCATAAAATTAGTAGCAAGCCTCCGGCATAAGACAGCAGTTGCTTTTAGCATTCATTTTTGCTTTATTAACTACTAGAGAACTATGGCAAATGAGATCATAGGATGATACTGCAGTCCAACTGAGTAGTCTCTTATTCCTGCAGCAGAATATATTTTTGTTTGTTTGTTTGCAGGTTTTTGGTGATTTTTTGTTGTTTTTTTTTTTTTTTTGTTTCATTGGTTGGTTTAGTTGGGTTTGTTGGGATGTTTTTGTTTTGTTTAGTTTGGATGGTTGGTCAGTTTTGTTCTTTAATTTTTCTACAACTCCAGAACCCTCTAGATGAAGTTGGGCATGTGTATCTGCAAAGGCACATTGAGGTGCTCAAACTTCCAGTATCTGAAAGCAGTAAGTTCTCAATTTTTCTTTCAAAATTATTAAGGCTTCTGGTCACAGGACAAGTTACTATCTAGAGGCAAAATCAATCCAAAACAATAAAAATGCCAAGTCATCTACTGAACTGCTAGAAGCAATCTCTCTTTAAAGAACAGTGATACTTTAACTCAACTGACTGCAGCTCTTCTCCTTGGCTGCTGAGAGGACTCTTACCTTTCGCGATTTCCAGCCATATTTCTATTCCCATTCCCATTCCCATAGCCTCCATCTAGTGAGCGACACAGAGGAAATTCATCCAGTCGAATCTGCAGTTTCCCATAGTAACTTACTACATTTGCTTACCCTCCCTGTTTCTCCTGACATGTACCCTACTGTGCCTGTTATGCAACTGTCTCCCTTGTGCCCCTGTTTCTTTCTCCTCTGGATCTTCTAATCTCCAACCTTGCCCAGGCCTAGCTTGATAAAACATTCCTGAGGCAGTTCCTGTTTTCTCTAGATTTCTCTCTACAGAAAAAAAAAAAAAAATCAAAACAAAAACCAAACCCTTTTATAGTGTCTTTCCTACAAAACAATGCTTCTGGATGCAGGCCATTGAGTTGCTCAGTCATTTCTCATTCTTCAACACTAACCAGCCTACTTTTCTTCTTTTCATATTGTTTTCCATTTTATTTTATAAAATAAAATGATATTCAAAGTAAATACCTTTGACACATTTCAATCTTTTTAATCAATTATGGGATGAATAAATGTGAGACTGTATTTCCTGGAAATGTATTGCAAATGAAATGATTCACACTGCATCACAACAAGGTTTTTCCTGGCCCCATTGCACCTAGTGCCAACAACAGACTTCATGTCAAGATACTGACAAAAATGTACTAACTAAAAATATGGACACTTTAATGAGAAATTTAATGAGACATCTAAGCAGTGTCAGGCCACTTATGATTTTCTGGTTTTTAATTTATTCATGTCCTTACTCTGAAGGCCTCTATGCTTTTATTTTTAATCATGAAAATGAAAAACAAAAGGAAATTAATAGCAATTCATGTTAATGGGGACTAGTTGTGGAGAAATGTATAGGAAGACAGTGGAGAAAACAGTCTCATTAATTTCTTTGTTATTGCAGCTAAATATAATGAAGAATACAGTCTGATTTTCTTATAATTCAGTAGGCATGTGAAGGCCACACTGAATGAGAGAATGTGCTCTTTGACCATTTTGTAAAAATGTCTAATTAATTTTCCTTTGTCACTTCCAATATGTTTCTATTACATGCTTGGGACTACTGGGGTTCCCAACGGTGACTGAATTTTGCAGTGCAAAATTACCGTCCTTAAGTAATTCTAAGAATTCCTCACTGAAAACTCTTAAGCACACATCAGGTGCTGGTTGTGGCCACACAAGGAAAGATTCTGCTTGGTTATACTTATTATTTTACATTGCCTTGAATATTATTTGTTTGTTTTGGATAACTGCAAATTTTTTGAAAAGTTATCTGCAATATTTTCCTCTACACTATAAATGAAGATTATATGGTTCTGAAATATTCTTCTCATGGACGACCATGAAGGAACAATGATCCCATAGACTGCATGGTCTTTGTCAGAAATAAGATCTGGGAGTGTGTCCAGTTCATCCAGTTACCTGATAAGTTACAAGCAGTGCAATGTAGCAGGATAAATATGATGGGCAGAAGGTGCCAGAATATGCTGTCATCAAAGATTCCCATGGATAAAGGTCACCTGTGTTACCTGCATGGGAACAACTGACTGGATAACTGAGACTTCCAATGCTACTGGTAACCAACAGAATGCATTTACCAATGACTCTCATTGCATTTGAAAAGCAAGAATTACTACTACAGAAGCCCTCAAATCAGCTGAGTTGCAATGTAATGAAAGAGTAAATGAGGGCCTTTGTTTTCCCCCCAAAACTCCCCGAATCTATATATTATTTGAATTTCCTGTACTCCATTACCATGTTCAGAAAACTTTATTTCATAGAATTATAGAATAGGTTCTTTAAGAGCTCATAGCTATGAACAGAGAGTTCAAGTAAACACTTAATAAACTGTTTCTGACTAATTTTCTTTGTTCACTTAATTATTCACACGGGATTTATTGTGAAAAAAATAAAAAAGGTAATTTTCCAAAATGAACAATGGTGAAAATTATATTGTTAATAATTTTTTACCTTTCTTCACATCTTATTTACCTTTTAGCACTTCTTGCAAAATATTCAGTTTTATGGTAAAGGAACAGCCTCTAAATTATGATTTCACTTTCCAGGAAAAATTTCCCAAAGGATAGATCCACCAGATGGTGCCATTCACCTAGCCAGATGAGGAATTTGGTCCATGAAAGCTTTCAATTTCTTATTCATAGATAATCTTTAATAATCAGTATATCCTTGTTCATCATTTTATCAATGTCCTATGCATTTATGAATGTTATGCTAATCTTTATTTAAAGACATAAACTTGTCAGAGCATCTGTTTCTCAAGTAAGGGTAGGTGGGCAGAGATGATCCAACATTTTATTCAGTTGCAGAGTTTCCAATTTTGATTTTGGTTTATTTTTTGTTTTTTTTTCTTTTACTGAGAAGAGTAAAATACAAAGCTGGGAGGAATGGCCAATAGCCCAGAGGGCTGTGCAGCCCTTCAGAGGGACCTCAACAGGTTGGAGAGATGGTCAGAGAAGAACCTTCTGAAATTCAACAAGGGTGAGCGCAGGGTCCTGCACCTGGGAAGGAATAACCCCATGCACCAGCACAGGCTGAGAGCTGACCTGCTGGAAAGCAGCTCTGCAGAGAAGGACCCAGGAGTGCTGGTGGACAACAAGCTCTCCATGAGCCAGCAGTGTGACCTTGTAGACAAGAAGGCCAGTGGGATCCTGGGGTGCATTAGGAAGAACATTGCCATCAGGTCAAGGGAGATGATCCGGCCCCTGTACTCAGTCCTGGTGAGGCCACATCTGGAGTGCTCTGTCCAGTTCAGGGTTCCTCATCACAAGAGACATATGGAGGTCCTGGAGCAGGTCCAGAAGAAGGTTACAAATGATTCAGGGACTGGGGCACCTCTCTTAAGAGGAAAAGCTGAGAGAGCTGGGCCTGTTTAGTCTGGAGAAAGACATCTGAGAAGGGACGTAATTACTATCTATAAGTATATAGAGGAAAGGTGTCTACAGGATGGAGCCAGGCTCCAAAGGACAAGAGGAAACAGGCAGAAACAGATGCTCAGGAAGTTCCACCTGAACATGGGGTGACTAAGCACTGGAACAGGTTGCCCAGAGAGGTTGTAGAGTCTCCCTCACTGGAGATATTCCAGAACCATCTGAACACAACCCTGTGCAATGTGCTGTAGGATGACCCTACCTGAGCAGGAAGGTTGGACCAGGTGACCCATTGTGGTCCCTTCCGACTCTTACCCACTGTGACTATGTAAAACTTGCATGCAATCACTGAAAATAAAAAAGGTTAAAAGAAATGCAACTTTCCACCTCAGTCGCCCACTTTTTCCCTCATTAGGAAGCAACTCATGTTTGTCTTCCATAACTGCTCAGAATGTTTTACCTTTGGCTAATATAGTTAATTTATCTTTTTCTAAATTTTGATCTCTAGAATTGACATGAGCTGGAACTGAGTCTATCCATTAAATAAATGCACAGGCTTTTCTGATTTACTTTAAATGGCCACATCAAATTATTAATACCTCTTCTTGGAGAAGAAATATTTTTACATCTATTGTTCTATTATCAATCCTAGGCCTTAAATAACAAATAAGAGTCCAAATTCTCATTTTAGCAAGAACCTTACACTCCTTCTATCTTCATACCATATCTTAAGTAGTATTCAGTTTTTCCTGATCCTTCGTTTGACTATAACAGAAGACCATTACACAGGGTCCTACATCCTTACCTGGTCTAGCCTTAATGAAAACACATGATTTCTTTCATCAGGCCTAATGTAGCATTTTTCAGAGAGGGAGTCTTCATCTGCCTCCATTCCCCAGAAGTGGCTCTTACAACCCACTCCACAGGCTGCCTGTCCTTACTGTTCCCAGCACAGAAATGACAGTAGACCAAACGTATCTGGAACTGTCAGCAAGAAAGTTTGAGATGCCTGAGAAAAAAAAAAAAGCACTTATTTAGATGTAAACACTGTACTTACTGAGAAAGCACAGGCTAAAATGGTTTGGTGCAAATTCTGGACACTTTTCTACATGGCTGTGTGCCAACACAGGGCTAAAAGCCACACAGGCATAGCAATGCTCATCCTTCCACCTGAGATACAGAACATGTAAGCCTCTGCACAGACATGTGCTAATGACCAAAGGCAGCCCTGGGAGCCAAGCTGCCTCTCACAGTGCATGCCCAGGGATTTTGCACCAATGCATACAAACTCTGAGTGAATCCAACCCAAATGTTTCTCTATTTAATGCAATAAATTTATACATTGAACCAAAAAAAGAGCATCTATAATGTCCGGTTTCAGTTTCATCACGGTCTCTGGAAAGTCCTGAAAGCAGACTCATCCGAGCAATCAAAGTGCCTCCTTGCTCAAAATGACTTTCCCATTTAAACTTGGAGTCTCTCAAACTTTACTCAGGACAATGCTAATGGATTTTGGCAGAACATGTCCTCTGCCTGATGCATTCACAGAACACCTTAGCTTTTACTTTCTTTTGACTGGTTCCCAGTTTATTTATTTTTCTATGTATTTTGCCTTAAACTAAATGTAGTTAAAGTTGTCTCCAGATTTTGACATCCTAATTTTGTATATATAAATGCTTACAAATTGGATTTGTGACCTGAATATAGCATATATATTTGCTTGGGTGTGTATATATATATATATATATATGTATGTATTTGTTACTGGCCTGAGAAAGTTCTACCTTGTCACATTTATAATTAGCAGGATTTCGTATTCTACCAAGTCCCCCTTTCTTGGGGTTTGGGTTTGTTTGTTTTTTTTTAAACTGGTGGTGGTAACAACAGGCTTGCATATAAAAAACACACAGTGCGAAGACTGTTAATGGTGAATCACACAACTGCTAGAAAAACATTTTGTAACAGTTTCTTAGCCTTTTTAGGGTAATAATTCCCTAGTCAGAAAAAGGAAGATTGATAATCACTTCAAATTTTATTTTTAAAAGATATATTTAATGAGAAAGGTTAGTCATGCTAGTTTCTAGGTACCTGGGGATCCAGCCAAATCTGCTGAACTTTTTTTTTTAACCCCAGTGGTGGTTTCTACAGTGTATTGCATTAGTACACTTCTAGAACCACTCATCTCCTGAGATCGAGCTAAAATGACAAAAGCCACAATGGTGTTAAAAAATTGATACAAGTGTTATGGCACTAATCCAAAATTTGACAGAATCTCACTTCTACCTCCAGCATGCTTGTTCTTATTGACTGCGGTTCTTTTCCCTATCTCACAGTGTAAGAATGCATTCAAAGAAATTTTTCTTTTTACTTTTTTTTTTTTTTATTTTTATTTGCCTTCACTGAAATTAGTTGCTATCCCTAGACCATGTTGCAAAGGCTGACTTAGCTTTCATCGTACCTCTTTTTCACTGGGGCAATGCATCTAACTAAAAAACAGCACCAGTGCAAGAAAGGTTAAACAGAAGCACCCTTGCAGTAAGTCCTTTTTCAACACAGAAGAAATGAAAGATGTCAGATAGCTTGACTTAAGACATTAACTTCAGTGTGATATTCTGAGCCAGACTCTGTAACTTTAGGACGTACTTTGTTTCATGTACACCAGTGCTCTTGTGTCAAGATAAGCAGGTCTTCATCCAGAGCTCCTTAAATACGCAAAAATTCAGTGTTTTAGACCAAAATAAAGCAATTAAAGTTAAATATTTCTGCTCTTTTTATACTTCATGACTGTTATTGGTTATGACTAATGAAGGATGTTAGTAGTGACTGTTGCAAAAATCACCAAGGAATTTTTCTGACAGCAAACCACACAAAGGACTCCATACACCCTTTACTGATGATGTGGGGCAGGACTCACTTAAACAGATAAAACTTTCAATATCATTGCAAGTAAATATCTCAAATTATATGTTTATTTAAACTCTTTTCTTTCCAGTATTTGTACACTTTATGTTCTTACTTGGGTTTAACAATATGTGACCATTAGAAAGACATCATCCTAATGGTATCTCATTTTTAAACCCTTTCACTTCCTGATTATAAAGCACTAAAAGATGCATTTGTATTCCTATCATTACAAGAAAATATTGAAAAAAGTATAATAATTTATCCTTTTTTCTTCCCCCATCCCCTGGTAATAAGAAATCTGTGCCCTTCTGTATAAGAAACTGTGTAATAGATTATATTATCCTTTTCCTTTAAGCTATGTCACGGTAGGACAGATTTCCTTACAGAATTATAGAATGGTTTGAGCTGGAAGGGACCTTAAAGAACATCTAGTTCCAACACCCCTGTTATGGGCAGAGACACCTTTCACTAGATCAGGTTGCTCAAAATCCCATCAAACCCTGAATACTTCCAGGGATGGGGCATCCACAGCTCCTCTGGGCAACCTATTCCAGTGTCTCACCACCCTCAAAGTAAAGAATTTCTTCTGAATATTTTGCCTAATATCCAATCTAAATCTACCCTCTTTCAGTCTGAAGCCATTATCCCTTGTCCTATGACTTCATGCCTTTGTGAAAAGTCCCTCTCCATCTTTCTTTCAGGCTCCTTTTAGGTACTGGAAAGTGCTCTAAGGTCTTCCCGGAGCCTTCTCTTCTCTGGGCTGAACAACCCCAACTCTCTCACCCTGTCTTGATAGGAGAGGTGCTCCAGCCTTCTGAACATCTTCATGGCCCTCCTCTGGACTTGCTCTGAGAGGTCGATGCCCTTCCTGTGCTGGGGCCCCCAGAGCTGATGCAGCACTGCGGGTGGGGTCTCACCAGAGCAGAGCAGAGGGGCAGAATCCCCTCCCTCACCCTGCTGCCCACGCTGCTTTGGATACAGCCCAGGACACGTTTGGCTCACTGGGCTGTGAGAGCACATGGCTGGGTCATGTGCAAACTCATGAAAGGAAAGAACTGAAAATGACAGGTCTGTTCTCATAATTAATATGTTAAGTCATACAGTATGTGGAAAAACAATTCCAATCAGAACTGAGCCTTAGCTAGAAAACAGGAGCACGAAAATGATGAGCTTTCAAATCCTTGGCCCCTTACATATGAAACACAGGAACTGAACATACTTTATTAAACCACATAGAGCCTTTAACCCTGAGTTTTTTGCAAGATAAAAATTATGAATCCTACTGCTCAGAGGCAGCAGCACTAAAGAAATCAGTTCTTACTCCAACAAATTTTGTGAAGTACACTCCCACCTTTGTGAATGCAGTGCACTTTGTCTATATTGGCACAAAACTAATCCAATTGAATAATAATATAACAAGCAACTTAAAGATATTTTTTCCTTTTGATAAATTTTTTGGGGTTTTTTCTACAGAAGCAATATCTCTTCACCAAACATGAGGTCAGAATTTCTGCTCTACAAAATTTATTGTTTTTCTGAACTCATGGTTTGGTAAAGCCAAAGCTCATGCAGTTATCTTCACAACTGACTGCTGGCACATTTGTTATATTTTGCTTGGTGTGAAGCAGAGAAAGCTAGTGATTTATCTTTGAGAAGCTACTGTTATGTCACCGTCTGGCACATGAGAAAGACTTACCAAATCACACCTTCATGTAAATATATTTAATGACAAACTTCCATCCTTTTTTACCCTAAAAAAAGCCTCTATAAGAGATATCAAGACTGTAGAAAGGCTGGGAGGAACTTTGTCCCTCCTTTTCAGTATGTGTCTACCTAGATGCAATTCCCCATTATTCCCATTCATTTTACCAGGGATAAAGCTCTGGGACTGCTGACAGGTAGTTATCAGCACCTTATTACAGAGCCACTCTGGGACAGAAAACCAGGCAGTTGGTCAGGGCCACAGAGCATGAGGAGTGCTACAGCCATGGCTGTAACCTGGTGCACCTGCTGCCCACTCCAGTTTCTGTCCTCTGCTCTTTCTCTGTGGGCTCTATCAGGTGACACCTGCACTGGCCTCACAAGTGACACAGGAATTCAACTTGCAGGTCTCTGGCTAACTGTCAAAGAGCTAACTAAATAAAGATGTCTTTTCAGATGTCTTTTCAGAACCCAGACAGGTCATGTCTCTTGTTCCCAGCCCTCTGCAGTCACTTAAAATAATAAGAATCATGCTACTTAAATATTGCACTAAAAATAATCATATGATGAATGTGCTGTAAGATTTAATTGAAAAAGAGCAAAGCAATTATAGGAGTATGAGTTTAATTTTACATTAAATTTAAAGATGTAATCCTGCACTTGACTTATTTTTACTTTCTCTTTAATCTGCGCATATCTGATTTTGATCAAATTAAAAGTAAATATGAAAGGAGAACCTACCAAACAAGTTATGTGCTGTGACCTTTCCTCCCCTTACTTCACGTGATTAAAAAGGAATTTTTTTTCCTTTTTCAGAAAGCTTGCTTTCAATTACATGGTTTTTTAGGTCATCATATTAAAAACCATACACCACTTCAGTTTCCTTTAATTATTACACATTTGATTTTAAAAATTCTTTAGGCAAAATTCTATTTTCAGTTACACACATGCAGCCCCACTGAAGTCACTAATTACCATTTAATCAGATATATAGCTTACTCTCATGGAAAGCAGATAAGAATGAGAGGAAAGGCAGGAAGAGAAAGGACTCAGAGAACAAAATAATCAGCTGACTAGCAAAGATAATTTAATAACATAGACATAGCTAAGGCTTATTGTGAATATTCTCTTCTGATTTTGTGAGTTAACAGTCATTTAAGATTAATGACTATGTACATGTTTCATCAGTTTATTCTAAAAGACAAAGAGAAAATTATGTTTAGTTATAATTACATTTATAAAGACCATGCTGCCTTTTAAGTTTTCACTAATGCTATTTTTGGAAGGTAATAAATATTCACAGAGCAGAGAGACAGAAGGTCAGCTAAAACACAAACAGGAGTATAATCACATCAACAGTAGAAATAACAGTAGAAGCAGTGTTGCAGAGTGATTACACGCATTGCACCACAACCTCCTCTACCCCTGAACTAAGCTATCTAAAACTACCTAGTTAGGTTGGTATATTTAATGTCTTGCATTGAGATGGACAAGAGCTTGGTTAGGTTAAAAGAGCAAAAAATTCACCATGCCAACAAAAACGATCCCAGGAAGAGAGCACACTGTTTAGGTTAAATTACTTTTAATGTCTGTACTTGTTTCTTAACGTTGTCTTATACCGCAGCCAAGCAACCACTGCACCAAGATGCTGCCACTTGCTGGCAAGGTTAACAGCAGGTACAATGTGAATGGCCCAGGCTGCAGAGCTGTGTGTCTGCTCTAGTGCCCTGTAATAAGGAGATGTAGCATCCTTAGCTGCTCACTGCCAGGTACTTCCACACCTGCATTTACCATCTTCTCTAGGTCAGATTTTGTGCAGCGAAGTTGCCAGGACATTGGCTGTGAGCTCTCGGCACCTCAACCCAGTACAATTCTTCTTCAGCCTGGCTTGAGCAGCTTTCCGTAATTGTTCAAGCCAAGACAGATATTTTGCCCCTAAAACAGATAAGGACTTAATATACCATTATTTCTGCTTAAATGTGGGGATGGTACTTTTGAGACACAGAAACATTTTCAATTAACATAATTATTTTTGCAGCAATTGCCTGACCATGGCCTTTAACACACATTTGAAAAAATGCTATTGGAAGCACAATTGCATTGGCTGTCCAGAATATATTGAACCACTGCCAGTTGTCTATGTTTATTAATTTCACTAAACAGTATTTTCAGCAGTTAACATCACTGACCTGGCTTCAGTGGATGTAAAGATTAAAAATGCTAAAAGCTTTTTTGCCGTATATATTGTAACTGTGTATAATAATAAGTTTTCACTAGTCGTGGGTGCATTTCAAGAATTTCAGAGTTCTAATTTCCATTGAGTAAAGGCTTGGGAGTCTGAAAGTTATTCCTATCTTTTTCTGTATCTGTTGAGTCTGGAAAATTAAATGTGAAAGCCTGCGAGGGAAGACTTTCAAGTAGGCTTGTTAGAGTCTGCAGTTGGCCAGGAAAATCTGCAAAATATGTCTCCTTATGATTTCTCAGAAATTTTGATAACCCTCTCAATTAGAAAATGAGTTGAAGATACATTTAAAAAATTATTAAATACTGGAAAATAAAGATTTATTGTAGAACATCTTTGAAATGTCAAAATTGGATTGATTCTAGAAATGTTTTAGAAGAATGTTTATTTTTCACTGAATCATTTTGTCTTTGCCTAAATTTAAAGTATAACTAAATACAACACAGTTAGTGATAATATAGCTTTTAAAAATGACTGTATGTATATTTTCAGACAGTCGCAACTACTCCATAATGTTCGGAAGAAAAAATGGAGACACTTCTCCTTGTTTAGCTTACAAAATCTAATTCTTGGAGATTACGTTATTGGTTTGGGTTTTCCTTCCTTCCTTCCTTCCTTCCTTCCTTCCTTCCTTCCTTCCTTCCTTCCTTCGGAATTCCTTCCTTCGGAATTCCTTCCTTCCTTCCTTCCTTCCTTCCAAATTCCTTCCTTCCGAATTCCTTCCTTCCTTCCTCCCTCCCTCCCTCTCTTTTCTTTAAAGGATGAAATATAAATAGCATTTCCCTTCCATACACCTCTGTTATTTTCTTGCCTTTCAGCTTACTAGCATGACTAAGAAGTTCTTAGTGGAAAACCTACATATTCATCAATTGAAAACCACTGTAATTCTCATATAAGACATTCAAAGATAACAAGATATTTAAAGATAACAGAGTCTGAAATACTTCCTTCCAAGAAATGCCAAAACAGAAAGTAGTGTGCAAGAACATGGATTGTGAAAATCTAATATCATGCAAATACCCCCAAAATAGTGATGTAAACATATTTTAGTTGTGTTTTTTGACAGGGAGGTTTGTAAAGCTGTGCTCAAAAACCTCCTCAAGAAAAGCATTCTGATTCACAAAAGCAGCCTTCCAAGTTTCAAATTTATCTTCAGTCCTGTGCTGGTTTTGGTTGGGGTGGATTTGATTTTCTTTACAGTGGCTTGTATGAGGCTATGTTTTGGATTTGTGCCAAAAACAGGGTTGATAATAAAGAGAATTTTTTTGTTATTGTCCAAAAAGGACTGTTGTGGTTTAACCCCAGCCAGCCACCAAGTCCTATTACAGCTGCTCACTCACTCCTCCACCAGTAGAACCGGGGAGAGAATCAGGACAAAAGGTGGAAAATTAATGGGTTGAGATAAAGGCATTTTAACAGGGAAAGCAAAAGCTGTGCACACAAGCAAAGAGGAACAATGAATTAATTCACTGCTTGCCATGGACAGGCAGGTGTTCAGCCATCTCTAGGAGAGCAGGGCCCCATGACACAGAACAGTGACTTGGGAAGACAAACATCATCACTCCAAATGCCCCCCACTTCCTCCTTCTTCCCTGAAATGTATATACTGAGCATGTCATATGGTCTGGAATATCCCTTTGGTCAGTTTGGGTTACCTCTCTTGTCTGTGTCTCCTCCCAGCCTCCCAAGAACTCCCAACTTCCTCACCAGTGTGGCGGTGTGAAAGGCAGAAAAAAACTTGGCTCTGTGTAAGCCCTGCTCAGCAATAACAAAACCAAAAATACTCAGAAAGTATTACTAACCCTGTGTTCAGCACAAATCCAAAACACAACCCCATACCAGCCTCTGTGAAGAAAATTAACTCTACCCCAGCCAAAACCAGCACAAGTTCCCAAGTTACATATTTTACAAATCTTTGCATCATAAAGTATTGTCTGGTGCACAGCCACTTTGTGATCATAGTTTTTAAGTAAATTAAATCATTTTATTAAAAAAATAAAAAGAAAATACAATAGAAAAATTATATCTGAGGACTGACTTTGTTAAATCTCTTGAAACACAAGTGATTACAGAACACTTTACTGCAAATACACTTGAGCTTTTATTTTTTTTTTTGTTATTCTGCATGTGATTACATTTAGAAAGGTGGAGGAATAATATGGGAACTTTCTAATTAAAATTGTTATTGTCCCAAATACTGTGAAAAACATTTCAACATTTATGGCAAATGGAGCATGAAACACAGCACTGTGAACGTGATGGTCAACTTGCTGGGTAAGCAAATATTCTGCCTCAAAACCTTTTCAAAGTCAGATGTGGCTAAACATTTAAAGTACGATTCTACTGTGAAAAGAAGCTGTCAGAAAATAACTGTTTTGTACTTTGGAGATCTGCTTCTTATGTTTACTCATGTGACTGAAAACATCAGACTCTATTCCACCTAGCTGCATTCATTTCATCTGCAAGGCTGGCTACATAGACATGATTGAGTGTGTTTACTTATGTCTCTGGCAGTAGGAACATAATTGTTAATTAGTTTCCAAGAATAAAATCTTAATTGCTGATAAAGATTGTGTATCAAAACACAAGTGAGCAGTTTTGTTCATGACAGCATTTGGGTAACATGAGTTCAATATGTCTAGGCTTCAGACTACACCAAACACTGTGAATGTTTAGTACCTCAGATTACAGTGCTTGAGTTTGCTTCATATGTTAGAAATGGTGAGAAAACATTTCAAATGCTCACTGTGAAGAAAAATGGAGAAAAAAAAAAAACATTAGAAAGACAAACTGTGGGGAGCCAAGAGAAAACTTTCTTCCATATCTACCTCAAGCTGGCAGGACATCTGCTCAGTGCCCACCATCTGGGTGTGTCTAATTAGAGACTACCTGGAATAGGCTCTCAGAGAGCTATTACAGAAACAGCTCCGCAGCAGATGCAGCTTCAGTCCCTAAGGGCTGAAAGATAAGGCTGCAAGAAAAAGGGGACCACTGACGGATGGGAATATTGTATCACCTTGTGTAGTAGTTTTGTAGAGCGAAATGCTTCCAGAAGAAATAAGTATTGCTTGCACTTGGAATTTACATGGAATCCAACAGGGAGTGGTGATTACACAGAGCAGCAAGTCCAAAGACATTGGAACAGCACACTGAGATGTAGTAAATACGTGCCGTCCCATACTGATACTTCTGATGCACCACAGTTTAGACTGATGTGATATGGATTTTTTTTTTTTTTCCTTTCTTTTTTCCCTTTTCCTTGAAGCATCTTTTTTTTTTTTCCTCAGTTTTTGAACTATTCTTTTCAGGTTTTAACATCACCTCAATTTCAAATCATATTCAGCTGAAATTTAACACAGACCTCTGTTTAGTTTCCTACTCTCTAGCCAAAAAATCTCCTTAAAGACAATTTTTAGGGGTTAAACAAATTGCAATATAACGTCAGGAGAAAATAAGTTATTTTCCCCTTTTTCTAGCTTTTTTTTTTTCTGCAAAAGTATCACACTTGCCTAGCATAGCACTTAGCACTTTCTGCAGACTGAAACACAAACTCAGAATCTTTAGATACCTCAAGATAACTCTAGAGAACTGAAACAACTTCCCTCATACCAGAGATGCATTAATGTAAAACTGCTGCTTGTCAGAGAGCTCGATTCTCTTTTTTACATTTTGATATTGACACTGATCCCAGTGCTTCACTTTGTAGAACTTGCAACAGAGAAGAAAGATCTGGGTTCTGTTGGAGCCTCACTTGGAACAGCCAGGTACATGGCATGAGTTGGCTCATGGCTTAGGGCACAGTGCCAGCTACAGAGCTCTCTGGTCCCCTTCTGCACTGCCCTCAGAAGAGCCACCATCAGCTCTGCCATCTTGTTAAAGTAAGGCCATGCTTTTGAAAACACAAACCATAACAGGTATAATAGGTCACAAAGGTTATACCTTAGCCACGAGTTACTTCAGTTATGTTCTGCTTACAAAATACTTGTCCTTTCCTGGGTCTTTCAGGCTAACTTGTGTGTCTCAGAGTCCTCACTCCAGATCGCCCACACTTTGCACAGCAGCAGGAACAACAGCTTCAGGGAGCTACCTGACTCTGAGACCCTTCACAGTCTAGCTCCCAAACACTCTTGCTCTTTGGCCTCTACATGTCTTGTGCCTGGAGCCAGATGTGAATAGACACCTCTAGATACTCACCTTTGGGGCTGACAGCACACGTGGACAGCTGAATAAGGTCCTCTGCAAATGTCCAGCTCCCATTCCCTTGGCCAGAAAATCACTCACTTGATCTTACTTAAATCTTTTGCATTTTGTGATTATAATTTTCCCAGAGGTAATCTGAATAGTGTAATAAAATCCATATGGGATTGCAAACATTAATGATGTTTTCACCTACAAAAATGGCAATATAAATTAAATTCTTAGGCACAATAATATATTCCTTCTTCAGGTTAGTTTAACTTCTGTTAGAATTTAATGCAGCTCCTCAGTATTATCACCTGGTCTTTAAAGGCTCAGTGGGGTTATCAAGCATAGAAAGATGATTTATCAAGTTCTTCCTAGTAGCTTAATAAAACTGTTTATTAGTGAAAGCCACTGTAGTAAATTTGAGGATAACTGGAGATCAGAAGCCCCAGCTTTGACTGTGCAGTGCACCCATCCAGTGTCATCAGGGTGATCAGAGCTCAACAACCTAATGACAAGCACAAGAATGGATTAAGCCAGCTGGGATCGGAGGTGGAGAGATGGAATAGTGAATGACCTGAACATGACCTGGTTCTGCTTGTTCTTTTGAAATACTCAAGGTGCATGGAATAAACGATACAGTGTTAAACCTCTTCTAGAGGAAAAGAAACCCTATGCTGATACTTGTCACATGAGAGAGGAGAAAGATACTGGGAGATATCTATGCAAAACCCTCAAAAATTTGGAAACATTTAATATTTATGAACATTTTAACTATGTTGAAAGATCTGCAATTACATTCCTCTTGCATACTGACATGGTGGGAATTCTAGTGTTACAATCATCTTGACATGCACAAGAGTATCATGTAGTCCCCAAGCTGATCTCGGATCCATTTCTTAGTGCCCAGTTGAATCTACACAGAAGTTTGCAACAGCCAGGCTGCAAAAGATAATTTATCTTCAGTGAAAGCTTTAGTTATAAACATTTCATATGTTAAGAAGTCTTTACAAGGCTTTTCAATGTTGTTTATTTTCCCCTTGGGAACATAATCCTAAACACTGTTTTAATTTTGGATGTAGAAAAATAACTGAAAAACTGAGGTTCATTTTAGTCATAGATCTGTCTATATTTGTGCTGAACACTTTTACCACGATTTTCTCTGAAATAATAGTAACAAAGGTCAAATTATTTGTGTTTCAAATTTTCAATCTTTTCAAATCTTCAATCTTTTTTGATTACAAAACAAGTAATTTTTTTTAGGTGGTACTAATCTTTCAGGTCAGTGAACTAAGAAAAAGCAGTTAGCTGTACAGACTACTTGTATGTCAAAACTCATTATTTGCGTGTCACAAAAAGAAAAATTAAAAAAAAGTTACAAGAAAGGTAAATAGTTTTTCACCTCTGACCCTCCAATAAGATTAGGTCCTGACAATTCTCCAGGACAACAGCCTATGTACTTCAAAACAAAAGCATAGACTTGTGAAACAAGAAAATACTGTGCCAGTGTGGTTCCCCAGATGAAAAATGGGCAAGAAAGGAAAATGTAATTTCTGCTCACAAGTTAAAGATCTGCTTAATGAAAGTGAGCAGTGCCACAGGCAAATATATTGTACATTACCAAGGTGTGACATGCCATTTCCTGTAGTACAAATGTAAGCAAGCTGCTTCTTAGAAAAAGAACCCAACAAGTGTCTGGAAAAAAAGCACCTTTAAAGGTCATCAGTCTTTCCTATGGCCTCTAGCCAAAAAAAAAAAGAACAGCACTGAATTCTGTATGTCACCACTGTACTAAACTACAGATGAGAAAATATGTCTTAAGATAAAACTCTCAGCAAATGACTGGTATTCTTATATAGTTTTCCTGTTATCTTAAATTCGTAGCAGAATTTTCCTCAGTATTCTTCATTTCGTGAGCATGTAGTCAATGTGGATCATGTGAACACATTACAAAAAAGCAGTTTAAAATTAAAAGCTGCATGCTTTAAATCTATTTTAAAGAAGTATTTCAATATGCTTGAAATTAAGTTTAAGACTAAATGATGCACTGTTTTGCAGATTTGGGGAATAAGACCTGTAGGAACGCTTGAATATTTATTGAAAAGTAGAACTAATTTACAAATACAATGGAAAAACATTCAGAACTGATGTGAATCTGTAAAAATAGAAGATCATGGGAATTCATCAGCCTAGTGAAAGATATGATTTTCATAACCTTTTCAATTGGATTTTCAGAATATACCGCTATATGGAGCAGTACTCTTGGTTTTAAAAGAGTTAGACTCACAATCTTCTCTGTATTGGAAGATTCCTTTTCCTTCTAAAAATAAGGTGAGATTTTTCAGAAAATGGGAATTCTTTTTCCACCCATAGGTAAATAACAAAAAAAGTGTATTTGCTAATATACACATATGTCTCATGTGGAACTGGAAAAACAAAATATGAAATATATATATATATATATAATTTTTTTGGCAAGCATTGTGAGCCACCCCCTCTCAAGTCTCAGCTTGCCTATGGCATTTTAATCTCACTATCTTATCAACAGTGCAAATTAGTAGAATTCTAAACATCCTAGCCAGAGCAGAATTTATTTATTAGCTATAACAGAACAGGAGAAGCTGCTGAAGGGCAACAGGTTGAAAGCACTGACACAGCTCTTGCCTGACTCATCCAGGTTAGCTTTTTGTCAAGTTTGTTGCTGAAAGGATTTGAACAGCTTTCCACAGTCATTCTTCTCCTTTACCCTTAAACAACACCAGCAGTCAAGTAAATATTTACAGTTTGTGTGCACACAAACACACAAAATTAATGGCAAAACGTTTTCAAAGAGCAGCTGGACTTCAGTTATGAGCTTGCAATAACTGAAATATCACATTAGTTACATCATCTACGTTCAAACTTACCCATCAGTGAAGGCAACTATAAGCTTACAAATAGCAGATACAGCTGTTTTTTCTGAAGTATGAGGGTCAGTTTTCTGTAAAAGTCAGTGCTCTCAAAGAGCCCTTAAATAAGAGTTAAGCAATGGCCATTCAAATGATAAAAATGCTAATATCCTAGAATTACAATCACAAGTAGTGATCCTAAGGCACATCAGCCACATGCATATGCAATAATGCATTGTTTTGCTTTCAGACAAAAAAATTGCATTAGCTTTGTCTGTATT
Source organism: Corvus brachyrhynchos (assembly GCF_000691975.1). Classification (NCBI taxonomy): domain Eukaryota; kingdom Metazoa; phylum Chordata; class Aves; order Passeriformes; family Corvidae; genus Corvus; species Corvus brachyrhynchos. Next base: position 4,990,046 of record NW_008238983.1, on the reverse strand, counting down.
TAGTGTGCACAAGAGGTTGTTTTTAGATAAACTATCCCTGAAAGGTCATTGTTATCACAAAAGTTACCAAAAGACAGAAGATTTAACAAGTAGTAAAAATATTTTTGGACTACTAATACCAATAAAGTCTGATACATAAAATGCAGTGCAAATTCACAATACACTTATCTATCACCCCCATCACTTCTGAGGACTTCCAACCCTCAGAAAAAAAGTTGGCACCTGATAAGTGTAAAAGATACCTGGTTGTTTTTATGAAATCTTAGCAAAACTGATTTGAGAGTGTTTTAGAGTTTTTGTGTAGCAGGCTCGAAGTATGAATTTCTGTACTCAGACACCACCCTGGTAGCCCCCACCCACTTTAATTCTTTCTAGGACAGAAACCATTTCTACAGCAGACTCATGTTTAGCATCCAGATACGACAGCTGCCATCCAAATACCAGCACTAACAGCACAGCAAAGTTACTTTGAAACGAGTCATAACTAACCATGCTTATACAAAGCTTCAGTGAGAAAGTAATACCAAGAAAAGATATCACACTATTTAAAAAAAAACAACAAATCCTGTACCATCACTAGATTACAGAAAAAACACACTTTGCAAACAAATCCAATGCACATTGCTTCACAAAATCCCCCATCTATAAAAACTTGCCAGACTTACACTGGGGAATTGGTTCAGATGCCAGTAATGCTGACCAACCTTCTGCCCTTAGTCTTCAGAAGGCAAAATAAGCCAAATGACCCTATTTTCAGAATCGAGAGCTTTCTGTTATGAGCTTAATTTCAGATTAGTATTTGCTAACCACCACACTCCAGAGGAAATGATTAAGGGACAATCCAGGTCTTACATAAAGAAAAAAAAAAAAAAAAAAAACCATTAGAAAGACAAACTGCGGGGAGCCAAGAGAAAACTTTCTTCCATATCTACCTCAAGCTGGCAGGACATCTGCTCAGTGCCCACCATCTGGGTGTGTCTAATTAGAGACTACCTGGAATAGGCTCTCAGAGAGCTATTACAGAAACAGCTCCGCAGCAGATGCAGCTTCAGTCCCTAAGGGCTGAAAGATAAGGCTGCAAGAAAAAGGGGACCACTGACGGATGGGAATATTGTATCACCTTGTGTAGTAGTTTTGTAGAGCGAAATGCTTCCAGAAGAAATAAGTATTGCTTGCACTTGGAATTTACATGGAATCCAACAGGGAGTGGTGATTACACAGAGCAGCAAGTCCAAAGACATTGGAACAGCACACTGAGATGTAGTAAATACGTGCCGTCCCATACTGATACTTCTGATGCACCACAGTTTAGACTGATGTGATATGGATTTTTTTTTTTCCTTTCTTTTTTCCCTTTTCCTTGAAGCATCTTTTTTTTTTTTCCTCAGTTTTTGAACTATTCTTTTCAGGTTTTAACATCACCTCAATTTCAAATCATATTCAGCTGAAATTTAACACAGACCTCTGTTTAGTTTCCTACTCTCTAGCCAAAAAATCTCCTTAAAGACAATTTTTAGGGGTTAAACAAATTGCAATATAACGTCAGGAGAAAATAAGTTATTTTCCCCTTTTTCTAGCTTTTTTTTTTTCTGCAAAAGTATCACACTTGCCTAGCATAGCACTTAGCACTTTCTGCAGACTGAAACACAAACTCAGAATCTTTAGATACCTCAAGATAACTCTAGAGAACTGAAACAACTTCCCTCATACCAGAGATGCATTAATGTAAAACTGCTGCTTGTCAGAGAGCTCGATTCTCTTTTTTACATTTTGATATTGACACTGATCCCAGTGCTTCACTTTGTAGAACTTGCAACAGAGAAGAAAGATCTGGGTTCTGTTGGAGCCTCACTTGGAACAGCCAGGTACATGGCATGAGTTGGCTCATGGCTTAGGGCACAGTGCCAGCTACAGAGCTCTCTGGTCCCCTTCTGCACTGCCCTCAGAAGAGCCACCATCAGCTCTGCCATCTTGTTAAAGTAAGGCCATGCTTTTGAAAACACAAACCATAACAGGTATAATAGGTCACAAAGGTTATACCTTAGCCACGAGTTACTTCAGTTATGTTCTGCTTACAAAATACTTGTCCTTTCCTGGGTCTTTCAGGCTAACTTGTGTGTCTCAGAGTCCTCACTCCAGATCGCCCACACTTTGCACAGCAGCAGGAACAACAGCTTCAGGGAGCTACCTGACTCTGAGACCCTTCACAGTCTAGCTCCCAAACACTCTTGCTCTTTGGCCTCTACATGTCTTGTGCCTGGAGCCAGATGTGAATAGACACCTCTAGATACTCACCTTTGGGGCTGACAGCACACGTGGACAGCTGAATAAGGTCCTCTGCAAATGTCCAGCTCCCATTCCCTTGGCCAGAGAATCACTCACTTGATCTTACTTAAATCTTTTGCATTTTGTAATTATAATTTTCCCAGAGGTAATCTGAATAGTGTAATAAAATCCATATGGGATTGCAAACATTAATGATGTTTTCACCTACAAAAATGCTTGTTCTTTTGAAATACTCAAGGTGCATGGAATAAACGATACAGTGTTAAACCTCTTCTAGAGGAAAAGAAACCCTATGCTGATACTTGTCACATGAGAGAGGAGAAAGATACTGGGAGATATCTATGCAAAACCCTCAAAAATTTGGAAACATTTAATATTTATGAACATTTTAACTATGTTGAAAGATCTGCAATTACATTCCTCTTGCATACTGACATGGTGGGAATTCTAGTGTTAAAATCATCTTGACATGCACAAGAGTATCATGTAGTCCCCAAGCTGATCTCGGATCCATTTCTTAGTGCCCAGTTGAATCTACACAGAAGTTTGCAACAGCCAGGCTGCAAAAGATAATTTATCTTCAGTGAAAGCTTTAGTTATAAACATTTCATATGTTAAGAAGTCTTTACAAGGCTTTTCAATGTTGTTTATTTTCCCCTTGGGAACATAATCCTAAACACTGTTTTAATTTTGGATGTAGAAAAATAACTGAAAAACTGAGGTTCATTTTAGTCATAGATCTGTCTATATTTGTGCTGAACACTTTTACCACGATTTTCTCTGAAATAATAGTAACAAAGGTCAAATTATTTGTGTTTCAAATTTTCAATCTTTTCAAATCTTCAATCTTTTTTGATTACAAAACAAGTAATTTTTTTTAGGTGGTACTAATCTTTCAGGTCAGTGAACTAAGAAAAAGCAGTTAGCTGTACAGACTACTTGTATGTCAAAACTCATTATTTGCGTGTCACAAAAAGAAAAATTAAAAAAAAGTTACAAGAAAGGTAAATAGTTTTTCACCTCTGACCCTCCAATAAGATTAGGTCCTGACAATTCTCCAGGACAACAGCCTATGTACTTCAAAACAAAAGCATAGACTTGTGAAACAAGAAAATACTGTGCCAGTGTGGTTCCCCAGATGAAAAATGGGCAAGAAAGGAAAATGTAATTTCTGCTCACAAGTTAAAGATCTGCTTAATGAAAGTGAGCAGTGCCACAGGCAAATATATTGTACATTACCAAGGTGTGACATGCCATTTCCTGTAGTACAAATGTAAGCAAGCTGCTTCTTAGAAAAAGAACCCAACAAGTGTCTGGAAAAAAAGCACCTTTAAAGGTCATCAGTCTTTCCTATGGCCTCTAGCCAAAAAAAAAAGAACAGCACTGAATTCTGTATGTCACCACTGTACTAAACTACAGATGAGAAAATATGTCTTAAGATAAAACTCTCAGCAAATGACTGGTATTCTTATATAGTTTTCCTGTTATCTTAAATTCGTAGCAGAATTTTCCTCAGTATTCTTCATTTCGTGAGCATGTAGTCAATGTGGATCATGTGAACACATTACAAAAAAGCAGTTTAAAATTAAAAGCTGCATGCTTTAAATCTATTTTAAAGAAGTATTTCAATATGCTTGAAATTAAGTTTAAGACTAAATGATGCACTGTTTTGCAGATTTGGGGCATAAGACCTGTAGGAACGCTTGAATATTTATTGAAAAGTAGAACTAATTTACAAATACAATGGAAAAACATTCAGAACTGATGTGAATCTGTAAAAATAGAAGATCACGGGAATTCATCAGCCTAGTGAAAGATATGATTTTCATAACCTTTTCAATTGGATTTTCAGAATATACCGCTATATGGAGCAGTACTCTTGGTTTTAAAAGAGTTAGACTCACAATCTTCTCTGTATTGGAAGATTCCTTTTCCTTCTAAAAATAAGGTGAGATTTTTCAGAAAATGGGAATTCTTTTTCCACCCATAGGTAAATAACAAAAAAAGTGTATTTGCTAATATACACATATGTCTCATGTGGAACTGGAAAAACAAAATATGAAATAGCAAACAAAATAAAGAAACAGAATTAATATGGGCCTGGGAGTTCTGGCTAGGCTCCATGCCTCATATTGCAGTACTACTTCATTGTCGGAAGAGAGTCCCTAAATGGAGATGGGAGATTAGGGGAAAAAAACATTGTGGTGAATAACGAGGCTCTGAGTTACTCAGATACATAAATTCATCTAAGAGCATGAGTTATCTATTTCTGCATGTGGAAATGAAGTTGCAGTTCTACAACTCTGAGATTGTTTTACCTTAATACTCTGAAATTCTGTCAGATTTTCTTTTGAATGAAAAAGCCTGAAAATTTTCATGGAAAATATTAACTAATCCCACTACACTTTCAGTGTACAATATTTGGTGTTCTGCAAATTGGAATACAGTGTTAACTGTGTGTAGTTCAGGTATCCATGGAAAAAAAAAAAAAATCAAACCACCAGGGGCCCCATTTCTTACCCCCATGTTAGAGAAATAATTAAATATGGCACTTTATTTGTCTAGTTTGGATAAGACAGAGTACAATATGGATGAGCAGACAGTACAGATAAGATTTTAAAGGTGTTTATGTTCCTGATGATAAAAATGAAGATATTTATAACAGTGAAAACTGTATTTTTTTATTTTTTATCAGAAAACTTTATGACAGGGATTAAGTATTTGCTAGCACAATGTGTGATGAACAAAAACAAGTGTGAGTGACCTGTGAAACTTAGTCCAGTCACCAAGGACGGCTGCATGGTCCTATACATACACCCGAGGGAGCAGAAATGTGCTGAAGACAGATGTGTGCACAATATCAGAAACAAAGGGGTTCATTAACTCTAGGCTATCTCAAGGAAAGCACCCAAAATTGTGAATTTCTGCCTCATTATTTGAGTATTTAAAAGGTAGTGTTGAAAATCACCACTCAGAAAGCCTGCGAGATAGTGTCACTCCACATCTCCAGAGTCCTCACCAATGAGGTATCCCCATTCTGGTATGGAAAAGATGTATGTTCAGAACACCTCACTTCCCCAGATATTTAGTCAGAGGACTGCTGAGCACCTTTAGCAGGAGCTCAGCACTGAAACTCACCTGCAGGAGGGCTTCAAGGTGTCTTTTTCTGGGACTTCCCTTGGCTTTTTCCTCAGTGTTCTGAGTTCCCCCTGCCACCCAGGGTGGCTTACCCTCCTCCCTTCCCTGTCATTTGAGTGTTGACAAAAGCTTACACTGATCAAAGAGTGGCAGTAGAAGTTATTCTCTTTTCATGGAGAGTTATCCCTGGGTAAAATTACAAATACCAGGCCAGGTCAGGACTTTCACTTATGAATGCTATTACATCACTCCATGGCCCAAATATCTTGGGTAAGCACAGCCTTGGATTCATCTAAAATATGAATGAAAGCCTGATTGTAAGCAAAACCTTTAAGAACATAACTACTCAGTACATCACTTGGCATAGGTTTCATTTAAAGAAACCTTTAAAAGGTACTGAAGCCAGTGTGATCAAGTAATTCTATTTTAAAGTAAGTAATTGGAATTTATTACTGAAATAATTGAAGGATATATGGTAATACAGTACACAGTTTCATTTCCTTTCTCCGTGGTCATTCCTTCATCATATTCTTCTGTTCCTTATCAATAACCAAAAATTCTGGGGCATAACTGGCAATCAGACAGCTCCAAGGAAAAAATCTAAGCTCAAACTTTCCTTATCTGTCTAACTTCCCAGCTGTAAAATGTAAGCAAAAAACATTTGTTTGCCTTCCTCTGCTGTCACTGCTCTATGGACAGACAAGTCTTTGTTACAGGACTTACAACAATTTTTCTTTGAGAACACTTTCTCTTATTTGACAGTTCTGAGCCATCACCCCTACAACATAGCCTTCTCTTGATGTGATTCAAGGTGTACATAGCTATAGCTGTATATAGACTTTGCAAATATTTCACTGGTAATCTGTTAGCTTTATAAAGAAATGTGTTGAAAAATGACGTTTCTTTAATTAAAATACCTGAACTTTGAAAGAAAGGAGTAAAATCAGACAATGATGCTATAAGTGTCTCTGTAGGAAGGGTGCAGTATTCTTTTATAATTTTAATTTAAAGCCCTTTTATCTTATTTGAGGGTTTCTTTAATGCCTCGGTTTCATTGCAATGTGTTATGTTCTTTAAACAAGATACAAGACAAAAAAAAAGACCTGAACAACATGCAAATAGATTGTGACCATACCTAAATGCATAAATACAAGAATTTCAATATTTGTATGGCACAGCTAGGATACAGAAAATTCTAGTTAAGGGAGATACAAAAAGGCCTAACTCTGTACTTCACACTGTTAAAATGATTAAGGTAGGAACCTACAATTCTTACCAGACAGGAGTTTAAATCATTTACTCATTAGAGTTATTCTGAGCCTACTCTGGGATTTTTTCCTCCCAATTTGCATTTCTCTCTCTATTTTGATAATCAAAATCACTTGTCTCTGGAGATCAGATAAAAAGCAATGCTTAAGTTGGCACAACTGGCCAAAAAAAAAAAAAATCAGAATAAGTAAAGATAATTAAAATAGTAAAGGCAGAGCGTATCTGACTGTTGTCCAGGCTGAAGTGCAGTCTGACCCTTCTTAGGTGAGGATTCCATTCTAGAAATTTTCCTTTCTATGCCATCCCCCAACATCTTTATGTCTATTCATAAATTCTAAAACCTGTGAGATAAGCAAGCCTCGATATTCATAAAATTCTGAATTTATGAAATACCAGAGCTAAAGTTAAGCGTGACTAAATATGGCCTACATATCCTGCTTAACTCATAAAAACAGAGTTCTACATTTCAGAGGAAAATATTTGCTTAACATTTGTTGTCTTATCATTTTAGAGATTAATCTACATCTGTTAAAAATCAAATCCAGGCCTATGTATCAATTATCTAAAATTTTCTTGTATTCAGTATTCAAAGACTCTTGTCTTCTCCTTAAAATTTCTGAATAAAATACAATACAAGGTATTGATTTTGTCCAAAGACCAAGATTTTGTCCTAATCCCAAATAAAACTAACTAACTAACTAACTAACTAACTAAATATATAGTCAGATCTCAATTTTAAATAATCCATGCACAGTCCTTCCCCCATACATAAAAGCAGACATCATGGTTATCAACACACTACTCATGCTCATATTTTTTTAATGAGCATTAAAATATTGTCCTATTATTTACCTGCTTTACTAACTTTTTACTACATATTTTTTTCTATTCATCAACATTTTTTTCTTTTTCCCTGGCACCTTCACAAGCATATTTTAAAAGACATACTATTTTTTAAGGTAATTTCCCCCAGTTCCCTTGCACACACATCCCATCTGTGTTTTGCCAGTTCTGGTAACAAATAAGCATTAAGAATCAACCTCTGAAATGAATATTCCTTCTCAATTTTCACCAACTCCAACACTACACCTATAAAACAGAGAAGTGATGTTACAAGATGCCTTTATATGCAACAATACTGAGGGCATGAATCATAAAAAGACCCACTGCAAAATGCAGTAAGCCCAGATGCAGTTTTTTTTTCTCTTTGGTGTTATTTAGATGCCTAACAAAGAGATCCATACAAGTGAGCTTATTAGTGAAAAGGTGCTGTAGCCTGTAAGAAATACCAATGAGAAAAGGTGTATCCTAGATACCTACTTTCTCAGAAATTATTTACTGATGATAACATTTTTGAACCCTTTTCTGTGTTAACTGTTTAAAGCAACACTATTGTGACAAAATGCAGAAGCAGATGATGTTGCCCCACTGACTGCTCAGTACATACATGAACTACAGATTATTTTAAGTCACTCTCCTTGGTTGAATATGGTGGTTGAATGCTTATTTCCTACCTCCTAAGTGAATGCTCTCTCAAGAGCATCACTCTTTTGAAAAAAGGAGGAAGCTGATCTGTTTTATGTAGGATCATCAAATATTCATCAGGCCAAAAAAAGGGAGAAGGAAGAAAAACTACAAAGACTCTGGTGGTTAAAACATAAGGAGGGGGTATTCAAAAAAGGGAAAGTATTAAAGCTGCATCTGCAGCATCTTGTGTGAGTTTTCTACCTACCTCACTGCAAAACGAAAAACATGTAACCTCTCCTCCAGCCACATTTTTCATGGGATGTAACTCTGAACTCTGAAAATGTCACTGACTGGCTTGTGAAAGAGAATTAGGTATATCTACTTTATGATTTCTGACAGTGCTTGGGCATTAATTGGCTTCTAGCTTCTCAGCAGTGTAAAGTTCAGATGCTTCTATGTGCAAGCATATTGGGGGCAGACATAGATGACATTTTAGGTACCCATGGAAAAAAAATCATGGAATCTTACTTTTTTAATAGTTTCAGGGAGGTGCTAAGATACTTCATGTTGAATCAGACAAATAAATGCGTGTGGATGTCTAACCCTGCATGGTTGGTCTAACCCTCACTTACTGTAGTAGTGCTGAATTTGATTTGTGTCTGATCTGATTGGGCTCCAGAGACATTGCTCCAAGTACCTGTCCAAATTTCAAGGACATGTTGACTCATATTTATAATGCAAGTCAGCAAAAGTTAGGTGTCTACAGATAAGGGATTCTCAGTATAGCTTGAGGAACTTACTGGTACAGCCCAAGATATTAAAAGATGTTTGGGAGTCTTAAAGACTGACTAGAGTTTTCAAAACCATTTATATGCCCTAAACTTAGTCATATCAAGGAAAAATATTATCCACAAGATGCTTGTAAAACTCTCAGTGTCAAGTTACCTTTAAAACTCTGGCCTGACAATGTGCTGATTAAAAGGTTTTGTGGACAAGACCTTACTAAAGATTCTAAAATCTCTACTGTTGATAAGAACAGTACTGACGTAACGCACACTGTGTTCACAAGGAAGTCAATACTCAAATCATGGAACACATTTGCAGTGTGAGAGGTGCAGCCTCATGTAGTCTTTAATATAGGCAGTCTGGGCAACAGCAGCCCTGGAAATGTTGTCTATTTGGACTTCAGCAAGGCTTTGACACTGTCTCCCACAGCATACTCCTGGAAAAGCTGGTAGCCCATGGCTTGGACAGGAGCACTCTTTGCTGGGTTAAGAACTGTCTGGATGGCTGGGCACAGAGAGTGGTGGTGAACGGTGCTGCATCCAGCTGGTGACCAGTCAGTACTAGTGTCCCTCAGGGGTCTGGAGCCAGTTCTGTTCAGTATTTTTATTGATGACATGGATGAGGGTACTGAGTCTTTCATTAGTAAATTTGCAGATGACACTAAGCTGGGAGCATGTGTCAATCTGTTGGAAGGTAGGAGAGCTCTGCAGAGGGAACTGGAATGGTTGAAGGGATGGCCAGGGTCCAATAGGATGAAGTTTAATAAGTCCAGGTGCTGAGTCCTGCGTTTTGGCCACAATAACCCCCTGCAATGTTATAGGCTGGGGACAGTGTGGCTGGACAGTGCCGAGGCAGAAAGGGACCTGGGGGTGCTGGTCGATAGGCGATTGAACATGAGCCAGCAGTGTGCCTTGATGGCCAAGAAGGACAACAGCATCCTGGCCTGTATCAAAAACAGTGTGGCCAGCAGGAGCAGGGAGGTCATTCTTCCCCTGTACTCGGCACTGGTAAGGCCACATCTTGAGTGCTGTGTCCAGTTCTGGGCCCCTCAGTTCAGGAAGGACGTTGAGGTGCTTGAGCGCGTCCAGAGGAGGGCGACAAGGCTGGTGAGGGGCTCGGAACACAAGCCCTATGAGGAATGACTGAGGGAGATCGGCTTGTTTAGCCTGGAGAAAAGGAGACTCAGAGGTGACCTTATCACTCTCTACAACTTCCTGAAAGGTAGTTGTAGTCAGGTGGGGGGTGGTCTCTTTCTCCAGGCAGCAATTCACAGAACAAGAGGACACAGCCTCAAGCTGCACCAAGGGAAATATAGGTTGGATATTAGGAAAAAGTTTTTCACAGAAAGAGTGGTGAAGTACTGGAATTGTCTGTCCCGGAAGGTGGTAGAATCACCTTCCCTGCATGTGTTTAAAAAAAGATTGAATGTGGCACTTGGTGCCATGGTTTAGTTGAGGTGTTAGGGCATGGGTTGGACTTGATGTGTGGGATATGCCCAGCCACTGCCCTGGAGGGATGTCTGCTGAGATAAAGAGATTGAGCAATCTCCCAGCAGGACTCCCTGGAAAGGCAACTACTTTTGGATCATGGCAGGAAAGGTAGACCCACAATCCTTTGGGATACCCTATGCAGATTGTTCGATAAGGTCAGGTGCACAGGACAGATGATGTGGAACCTGGCAAGGCTAGGGCCATCACAATACACCACCTTCATTGCAACGATTGATGCTGACAATACCAAGCTGATAATCACTAAAAAGCTGACAGCCTCTGCAGGGGCCCCTCTTCCAGCAGCGGAGAGGAAGACACCGGACCTCGGGAAGGTGATTCCTTTCAGGACCATCTCCCCGGACCGGTCACTTCTTCCTGGGTCGCAGCCTCGGACCCCACCACCAGCTGTAATATTGATGATCTTAGAGGTCTCTTCCAACTTGGTGATTCTGTGGTTCTGTGATTATGTGAAATGAACCATCAGGACATTCCTGCAAGGTAGCTGGTGAGTTAGTGTCCCAAAGTCTCTTGCACTATGCTGCCATAAAATCTGTCCTGTCATCACTGTTACTGTCCCCTTGTGCTAACCAAAGTAAATCGATAAAGATGGCTAAAATATAAAGCATCCAGATTGCAGTAGAGGTATTACTGAACTGCCACAACTTCAACCCTACTGTAAATCAGTAGGATGTGCTGGTGCAGTTCTTATCCCTTATCTTTCCTTTAAATCAGCCATTCAAAGACCTCTTATTGCTGTGCAGTGGCCCAAAGAGAGGATTCCTTCTTTACAACTTGCCAGTTCAATTACTAGCTTCATATGGATTTTGGAATTTAAGGAGCAGATGCCTTGCTACAATCTTTTGATTCAGGTAGACAGTCTGACATCTTGGTGCCTTTCGGGTCATTTAAGTAAGATTTTCTTCAGAAGGAAAAGCTTAGAATTTGCTTTTGCTTATTTCTTACAAAGAAAAGCTGATGTAGGAACTGATTATCCAACATTTTATGTTGCAGCAATTCCTAGTACAGCAGTGTCTGAATCTGGGTTGTGTGAAATAAAAACAGCTGTTTATGTTTGTTCTCTCACTGCCTCTCTCTCCACAAACATTAAGAGTTCCCCTCCTTATTCCCGCACCAGTATTGCAAACAAAACTATCAAAACCAGTGCTTTAATATATCATAGCAAAGCTATTTTTACTACTCAGCTAGGGTAAGATTTCACCCTCCCTCCACTGTACTAGGAACTGGATGATCTTTGGAAGGCACACAGGATCATCCCCTGTTTGAACAACAAGGCACTATGTCTCACTGAATTATGCTCAGTGATTAATATTGGTTTAGGACTTAAAACCTGTGAAAAAAGGATTCATTCAGAATCACAAAGAAGAATCATGAAAGAATCCCAGGACTATCAAGCATCAGTTGAAAACTGTCTGAAAGGGTTTGGTTCTTGTTCAGGCATAAGGTGATATGGAGTGAAAGCAGCAAGAAAAAGTGGATGGATTTGGAGCTACTGAACCAGAGAAGCAGCAAGTAGGGCTGATAATTTGAGCATCTGTGTCTGTAACATCTCTTGCAAGACCATAAATTGCAAGCTTGAGAACTTGAACCTGCCTTTCAGGCATCTTTCTCATCTGAATTCTCTCAAGGCTGTTGAAAATATTGATTACTGCTGCTTTATCACTAAAAGGACAGCAAAAGTAACGGGGGCTCAGAGGCAAGCAGTGAAAGTGATTGAGAATGAAAAGTTTTCCACATAACACTTTAAAGATTTAATCTGTCTAATTTAGGGAGGAGACAAAAAGATGTGGCATGATAGAAATGTATTCAGTAGGTAGGATTACACCAAAGGTAAATCATCTGTTCCTACACACCTTTTATCCTCCAGACTAAAAGTCAAAAATGTTAAAAATCGGAAAAGAAAAAGTTTTGTAGGATGACACGATGAATTTAGGCAACGTACAGCCACTAGTCCTAACAAAATGGGGATTAGAAAAATCCGTGTATGCAAACCCAAACAACAATCCTTTTTAAGAGATAGAGAAGCAGTAAATTTTACTTGGATACAACTTAGTCCCAAATAGGCTGTGACATTATAATCTGCCTAAATGTGTGTTTAACCTTCTCCCAGGCTCTAGTTCTGGAAATTTACAGAGACAGGAGGATAGATAGGTTTCTAAGGTGATGTTTCTGCAAAATGGGAATCTTAGCTACATAATTATCTTATGTTTCAGATAAGTTGGGCTACTTCTTTAGATCAAAACAAATGATAAAACTGATGCTTGCTGTATTAACAGCAATAAGCACAGATGGAAGATGAAAGACATGATTGAAGACATAATCTCCAGATATAGGCCTTTTGACTGTCATATTAATGGGCTGTCTGTTAGGATTCATATTATCCTTTACCATTTAGAATATCTATTCCCAAAACACCATGCCAACCTCAGTGGGATGACTAGCAGTCAAAAAACTATTTCCAGTGAAAACCATCAGTTGTTAACAATGTGTACCAAGATGTGAATGGTCAGCTGAAATTACACCCCTGAGAGTACCAGCAGCAACATTCTCCATCAATCATGGTGCAGAATGGTGTCAGGTAATCCTTGGCTGGAGGTCCTCTTGGCTACTGATTGCTGTTTCCTTTTTCCCTCAAGACTGCTCCATAGGAATACTGATACCTTGAGTGCTTACACATTAACACCCTTAAAGTTTTTTATGAAAGTAAAACAACAGACCTGAGGTTTGTTAACAGAAATAATAGCTGTCTCTTTAGCTGTGTCAACCTAAATCAAGTCCAAGGCAGTATTAAAGGTGTTGATTTCTCTCCAGTAGCTCTTGCAGTGAAAGCTGAACAGGCTGTAAAGATTTTCCTCTTCCTCTGCTGTCATTCTTTACTTTCACACCTGCCTGAAGTCAACTCGCCTTCTATTTCCAGTCTTTGCCTCTCTAATCCTCAATGATCTCACATTTACTGCTGGCTTCTGCACAAAAGGTGTTCAGACATAACTGGCAAGTAAGGATGTCTAGACAGTGAAATTTTACTTTACTATGATATTTCAGATAGTTTTGGATTTTCACTTCATCCTGCATCATTCCAGAAAAAAAGAAAAATGAAATTGCACTCCAGAAAACAATACTGGCACCGCTGAGATTTTAGCAAAGAGAACAGTTTCTTTCATTTTCATTGGTCTTCCTCCTACTTAGTTATGACCTGTTTAGCTTGCAGGCTGACTAGCTTGTCTAGAAAGTGTGACAACCTGTCTTGTCATCAACTATGTGGAAGACACATCAGGGAACAGGCAAACCCATCAGGTTCCCAGCTTCAGAGAATACTGCCTTGCCTATGGGTTCCAAGCCAGCCAGAGCTTGGCTTGTCAGGGTGATATAAAGAATGCTCCTTTACTAATACAGAAACCACCTGTGTAATTTTCCAGTTACCACCTAACCTGTGGGATGACTCACTAAGCAGCCATCTGGTTTTTCATAAAAAGTTTTAAGAAAATTACATGTTTGCACCTTTCAGTTGTACAGAAACTTAGCAAAAGTATCTCTTGTGGAAAGGTTTCAATCAGCTCTATCAGGATCCTTGTTGAGCAAAGGCTGGAGGGATGTCAGATTCCTGTTCCCACAAGATCTGTAAAGGTTCATTAGTTAGGAAAAACCTACAGTGTACAGAACAGATATTGGACTGGATTGCCTATCTGTGCTGTTCCTTGTCGCTGTTGTCCCCAGGGACGGAGAGAAATGACATGAATTCAGAACAGAGAAGATGGTCGAAGCTGACCCATTAATGGCAAAAACCCGTCTTTTTATAGCATGGTTCGCAAAAGAGAAATTACATGACTGGTCCCTTGGCTAGCCACCCACCACAGTAAGTGGTTGAGCAGTATAACCACCCATTTCAAAATATTATTCTCAGTGAACCAAAACCAATTCCACTCTCTTCTCACAACAGCCCTGCACCTGCAGATAGTTTACAAAACCGTCTTTCCGTTTCTCATGCTTTAGCTGAGAAACAGGGAAACTTCACAAAATGCTTCAGCAGCTGGAAAATTCCTCTGCTCCTGCCTTTTAGCATCCACAGTTCCTTACTGTGAACAAGGAGAAATTTTAAGTACCTAGGACTCATTAAATCCAAGGTTGGCAGACAGATACACCTACTAATTGGCTAACATTCCATTTAAAGATACTCATGTATATGCTGTTCCTCAGTCTGCAGATAATTTTAGACCTCTGGTTTATGTAGATTTTTTTTTCCTAAGGTATTATTTTTATCTGCAGTGTCTTTGCTGTAGACTTTAAGCCTTATGGGATTCTCTAAACAGAGAATAATTTGTCCTTAACAGTATATTTGTGATCAGTGATTTTTCTCTTAGCTCTTGTTAAGCCAGATTCTCATGAATACTTTTCTTATCACTCCAGGCCTTCCTAGGATTACATCTAATTTGCCACATAGAGTTATTTCTGCACACAGAATTAAAGCCTTTAATCATATTTGGTTTAGTGACTCCCATTCACTTAGTAATCTTGAGACTATTTTGCATTCTGTTTTGCCCTCCTCAAGGGCTGATGATGACTTGATTGATTCAAACAATCCATCAGTGACTGATTTCTTAGACTTCTTAGGTTTCTTAGTACAGAATATCAGCCATGCCTGCTTTTATTATTTTGGTTTACTGCAGAGTAAAATACAAAAACAGGTGACTAGAATACTAGTCATACATATGCACTCACTTTCCATGCAAAATAGCCATTAAAATCCTTTTAAAATTTGGCTTGCTATTATTACCTGCAGTATTTTTATGAGAAGATGGGTAGAACATGATTACTTGTCATAAATGAAGATCTGCCTTGTGCCAGCAAAAGCTTGCACTTATTTCTTCTCTGAAAAATTATAAATAGAACTGAATGTATAGGAAAAAAATAACTCAGTGGCTGAAAAGCAACTTTAAAGAAAAATTATATTTGTAGCCACGCAGGCAGTAGTTTGAAAAGCAGCTTTTATAAAACATATTTAATGTTTACAGACACTCAGTAATACTTTTAAAATATGTTTAACGTTTAAAACCACTTGGTGGCCAAAATAACAGCTCTGACTAAAAAGATATTTAATGTTCAGAGTCATTTTGTGGTAAGAAAAAAGCAACTTCTTGTTAATTTTTATCATTTACAGCTAATCTGTGGCTACTAAAACAACTATCAATACAACATGTTTTATGTTTACAGATATTATGTGCCCCTATAACAACGATTTCTACATTTTTTCAATACTACACTTAAATATGTCAATTTCTTTCCCTCATCAGCTGTGTAATTAACAAAAAAAACAAAACAAAAAAAACCATATAACACATAATCCCAACAACTCTAATGCAATATATCTTGAACCTTAAGATATTTATGTGAACAGCAAGACTGGACCAATAATTACAAAGCTTCTCCTTATATACAAAAAGAACTAATACTCAACACCACTGAAACTACCAACATATCCATTTAGAGCAAACCCAATAGCTTAATTTTAATAATGAAAGCATTTCTTGGCAACCTAAAAGAGGTTAGATTGCATCAAAAGACATGTGTGATAAAATATATTATTTGATTTATGCCACAGAGCTGCAGTAAAGTCAGTGTGTGGATAGAAACATCGTGGTTTTAACTGCTGTGACGTGGGTTCTCAGCTTTGCCCACGTACAGTTAAACACAATCACACAGAGAATCACAGAATGGGACAGGCTGGAGGGGACCTCTCTGCTCAAGTAGGGTTATCCTAGAGCATATTGCACAGCATTGTGTCCAGATGATTCTTGAATATCTCCAGTGAGGGAGATTCCAGAACCTCTCTGAGCAATCTGTTCCAGTGCTCGATCACCTCATGTTCAGGTGGAACTTTCTGAGCATCCCTTTCTGCCTGTTGCCTCTTGTCCTACTACCTGGCCCCTACAAGAAGAGCCTGACTACATCCTCTTTACACACTGCTTACCAACATTAACTAGGTCCCTTCTCTGTCATCTCTTCTGAAGGCTGAACAGGCCGAGCTCCCTCAGCCTTTCCTCATAAGACAGATATTCCAGTCCCACAATCCTCTACGTTACCCTCCACTGGAACATTTCCATGTCTCTGTCGTACTGCGGAGCCCAGGACTGGATGCAACACTCCAGCTGTGCATCCCCAGGAAAAGAATCATGCACCTCAATCTGCTGGCAGTGCCCTTCCTAATGCACCCCAGGATACTTTTGGCCTTCTTGGCCACAAGGATACTCTGTTGGCTCATGGAGAGCTTGTTGTCCACCGGGGCTCACAGGTCCTTCTCTGCAGAGCTGCTTTCCAGCAGTCCATCCCCCAGGCTGTGCTGGTACATGGGGTTATTCTTCCCCTGGTGCCGGACCCTGCACCTGCCTTTGTTGAATCTCAGGCAGTTCTTCTCTGACCATATCTCTGACCTGTTGAGGTCCCTCTGAAGGGCTACACAGCCCTCTGGGGTATTGGCCACTCCTCCCACTCCTCCCAGCTTTGTGCCATTAATGAACCTGCTGAGAAGGCATCTGCCCCTTCATCCAAGTCATTGATGAAGAAGTTAAACAATACTGGACCCTGTATTTAATCTTGGTGGACACCACTAATGACAAGGCCTCCAACTAGGACCTGTGCCACTGATTACGACCCTCTGGGATCTGCCATTCAGCCAGCCTTCAATCCACTTCACTGTCCACTCATCTAATTCCCATCTCCTGAGTTTGTCTATGAGGATTTCATGAGACACACTGTCAAAAGCCTTGCTGAAGTTGTTGTAGAAAATATCCACTGTAGGCTTGGATATACGTGAAGTAAGAATCAAATGCTTTAAATGGTTTCAGCACTAATACTGACATTTTGGGACTGTAAAAACAGCCAGCAAAAAACCAGCTATCCAGCATCTTTTTTCAACAGCTTCTCAGCTTTTCTGAGAATTTTGTTGTTCACATGTTTGTATAGTCCTGTCTGTCACAGTTTCATTTTACATAGATTCTCCCACCTGACAGCATTTGTCAAATGTCTTAGTTTTGCTGACTTTATCCAACAGTCAGGGTGTATGAAAGGAAACTCACAGTATGACAATAACCATTATCCTTTAAATAAGAAAGTCTTGATTTTCTGCACTATTTTCTCCCTGCCTTCTGATCTAAATTTTTTTCTGGATCCTCTTCCATAATTGAAGCTGCATAGGTTGCCCACTGATCTATCATAAAGAAACACTTTTGTTTCAAAAGCTTTAACTGCCTACTCGTAATATTCTCTCAGTATCTCAGTGTTGTGTTTTTTTCTTTTTTTTTTTTTGTTTTATGTTTTGTGCAATGTCCTCATTGCACAAATTTTCCCAATGTGGTAAAAACACTCTTTGAGAAAAGGCTAAGCAGCCCTAACCTGCCCTTCCTTCTGCTCCTTTCTCAAAACTCACTTTTCTATACAGTGGCTATAAAAGTTAGTCCGATGTAGTAGATATTAGTCTGATGTTAGCAGATATATCTTTTCAAAATTAAAACAAAAAGAGAATTGGAAAGACAAGAGCTGTAATTAAAAAAAGCAATTCTTAGTGGGAAAACACTGAAATATCAATTTTGGTGAGTAAACTGACATAGCCCCAGGAAAGAGTATGGAAAAAACAGTGATGGGACAAGTTTTCTGAAATGTGGCCTGAATTACTCAGGTCACCAGGTCTGACCCATGTGATGGACAAAATTTGTACACTGTAATAAAGTACCAAATTAGAGGACATAAGGATATGACCCTGTAAGGTCGAATTCAGTACAGTTTTGTGAAGGGAAGTTGCTCTTCACAAAACCTATTAAAACTATTGAGTGCATCCGTGAGTATATACCTCAAGATTACTGGCATAGATTAAAAGTATCTAAATTTCAGAAAAGCTTTCAGCAAGTTCCTAAGCAAAAACTCTTCAAAAAAAAAAAGAAGAAAAAAGGAAGTTTAAGACACCACAGCTTTTCCTAAAATAATCCAAATAAAAAGAGATCTAAAACAGTAGGAATGAATTGCTTGTCTTTACATGAGAGAGGGGTTGCCACTGGCATCTCTCTTGGATCTGAACTCATAGGTTGCAAGTAAAAGAGAATATGTGAACAGGTAACAGTTTGACAAAATGAAAGCTTTACTGCAAAGTGCTGCAGGGGAATCTTAACATAGCATGAAACTGAGAATACGAACTTCACACGGAGGAACACAAAGAGGCATGGGAAAAAGTAACTTATCAGTATTTCCACATAGGTGGGTTGTAGCTCCATTGCCTATTAATTCTTGATCTTGGGATCACTGTGGAAAATCCCCCAAAATTTTAGTCTCTATGATCAACAACAGACAAAAAACCAAAAATGATCAATGGGAGTAATTCAACAAGGAAAATTGGATAAAAATAAAGCATATTCAAGATATTTGTATCTTGAATATGACATCCAACTCCCATCATTTTCTTTAACGACTTGATAACACCAGAGAAAAACATGGAGATCAGGCTGGAGCTGGAGGGGTTGCAGACATTGGCTGCAGACAGATTATGCTGTCAGTTATCTGTCCATGAGCATGCATAATGCCATTCAAAAGTATTTCTGGTCTCAATGGATTCCCAAAGATCTTCTGCAGCAGCCTGGGTAAGCTTTTGGAAGCCCTTAAAAATATATCGCCAACAGCTAGGAATCTATATGAAAGGAAGGACCATTCAGCATTTGCTCCAATGCCTTATAGCCTCTCCTTCCCCAGCCTCTGCTCACTGTAAGCTTCAGGCTAAACTCAGGCACACAGTGCTAAGCTGAGCCAAGCCAGAGTGCAGGTTATTACCTACCCCTTCATCAGGTTAGTTTTCTACATATTGTAATTCTTGCACATGAAACTACATAGATGGATATATTAAACATATGTTCCATTTGTGGAGATATATATATGCTCCATTGTCAATGTTCAAATATAAGCCAATGTTTAAATAAAAGTCAATTAAGTATTCTCTTCAGAAGGAAAGCTGCTAGAAAATTTATAGAGACTATTTTCACACTGATGGTACCATGGGAAGCAAATCCATAACACTCTTCAGGTAGCTGCTTTGCACCACTGAGGAACACAGTAAAAATAACCTAATATCAACTTTCTATTGTCATTGACCATTTTAGTCTGCCACGGTGATCTGGAGTTTGTGGAGTCCCCCCTAATCAATAAAGAGTTAATGTAGTGGACAAGTATGAAATGAATTTGCATAGCAAAGAACATATGGCATCTATATATTATGGAACTGATGGGTTTAGTACAGCCCTAGCTGGTCTATGTATAAGCATAGAGGAATAATACAAAAACCTTAGAAAACAATTAGGACAAAAGAAGTTATAAATTTGCTGTTAAAATCAACATATTCAGTGAAAGAAATGCTTATGAAAGCAAATGCTTTTCTGTGTACATTTTTATGTAGAAATATATAAAAATATATAATAAGATCTTTCCTTGAATGTGTGCTTAATGCTGCTATGTCCCCATTCTCAGTCATCTGGACTGATAGCTTTAATAAGGGGATAACCTTGGTTTAAACTCAGCTATATTTGCGTGCTTATGTCAACTATATTGCAATAGAAGCTGGCACAGCTGCCAGAAGCAGCAACACAGTTGATTAAACTATACTTAAGGAGAACATATTTTGCTAATACAAACTTACAAATGGGGATATTAGGGCACCCTTTTCAGTTCTCATAGATAAATCCCCATTTCTGGTTCGTTCTACATTTTGGAAGTTATATCAAGAAAATATTTTCAAATAAAGATATTGATAAAACCAATCCAATATCAGAAAAATAATTAAAAAAAAAAAAAAAACCAAAACCAAAAAACCCTTCAACATTGGGAGTCCAGCCCTTAAGCTTTTATAAGTCTCTTACTAGGCATAAGATAACAGCATAGCAATCTCTGTTCTTAAAATATTAGCTCTGCATTGTAATCTGACTCCATCTGCTGAGTTTTTTCTGCAGGGAATTTCAAATCATTGTACTTTGAAAAATAAATTCTTCACCATAAAGCATTCCTCACCCCCGTTTATTATGTGAGCAATAAAATGTCAACTTTGGAGGTACTGGTATCCTTCCACAACATTGAGGAAGCTGTGCCCACTTTGAAACTCTCAGAAACATTGGAAGTCACAGATGGGTACTGCAGCCTGCATGTCACAGCAGTAACAAAAGGGGCTTCCAAGAGAAGATCTTTCTTCTTTATGTCTGTGACTGACTTTCCTCTCCATCATACAAGAGCAGATTACAGTGCATGTATGGAAGGAGGAAGGCTGGCTGGCCATTCAAACGTTGGCATGAAACAGGTTTGCATCCTAGCTTGTAGTGGCTAAACATCGTTCTAACATTTTTTCTTAAGAGTATATGAAGGAATTTGTTTCCTGGTAAGGAAGGCACAGCTAAATAAAAATAGCAGCCCTAAATCTATCTCTTCAGAAAAAAACCAACAAATATTCAGTACCGCTATCTTTTTTAATGAGTGGTATTGATTAAAAGGAAAAACAAACCAATGCTAGAGTGCAGAAACTGTAGAAGAAAATTTAATCTGCCCTTAACTTAAATTTGAAGGAAAAAAGTAAATTTCCACCTACAATATGCATGGAAAGTAGCACAAGTTCTAAGAAACTCTACCATGAAAAACTTGGCTATGACATGTATATCTAAGTAATATCTCTGCAGAAAATCAGATCTTGAGGACGCTATGAATTTTCTTTTTTTTTTTTGCACTTTTTCCAGTAAAAAATCACCAAGGATCAGTTGATATACAATTTTATCGTAACACTGTAACTGCAACTCTGAACCCAGACATGAATGCTATGGCATTATTTCTGCCATCCCAGATTCAGCAACAACAATTAGTAGGAAGTCCAGAGACATTACAAAATTGAGAACCATGTAGCCATGAAAATTTCTGAAAGGTACCAATATATATCCCAATAACCTTGGGATAAAGTATCAAACTGAGTAAACCTTTGCATGCAAATGTCATGTAACAATAAAAGACTGCAAGTCACTGGTCACAAAAGCTTGTCCGGCTCACATAAGAGACTAGTAAGTGTGAAAAAAGTAATGTTTCAGTGCGTTTCACACAACAAAAATATGTGCATGAGTGCAGTTTATAATCATTACAGTTGTAAAACTATAGTAAGTGAAATTTAGAACATTTAGTAATTAAAAAGTGGCAACTAGAAATGAAAATGTAAAAAAAAAAAAAAAACAGATGAGAGGAAGAGTTTATCTGGGGTTTTTCCCTAAGCCAAGACAACCATATGCTGCACCAGCTGAAAAATCAAAGTGATTTTCAATGTCAGCCTCAGGCACTGGTAGGCCTAAGCATCTCTATAGGTGCAACTAAATGGTACTGATGATAGAAAGGAGTAGTTTTAGATCCTCTGAGAAATCCTGGCTTGCATAAGGAAGGAAAAACATAGATAAGAGAGAACAAGAGAGCGGCAAGATCTACATCAGAGAAGGCACAACCTCCTGACACAGAGGACAAGGCATTTCTGGATATTTTTGCTGCAAGACAACCTAACAGCAAAAATTGTTATCTGCTTTAGTAACCACTAATTGAAGTTTAGGCCTCCATTAAGGAAACTCTTTCCTTGCCTTGCATTTTCTGATCAATTTTCATCCATCTTTTATTTTTTTCAGAGGAAAATAGCAACTCTTATTGATGCCATGATAATTTTTGTCTTTTCTTTTATACCCCTGTTATACCTTTTTACAATTTCTGTATTCTTAGTGCTTTTTGCCTACATTCTTGGACTTGTTTGTTCAGCTAAGAGACTAAACAGTTTAGAAGCTTCATAGCTAGGGATCAGTGTGCCCCAGACCCCAAGGTCCTCTCCAGAACACATTCTGTAAACTAAGATAGAACCATCCAGGGGAAGGTTCCTTGGGGAGGGGGGTTCACTCGAGTCTCTCACTGGGGAATCTTTGATAGATATGCTAATTAGTAAAACCTATAGTGTTATACCCGAACTTTTTGGGGGTGGGCATTGCGGTGTGCATTTTGGTGCATTCGACCTGGAGATGTGCACCTAAGGATCCTTAAAATAAATACCAAGGTAAAATCCCTTTTCCCCTTCTAAATGTGTTTGAGTCTTGATTTTAAGACCAGGAAAAGGCATCAATATGAATAAATCTTCTAGATAGAGTGAATGTGACTGAATAAAGAAAAGACCAAGAAGATCCATTTTTGCCATGGTATCTACTACTTTTTTTCTAAAGGAGAATAAATTGAAAAGCATTTCTTTTAAATGCTGTATGCATGACACAACATGCTCTGTTGTTATCTCATTTAGTCATGCAACTCCTTATCCATGTAAAAGCAACAATGTATGACACACCTTGAAGAGTGTTTCATATGAAGTAAAAGCTCTGTTAGCATTTAATCTTCTGCTGCACACACATATTTAAGGAAATAACAAAGGAAGATGGGAGAGAGCAACAGAGTAAGAGAATAAATGCAGGCACTGTATTCTGCTATACAAACAGCATCACTCATTTTCATTTCTTCTTTCTGATCAGGTTTTAAAAGCAATTTCACAACCAACCATACATTCACTGGTGAGAAATTTTATTCTGAATTTGCCACAGACACAGGTGTCAAAATATAACAAATGGTTTTCATCTCTAAATAATACAACTCTAAGTAATATTATTATGCATCTCATTAGGGGAAACAACAGACCACATATATTGTGAATCTACAGACAAACCCCTGTGGGTGACTATAGTGAGTTGTTCTCTACACTTCTATAAGATCAACATGATCATCTCTACATGTTTACTCACATCAAATTTTGTCATATTCTATCACATTCTGCTACTCCTTATCACAAAATTTTAAATACTACCTCATTAATTCTATGTAGCAACTTGCGTGGATAGCCAGTCACCTCCCAGACTGACTTTAAAAACATCAATATCTGAGGTGCATAGCTGGAGGAGAATAGTATCCCTCTGCCACTTCAAACTCAGAAAACTTCCAAAACTGTTAATAGCTACCGGGAGTATTAAATGACTGGTACTGGCTTGTGAAGTACTGGGAAAAGACAGTTTAGGAGAGAGAAGGGCAATAAGCTGGAACTAGCACTGGGAAGTTAAAGGACTCCCAGCCCAGAACAAATTAATTTCTGGTGCCTGCAGGGAAACCCAAAATGCCATCTGGCAGCGGGACGCAAGCAGTGCACTTATGTTACAAACACACTGCTCAGGACCACTGCAGAATCAGCCATCAGGAAGAGACCCAAGGGGCCCATTTAGCATATTCTCCAGCTCCAAAGCAGGATCGATGCTCTTTATGTCATTCCTGGCAAATATCTACTATGTTGTGAAAATTCTTCAAGCAAAAACCTATTCCACTGCTTCAGTATCCTTATTGCAGTCCACCTTTCTCTGAAAAGAAAATTACTCTGTCCCCTGTACACTAGGTTTTTGAAAACTTACCATGTCCCCAGGCAATCTCCTTTTTTTTTTAAATTTTAATGTAAGAGTCTGATGCACTAAAGGTTTTCTTGGACATTAAGTTTCTGATAACTTAAGCCACTCCTGCAGACTCTCATTCTTGCATTGTGACCAAGGCAAGGGCAATAGTTACTTTGAGCATGCACAGTATAGCAGGACTTGAATAAAGAATTGCCCCCTAATGCATAATTAGGAGATCAGGCAAGTGCTGGAGGAGTTTAAGGGCCACAAAGACAAAACCAGTTAAATGGCAAGATGCTTTACAGCAAACAGGCAATCTAATTTTGTACAGCAAACAGCAAATGTAAACTAGGAAGAGAGGGGAATGCACCACATCAAGTGACATAACAGGTTTGGTGCTACAGAGAACCCTATTCGCATATCTTCCTTGAATATCTTTTTTTTTTAACTCTTGCTACTGGCAGAAACTTAACATCACAGACATTCATATTGCAGGAGAACAAGTCTCTAAATAAGCAAACAAAGCTAAAACAAAACTGTAATCTGTGTATATCTAGGCACAGAGTATTAGAAACATTTCTAACAGTAAGTTTTAAAAGTTGTTTTTTTCATTTCTTCCTTCTCTTTCTTTCCTTTTTCTTTTCTTGCAAGAAAAGTACATTGAAACAATTAAGTAATATGCAATTAGTTATCAAGCATTTACAGCTTCTTACTCACCCACTGGAGACATTTCTGGGACACTGGCAACATAAGGCCCATCCAGAAACTTTGGCTCATTATCATTAATGTCCTGCACTTTGATGATGAATTCTGATTCAGGCTCTAGTGGTTTCTTGGTGTCAACATCCACAGCCTGGGCCCGGAGTGTGTAGAAAGGTTTTTCTTCTCTATCCAGGCTCCTTATGGCATGAATGTCTCCTGTGGTCTCATCAATGGTAAAAACCGTGCCAGCACCATCTCCTGAAAGGGTATATTTAACAGTGCCGACTCCCTTGTCCAAGTCAGAATGAAGCTTGAGAAGAAAAGAAAAACAAAGGGGAGGACAAAAACATTAATGGTTTTTTCTAGGCTAGATGACAAATATTATTTTAATTTTTTTTTCTGCAATAAAAAACATTGAAGGAACCAACTTCCTAAGTCCTTAACTGCCTCTAAGTGCCTGGAAAAAATGTGGATAGTATGTTATGTAAGACTTTTACCCTTATCTAGTAAAGCACAGAGAGCAGTTCAGCAACTAAAACTGCAATGAAGCAGGGCTTCACATTTGTTATAAAATGACATTTAAGACCAAGGATGTAAAATCACCCATAACCACATCAAACAAATGTGAGATGACATGAGAGTGTCAAAAGCTTTCACAGGCATTTAGCTTTCAGAGAAGTAGAAGGGAAATATCTAATTTTTATTTCACGAGCAAGAGCTTGATGGCATCTAAAACTCAAATTCATACTTGGTTTAAAAAAAGAAAATATACACCTCGTGATTACAGTAAATGCTAAACAGAACTAAAAGTACTGCCTTTTACACAAATATTTGATCACTTGCTTTTGCTTTTCTGAGATAATCACACTGCAGACTGAAAATCTAGGAGTTTCTTGCTCATTTTGAAAGAGTACAGAACTCAATATTTTCTGCCTTAAATACCAGTATACACATTTTTCAGGCTATTACTCTTATGAATCTCTAGTTATAATTAAAAAAAAACCAAAACAAAACAAACTTGAATTCACCTTCTTGGATGTTTTTGTCCCTGTAATCAGTGTCTGTCCTACAATAAATTTAATTTTTTTAAATGCAGGAATTTTTTTAATCCGAATACTGTATAATGAGCTTCTTTCTCAGATGCCTTCACTTGCTCTGTACTCATCCTTTAAATGCATCTGAAAGCTTTGAAAAGATACTCAAGGTTACATCACCGATGTTGAAATAGTTTTTAAAATATTCGTCCACTTTTCCCATCTAATGAGGACTAAAAAGATCACTATAATGGACACCGGTCGGAATGGAGATTTCAAGAGTGAATTCTCTTAAGCTGAATTGTAAAGCGATTATGGATATAGGCTTTATTTACATGATGTACTGCCCAAGGTGAAACACAGTGGAGGAAACATGGGACATGAAAGGAGATTATGTAGAAAATGAATTACTGAGGAACTAAATGGTTTTGGTAATGGGGCAAGAAGCTAAGCTACAGAGAAGGAGGTAAAGGCAATTACTAACATTTATAGCTATCGACTTGAAATTGAAAATAGGTCCTTGTGACTGTGGAAGAGGTCATGGTTTGTGGCACAGAGCGAACATGAACATAGTCTTCTTTGTCTACTTTTTCATCTCATCATTCTTGCTCAGTGAATATACTAAATTCTGATCTTTCATCTAGCTGTCCCCCACATGAATTTTAAATTATCTCTCTAGTCCAAACCAAAGCATTTTGCTTCTGAGGTATTAAATATTTTCTTGCTTACACAATGAAAACATATTGCAGTCTGAGATAATTAGTGTATATTTCTTCCTCATCATTTTAATTTAAGTGGCTCAAAATTTCCTGCTCAGTAAAAACTTGGTAATTTTTCCTCCATTATCATTTAGAGGCTTACAGACACACATCGAGAGAAAAAAAACCAAAACTTTGATGAGAAACCTTGAAGAAAAAAATGTTAGAACTTTTTAGAGGAAACCAGACAATATTTTTTGTAGTGTCCCTATATTAAATAAAATTTGTTTGGGCTTCATTGTGAAGACTATCTTGATGCATACTCCTGGAAGTAAGAATATCACGGAGCAAAAGAATGCAGTTACAAAGCAGGAGTTTGTAAACAGGGAAGCATGACAAGATTACTCCCATCTCCTGTCATCGGATTTGGCACTAAAGCTGAGATGGTTGAGTGTATTTCTGATTGCCAGCTGTAGGTTTTATGTTCAACTTGAAACAAATCAGGCTGCATTGCATGTCTTATCTGAGCCCTTGGATTATACTAGAGAGAAACAATTATAGTTGCTTTTCCTAGCTGGAGAAAAAGCAGGAAAAGCAAGGGCTCCCAAGACAAAGGAAGACTGAAATACAAAGACTAGGCTAAACATAGCTTTTTTTTCCCAAATGTATTGGAGAATAAAAGCTTTATTACTTGCAGGATTAGCAATTCTACAGTTACAGATGTGTTCACTGGGCTTCACAAGTATCACACTGCTTGTATCACCTAGGAACCATTCCACCTATTCAAGCAGAGCTCCATTGCTCTGCATTAGCTGGGATGTGTCCCATTGTATTTATTCACTAAATCATGCTAATCGGCTGATTTTGATACAGGCTTCCTTAGATACCATTACTGGACAATGTGCAAATGCATGCTTATCTGTAACCCACGCTGAGCTATGCAATTTGTGGGGCAATTCAACATTACACAGTGTCTAGTTACTGTAGGGGAATAGCTGATTGATTTAATTTAAAATTAAATAAATTATCCGACAATAAAAGGAGTGCAAAACTTAGATTCAGATAGGATGAGCAAGAAGCTAGTATTAGGTGTACTAACACAACACTAGGAAATAATCCTGACTTTCAATGCCTTAAATTTTCCAGAAAGCAGTTTAAGCTAAAGAATAAGTGCTTGCTACTGTGTCTTGATTTATGTGCTACAAGCTGTATTGCACTGGAAGAAAAGACATTTATTTTTTTGTGCTGAAAAACATACAGAAGGTATGTGAAAGACTACTTTTTCTGACACTGTGTCCACAGCAACTTTGATTTTTATCCCATTTCTCCTTGCTTGCACTTATTTTCTAATTCTTGGTCTTCCACTATTTCAGCAAAATTTGAGGGCAAAAGAACAAGTGCTCAGATCTTACCTACTTCCCTCCCCACAATGTGTTTCCCTTCCAGAATCACATGAATTTACTGCAACAAGGTTGTACAAATTATGGTATTCACACAGGTTGTCTTAATTTTATGTTTTCCCAATAAATCCTGAATATTAAAAATGTAGCAAAGGCTTGTAAATCTGAGGGACTTGTTTCTACCTTTGCTGAAATCCACACTTTTATTCTCATTATGTAAGTGTCAGAGACTGAAATATTGTAATTTATGACTTAAACATTTTCTTGAAGGACTTTTAATATTGTATTACAAAAGCTGCAAAGAAGACTACTGCACCCTGGATGGGGCCCTGACTGAGGCCTTACACTGCTCACTGATGAAGAGAAGATAAAGTAACAACTCAGGGCTGGGGACACTCACTGAGCACAGGCTTAACACCTCCAGGATGAGGACCGCAGCCCCAGGGCTATCAGCTGCCAGGCTCGAACAGACCCTCGCACCAAGGCGTGGAGGGAGGAGAGGCTCTGGGTATCTGGGAAAAGCCTGTGGTCAGAGGTGCCGTGACTCGTGGCGTGGCATAGCGTGTGGCGGTGTGGCCAAGGTGGCAATGGAGGACCCTCACCACCAGCAGACCAGATGGAGGGGAGCAACGAGATGTTGTTGGGACCCTCAGATGAGTGATTTGCTTCCACCTAACCCCTGTCACCTCTCCCTGTTCCCCCACCCCCCACGCACACTTCTTTTTTCTATTTCTTTCTCTCTTTCTTTTCTCTTCCCTTCTCTTTGCCTCTTTTACCATCAAATAAAATACATCCATTTTTTGGCATCAACATCTAACCTCGTTTGGTTTTAGTCTCGTTTCTGGGAATATTTTGAACCTTCTAAGCTCTTTCCGGTTTATGCACAGAGATTTAGAGTGCTTTGCTTTTCTGGATTTAAACCGGATCATAACAGTAAGTAACACTGTTTAGTGTCAGACCTTTGGGCAAATCTGCCCCAACTGTAAAACTAATAATTTCTTGCATCAAAATCTGTTAGTGCAGAAAATCTTGAATATTTTTCTGCAATGGCAGAAAAAGATTCCATAATTCTTGCTAATGTGTACAAACAATAACACATATGGCAAAGGAAATGACTGATTAAAAAAAATAAAGTATGAATAATAAGATGGAGACTATTGTGAAATACATTGCAGAAATCTATGCAGAAATTATGGCTGTGTTTTTGAATCATATCCAGTACCAGATGCCAGACTGATCAGTCCACAAGTCCATGTGACCTAGCAATCTGCTTCAGCCTGTAACAAGCTGAAAGCTAGTTCGCTTCAGAGAGGATAAAAATTTGGTAACAACCCACTACTAGCACATCTGGGAGAAATTATTTGTTCAATTCTTCTGACAGTTATGTCCCATTCCTAACAAGAAATACGATTGCCTGTATTTTAGCAGTAAATTAAGATCTTACTGCTTAAATAACTCCTTGTTATCAGGTCTGTGTCACTTCAGGAATTCATACACCTGCACAAATAATTTCAAACTACATGAAAGACCAGGAAATGCATTAGGTAATGTACCTCAAGAATGGCTCTATACACCTTGGTAAATTGAACATTGCAGGAGTAGCTGTTCCTCAGTATCCTATGGTGCTGATTTTCCCTTCAGTATCCTATTCATCTGATCCTCAACTGTTAACCATCTCTTTCCTCAAATACTTCAATGAGTTTTATTAATACAATCATTTCAAAACTCAAATATGTAAATTCACATACACAGGTAAAGAAACTGGAAGCAAAAGAAACTTAACAAATTGCAAGGCAGTCTACTTTAAAATGAAGCAATCACTATATCCCCACAAATCATGCTAGAACAAGGGTTATGACATCTGCCAGGATTGCTGTGATCTTAATTTCACAGCGATACAGACATTGAAAAGTTGTTGTATGGGTTGACAACTTCCCTTTCTGCATTTCCCATCCTCATAAAAAGAAAAAAACAAAAAAGGTAGAGAATGGAGTAAAAAAGTTTTAAATTTCAAGGAATGCTTAACATCCCTAAATTGATATATTCACCCTATGATGCACTCTGAGATTCTAGGTCTTATTCCACTGCCAATTCCACAGGCTGAAAAAAAAAAAATCAGTCCAACTTATTTGTTACTAGTAAATCAATTTAAATGCTATGTTGCAGTGCATATCTGGACTGAAAAAAAATGGTAAATGTTCCAGGCTATTAATCATTCCTTGCCTGTACAACAGTATTAGTTATCAGTCCCACATCTGTAACTTTACATCATTTTTCTTTATGCAATGTATTTTTAGGACTTTGTTCCATTATTTCCTCTTCCTGCACCTACTCCCAGCTATCACCATTCATCCTGTAGCCACCAGCTCCTCCCCCTGCCCTTTCTTGGGTAAGATGTGCAATGAAAACTGTTTGAGAAACCAGAACATCCATTCAACTCCAGTATTACCTAACACTGCAAACATGGAATGATGTCCTGAACTGAGGAAAGGGAAAAAGGCCATTTTTGTGCAGTTAACATAGATGAAAGCAGACCTATTTTGACAGATCTCTACTGCAAAAGGCTGTGTTGGAACAGGGATACCCACTACAAGAGAGGAGGGTGTAAATGAGCCTGAGCTTTATATTTGGAAGACTGCCCTTTTAAAATATAATTATTCTACTCATATTTTCTCTTGCCAACAACTCCATGGTCTACACAGATTGCATAGTTTCTTTTAAAAACTGATAATTAGAATCTAATGTACTGCTTTTACACAAATGTATTTATTCCTCCCTTCTAAAAAGGCATAAACCCTGAAAATTTTCCTAAGTTTAAAAAGGTTGTGGGGGTGTCAGAGACTTTAATTCAGGACTTGGAGAAATAAAAAAATAAACAGTCTAATTGTTGCTAATAAAACCCAATAAAACAGTTTTTCATTCTTTCCCTCTCCATCACACACACACAGGGGACATTTAGGGACGAGGTAAAATCTGCTCACAACACGGTCAGTGAAAATGTTTCCTGATCCTAGAAATTTGGATTACCTAGGGCATCTTCTAAATAATAAGTTAATATGCATTAGGCAGGCAAGACAGCAGACTAGAGCTTGTGTTGAGAAGAGTTAGGACACTACTACAAATGGGTCAGATGAACACTAATAGTATATGGAAACAAGGAACAACTAAAATCACACAATCAGAGAATCCTTTAGGTTAAAAAAGACCTTTAAGATAGCTGAGTCCAACTGCAAAATTATGAGGTAAAAGAAAGGTGAACAAAAGTAGAAAAGAATGTTTTTTTTAAAGGTCATTTGGAAAAGAAGGTTTAGTTTCCTTTCAAAGCTGAAAACTATTTGTAATAGAAAGAGGTGTCTTTGCCCTAGCTTTGTACAGGGCTTTTATAAGAGACTCCCATCTGTAATTAGGCTTTCTGAGTACTATGAGAATTTCAAACAATAATTACAAACATTAGTTAAAGGATGTGCATGTGTGTGCGTATATATATATATATACAAAAAATTTTAAAAATATTATTTGAATTAGAAAGCTGTGCCTATATTATCATGATTAATTTTCTTCGGGTTGTATTTCTATGTCTTCTCTTTTTATGTTTAGTAAAATATCTGCTTCCAAAAATTGGCATTCTTCTGACTACTTTTTGTAAAAATAGTAATAGACAATGTGGTTCTGCATTTTGAAGTATCCTTCTGTTCAAATTAGATTACAATACAATCTCATTCAAAAGGAATTACGTAAAAAAGAATTTCTACTCTTTTTCTAATGATTCTTGTTTCACAAATAAAGCTGAGCTTTATTTAAATTAAAACACTTATTATCCAATTAAATAAAACATTATCTCCTTCTGACATGGGGATTTAGTCTAAGCACACTAAGTCAGAACAGACTTTTCTGATAATGAGTGTGGTTGTCAGGCAGTAAGATGATGGCAAATGAGTCATTAGAAAGGAATAAAAACACTACCTGACTTCATCAGTTCAGATAAGTCTTCATCTCTACCAACATCATGCACTTGAGGGGTAAAGGATTGTTATTTTTCTAATTCTTCTCTACATTACTTCTTTTGTTGCATTATGTGGAATTTAATAAAAATACTTATAAAATCACAGGGAAAAAAACCCAACAGTCCCTTCATGGAATGCCATATACATAAAAAATACTGGCCAATGAAAAAAGTTATGCACTAATAAAACATTGAAATACTAAAAAATTCTCAATAATGTCTTAATATAATTTAATTATACAAGTAATTATTCATGTAAGTTACAAGTTGCATAGATTTCTGACGATTATTTCTGCATCAGCATTTTAGCTGGAGCTGACGCATATAGAAACTCTGTGTTCTGGTCCTCCCTCTTCAACTCTAATGCAAGAATCAATATTAGAAGTAATTTTTTAAAATTAGATTATTCTTACTGATCTCATATAACTCCATGTTACAATGTGCTGTGTACATATGTTGGTAGGTTTAAGTTCACAGTTATGTTGAAAATCATTTGAGAAAAGTGTTCTGCAGAATGGTGACAGCTGATGTGAACATCAATTTGATGAGGTCTCTGGGTATAACCATTGTCAAGTAACAACATAATCACAGATTCCAACAACAAATTCCAGTATTGGCTATTAGACAGCAACAGGAGACAAAATTTGAGGAAATTTGTCAACTTCCAATTTCCTCTTTATCCAGTGCAATTTTATATATCCTGCCAAAGAAAAATGAGCTACAATGGAGTGTGCAGCTGCTGCTGACAGGTCAGTGGAAAAGGATTTTACTATATCATTAAATTTTTATAATTTTAGAATTTTTCAAAGTATTTAACAGGAACCGAGCAGGGGATTGAATCTGAAACCCTCACAATCCAAAACCCTTAATGCATCAGATGGGAAAAGTGAGGTCGTGCCATGTATCCTCATACATAGATATAGCCTTTTCTTTTCACTACTATGCACCTGAAATCTGTGGCAAATAATCTTCTGGGTTGAAGGAGCCTGTGGAAGACATCATCTGTTACTAATGAATGCATTTGAATTGGCACCAGTAGGACTGGTTTGATCTACACCTGTGAAAGCACTGGTATTCCCTCTGTACCCTTGCCTGGCTGGAGTCCCTTTGGTTAAGTCAGAGCATAATGTTGATGTCCAAAACACAGAAATGAGGGAAGGGGATTTGCCACAAACAGGGCTCTGGGGAAAAAATCATCCCAGCTTTAGGCAGGAGATATCTGTATTCCTCTTCAAGACAATACTTATTTACTGATTCTGAAAAATAATGAGGAAAAGACAGCATTACAATCAAATTCTAACTCTTGTTATTTAATTGTGCAAGATCAGCAAAATGTTCAATAGGATTGTTGTAATCAATTAAAATGGTAAGTATGAAGGGGTGGTGATCTTTTGAGGTAGTGTATGTGATTGCAGTATTATCTTTTTGAAAGAGGAATCACTGTAAGAATATCAAACAGAGCTGCATCTCTCTTGATAATACATACTGTCAGTAATACATTTTTTTGCACTGTGTTCCCTGCTGTATCTCTCTACAACACATATAAAAGATCAGTGCATGAAAATATGAATTAGGCTGCATGAATAAATATACTAAAAATAGACACTGGAGACTTAGGAAGTGTTTATGTGAAATTTGTTACATCAAAACCAAAATTTCTAAGACACCTTTTAGAGGAGGGTTTATAATTTCTAATGATGATCTACTTGTATTTATGAAGATAGTCTCTCTGAAGATCACCAGATAACCACTGCTCAGAAAGTTGAGAACAAGCAGGAACTTTATATTGCAAAGTGTCACTGAAATTAAGCTGTTGGGAAGGTTAGAAATTTTAGTCTAGAATGAGCTGTTTATGCTTGTGAAATGACAAAATCTTTTTTCTTTTTAGGGTGTGTGAATGTGATACATTTTCTGTAGAATTATAATCTATAGACCTCTTAAGCTACAAGGTATAAAATCCTGGTTAGTAACTTAGACTTTTCTACACAGAAAATACCATTATCAGAGGACACATGCTTGATTCCTCATCTCACCTAATAATTATGACATTATGGACTTGTTTTTAATTTGATATCTAATGTACCATGGACGCTATAGCCAGTCAGTTGCATGACATATTTTCTCTCACAGGAGTTGCCCTACTGATGCCAGTAGGAATACCTTGTGTGATAGGGAAGAAAGAGTGGGGTGTGCCATTCATTTTTTGAAGTGACAGACAAAAAGACAGCTGCCTGTTGACAACTTCCGTGCTCCTGGAAGAGATCTTGACTCTGAGCAGCTTCTCACTCCTTTCCTTGGTGGTATTCACTTCTCCACCCTAAACATCTGGAGCTAATTGAATTCCCCTGAAATTCCTTATATCATACTGTCCCATCTAGTTAGAGGAATTGAATAGCTGGCTTTTATAAGCCTGGTTCTTTTGAAATTAGTTATGGAAAACTCAAATTTCCTGCTGGAGTTGCTCTTCTGAGGAGGGAGCAACCTGTATGAAGGACAGTAGCTGTGAGGCAACATGCATTTCCACACCACAGCTGCAACTAGGAGAAGAAATACATCTCCAATTATGCATTCATAAATATCTAAAGGCAAAGTAGTCATGAAATAGTTATCTCCTGCTGTTCATCAGAAAACCCTACTTAGGGGTTAGCTGACCACCACAGTCACATGCATGTGACCACACACACAAAGTTAATCCCAAGCCTGATTCTGGCTCCCTGACTCAGCTGTGCAAAATATCCAGAGATAGTTTCTCTGTAAAGCGAAGGGCTCAGTATCGTTCCTAGAAGTGTACCCTAATTAAGATTCCCTAAACTAGGTTTACTCTACTTCAGGAACTCATATATCTATGACACGCAGAGGCATGAAAGGACAGATTATTATACAGGGTCCCTTTGCATTACCCATTAGTCAAAATAAGATGAAAATTTTCTGTCAAAGACAGTAATAATAATAATATCGACAA
The DNA here is from genome assembly GCF_000691975.1 of Corvus brachyrhynchos. Lineage (NCBI taxonomy): Eukaryota > Metazoa > Chordata > Aves > Passeriformes > Corvidae > Corvus > Corvus brachyrhynchos. The sequence continues at coordinate 4,955,348 of NW_008238983.1, read as the reverse complement.
CAACACTGATAAATACACAGCTTTTAAGTACTTCAAACAGGCACTCTGTCACAAACCAAAAGTGACAGGTTCTTGTCATTAGAACATAAGAAGAAAATTAGAGCTGTAGCAAACACATCCCTAGAAGTGTGTGACGGAAGAATATCAGTTTAAATCCATTGCATTTGGAAAGGTAAAAGATTATAAACTGATTATAAAAGCTTGTGCCTAATTTTATACTGATTGGAACCTTTTTTAGCAAATACATCTTCTGCTAATTTCTGACTTGTATCAGTGTGCTCTTCAACTCCAGCTTGAACTTGGGAGGGTTTAGAGTAAAAGCCTACTAAATTCTGCTGGTGCTGATGAAGCTTTCTTCATTTTTATCCTTCCCTTAATACATTTTTCTTTGGTTTCTTTTTTCAAATATTTTTTCTATATTGACTGCATAGAAAATAAATATAAAACTCCCTTCCTCATATATTTAAATTTAATGTTAAGTTAAAAACAAAAAATTTGTTCCATAAATCACACTTTCTGTAAAGCTCTGTCAGTTAACCTGTCTCTTTTTGTTTGATAATGATATACTAGAGCATGTTGGGATTGACAGAGTAGAAAGACTTTACCTCAACCTGTCTATCACTGTGACAAGGCATACTATCATAAACTGTTTGACCAGTTTTCTTTTCTAAACAGAAAAAAAAGTTAGTTCCATCATAGAGGTGAAAAATAAAAACTTCAACACATATATTAGAGGGATAATTTAAAGTCATTTACAGGCACAGAATTTTATGATTGAAGCATAATATTTTCTGAATTTTTAATTTTTTTCTTAAGCTGACCCAAAAAAACTCAGGCAAACATGTGCACTACAAGACACAAAAAATATTTCAAAATAATCCAGCAAGAATGAACAAATAATGCTTAATGTGCAAGAGATACAGGAATAGAAGGTGCAGCAAATAAAATGAAAGAGCTCTTCTGTGCCCTATGCATCAATTCCAAGAAAGCACAACCACATGAATAATGTTCCGGCTGCAAGATTCCCTCAGAACAATATTTCTATGGGCTGTATTATCACACAGCAGTGTTGATTTTCCTCATGTTCCAGAAGCAGCATAGGAAAGGGTTGTATTGTATGTATTTATTTTGTTTTGCTGAAGCAGAACAGAAAAGTCACACGCTGCATAGTTTGCATTTATTGCTAGCTTGTGACACAGGTTTTTTGGGGTTTTTTGAGGTCTGAGATTTTGTAAAAATAAGTAAACACTCTTTTTCACTGGGGTCTTTTAACTAATCAAAATTGCCATGGGAGAAAAGTAGGTTCTTACGACACAGGTAAAGCATCAGATAAAGTTTGTTCTTCTGGCTTGGATTACTTAAAACAAGCAGCACTTATATGTCACTATGCAGAACTGGATCAAACCCCAGAAATCCTGTATATATTCTAAGTGGATACACTAATATTTATATATTAGTGTATCCACTTAGATATATTATAGTGTATTTATTTATACACTAATTCTATTATATTATAGTGTATTTACTTATACACGAATTCTAATGGATACACTTATATTTCACATATTGTTAAGCTACACTGTGTAAGAATATTAGTATACCTTCTTTTTAATAAAAATGTCACACCTATGTTCTAATAAGCAAAAGAAAAATATCTTCCACAGCTAAAGTTAAATCATTTCTGCTCAAATGGAGCAGTTTAATTATAAATCTGAATATCATTGTCTGTGCTGGATTTTCCCAATTCAGTTTTAAGAAAAACATGTTGAGTTTACGTGTAGTTACGTGCTAGCTATAGCATTCATGTGCAAGATTTACTCATGTTTTTAATTAATAAAGAAAAATGTTCCTAAGAATCAGTGGAGAGTACAATACAATAGTTAAAAACATTAGAAAGCTTTATAATTTGGAACAGAAATTCTTATATGGCTGCTGTAAGTTCTCTTTTCTATAGCTGTGGCTGTACTTATGTTTTATACTGACGAGATGGAAGAAGAGCCACCTCTGCTACTGCTTTTGGGAGTGGAGAAGGAAGAGAAGAGCAGAGAGTCATTTTACCCCAGAGACAAGAGGGTGGGAAGGTTATTCCTACAGAGAACTTGAAAGAAGTAGGAAGTGAGGTAGAAAAACTGTCCCTGTATGAGTTTATATTACATCCTTTTTCTGACAGAACTTCTCAACGAAACAACAGAGATATTAATTTGTTCCTAATCCTTCTGCATATGATTCTTCTAGAAGTCCTGGGGAAATTAATTTACAAGGACAAAATTTCTCCAGGGTCCAGGGAAGTGTAACTGTGTCCGTAAAACCTAAATCCTGGACTTGAGAATGTCAGTGGCAAAACTCCCATTGTCTCCAATTTTATTCAGTGATAATTAGGGCTTTGCGATTACTAGCAGAGTACTGTCCTGCAGAGTATTGGCAGAGTTCTCTCCTGCAGTCTGAGAGTAAACATTTTCTTTTGTTTAAGTTCATGCACTTAGGGAAATTTTCTTTTCACCTTTAAGTTTTACCATACTAAAGATCTCAAAATGGAAACAACAGAAGTCTTTTCTTGTGTGGAAATCATTCACCATCTCTCTCCTCCCCCATCGATGCCCCCCTTTTTCATTTTCCAGAACCTAAATAATAATATTTGATTGCTTCAAGATTCAGGGGTAGGATGAACTTTATAAAAAAAATGCTTTTGTTGGACAGAAATTACTGTGAAATCCTTTCAGTGGTGCAGGAGTTAGTTATGATGTGGCAGGGCTTTTATACATTTATAAATGTTTGCAGATGTCAGGCTTCTTTCATTGACAAATGTTGCAGGTATTGATAGCAAATTTACCTCCATTTGCAGCAGCTGTTAATTATGATCAAGGAAGTAATATTCACAAAGGGAACCCGATTTAGAAATTTTCCTAAAATATTCCTTTGCTGTGATAAATGACACACACCCTTTTTGAACATAAGAACAGACTTATCTGTTAAATAATAATATATTCACTGGCTGTAGACCTTCTAAGCATCAAACATCATCTTTCTTTGCTGCCTGCCTTTATGTTTTTACAGATTTCATTGTCATATGACACTTGCTCCAAATGTATAAACAAGGACTGAGAAAAGTGTTTGTGCCTCTGCAAAAAGATTGTGTAAATACTTTACCAACTGAAAACCAGAAAATCTCTACAGTGAATAAGGCACTTTAAGAAAGCACACAACCTATTGACGTTAATTGTGATTATGCCTGAAAGACGTACATATGGAAACCACATTCTTGTAAATGAGAATGCAGAACAATGGCACCTGTTTAGAATTAGATCAGATCAAATGAAATGGCATTTGTTCGTTAATGAAACTTTCACTCTAGAGCCATATTTGCACCATAAATTGAACTAAATTTAGCAATAAGGGAGAATGTAGTCTAATTTATATAGGAACAGAAATCCATTACTGCATCCAATTCATCCAGAGAGGTAAAATATAGAAAGTATTTGCTTAAACCAAGTCAAAGAAGGAACAGGTAATTACACTTATTTACTAAAGAATTTACCAAAAATGAGTAAGCCAGAAAACAGTAGTTATTTCTGTTGCTCCCACTTTTTTAGGGGAAAATACTCTAGATGTAAAAATTATCAAATCTGTTGAAAGCTAGCATTTCTAATTCTATTAACAAATTGAATATTAAAATACTTATTTTCAGTGCAAAGTTATTTGTTAGAAAGTCTCATTTCTTTCAAGGATAGCTGACAATGACTGGTCTTCTGCAGTATTGATTTAATGAATCAGAATAGAGTCAATGTGAAAACCACATTATGAGTGTATTCTCTTGTAAGTAGTGCTTACAGTAATTGAAGAGTAATCACTCTAGTATTGAGGCAAGTTGTATTTCCCTATCTCATTCAGGAGGCAAGATCTAACTACTAAACTAGGATCACAGTGTGTGACTGGCTATAGGAACATAGCAGGTACAGCCTCTAAACCGGCAGCCTGCAAGCCATCCATGGAAAGCCATGCAAGGATGTACTCTGTAGAACTGCACTTCATTTATGTACAGGGAATAACACGTAACTGCCAAAACCCATATGCACAGCAGTGCACAGGGCTATTTATGACAGCCACGTGCCCCATAGAGCTGGTTCTATTAAAGGAACAAGGTCTTTGAGAAATTGAGTCTTATTTGACTCAATAAGAGGAGAAAATAAGCTTTATGCACAGAGCTTCCCACCCTCTTACCCTGACCTTCCACACCTGCACAGGGAAACAGCCATCCTTGGTGAGCTGCTATGAGATCCAATTTAGAGCTGCATCCTTTATTCTAAAACTAAGTTTTCTGAGAGGCTGGCATAGCAGAATGAGAAGAATACGGTATTCACTTGTAGTGAGCCTTTTTAAGCTTTCGGCATAGATTAATCTCTCGTTGGCATCCAGCTGGCCTTGTTTTGAGTGCTGCAAAATTTTCTTTGAAAAATCATACAGCACAGACAGAAAAAAAAAAAAAATTAAGCAAGGCCAAGCTTTTGATTTACTATATGTGTGCCTTAAATGTGCATATTTTTCATCTTAATGATACATTTACTGAAAACATGAATTGGTGTTGTGGGATGCCAAACACCTGTCACAAAGAAATTTTATGCTATAAAATCATGAATAAACTACGTCCCAGCACACTTACAGCTGTGTCAGGATTATGTTCTTCCTTAAGAATTCAACTGAATACTAACTTTTCTATAAATATTCTTTTAAAATTCATAAAATTAGTAAAAAACCCCAATAAAGATTTAGAAATTCATAAATACATCAAGATTTCTTTGCTAATTTGTTCATTAACTTAATACCCTAGTTAGACTGATCTTAGCTTGATTAACAAGCCATTACAATCTCCCATAAAATAAAAATAATCTTAAAATTAGTTTGACTCAAATAATACTACTAAGCAGTGGTGTTTCCATTACTGGAACATCTGGTACCTGGAGCAATAATAACATACGTTCTTCATATTTTGATATACCAGCTGCAGCTAGTAGCAGTGTAGCATTTCTAACTTCCTGAAGCATCTATTTTGTGAACTGGGTTAGTATTGTGGACCCCTGGAAACAATTTTGGGGCTTGTATGATTCCTTTGTTATCAGCACCATGTGACTGATCATGGAACAGAGGATTCCTTGGGAATTTTTTATTTTAGTAAAGACTCAAATCTTTTTCCGTATAAAAATCAACATACACAAATTCATTCTAAAGCATGCGATGAATGTGAAATGGAAACTGTATTTTGGAAGAAAAAAGAATGGGAAAATCTGAAGATGTCTCTCTTCAGTACATAAATAAAAAATCAATTTGATGCTGATTAACTTCCTCTCAAAAAAATTCTGATACATGCCCTCTGTACTGAAGCAAGTTTGCCCTCAACAGGCACTGTTTTCACTTTTAAGAAGGAGCAACAAGAATATTTTTGGAAGACAGGCAAAAAATATACAGAGTAGTTCTCCAACTTGGTCTGTGAATGTCATGACTCTGATGGGCAGATGAATAGTGCTTCAGCCAGGCTGGGCTGTACAAAGCACAGGTAAGAAGAGATACATGCCTGTCTATAAAGAGGTTATAAAAGAGAGGTTGCATATCTCAGGTGGAGGATATTTCTCCCCATGAGTGCAGTGCAACTTTCTAACATACATCCCTCCTCAGCACAGCAACACAGACTCATAAAGGGAAGGTTGTAAGGTGCTTCCAGATGACTTCCCAAAAGGGCAAGCAAACCACTGTTTTCCCAGCATTACTGGCTGCATTTTGTGGGCTGATCCTGCTGCTACACCTACATCTGTCCCACAGGAGAGGTATGTGTGCCAATGCCACGCCAGGGCAACAGATACCAGCTCTTTCTCTACTTAGTCCACAAATACTCCCACATTTCCTGGCTGAGTAGTACTGCCAGCTGTGAAAAGAATGGAAAAGCACTTTTCTCTGTGGACAGGCAAAATAATAAACTAGTCATGGCAACAGCAAATTAGCAGCACATATCAGCACTGCAGGGTGTATAAATTATTTGTATAGCAACACGCTGAGTCCCAGAGGTGTTACAGACTTTGACATAAGAAAGCTAATGATGTTAACTACAAATCCGTGTTCATGTAAGATGAACTTTACATCAATTTTCAGAGATCATTATCAACCCTACTTAGAGGAAGGGAAACAGACAAAGAAATAGAATGGTACAAAGAAGCCCAATGGTACAATTTTTAAACAGAATTCAGTGAAAATGTAGTGACTTTAATGGCAGTAATCAATTGTTCAGCTGCCTTCCAGAACAATAGTTGTAGATGATGTTAAGTTTGTTTTTAATTCAAGCCATAGAACCTCAAAGGTCCAAGAAATGAAGCAGAATAGCCTAATTTTATAGAACTTCGGCTAGGAACACCTAAGAAATTATCAATCTTAGTAACTCTAACTGAGTTAGCAAGAGAGAGCAAGAGAGAGAATAGAGAAACATCAACTCTACAGTTGTTCAACTGTTATCAACTTGTTCTCCTTCCATATGAAACTGGATAGGTTTGATGAAGGTTTAAGGTCGAAACCAGCAAAGGTCAAGACTGTGAAACCAGAGGACCTATGCAAAGAAAATTTGGATCATTTACCAGCTCAAAAATAAATAATCAAATTAAGTTTCCCCAAGTGCAGTTTTAACACACACAGACATACACCCACAGATTGTCCATATGCTTGTTTTAGAGTAGTTCTTTTCCTGGTTAACATGGAAGCGAAAAATGAAAAAAAAAGAAAAGAAGAAAAAAAAGAAGACTGATCAAAGGTGTAAATCATATTCATTACTAATGGATGTTGCAAAACAGATAACAAATATTTCCAAAAGAAAGGGCAAATGAATTTTACATAGCCAAGTATTTCAAAAATACACACTTTATGAGAATCTTAAAGGAAAAAACAGATGGCATTTTAGACTGCATTCTACATACAAGATTTCTCTATCACAGATTGTGAATTATGTATTCATGTTTTCTCATATCTTTCATATATAAAAAACCAGTTTGAAATATTAATTTTTTTAGTTTAGAAAATATTACCATGAATATTTTAGAAGCACATATTCAGAAGTACTAGCCTTCAGAGAAATAAAAATAATGATAAGAGCATAAACAAGAATTTAGAAAATGACTTCTGTTTTCATAACACCTTGTATCATCTTTTCACTCCAAAATTTTTATCTTGAAAATTCAGTTTTCAGTTGGACTATTCAATTTTTCTTTCCATTTAATAAAAATAATTGAACTATACTTCATTTTATCTTTCATTATTGCAGTGAAAAAATATATTTAAATAATCATGTATTATAAACTAAATATAACAGCAAATAATTTTTCATTTCTCTGCAATGATTCTTATAACTTTGTATTGTCTGTTTCATGATTTGTCATAACAATCAATTAAGATCAAGTAAAAATTTGTTGGTGACTTCACCAACCAAAAAATGTTGGTGACTTCAACATAAATTTGATCTATCTCATCATTTTTATTGTTCTTGGCATGTTTTTTAATAATGAAAAAAGTAATGGCTGAACATGTTCTAACACAGATTAGAACAAAAAAGAGGACATGGGCAAATGTAACTTTTACTTGCAGATCACCCACAGACACATAGACAAACAGACATGCAGCACCAAACTTGGAAGTTAATTTCTTCTAAATCAATATGATTTTATACAAACCATGTAAAGACTTATTTTTAGTACCTAAATTTTTCAAGGATTGTAAGTTACGAAAGATATGCACTACAAGCATGATTTTTTTACATTTTCAGGCATGTAAGTAACCTGAATATAAATATCACTAAGAGTTACTCCAAAACTGCGGTTATACACTCATGTTTTATACTACTGTTTTGCATCATGTCTTGTCCACCTTTATATGCTACACAGCATAAATCACTCCTGCTCAGTAGTTCTTCTTAAAAATACTCAGAAATTGAACTGAAATTTAGGGAAAGATGGCTGACTAAATATGCTAGGACTCACCTAGCCTTGGGTAGTGTCTCTGTATCTATTTTTTATTAGACACAAGCTGTACCTATGTTAGCAGGTAATGTGAACCAGTGAGTGTTCTGTAGAATGAAGCAGCTGATGGAGAGGAATGATGCAGGCAATAAATGCACATCAGGGTTTTTTGCTGCGAACAAAATCTCATCTGGTTCGGTGGACTAAGTGCCAATTCATGTAGTGCATCCTCTCAGCTTTTTTAATCCAGAAGTGATCTGGTTTGTACTCTCCAAGACCTCTCCTGCTGTGAATAAAACTACAGTAAGTATGAATGATCGAGAGATTTGTCTCAAAAGTGCACTTTAAGTGGGAATGAAAGCACTCATGAAGCTATCTGGTAAAGATTCTGAAACATGGCTATGACTTCAGAATTTAAGAAGTATAATCTCACTTCTTAATTTTGAAAGAATCAAAAAGAATTTTTTAAGAAAGGTCCCATTTATTTTTTGGACACAGCCCAAAATGGAAGTGAACTTTAGTTTATGTCTGCATTGTATCTTTAAGTAAAGATAGAGAGCTCTCATTAGCTGGTTAGAAAATTTGTGGTGGCATAAAGTGAAGTGAACAGGAATTTAACAGGATAAAATGAAAATTTACTTTAAAATCCCTGAATCTGAAAAACAACTTTCTCAAAATGTTTTTTCTTGATAAATTCTGTCAAAATGTGTGGGGTATTGGCAACATTTATACAAATGCTATTATTTACTTTGTAGGCATTATTTTAGGCTCATCTTGTCCTTTAGTGTATAGTATTAATGAACATTAAGACTAGAAATGACTTGCAGGGTTTTTTAAGACATTGTCGTGATAGTATATCAATGGCTTTACAAAGTCCTTGAAGAAATTTACCCATTTTAATCTTTGTAATTTACTTCTTTCCTTCGGTTTGAGTTACAATACTGGAAACTAACACTGCAGATAAATTACTGAAGCAAATAATTTCTTCCTATTTATTTAATTCAGTATATGGACTGTCCATCTCTAACAAACATACCAGTAGACTCCCCATGAAAATACAGAATGAAAGAATCTTTGGTTCCTGTCCTAGATATCAGGAAGAGGGATTTCACGTGCCTTTTTCCTCCCAGAAAAATACCATTTTACATTTTCCCCAACAATACAAAAATATCTGTACAATGCATAAAACGTGATCAAATTCAGGACATATTTCTTATTATCTTGTATAGTCTGTAGGAAAAGTAATATCAATAGGATAATTACTTATACCATTATCTTTTACAAGTTTTTAACCACTGATACTTGCAGATAATTAAAGAAAATGAGCAGCCTGTCAGAATTATTTAATACACTGAGGCAGCCAGTGCTTCAGAATCAGTCTCTGGGGCTGGGCTCCCCAAAGAAACATGTTAACAATCTATTAGAAGGTGAAGACCCATAAAGCACAATGCAGACTGACTGTTACGAACCCAGGACTCTTGATTGTCTGTTTTCTCGGTTATTTTAATAATTTTGTGATCTAGTTTGATGATCTATGAATACAGTAGGCTCATGAGGACTTGGCAGCACTGACCTTTAATCCCCTTCCCTCTTCTCCTTGAGCTTACTTTACCTTACTTTTTACCTTGCAGTTACAAATTTGACATTATTAATGTCAAGACTAGGAATGGACTTGGAAGCTAACTATTTAATCTAAAGAGCACTGCAGTGCTGGATGTCAGGTAGGCAGATCTGCCCAGCTCTCTGTTACTGTGTCCTTCGATGGAGACACAACTCCCTACTTAACAATTCAGGCAATATCAAACTGTAGACCATTATTTATATAAAAAACACTCACATATAAGAGGAATTAGAAAAATTAGAAGGATAGACTTTCTAGTTTTTAAGGTTCCAATTTCATTTGATAATTACTCAGGCAAGTAATTCAGTCTTCCTGGGCTTCAACTCCCTACTTAGGGAAGAGAGCTGATACTTTCTTGCCTCACAGAGCCACTGCAAGGATAGTCATTGAAATGTCCAGATGCCTTAGTGATGAGGCCCATAAAAGCACTCCTTTGAATCACTCTACTTTATAGATGGGTTAATAAGCCAAGTGGACAGAACAATTCATTTTTTTGTAGTATCAATTACAATTTCTTTTAAAAAGGTGTTTCTCCAAAACAAAATAATAGGTTAGACATTAATTTTCTTTTTAATTTGTTAATATATCTAATTTTACTACCCTTGGTAATAAAATTATGCTATATTTGCTACCACACTCCCTTGGCAAGAGGAGACTCAGCTTGCAGAAGAAGGAATGATCAAGTGCACTTCAGAACCAGACCTTACAAAAGCTTTCAGATATGCCAGTGCAGTAAACACGTCAAAATGGTGAATAGAGTAAATAAAATAGTACATAAAAAAGAACCAAACCCAATCTTGTTTGCATCCAAATGAAACGATGACTTATTTTTGGTTCTGTATTTGCTATACAAACAAAAAGCAGCTCAACTTATTGTTTCTAATATAAATCATAAATGTGTTTCTGCCTTTTAACTTCTTGATAATATCAAATTAGTCTATTAGCATATAAATTACTCAAAATAAGTAAATATTTTACTTTTTAAAAATGCCACAGTGACACATACCTTTACTGAAAAGAAATTTTCAGTGGTACTGGTCAGTTTTTCAAGTTTTCAGCATCTTTATAATAGTTCTTAATCTGCACAAATGCTTTCTGCCAGAATTCATTAGGCTTGCGCAGGAATCTTCTGATTCTGCAAACACTCATTGATTATTTTCTTGGACTCTAATATTGGCATCAATTAAACTAGTATCAGTTACCTGCTGTTGGGCTGATACAGCTGGATTTGACAAGCAGGAGCAATTAACTGGCTTATATGACAGTGCTGAAAAGTACTCTTTGTTTCTAGAAAATATATACTGTACTAATAACGTCAATGAGACCTTTTTTCCTTGGCTTTTTCTCCACAGTTTATGCTTCAGTTCTCACAGTAAGAAAAAAATAACATTGTTACAGCAATTAGACTGTCCTATCTCACTCTTTTATTATAATCCTTAAATCATATCAGCAATAATACATAAATATTTATAGGCTGATTTTTTTTGACACAGTAACTCTTGTTGACTATCCAAATCTGCAACTTGACACACTAAAAAAATATATATCTTTGGATCCTGCATTATGAAACACTAAAATCCTGTATTTCTTCAACGCAGTAATTTTACACTGACACCAAGGTACAAGAAAACATAAAAGATTCAGAATCAGCTGTTATCAACATCTTACTCAGACATGACTCCTGAAAACCTGTGCTATAAGAAAAAATTTGAATAGAACAAACTCTGCTGAATGGCATAGAATCATCATCAGGGACTATGGTTTACTCACTGCCATAGTGACAGAAAAAAGGCTGTACTAATTAAAACTCATTTATTGACATCCTCTAGGATACTGGAACAGAGAACTCTCTCATCTTGTCTCACCTTAAGCTTCTTTAAAGGACAGCTTGAACTGAACACGAGAAATGTGCTTTTGAAGACCCAAAAATTAAAGAAAAATCAAAAGGCTGGTATACACATTCTTGACAGGCCTAAATTCTTATTCAACCAGCACATAAACCACCTACTCTTCTTCAATGTATGTGGGATGTTGTATATAAAGACTGTTTGCAAACATATGCAGAACTCTGAAGATTTTTAAGCTTGCAAGAAGAACAAGGAATTCTTCCACAGAAGTAAAGCAGAAGGTGTAAAAAAAATTCCTTTAATTTACTTTTTAATTTTCAGCTTATCAGGCAGTTAGAATAACAAGACAGGATCACGACTCTTATCCCCTTTAAGAGGTCATTTTATTTTCATGAAGCAGATTGCAAGGCATAATTTAAATCACCGACTGCATTTTATAAGAATGCCATAAGATTTGCATAAGAGAATAAATATCCTAGCAAGAAGACATAGAGGAATATTTGTGCTTTGTATCTGTCTGTCTTTTGCAAGCATGTTTGAGTTTGAGTGTAGGTACCACTGCGGTTCAAGGGCTGTCACATTCATGCTGCATGTAGATGATGAGCTTGCCTGGGAGGTTTTACTGCACCTGACCAAGTCCCCTCCCATTCCCAAGCTGTCCTGAGCATAGGCTGAGCTAGTTCCCTCTTGCTCAGAGTCAGAGAGAAACCAACCACGAACTGAGTGTGTGGGCTGCATTCTCAGCGTAGCAAAAGTGTTTTGTTCTTAGGCCAGCTTCAGACAGAAGGAATCCTCTGAGGGACTTGAAGGGGTCCTGAAGAGGCTCAGCTCTTTTTTAGGATGTTCTTAAGGAAAATCCTCCATCAGTGACATGGACTAGAAAACTAAAGAAGAAGTTAGTGTGAAATGGCTGGCAGTATGAGATATTGAAAGGCATGAAGATTTGCAACAACATCCCAAGCCCCTTGCTAACCAGACATTTTTCTTGGCATTATGTTAGTATAGTGACCTGCACTACTGTCTTATGTTTTTCGAATCTAATATTATTACTAACACAGCACCATTACTAAACAATTAGTAAATTGCTACGTGAAGTACTGCAGATGTTTGCATTTTACATATGAAGACAAATGTTTATATTTTTCACTAGGAGAAAAGTTATTTAATACAATGTATTTTTCTATTCAGAACTGATTTGTTACTTGATGAAATTCTATGCCCATTAAACTGTCCAAACTATTTTCAACAAAGTTAAATAAGTCACTTTTGGGAACATGACTAATATAAACACTTCATATTATTTTATCTTAGGTGGAGGAGAATGTCTGTTACTATCCTCGGTCCCCAAAGCATGGTGTGCTGCGCTGGGTGCAAGTGGCCTCCAACCCAGAACTCTGTCTCTGGTAAAGGTGAAGGTCAGAGAAAGCACAGTTCACCACATAATTTCCAAGTGTCCAGTAGTTCGGGCAGATATTGGTGATAACTATAGTTATTAGCCTTTGGCAAATTGATTTTTTATTAATTTCTTTGTTCTTTTATCACAAACATGAAAGGTTCTGTTATCTCCACAGCGACCCATGGCATGGAGCTACCTATTTTGGATTGATTCATTTTGTGAAGAATCACTTCCTTTTCTTTCCTCTGAATGTGCCACCTGTTGGCTTTGTTTGCTGCCTTCTATCTTGCACTGGTGAAGGAGGGAATCCTCTCCTTTAGTCTCACCCCTGTGTTCTAGATATTTTTGTGACCTATCATACCTCTTCCTCTTTGTTTCTTTTCCAGGCTAAGGAAACCTGTCTTATTCAGTTATTCCTCACTGAGCAGTCAGTCCAAAGGTCCTGGTTAACCTTTTATCCTTGTCTGTACTTTTCCCAGTTATTTGGGACACATGTCCTCTGAGACTAGAGAGAAATAATTCACACAGTGTGGAAGATAGACACTCACCAGAAATTTAGACACAAAGCTGTATTAATGACATCTATTTCCTTCTGCTGCTGCTAAGAATTTCTAACATTCCATTTGCTTTTTTTGGTACTCGCTGCACACTAAGCAAATGTGCATACAGCTATTATGAAACAAGATCTCATTTGAGAGAGATTATCATTTCCACAGAGCACAACAATTTTTTAATGAAATTGGAATTATTTCCCTCCTCCCACAGTATGTAGCACTTTATATCAGATTTCTTGTCGTATTTTAGTCCTGTTTCATAAGGTCCTTTTCCCATTTTTTCCATGTAGCCTTTGTCTTTAGTAACTCCAGTAGCTTAATTTGAAGAGCAAACACTCCCCTGGATATTCTCACACATTCCAAGATAATTTATGATGACATTAAGCAACATAGGCTCTAGCCTAAATCCTTACTGATACCAAATATAGCATTATAGTGTCCAGGGTGAAACAAAGTAATGTTTTTTTCAGTGGTCAGTTAAGTATTTTCACAACAATAGGAGCAAATAATCCATCTGCTACTGAAAATCTATTTTTTTAGTAAGCAGTAGCAAGGCTTTAATGGCATTACAGTATCAATCATTGATAACAGAATCAATAATAACTCTAACTTACATGTTCAGGGACTGACAGCTAAAATAAATACAATGTACACAAGGTAATAATTTCTATACTTACAGCTGGTACTAGAAGACAGGAGTTTTTTCCAAGTTTGCTTTGTTCTTTACACACACTTATTTCTCTTGTTTTAATGCAAGAATGACTACCACACACAGCTGTTTAGACAAAACCCATTGTATTTATGTACTTATGAAACTAAACCTTCTCCAGATGAAGACTAAATTGAAGTTAGTTACTAACAATTAAAACTACATTAGTTTTAATTTCAGCATGCGCCAATGCTGGTGGGCATTGTGTTCAAATATTAGTATGTCTTTCAGCATTTCTCCTCCCTTTTTTATCTTTTATGAGTTCAGCCCCTGGGCTGGGTGGTGGAGGGACATGTCACCAGCAGTGTGGACATAATCACCTTTCTCCTTAGTCACCCTCTCCTGCCTATAGAGCACATGCATCGCTGCCATGCAGCAGTCATAGAACATGTGCAGGTACCACACAGTGAACTAAACAAAGGAACAGTTTAAAAAAAAAGTACTGGAATGAAAAGGGCAATTTTGCACCATATTGTTTTTATGCTTTAGATCATCTTCAACCTTTAGAAACAGCATCATCAGTCTGTAAATGCCTCTACAAGGTTATTGGATTATTTGGGATTTTATAATCTCCATTTAGATTGACTAAATGATCGTAAGCAAGTGACAACAGAGAAAACTATGCCGTAGTGTTCCTATTACAAAATTATTTTCCACTACTGGGACATCTAAATAATATTTGGTTATTTTTATATATTATTATTATTTCCTCAGTTTTAATATTGTCACATTCCCCTTTTCTTTGTTAAGACCTTTTTTGACTTTTCATGTTGAGTTTTACACATTTTTTACCCAGGTAGAGAAATATGCAATCTACTCTTTTTTATGAACTAATTATTACGCAGTAAAGACAAGGCTCATTTATGAAAGACAATTCATGTCACTAACACATGGAAAATATAAGCAAGTTTTTGGGTATTCAAGGTCTGTTTGAAACTGGAAGAGAAGCTGTGGAGTTCAAAGCTACTATTAACTGGGTTCATTCCTAAGAATTTAATAGGATATGTAACAGATCCTACACAAGTATAGTGACTGTAACTTTTGCAGCAGAGTGGATATCAGATACGGGGAGACAGAAAGAAGGATTAGGGGATGGTTATCTCTAGAGGGAGAGGAGAGACAGGTCATTTAGAATGTGTGGGACATAAAATGTTGCTGAAAGGGAAATGGTCATTGCCATAAAACCAGTACTTGCTCCAAGTCCATTGCTTTCTATGTGAGACAACAGAAATTGTGGTTTGATGTATCACCTTCAGAAGAACAGAGGTTTTTGCACTTTAGGACATCTGCTGTTAAAACACTTTCAGGGCCCTAACTCACAAACCGTGCTGTGTAATGGCAGTGGTTGACGAGACTGCAAATCCCCATCATGTTGGTTTATGACTTCATACAAGGATATTAACTGCAGTGACTGAAGATGGGATAACCTTCCAACTCATTAGCTTCTCCTATAAGCTGGTGCTGGACACTTGACTGGAAATTATTCTTTATTTTTCTTATCAAGCATGCTTCATTAATAATTGCTTGATTGATTCTAGCTGTGGGGGTTTTTTTGTTTGGTTGGTTTTTTGCTTTGTTTTGTTTTGTTTTGTTTTGTGTTTTGTTTTGTTTTTGTTTCAGGATATTTATCATTTTGCTTGAAAAAAAAAAAAACTTCTAATTTTGTTATATTCAGTTTTATACTCATACATCAGTTTTGAATTTCGGTGATGATTTTTCATGCTATATTTTCAAAAATTTATAAATAATTGTTTGCATTTTATTGAAGCAATTTTAGTCACAGAATCACAGAATATTCTGAGTTGGAAGGCACCCAAAAGGATCTTTGAGTCCTTTCCCTGCACAGAACAGCCCCAGGAGTCACACCATGTGCCTGAGAGCATTGTTCAAATGCTCCTCTAACTCTGTTCGGCTTGGTGCTGTGACCACTTCCCTGGGGAGCCTGTTCCAGTGCCCAACCACCCTCTGGGTGAAGAACCCTTTCCTAATATCCAGCCTAAGCCTCTCCTGACACAACTTGCTCATTCCCTCAGGTTCTGTCACTGGTGACCACAGAGAAGAGATCAGTGCCTGCCCCTCCTCTTCCTCTCATGAGGAAGTTGTAACTGCAATGAGGTTTCCCTTCAGTCTCCTCCAGGCTGAACAGACCCAGTGACCTCAGCTGCTCCTCATACGGCTTCCCCTCAAGGCCCTTCACAATCCTCATTGCCCTCCTTTGGACACTCTCTAATAGTTTAATGTCTTTCTTTTATTGTGTCACCCAAAACTGCCCCCAGCACTCGATGTGAGGCTGCCCCAGTGCAGAGCAGAGTGGGACAATCCCCTCCCTTGCCCAGCTGGTGATGCTGTGCCCAATGTACCCCAGGACAGGACTGGCCCTCCTGGCTGCCAGGGCACTGCTGACTCATGTCCAACTTGCCATTGACCAAGAGTCTCAGGTTCCTTTCTGTGGTGCTGCTTTCCAGTGAAAACTGTGTAAGTATCTGAATTATATAAATATTCACATTTTAACAATTGTTTAAGTAGAATTATGAATTATTTATACTTCTGAAACTTTCTGGTTTTCATTTTTTTTTAAGTTATTGTTTTGATACTAAATACATATCCCTCTACAATGAGAAAAGGAAACAAAAAGTTCACATTGAGAAGAAAGCAATCTGTCTCATATATAGGAAATCTTGAGCTTTAATCTAGTCTCCTGCCACTTAGCAATTCTTTAATATTTCTGTAATTGTTTTGTTTTCCTTTTTTGCTGACAATTTATACTTTTGTAGCACGTTTAAGTGAGGCATTATGCTATCCCCTTTTTTCTTAACACCTTGCATGTTGCAGCAACCATAAATTTTATTCCTTTTTGAACCTTCTTGTTACTTGAGTTTACACATTGTTACTCAGATACAGGAATGGCTACAGGTATTTAATAATTTCCCACATTTTGCTGCCTGGCAAATGCTATTTAATTTCTTACTTGGTATTCTGATGCTCTTCCAGAAAGGAGATCTCGTGATCCCAGCTGAATTTTAATTGATGGTATAATGTTTCACTAGTTATAAATTCAGCTTACATTGCTGACAAACAGAATACATGCTCGTGTCTGACCTGACTATCAATAACACCATGCCCAAGTCTACCAGGTGAATTAGAAATTCTCAGCCACATATTTAGATTTAGATTTATCATCCATATTTAGATTAAACAAATTTAAAATCTTCACATTTTTTTGAATTAAAAGAGGAGACTATGTTTTGGTTTGTCTATTCTCTTCGAGTCCTTTGAAGAACTTCTAAATATTTTATAAACTATCCTTTCACATATTTCCTTATTTAAATAAACTTCCTGTCCAGATGAAGCCATTTATACAGAAGCATTCCAAATAAAACTACAATAGGTATAAGATTCTTCTTTAGCAGTTTAATTTCTACAAGCCCATTTGTATTTCTCCCTCTGTGTTGGCAACATAAACTCCAGACACGCAAGCACCATTAGCACCATACACTCAGCTGTGTTCAGCAGCCTTGAGAGACCCAGTCATTCATTCTAACAGGGTCTGAATTCAGATTCAGACCATTCACAGGCTCTGAATCTTCTACAGTGATCACTGAATTCCTGCCTAATACAGCCTGCTAAATTTTAGTTTGAAATATTCCAGTTTGTGACCTCCTTAAATGCTCAGAACAACAACCTCAACCTCTTACATCCTCTAAAATGTGGGTGACAGCTCAAGAAGTTGATCCTTCCTTTTTAGTTTGGTATCTCCTTGTCCTGAGCTCACTCCTTCTCATCTCTCATGCATTCAGTGAAAACATAGTCCTCTTTTCTGCTTCAGCTCTAAATATCTCATATAATTTTCATCAATGCAAGGACCACAGGCAAGAGGTCTTACTACTACTACTCTCCTAATTTTCCTGTTATGAACTACCTAAACAAATCAATAAACAAAGTGAAGCCACTAGATCAATAAGAAACATTCTGTTGCAAGTTGTTCATCTCTGCGGTATGCCTCTGTACACCTTGTAGAAAGGTAAGCTTTCAGGAGTAAACATTAAATGCAAATCTGACTTGCTCATGGGAGTTTTGTGTTTCCCTGGTTCCACTTCCTTCTCATACTTTCATGTGCAACTGTCAAAATTACTTTGTGTCTCACATACTCTATGCAATATACAGGATGCAAAGCTTTTAAAGTCATCACTTTTTTCACCACACAGACATAAATGGGAGAGACAAAGGTCTCAGCTCAACAGAGCAAGATAAGAAATATAGAGTTCTGATACAAGTTCTGCTTCCCCTTGCACCTTTTTTACCATTTCATTTCTCCTCATCAATTTCCTAATCTGTAATAAATTGTGACAGTGCTTTTATTTTAATATGTGCAGGACATAAACTCCATAAGCCAACTTAGTAAGCCAGTTTAATGTGATCATGCCTGATTACACTTTAAATTATTATCTAAAGACCACAAAGGCCCAGCAAGATTTCACTTTGATGTCAGCAGACAGAGGTATGTGTTCAATGCACCGAACAAGCTCATTCTTATACTTAGCATATCTTTCATATTAAAATCATCCAGAAGTTAGTAACTGTGATGTCCTGCATCATGGGAGTCAATTAATACATTACTAGCAGCAGTCCCTGAAACAATTTCCATCTCCTTGATGATGGCACTGTGAAAATGCCTAATGGAAATAATATACTTCTATCTCTAATGCTGTTACTTCAGTTGTGGGAATGGAATCTGATAAGTTACAAAAAGACCTTTTGATGACTTTAAATGAAATATTATTGTGATCATCTTACTAGAAATACCGCAGAAATATAGTTACAAAAATATACGTTTAATCAGGGTACAGTTATGAACAGACTTAAGCTTTTTTTTTTTCTTCAAAGAGCAGTAGCTTTCAAATTCACTGCAGGTATTTATTTTCCTTAATTTTTTTTTTTTTTTCAAGTTAACTCCGTGCTTATGAATAATGCCAAAATGATAGCCACTGCGCTGTAAAATTGTTTGTCTGAAGAGATTCAAAACAAGCAGTGCAAAATTTCCTTTAGAGGCTGCCCTGTCATCCGGACACTCACCCATGAGGGAAAATAACTAAAAGGAGAGTGTGTATTCAGAAGTAAGTGTTGATTTAAGCCTGATGGAAGTTGGTCAACATTAATTTCATTATATTAAAAGTTATCCACTATAAAAAGCATAAGTGAATTCTATGCTCATATTTCAGATGCAGAGGATAAATTATTAAGTTTCAAAGAAGCACTCTGTTCTGGTCACAGATATAGAGCTCTGCTTCTTCCAAATCAGCACTCTTTTTGCCTTGATATATGGGCAAACCTTTGAATATGATGAGGCTTTCTCAGGACTGAGTCAGATGAAAAATACCATATTGTTTCATTTCCCTGTACTGCCATAGAGCAGTTGTGAATATTAAATTTTCAGCATCTTTTTCCTAACAAAAAATATCTATAGACGTTTGTATGTGAGCATGCATTAATGTGACAGAGGTTTAAAGAACAAACTGTTGTAAACCACAGGTTATTCATGGGCAAAAAATATATGGTAAGATGAGGTTATGGGGTTTTTGTTTTTTTTTCCCCACACTGGAAAATAGAAGAGAAATGGCCACTACATTGAAGAGGGCTTTGCAATCTTTGCCTATGCACCCATTCTGCATCCAGTACAAGCTACCATATGCCTGTCTCAGCAAACCTGAGAACAGAAAACAAAAATTCTTACTAGAAGCAATTGTGCAGGTGTACAACACAAGAAAGTTGTGATGCATTTGCACGCTAGGAATGCAAAGATGTATATAAGGAGAAGCATGCCACATGCAGCACAACTAAAACCCTTGCCAGCATTATCTTGATCATGAAGAACTAATGTTGTTGTCTATTTTGTTCTCTTGAACTTTCAGTTTATTTTGCTGCCTCTGCATGTCACTGTTGAAACACAGCAATAAAGAAAGGTTACAGACATTTTTGTAGGGTTTTGGTGGGGCTGCACCCCTTCAGCTATCATTGCGTAAGGGCAATTAAAACTGCTACCTTGTTTGTGGTTATAAACTGTGCTGGGACTTGTTCATGCTTGAGGACCTGATAATCAGATGATTTCTCTCACCATTCACTGAGATATGAGCTTTAGCACAAAAAAAACCATGAACTTTTTTGTCTTCATCCATATATGTGCTGCTTTTGCCTCGCTTTCTGGAGCTTCACAGTACTAGGAAAACAAGTAAAGCACTGCAAAGTAAATGAGCAAGCCTTATTTTATTCCCAACACCCTGTTCATTTTCATGGGTCACATGGTAACTCCATACTCTAACTTTGCTTTTTAGACTGGATCTACTTAATGAATGTTGAGCAAAGAGGTTTATCTTCTGTTTATCAATCTGATGGATTTTTACTCCTTTTCCGGGTTACATGAATGGATTCCCAAACTTCAATATTCAGGTTAAATGCTTTTAACGTGTAAGCTTCAAACACTATTTCAAAATCACCACCTGTAAGATAGACTAATCCCCATCAGTTTCTAAACTATATTTTTATTTGCAACGTGATATTTCTTGAGACATTTGTCTAAAAACAGATGTGAAAGGAATTGCATGAATTGCCCGATAACAGAAGACATTATTGCTGTAAATCTGTATTCTCTTACAGAAGGTTTGAAAAATTAGCTACTCACCCTCAGCTGTTTAGTGAAACTGTCAGCTTAGTTAATAGAGATATAAAACTCCTATTTATAAATTACTGTGACATTATTAGTGCAGTATTTCTACAATAAGTAATATAAATGCCTCTGCACAGGTATCCAGATATCCCGGCTAGAAAAAGATAAAAACCCTTGTGATTTCAGGTCATATGAACTATTCTATACTTTATCATATACTTATTACCACTTTAAAATATAGAACAGTAGCATTATAAAAATAATTAAATTGAAAATATATGCTTTTGGAATAAACCTTTAATTATGGTGAATGTTTTATTTCTGCATATTTAGTTCTGCAATCGATCAAGAACTCGATTGCATTTAGCACCTTAAAAAATTTATGTGATTTTTAAAAATTGCATAAGATCTAAAGATATTGATTAGTAACTGGTGTATATATTTTAATATGTTGACAATAGTTTGAACTTATATGAAGCTTGGCTTTTGCTGTTTAGATTTAAAAGCACAATTTCTCTAAGGAACTTCTCTCTTTCAGTGTTATACCTTCACCAAGAGCTTTGTGGAAAATAAGGAGAAAACACAAACATCTCTATCTTGTTTTTGTTTATTTTTTGTGTTGTGTTTTTGTAGGAGATTCAGTAAAGATGACATACAAAGACTGGCAGGGTTTGTTGGTTTTTCTCTGATATATTAAAGTAAATAGCTAAAATAAGTTGTGATAAACATCAAAACAAACATTGTTGAAAAAAACTTATCACTTAGAATTAATTGCTCTATTCTAGAAGCAGGTGATTTGATGTTAAAAACAGGGTTTGACTTTTTGACTTTTCTCATACTTGAAAAGTGTCCCACAATTTGTAACAGTTCAAAAAACTCTTAAGAGGTAAAAATATTCTAGGTAAATCTGTGATAAGAGTTACTCTTAATGAAAATATACCATTAGTTCTAAAGTTGCTTATAAACTTAAAGTCGGTGGAGCACAAACAGGACAAAGGAAGAAGCTGATCCACAATTTCATTGATAATAGTCCATTTTGTGCAAAATTAACATTATTTTGGCAGTTTAGAACTGACCCTAAATGACTACCAAGGAAACCTTACATAAAGGAATAAAGACTAATGAAAATAAAGTGATGCAGCAGTAACATCTCCGTGTTTTGACGTTAAAAGCACAGCAATCACATTTCCTGTGCTACAGAATTGAATCTGATGAGAGTCCTTGTTGGCATCTTCAGCGAGGTGCCAGAACAAAGGTATGTGTTAAGAGAAAGTGTAATTTGTATCAGCTGGATATCACAAATATGAAATTTTTCATTATGTAGTCCCCTTTTCCTCAGACTTAAAACAAGCTCATTATATTTGTGATAAAAACACAGTGCTTTGCAAATTGCTTTGACCAATATATTTTAATGCTTAACACAAATGTCTACATGTGTAATATCCAAGTATATTTTTGGCTGCTTTGCTAAATAATCTAGTGTTTTGTTTATACATCCTCAGAATAGTTTTATGAAAGTGTAGGAGGAAAAACCAGTTTTCTGTTGATTTATTTATATTTAGGGGGGAAAAAAAAACCAATCAAGATTCCCAGTTTTTACATTAAAAAAAAATAAAAGTACACAATGGTATTAAAGTAAAAACTGAAGCATGATGACTCATTTTTATGGTAGGTGAATTTGAAACCTTGCTGTCTAGGAAAGTGGCATTTGGGGGCCCAGGAAACAAATTCCTGACTTGTTATTTTCACTGAGTAAGGTCCTTTACTAAAACTGAAAATTATCCACAGCATCCACTTATATACTCTGCTAAGATTTTTTCAGGTGTCCTTTTCAGCTTTTCTATCTGAAAATTCTATTATTTAAATTCACCACTCCACACCCCTCAAACAGTTGTCTGTCAATTACTTATGCCCTGTTACAGAAACAGTGGTCATATAATGAGAGAGGGAATTGCAAAAATTCTCTGCATACATTATTGCGCATGTCTGAAAACAGTAAAAAATCTATTTAAATTTGAATTATGAAGCAATAAAACATATTAGAAATACTTGAAAACAATCTAGACAATCAGAAATAAAAGTAAATGGTTCTGACACATAAGATGACAAACCAAAAAAGAAGTATCTTCATTAGCTGAAAACTGACTTGAAATAACTGTATCAACCACAGGAATGACTGTGTGTTCTGGGCTTGAGACTTAAGGTTTAAATCTTTCCTCTTGATATCATAACAATATTTATTGCTAAAAATCAAATATGCTATTGCAGTACTCTCAATTAAAGTTAGTTGTGAAACACCGACTTATCTCAGAACTCTCTTATTTTGTTTGCTTATTTTCATTGTTGTTGCTGTTGTTTTTGTTTAATTCCAAAAGCAAGAATGGGGAGCTAAGACAAAGATACAAAGACAGAAAATACATAGTGACTACAGGAAGGGCTGGATGGTAAAAGCAATGAGCAGAGGGAACTACTGACAGTTGAAGACGATTTGTCCCACCAGAAACAGGTACTCATTTATAATAGATTATACTATTTGTCTTTATCATTTAAACTTTTAAAGAAATAGTAAAAAATTACCTTTCCCACATACTGAGGTTCAGAGCCCATGTACTCTTCCAGCACAAAAAATTGATTCCACACCCAGCCTCGTTTGACTCGCTGGGCAGATGACCTTCTCCCTGGCACTGGGACATTTTCTCTTGGCTGTGCTTCTAAAATCTCTTGTGGTTGTGGATGCAGTGGCGTTAGGAGACCTCCATCAAACAGGACCCAGAGAAGCAGGGATAAGCAGTTCCTTGTAAGCATTGGCAATGGCTTCCCTACCGCAAGCAATAAAAACTCCAGCACTTAATGCAGAGCAGAGGAATCCAGGTTTGAGGTGTCTGTGGCCTTCACCACTTAGCTTCTGATTTTATTGCAGAAATGCTAATGCAGACATTAATCCTTCTGATGACAAGGTATTTGCCGCAATAAATTCCATCTAAAGGGACCTATAAAAGAGATTTACATGTAACATCAAATTACATAGGATTACACTGAAGCGTTAATCAAAATTCTTACACCTAGTTAGTTTCTAGAGACAGACAAAAAGATTAAGAATCACAGTTTAAAGGAGATTGCTATTTTCATTGTAGCACTGAGCTGCTCTAGAACACTGTACAGTTATTACAGGAATACCTCATTCTTGCTCTGCTTAGCATTACCTTTGTGTCTGTCTGAGACAGGGCTGTAGCCTTTGCTTTAGGATCAGTTATCAAACAAAACTGTTTCCCATAAGTGATATCAAAAATGTTTACTCCAGGTTTACAAACAAAATACTGGCGAACAGGGGATCCACTCTTTCACCCTACTGTACAGAGCAGGAATCCTTTGCTCACTTTCTCTGCCAGAAAAGTCTCTTCAAGTCTTCTCTACAGCTTGCTGGTTGCCAGGTATAAAAAATAACTGCCTGTAGGACTTAAGATACATGCATTTTACATTTTAAAAACAAAAATACAATTTATAGCACTATGGAATACACCACTTTGTTAGGGCCATATTGTGTCATTGATTTTTAAGCTTAGGTTTTTAGGAAATCAATAGAGTTCTACTTAAAAATCAATGACATTATATGGACCTCAAAAAAGAGGAATAATAAAGCACTTAACCATATATATTTTTCATTTTCAAATACTGCCAAAGGCTATATTTTCATTATGAATAATATTGTTACTACCCATAACAATAAATAACATAGAAATTCTTATTTCTTAGGTACATGCTGAAGTATTTAAATAGAAAGGATTTATAATCAGGAACCTGGGAAACCTAACAAGTCTTGAAAAAAAATCCACCCTAGAAGAGTAACTGCACTTCCTATGCTAAATTTAGGGTGAGATTTTCTGTTCTGATTTGAAAGGCTATGTTTTAGGTCTTAATAAAAAAGAAAGTAAAAAACCTGGTGAAAGGTATCTAGTGAGTGTTTTAATTCTGTCTTCAGAAAGGATAAAAGATGAGGAAAGAACTCACATCTGCTCAGAATCCTTTAAATAAAAGTTTTTTCTAAGTTACGTTCAAGGCATTTCAATGTTTTTCATCTACAGCAAAATATTCTTTTGTGCAATGGGTAGAAACTTCTTACTTGCACTATCACTTGTAGTCTATGGATTTCATTCCAGCAAAGAAATTTTAAGACAGGACCCAACCACAACAGACATCTGCATTCAATATATTTGGTATGAATTTATTTTCTATTGAACACTTCACATGTGGTTTTCTTCTTCTCTTTTTAAAGCATTCAGTGATATGTAAAAACACATTCAAACTGTGTTCATCCATAGCTCACTTCCAAGATTTCCAAACTTTTGTGCCTCTCCTGATCCATGGTTACAGAGTGCATTCCTTGTTTTTTTATGGCAAAATCATAGTAATCGTGAAACATAGCAAAAAATAAAACCAAACAACTCAATGTATCCATTTAAATTGCCCAGACATAGATGGGAGGTGGGAATAAATATAAAAAAAAAGGGGTGGGATAGTCTGCACTGTGTCAGAAATACCAAAATCATGCTCTAGTCAATTTAATTGCCATACCACTTCTCTTTGCTGAGAAGACTCTGTACATTACAGTTCTCCCAGCAGAGCTCTGCCTCCGGCCATGTCTGTCAGTCAGGGAGCTTTTAAAATGTTATACAGCACCAAAAGTAATGCAAAGAGATTGAAAGACTTCAATGAAAGGAGAGCAATTCCCCCTTGGCTGGAAGGTTAGTAACCAAGTGCAAGATACGGAGCACTTTAACCCCTTCTCTGTTGGACTCCCAGACAGCCTCCCAGAATGCCTACTGCAGAGTCAGGAAAGAGCAATGCCAGTGCTTGCTTCATTTCCTACAGCTTCAAAAAGCTGATGAATGGGAGGGTCAGAGAAAAATGGGAGGCTAATGGATGTCGCAGTACACAATTGCAGCACAGATGCCCTCTTCAGCTGCAAAAGAATTCAACATGAAGAATTTCTTCCTTTTTATTTTTTCTTTTTTTTTTAATTTAAAGTTCAGCAAGGCAAATAATTGAGAATTTCATACTTTGGCACTTGAAAGAATCACCCCAACTTGCTCTTCTGTAACACTTGTGTCATAGGAAACTGAGGCAGAAGGCTCTCCCCCAGTTGCTTCTTCTTCCCCATAATTTCATTGCTGGCTTTGGAGGAGGCCTGGTCTGATAGAATATATTTTATAGCACCACTGGAACTTGGACAGCAATTCAAAGGCTAATATATATATATTTCTTTTAGTCTGTGCTCATAGTTTTGCATTTTTTTTTAAGCTATGGATGTCAAAACCTGTCTTAGTGTTTTTATATTGTCAGATACTCATTAGTCCCTTATTTACCTCTGACCAGAAAACTCCTAAGACAATGAGGAGAAAAGGATTTAGAAATCCAGTCAGAACAATAAACCATAACGAAGATGGTAGATTTCCTAAATTTTTAGGATATTATTTCCTGTGATGCTCACAAAGAAATACTTATCTAGTGAGAGAGTTGTGAACAGACATGCACCCTCAGTGCATCTTTTTCCTATATATTACAAAAGTAAAGAAGGTCAGATTATTCTTAGATCTTGGGTGTTTTTCAATATTAGCCGTTGCTACTCATTTCTTCAAACTATCTCGTATGGATTTAAGTACCATTATGCAGGACCTAATTAACCCATAAAGAGAGCTACAGAGGGATACCCTGTATGAACACATGCTTTTATAACCTGAGATTACATTTATTCATTTCCCCAGTTTGATAAAGTGAAATGACCCAGAACCAAGCATGGCCAGTCTGTTAATAAATGATTATTAAGAAATCTTGATCATATTTACTGTGTCCCCCAAACTGCAGGCTTAGAAACTCATGAAATGCAAATGATGAATAAAATATGACTACTAAAATTATTTATTGAGAATAACAAAATACATTGTAAATGCTGCTCCTGCAAGAATTTTGATTCTGACCTGGACTACACTGTCATTAATCTAAACAGACTGAGCAAAGGAATGCCTTCAGAATACAAAATTTATGCAAGCCATTTCTGCTGCAACAACCCTTAATCAGTGGGAGTCATGGTACTGCAGACACAAATCACCTCACCAAGCATGGCAAAGGTTATCCCTTGTGGCGAGGACAGCCATAGATCCTCTGCAATCACTAGTATGCACATCAGGCCTCATGTAGAGAAGTATTTGAAAAGAAACTCTAAATGATCTTTGATCTTGTCATGGTTTAATCCCAGCCAGCAACTCAGCCCCACCCAGCTGCTCCTTCACTCATGCCCAGAGGGATCAAGGAGAGAATCAAAAGGATAAAAGTTAGGAAACTAATGGGTTAAGATAAAGACAGTTTAATAGATAAAGCAAAAGCTACAAATGCAAGGAAAAGAAAACAAGAAGTTCGTTTACCCCTTTCCATTGGCAGGCAGATGTTCAGTCCTCCTCAGGAAGGCAGAGCTCCATAATACGTAGTGCTGACTTGGGAAGACAAACGCCATCACTCCAAACACTCCAACTTTCCTTCTTCTCCTCCCCTGCCCCCCAGCTCTATATGTTGACCATGGTGTTGTATGGTCTGGAGTATCCCTTTGGTCAGCTTGGGTCAGCTGTCTTCCCTCCCAACTTCTTGTGCACCCACAGCCTCCTCACTGGTGAGGTGGGGTGAGGTGCAGAAAAGGCCTTGAGTACATAAGTACTGCTCAGCAACAGCTAAAACATCCCCATGTTATCTACACTGTTTTCAAGACAAATTCAGAACACAGCCCCATACTGGCTACGAAGAAAATTAATTCTCTCCCAGCCAAAACCAGTGCAGATCTGTATGATGTATCTAATTGGATCAGACCACAGATGCACTACTGTCACACACACACAAGCAGGAAACACTCAAGCTCCATGATGCACTCAAAACTGTCATCAGTCCAGCAAGGCTGGTAATTGCACCTCCATGAATGGAGGCAAATTGCTTTCTGAAAAGGTATCCATTATGCACTGATGGTGGGAACATTTCTGCAGCCACCTTAACCATAAATCTATCAGCACAGAGAATGCTTTTGCTCATGTGAAATAAGAGCTACTGTAGAGCAACCATCTTCCTACCCATAAATAGGTTTGAAAAAGCTTGGCGGTACTGTAAAATGGTCGATCATAGCAGAAGAAAAGCCAGATAACAACTATGACTATGGATATGCTGTAATAGCTGACCATGTAATCTTGTTTCTCTACAATATCTTGCAATAAGAAAATAAAACAATAGGAAAAATGAGTCTGTGTTTTTGATATCTACTAAAATTAACTGCTAAAGCATTTGAGATGATATATCTTGTTGAAGAATAGGTAAAAGGATATGGTAGATCTTTCTCTGAGTTAGGCAAATCAGTCAGGTGAATATCCCCAAAGTTATTTAATTAAAGAAATACTATTGGATTAGACTCTTATTTACCTTATTTCTTTGTGTTTGACTTTCTTGAGCTTCACAACCTATCTAGACACTTAGCAAATTAAAGTAATTCTTCCTTTTTTCACCTTTTTAGTTAGGGTGGGAACTACTTGGTAATATCAAAAGAGGGGTTAGGAGGGAGATTACGAGTAAACCAATTATAAGACTCAAACTAGCAAGGAGTTTAATTCTCAATCTGTCCATCCTACAAGTCAGAAGATTTTCAACAGATTAAGCAGGTCCCATCTCTGCAGCTACAACAACCACTTGGAAAGGATAACATCTGCCAGGTAACTGTCATGGGAAAAAAAAAAAAAAATCAGTGTTTCTACCTGCTGAAGTCTTAACATGATCCAAACCAGTTACTCCTTTATCTCCCTTTGTGTAAGATTCAATAAGCTGCATAAACTGTCCTAGTTTAACATCTGTCAGCAGCCACCACACAGCTGCTCACTCAGTCCCTCAGCCAGGAGGATTAGAAGAATAAAAATGAGAAAAATTGTGGGTTCAGATAAGAACAGTTTAGGAATTGAAATATTATTAAAATATCAATAATGTCAATAATAATAATATTGCTATGAAAAATAAAATAACCGAGAGAAATAAACCCCAAGAAAGACAAGTGATGCAAATGAAAATAATTGCACACCACCAATGAGTCAATGCCCAGCCAGTCCCCAAGCAGCAGCTCCCAACCTTCCCCCTAATTTATTGTTCTGCATGACTTCATAAGTTATGGAACATTTCTTTGGTCCGTTGGGATCAGTCCTAGCTGTGTCCCCTCCCAGATTTTTGTTCATCCCCACCTATGTGCTGGTGGGGTGGTGTGAGAAGCAGAAAAGGCCTTGACTCTGTGTAACCACTGATCAGGGATCAATAAAATATCCCTGTGTTATCAATGTCGTTTCCAGCACAAATCCAAAAACACAGCCCTGTACTAGCAACTATGAAGAGAACTAACTCTGTCCCAGGCAAAACCAGTATAGAAGCCTAGAGTGGCCTTCTGGCTGTTTAGATGGAATCTTCACAAAGTTGAAAATTGGAATCTCAGTGCCATTACTTCAGAGGTTGCTTATATGAAGTTGCAGATGAAGACGGGGAACAGAAACCAAATCACCTAAGCTAAACCCAAATATTCTGTGAATTAGTCATGAGAGCATTCTGACTGAATGTGAGAAATATATGTAGAAAATACATATATGGGAGCTGAACGTTGGTATTTCTTGAAGATATATGTCATCATATGGACAAGAACTATACTCTATAGACTACTAAGCAGCAAACAGATGAAAGCATTTCCCCTCCAATAAAGTGACCTTAGCTTGCTTTTGTTAAATTCTATTACAAAAGCCCCCAAACCCTATCATTTCACGTCAAATATTTTGCTTGTTATAAAGTTACTAATAATTCGACTTTATTTAGTTTGATTAAAGCTATGATTTTTGTATTTGACTGCCAAAGCCACTTCCTCTCCCTATTCAATTGTTCTTGGCAGAAATGTATTTTCTATACTAGTTAAGAGATCAATTCTGATGTTAATTGTGCCTATAGATTGATACCATTCATGTATCTGGACTACTCTATTGAGTTTTAACTGGCATAAAACCAAAGTGAGATGAAAATGATGTCCCCTATCTTTGAGTGTGATTGCCCTTGTAAGCACATTCATAGGAAGGTTGCCACAAAGATATATTACAGCACAAAAAATGTGTGATATATTCTGTCAGTACCCAGTAAACATATTTATGAAGTGCCTAACATTGGAGTGGAGTCTAATTATGTCTGGCATTTCTAAGACTTACAATAATAAAAGTATTATAGCTTCACAGATATGTTTTAATAATTGGCTTTCTAGCATATAAAAAGTGATGACTTTAGAGGGTTTGGCAACATAACAACATCAGATGCTACATATTTCCAAAAACAGTGTACCTCTACAATGCTGAGGCTGATAGAAAAACTAATGTAGAAGAGCAGTGTAAAAATATTCTGATTGCAAAATAATAAAATGGTTCTGTAAGCAACTATTTATATATATTTTGTCAGCTTTGTCATCATTAGCAATACTTACAGGAGATCATTTATGACTGAGCCATCACCCTTTACCTGGGAAATAATCACTTCTAATTCACAAACATGCATAAGAATATAAGGGAAATAATTGTTTAAAAAAAAAAAAAAAAAGGCAAAAACTTTCATTATAAAATGCAAATCCATCAGTAAATGCACAAGTCTCCATGGTTCATTGAACTCTTGAAAGTTTATTCAGGTAAAATGAAATTTCACTCCAGGTTAATAATTAATGTTTATTTTGCTGAGATTCAAATCCAGGCCAGTACTACTCTGTAAATACATAATGCAGCTCTACAGTTTAATCATCATTTAAAAGAAAGAAACAAACTGTTTCAGAATAGAACAAAGTTTCCTTTGCAAAGATGGTCAGACGATGACACAGTGTCATCAATTCCATTTTTATTCTGTCTTGTGTCTTGTTTGGCTCAGAAAAGCCCTATGGTGAATCTATACCTACCTTGTCAATGATCTAGAATCTTTATTTTTGATAAATTACAAACATTTTCATTTCTGCTAGGAATCTGTCAATGTCAATGCTAAAGCATGGACAACCAGGAAACAATCCTTCATTCTACTGTCCTTCTACACTTTTTGAATAAATATATGAAATGGGGGGAAGGAGAGAAAGACAAATAAATCAAAACTTTCCAACACATTAGCAATACACGTAAAGGAAGAATTGACAAATCTGAGGCTGCGGCTCAAATATATTTATAATTTTGTATGCAACACGAGATACTGAAATGCATTTGAGCACCATTTTAATGTGCTCTGTAACATTATTTTCTTAATCCTTAGGATATTTATGTTTTTCTGAACCTGTCAAGAATTCTATCAATTACTTCAAATTGCAAGCATGCTTTAGTTAAGATCTCATTATTAAAAGACTTTCTGCTATTGGTCAGAACCTGATTATAAGAAATTTGAAACAATTTATTATAGTTTCTTGTGTTAGAAGAACTCTAAAAATACAATAATTTACAAAACTAACTCGAAGATAGAAATTTTGAAGTGGGTTCTTGCAGACATTTGTTTGTGTATTGTTTATACAATGGTGCAATTGCTTAATGTGAACTTGGTGTACAACTTTAGACACTTAAAATTGAAAATATGGATCTCCTCTTGCCAATTTTTGCAACTTCTATAAAGTAGATTTAAATGACTCTGTCTCCATCAACATAGTATTAAAAATTATTTAATCCCCAATATTCCTTTCCATAGTAGATTGTGGAAATCCATAGTCCAACTTTTAGATTTTCACTCTTCTGAAAGGTTAATAGATTTGTTCTAACAGCACTGAATTATGTAATTTCAGAGGATGATACAATCCTCAGGAAAAAATGACAGACAGCAGTTGTGCCCAACAGGTTTCTAGCTACTAATCTTGTGAATTTTAGCTGGTAGTCCCAGAGACAGCAGGACTGAGAGATAACCCATCAGTCTTCTGAACTGTGAGAACATCAGCTCAGACCTCTCAGTATTCTGGAATCACCTACTTTATCCTGGGCTTTCTCCAATGCTCAATAATAAATAACTCTTATGCTTGGTAATTTATCTCTTTTCACAACTCATTTTGAGTTGTTCTCACCCTACCTGCATTTGCTGCTAGGACTATGACTCTTTACTGATCATCGATGAACTAAAAAAAAAAAAACAAACCTTAATGGATTTTAAAATATTAGAAATACTAATGCTAGGGCTTCTATTTTGATAGTTTTCTTTGTTTTGCCCACCATTACCACATAAGAATATAAGGTCACTAGAGCAACTGAGGCAGGCTCTAGTTAGACTGGCAACAACAGCTTTTCTAACTAGAAAGTAGAGCCATCTACAAATAACTTCAGCCAAAGTAATCCTCATTTGTGTTTTGTTGTTCAGAACCAGATGTGTTTCATGAAGACTCACCAAATATCAAAGCTGTGTATGAATAGATGTATGTTTCTCATCAAGAAACCTTTCACTCAAGTAAAACCCTCTACTTGCCAGTCAATATGGAAGTGCTCCCAAACTAACTCAGTGATTAAACTAGAGATGGCAAAAACAGCCAGGAGACATTTTGTGTACAGTTTCTAAAAAAAGATTAAATAATATTTGTGCCTCGCTTTCATCTTTAAAAATCCTCATGTCTCTTGTGTACGATTGTTCATTTCCCAAATTCAAGAGCAATGAATTGAATAATTTTATTGCTTGCTATGAATTTCAGCAGTTACGGCCAAGCACAGACAACAGATGAGGTGGTGCAGGAGGAAATACAGGGCTCATATTAGTGACACTTACTACTGCAGTTGTATCTCTCTTGTCTAGAGAAAGAAATGCAAATCTTATTGGTGAAAATAATTTTCCTTTTAGATTATTTCCTACCTTTCTAAATTTCAAATTAAAAGGACAAGAAAATAATGTTTTAGAAAAGAGACAGGTTTTGTCATCTGTGTAACACTCACACTCAGCGACATAATTATTGGACACTTTTTCTCACTGATCCTTTTTTTCTTCCCATGTGGTACACATGTCGATCTTTATTAACTGGTGTGAATATATTTTCATATTGTCATTCACAAAAGTATCTGCTTTAATTTTATAAATTAAAGGCAAATATTATTTGTCTCTGTTTTGTTGTTCATACATACATACATACATGCCAAATGTCACAGATTCCCAGAAAATACAGGAAATAGACAAATTTAAATGTCAAATGCAAAATTTCATCAATCCTTGTAAGCTTACAATTTCAAAACTCCTTTTTTTTTTAATTAAAATGTCCATAAAGAGTCATAAGCCATTTTCAGTTAGCACTTATTTAACTTAGAATAGAAACCATTTCATCTTACAATGTTTCACCCTTAACAGCCTGCTTTGAATTATTTCAATAACGAAATGAATATTAATTAAAATAAAGCACATATTTTCATAAACTATTGCAGTCAAAATCCTCATTCTTTAGAAAAGGCAGTGGTTACTTTTTCTTTTGTGTTTGCAATTTAAGCAAGGTTTCTCCTTTATTTTTGTCTGAGCTCCTTCCATGCTACAGTAAAAATGCAACTGTATAGTGGCGAGGTGGTTTATGATTTGTATAACTTACCTCAAGACATGTAATGAGCAGCTTGTTTATTGCGTACATTGCATATTTTATTTTTTTATAATAAACATAAATTTGTCTAGTTATTTCAGTCTGCAAAACTGTGGTTTAGATAGGAAATCAATAATGTCTTTTTAAGGTTAAGCTCAGTGAAACAAAGTGCTGAAATAGTCCTGATGAAATTGCACCTTAGCTGAACTCACAAAGAACAGCATTATGGCAAGAAGATAATGTCATACCTGCAGTATTATAGATTACAGCCAATCAATCAGACATATTGTAATTGCTAAGGGCACTGTCCTATTGTACTAAAAAAATACCTTCAGGTCTCAAAGTAGAAAGATTGACACATTTAGTCTGGAGCAACCTAAATCAAATATTTCCCTGAGATTAGTGAATTAACCTTACTAGAGGACACAACCCAGAGACACATATTTTGTCCTGGTATAAATGGAGTGCTGGGCCAAAGACTAAGCTGGAAGGAAGGCTTATATTCTGAAGAGAAAAAAACACGGACGGAGCTACTGCTTTGGTGGAAATAAACGTGTTTCCCTCCATGCAACTTCTGATCTGTGGTCATGTGTGACCCACTGTGTGGTTCCTCTAATAGCAGAATCACAGAGACAGAGAATAGTTGAGGTTGGATGGGACTTCTAGAGTTCATCTGGTCCAAACCCCCAGCTCAGTCAGGGTCAGCTACAAAATGTAGCTGCAGTTACATGGACAAAACAGATTTTTTCTACAGATGGAGACTTCACAACCTCTCTGGGTAACCTGTTCCAATGGCCTGGCCATTCTGCAAGTTTTTGATCCACCATACTGTCCACTGAACTTCACCAGTTTCTCTAAGAGGTTGTTTTAGAGCCAATGTGAAAAGCTGTTTCAAAGTCAAGGTAAATTACATCCACTACGCTCCCCTCACCCACCAAGCCAGTTGCCTCATTATAGGAAGCTACCAGGTTGGTGAAGCATGATTTCTCCTTTGTAAATCCATACTGACTTCTCTCAGCCACCGTCTTGCCCTTCATGTTTTTGGAAATGGTTTTTGGGCTTCCAGGGCATTATTATTTTCCTGAGGACTTAAGTGAGGTTGGTGCCTCAGGCCCCATGGATTAGTGTATCTACCGACCCCTAAAGTGCTCCCAACCTGGTCCTCCTTCACTGAGGGCAAATCTTCTTTGCTCTGCACATTAGCAGCAGGTACTTCCTCTTTTCCTGGAATTTCAAAGCCTCACCCACAGGCACTATGACCAAGCCTCTTCATGAAGATAGCTTTTGTTGTTTACACTAAGCCAGTAAATGAGCCAAAATAAACCCTCTCATTTTTCAAACCCTCTTCACTTCCCTCTAGGAAAGGAGTCTTTGAGAGTGCCAAGGACTTTTAGACAAGATTATTGTTCATTTTTCAATTAAATTCCCAATTTCTTCTTTATAAATGAATTAGTCTCTTCCTATTACTATGAGTTATCACATTTGGTATTATGGAAGTCCAAAATAGATCTATATTCTGTGCTCCTAAATAAAGTATTTTGATTTTTCAGAAACAGTATAGACTTCAAATGCCTGGTGAAATCTTTAGAATGCTTTCAAGAAACAAGTTATGCTCTTAAGAATTGCAAACAAATAACAATAAGCATGCAGATACTTAATAGATATTAAGTACGCTAAATAAAAGCTATTGGAAGGACAGCATTTTAATGTAATGGACAAAATTGTTTCCTAACTTATGATACCTGAAATATTTATATATATATTTTTTCCATTTAAAGATCTAAATTTTAATGGTTTGGGGTCACACTTTATCATAAACATAATGAACAAATTTTTAGTTTTTTAATGAATAAATCCTGTTCAGTGACAGAATTGTTACCTGGAAAATTTTCGTATGTAAGTAGAGAGAGCTCATTTTGCACAGTGAGATTTAAAAAATATATCTTTAAATTAATTCCTTTATATGTCTAATACTCTTTAAAAATTTACTCAGCTTCCTATATTTCTCTAATAGAGATGGTAAAATTATTTCTCATCATTTTATGACAGATCATTCAGACATATAAAGTGAACAATTAATTCACCATAAAATCAAGTATTTGGTTTGCTGAGTGTCGTAAGGTGTTAAAAGCAATTAATGATATAAAAGACAGTAAAACCTTATTGCTTAGGAAAATTCCAACTGAAATGCTTTTATGACTTACCTCGCTTTAGCTAAAACTTTCTCTGATGTTAGAGCTTTTGAAATTCCTGGGAGGGTTTTATCCCCAGGAAGAGACTTATTTTCCATTTCAAAAAGAACTAAAACAATTCTTTGGTTTTACCCCTTTTGATACACATACAGATTTTTATATGGTTTGTGGCATTAAAGAGCTTTTAAACCCAAACCCTGCAACTTAGAAACTGAATAAAGTTGCACTTTTTAGATTATATCAACCATTTTTTGCTTTACGACTCCTTTGGTTTAGCAGATAACGCATAATGCAGCAAACTCCTGTAACTGAGAGTTTTCCATTGATTCACCACTTGCAACTCTGTTCTGTTTCTCAGCATCTGCTAAGCCACCAGATATATTTCCATTTCTATTTACCTGCCACCTTCATTCAGATACAAAGATAGAATTTCATGTGAGGACCAAAGGAAGAGAGAGACCAGACAGACACACCTCTCACCTGATGTGTGAGAAAGAGAATCTCTGTTGAGCAGTTCAAAACTTGGACTGGCACTAAGGTCACTCACTTGAGACCCATAACTATAGTTTGATAATGCTGAAGAAGGGGACTATCCTTGTACTTTTGTATGAGTAAATATCAGGAGGTTTCTGCTGAACTTATTTGCTTAATAATGGAAGGCGCAGAAACAAATCCATTGTCCTCAAAGGAAATGAAAAGAGAAAAACAAGGTTCCAAGATTCAGGTTTGTCATTAGCACAGAATGAGCCACTAATTCTCTAGGATACATACCCCCAAAACCAGAAAGTATTATGCCTTCTGAAGGCAAAGAAGGCTTTTACTCAGCTCAGTAAAAAAGACTGTAGTTCCCTGTTACCTGTGTTAGCCATCATTATGGTATTCAAGCATCGCTAATTATAATTAAATATTTAACTAGTTAGCATCTGGGGCAGTAGTTGGCAGCCTGGCTGGGCAGCAGCAGACAATTAGAGCAGAAAGAATCGTTGTGATTATTTCTTAATAAGGTAGCTAAAATGGCTCTCAGCTAATCAATGAAAAAGACTGACTTAGCCCTTGTTCAGAAACAAGATGAATAATAGTTATGCAAATAAGAATTTTCAGACAGGTTACAGAGACTTTAATATTTTACTATTTTACTGAGAAATAATCATACCACAGTTATGTAAGAAAACCTGCAGATGAGGTGCAGGGAATTGCTAATTGCCCCGTAAATACACAGATGAGTGTCAGCAACTGTGCAACCTCCCAGTTGTCATACTGGCTCAAGTTATAAAAATTAAGAACAAAATACTGCACCAGCATTCCAGCATGTCAACACATAGATCAAGTCACCCCTTTATTGTTCACTAATTAATCACCTTCCCTATCTCCCTCTTTTTGCTGTTCTTTCTCTTCATGAATTTTAGAACCAGTATTTAGAAGAGGGCAAAGGGATGAGACAGGAGATGAGACTGTCTTTGTTATTAAAATGCAACAGCATTTTAACACAAGACATTAAGTTTGTAGTTAGACACATGAATTAAAGAGGTCTACTTCAGAGGTCATGTGCAGAGTACTTTGGAAAATTAGGGCAAGCTTTTAGATACATATTAGCCTAGAATATATCTTTTCATGATCAGTTTGTATAGGAAGCTGGACTATATGCCATGTTAAAACTCAGAATTTGTTTGCTTGTGTGAGTAACAGAAAAAAATACAGTATCCTTGATGATTTAGTTCATGTTTCCTGTTTGATGGGATCTTTGAAACAGAGAGACAAAATTGTGACTGATCTGATTTTGAAGAACACTATCTTTTTCAAGTATTTGCAGCAAATCTAAGACTTTTTTTTTAATTGACTTTCAGAGTTGATGTGCCTTTCAGTCTATGGGAGGTAAAAGAGTTTTACCTCCCAGACATCCCTTTTGTTCTGCAAAGATTAAGCATTCCACTACCTAAAGAAAAAAAAAAAGGGGAAAAAAAATGGAAAGTAATTTTTTCTCAGAGCAAAGCTGAACCCAAGTATAACAATTTCTCCTAACCAGCTCTTATTGATTTCTTTTTTCCTCTTAGGAAATCAAGGGAAAACTCTCTGGTCTCTAATTTTCTCCAATTTATTTCAAAAATAATAATAATATAATTTTCAGTCATTCTTATGATACCAAAACAAATCATTCATGACAACTACATTTGCTTTGGTCTTCAGGCCAAAAAATTCAGGACAACAAATATCCCTTTATTTTGTATTCTTTCTATGTGTGTATGTATGCATAAGTAGTAAGACACACAGAAATATGTTTACATACACCAAAGAAAAATGAAAGTGTATTCCTCACAGGCATGCCTAAGAGTGGTGAATTGTCAGAAAAACACCAAATATATTTGCTACTGAATAATGTAAATTACACTTCCCAATACAGTGTAAAAATCCTTTCTATACTTAGTTTACCTAAAGAAAAAGCATTTCTGAAGGACACTGCCAATAATATGACTTCCTCAGATGTTTTAAAGGTGCACTTTCCCTTCCCATATCGTATGGGCTCCAACAAAGATGCTCAGCAATAGAGTTACTGTTTGCCAGTGAAAAAAATTAACTTGGTATATCTTCCACTTTCAACAAAGGGCAGTGGTCCAGTGCTTAGAAGCAAAAATAAGAAAATTAGATATATTCCTCCACTGAAAAAAAAACCCAACGCCAAATGTAATCCCAAAGAGTATAATCTCCCTGTACAAAACTCAATTGCATTTTCCATTATTTTGACTGTGTACCAGTGACACTTATTTTTCAAATTGAAAGCACTTACTACAGCACTTTTACATTCCATACTTTATTTTAAAATTTTCTCTTGTCAAAACTGGAACTATAGATTTAATTTTGACAAAAGAAATAAAATTAATCCTATTTGTGTCCCAAAAGATTCTTGATGTTACAGAGGGCAGTACGGGAGGAATAACATGGTGAAAATTTAAGACTGAATGGATAAATTGCAAACACAATAGATGCTAGAATACATTTTGCTTTCTTTCAAAGCAAGGGATTAATAAAATAAATAGTCCTTGTTTACCAAATTCTTACTGCAGCACTCAAAAAGTACAGCCCAACTAAGAAGGCCAGAAAACTTTCTAGCTGTGAAAAATAGAATTGGACACTTACTGAGATTTAAAGAAGATGAGATATTGCAAAAGAAAACATTACAGAAGCTGAAAAGACAAGTAACAATTTTAAATGTCTAATCTTTTCTTCTGTGAAATTTTCTCTTCTAATACTGCTTTAGTTTTCCTTTTTTAGTTAATAGGAAACAGAGGCAAAATAAAAAAGGCATGCATAGACTAGAAAAATAATGGAATTAGATTTACATTAGGGTTATATGAAGCAGGAAACTTTGTAAGATGGGAAACTCTTTCTTTTTTAAACTTTTAGATCTGAATTGTCTTTCCATTGTTTAATGAAAGGTAAATATGACTGACAACTTATGTGAAAAACTTCAATCAGAAATGGTATAGTTGGCTAAACTAAGTTTAATCATGTAAAGCTAAAGAAAAACTTTTTTAGAAATGAGGAACTATTTTTGAAAACCCATTTTCATTTCAGAATTTTTCAAAGTATTTTCAGACATAAAATACCATTTAGAATCAAAACATTTTTAAATTAAAATAGTCAATAATGAACAAAGTCTATTGACCTCAAAATTAGAAAACTAAAAATAAAATTCATTTCATATACTATTTTGAAATGTCATATTCTCTGTAAATTTCACTTTATTTATAAATAAACAAACAAATTGAAACACAGATTCCTTCCCTTTTAGAATTAGCAGCTTTTTAGATAAATTCTAATTTAAAATCAAGAACAATTGTAAAAAAAATGTTTGTTTAGAAAAAATTTTTTAAGCAGAAAAGGAAAAAAAAGCCTGTTTTCCATACAATCAATCATTCTAAGGTAAGTCATCTCACAAACACAGTACGTTGCAGTGTTGTATAGCAATTGTTTTCCATTGTCTTTTAATAACAGAAACACTGCAAATCTTTATGAACAAAAACACCAACAACAAAAACAAAAGATTTTAAAAAAATTACAGCAGTAGCCCTGTATCCTGAAACCACTGCTATCATAAATTAAATGGAGTACTTTCCAGTTGTAGATATCAGTTGTGGGAGGTAAAAGCAGAAGAGAAAAAGAGAAGATTGCAAGATGCCATTCTATAAAG
Source organism: Corvus brachyrhynchos (assembly GCF_000691975.1). Lineage (NCBI taxonomy): Eukaryota > Metazoa > Chordata > Aves > Passeriformes > Corvidae > Corvus > Corvus brachyrhynchos. Next base: position 4,915,608 of record NW_008238983.1, on the reverse strand, counting down.
CAGAGACAGAAAACTATAAAAGTGATTTTCAATACAGACCACAACCCAGAAGTCTGCCCAAATGGTTTACCATGTCATATTAGCAGAGAGGTAAAATCTATGTCCCCATGATGGGCAATGACCTTATGAGTTGGAGACTGCAGAAATACAGCAGCTACAAGCAGAGGAGACTCAGCCACAGAAGGAGCTATGCAAAGGAGGCCACGGTATTCCTGGAACGCAGCAGGAAGAGCGAGGACTCAGGTAAAAATTTTTACTCATGTTCATGATTGAATATTATAACACAGCAGTTCTAAATAATTCTCTCCATAAAATGACAGTTTAATTCTATAAAATCAGCATAATTTTCATCTATCAAATGTAAGTTGTGACAAGAAAGACTTATTTGCATGAATTTCCATCCTTCTGTCAACACAAAATTTCCTGGCAGGCCTGTACTCCTGCACCTGCTCAAGCTCTCAAGCCTTGCAAACCAACCTCCATGGGGCCTGTGAGCTTGGCTTTCCTTTCTTCAGCCACTTTTGTCACTTGTGTTCTCCTCCTGCCTTTCCCTATTACATACAGCAGCAGAAAGGCCTTGCTTTGAGTCAAAGACCAAAAAATCAGCTAAGATTTCTCTCTCACTAAATCACTGCTCCCCAAACTCTGGTGCCTTTGATTTAAGATAAGGAAATAATAAAGATAATCATGTTAAAGAGATTACATTTAATTCTGTAAGAAAAAAAAAATAGTGAAAAATGCTTAACAGATTTTAATCTTTATTGCATTTAACTTCGGGGGTTTGGTTTTTTTAAATAAATACTTTATACTATTTTGTCTCACAGGCTCTATCTTAAGACCTACGTTCTTTAATATCTTCGTCGATGACATAGACAGTGAGATCAAACGCACCCTCAGCCAGTTTGCAGAGGAAGTGAAGCTGAGTCATGCAGCTGACATACCTGAAGGATGGGATGCCATCCAGAGGGACCTGACCAAACCTGAGAAATGGGATGACAAGTAACTCATGAGGCTCTACAAGACCAAGTGCAGGGTCCTGCTCCCGGGTCAGGGCAATCCCAGACATGATTGAAAAATAACTGACTGAAAGCAGGCCTTCAGGGAAGGACTTAGAGGTTCTTGTGGACAAAAAGCTGGACATGAGCCAAGAGTGTGTGCTTGCAGCCCAGAAAGCCAATCATATCCTGCATTGTGGCCAGCAAGGCAAGGGAGAGGATTCTGCCCCCTGATCTGTGCCGGTGAGACCACACCTGAATGCTGCCTCCAGCTCTGGCATCCCCAGCACAAGGAGGGCATAGACCTGTTGGAGTGAGTGGAGGAGGAGGCCATGACGATGATCAGAAGGCTGGGGCATCTCTCCTATGAAGACAGGCTGAGAGAGATGGAGCTGTTAAGCCTGGAGAAGAGAAGGCTCCAAAGGCACCCTTTTAGTCGCCCTTCAGTACTTAAAGGGAATTTATAGGAAACATCTAGAGCAACTTTTTACATTAGCAGACCAGGCAATTAGACTTAGATTGGATGTTAGAAAGAATTTATTTACTCAAAGGGTGGTGAGGCACAGGAAGAGGTTGCCCAGAGAAGTTGTGTATGCCCCATTCCTGGAATGGTTCAAGGCCAGGTTGGACAGATTGGTCCAGTGGTGTATGGCAAGGGCTGGGAATTAGATGATCTTTAGTGTCCCTTCCAACCCAAAATATTCTCTGAGTCTATGATCCTGTGAGTCTATGAATAGTTTTGAAAGAAGGGAAAGAACAGAGATTTTATATTAAAATAATCAAATCAAATGTCTGAAAATATTTTAAAGTCCATTATGCCTATTCATATATATTTTCAATTGTTCTTTAGAATAAGGTGATGCAGTCAGATTTTAACTGAGTTAGTAGATTGCTTTCCATTTCCATCAAGAGAAAATCCACCAATCCACAATATCTCAGATCCCATGACATCCCTATATGTTCCATTTTATTCAATTAAACATTATCTGCTTGCAGATAAGATATCTGTTAAGATAAGGATCTGGTTGCCCATTTCAAGCTGAAAGATTTTACATTAGGATGAATAAAGGAGACTGTTGCAGAGCATAGTACATCCTTAACTATATTTCTTTCCCAACAGACTTACATGACCAAATAATTTTGGTAGAGGGTTGGGGTTTTGCTTGTTTGGTTGGTTGGTTTGGTTTTGGTTTCACTGTGTTTTGTTTTGGTTTTTTTTTTTTTTTTAATCACAAAAGTAGTAACACCCTTGTAAGAATGTGTAGCATTTCACAGCTGCATAAATTACAGGTTACTAAGCAAGGTCTGCTCTTGGCCTCATTTAGTTTTCACAAACTGAAGCTTGGCAGGATACTCACACATCATCTTTATTCAATAGACAAAGACAGGCTTCTTGAGCACTGTCTAGGCTGAAAAGCAGGATCACTTACCCTGACGTTGCTTACACTCACTCATTCTGATTGCAACAATGGAGCAGATTTGCCCTCTTGAATAGAAACAGCTTAAACAATTTCTTCACCCTGTTTCAGTTTCACTTACCCAATAGAGTCCAAGGTTAAAGCTGTGATTTGACATTATTATACTGACACTAAGGGTTTTTTTTGCTGTCTACACAAACATGCATAAAATTATAGTAACTATTCATACCTTCAAGTACTCATACCTGAACATTTTGTCAAATTAATATAAAACGATTATTGCTCTATAATACTGTTGGTACTCTGAATCGTTTAAGTCAGCCAGAAAAGAATTAAAAAGTGGTTTCTTCACAGTATGTCATCAGTGCTTTATTTATTTCTGAGGGCATGCTTTGGCATCTGTATGCCTACTGGGATTCTGAAATCTTCTGTAGGATCATTTACCTACAAAAAAGATTCACTTGGATACATACAGCCTGCCACCAAGCTGACAGCAGACTTTTAGTCAGTCACAATTCTCTCTCCATCTATCTCCAGATTTTTCAAAAGGGAAAATTCAACTCTTTAATGGGTTGTGTAAGAACAATAACTATTTTGAGACTCTGTATGAGATAGTCAGCTCTTTTGCTTAGGAGGAGGGGTATGTGGGGCTACCACATGTCACCCCAGAGAGCTGGTCTGAAAGGGCTGACCTTGTTTGTGCTGCTTTGCGATTCCATGAGCAGAAGCCTGACAGGAGACTTACCCATCACCATTTATAATCTGAGAAAGCCGGGCTCCTGCATGAGGAACAAGATTAAAGATGGTTACAGAGTTCCACATGAGTTATTAGCTGTTAGCCTGATGTAAACATGACTAACGGATAATGGAATTAGCTTGGCTGAGCAGAAATCACCCAGAGGATCTAAACACTTTCTCTTCCACCCTAAAATATTTCACAGAGGAAGAAGAAGGGTAAGGAAAGTCTCGCGTGTCACTTTAACAGCCTGGGTGGGTTATGACATTGCTTGAAACAGAATCCTCTCGAAGGAGGCAGATGTGCTTTTTGCCTTTGCACAGACAATTTGGAGCTCAGAAGAAAATAAAATTAATGCGTGGAACAAGACAAACAGATAGAAAATATTTATTTTGCTGTTTTGTCCTGGTGTATTGTTGCTTTTTGGTTTTGATACACCATTTAAGTCCATAGACAGCAACCAACTTGACACTTCATTGTTAAGAAATCACAAAGTAACCTGAATTTGGGATGCAGCAAACTTTCCTGCAGGAGTTGACAAGCCATTTTCTCCTAAGCAGTGATCAGACCTTAAAAATAAAAAAAGGATAAAAGACTCTGTATTTCAAGTACACAGATAGACACCTAGACAAGCACCAAAGACAAACAAGGAATGGTTGCAGATTTTTATCAATGTAACTGACACAAAAATCTGCTTAGGCTTATTAAAGAGCCTAGAAACATACAGCTGAAAAGTGTAGCATTCACACAGCCTGTAAGAACATCCCCCCCCCCAATAAAAACCCCAAACCAAACCATGAGGATAAAAAAAAAAAAGGAAAGGAAAACTTCATGGAAAAGACCAGAGAGGACTGGGTGCTAGTAAAAAAATCTAATTTTTTTTGCATCTACATAAGGCATGAAATCAATAACATGTCAGTTAATAATTTATTTCTCTGAGTCTTTTGGCTCCCTTTTATTTTGCTAAAGCTGATCAGGAAAAAAAAAGAGAAAAGAGGCGAAAGATTTGTGAACATGATGCTTGAAAAAGTTCAACAAATAATTTACCACTTCTCTTTCTACTTTTGTGGAATGTATTTTAGAGCAATGATATGGATGGCAAAACAAACCTTTGTGCTCACAGAACCTGCAGGCATTTTAAAATGGCATTTCAGAAGAAGAAAATGTGGCTTGCAGGGAAGATTTAAAAAAAAAAAAAGAATTGGTATACATCAGTTCCACCTGAAATGAACTCAAGTCCTTAATGTCCTGAAAAACTGATACTTGACTTTCCTCATTCTTATACTAGAAAGATTGAAAAACATTATACACACTGAGTGCTGCAAATTTCAGTAATGTTATCAAGAATTTGGGGAAAATTTACTTCTAGGATATATTGCAGTTGCAAATCTGTGAGTGCTTCTTACAAAGCCTAAATTTCCTGTGACTCCTTTTTCTGCATATGGTCACTGTAGATAACATATTTTAGGACAGTCAGTGTTTCCTCTATTCAGAACAGCTGCAAAGCACAGTGGGATGTGAGCACACATTGCCCTGGGTAAACAGCATGACATTCCTTTGGTCATTATGAACCATTTTTCCTGGTGGTGCTTTTGGTTCTGATCATTTCTCTGTTCAAAAGCATATGTTCAGTCACTCCACAAAATTATTTTTCAGTTCAGAAGCTTAAACACTGGAAACAGTCTTTTCTGAGCTCTAGAGTCAACCAGGGGGAAGACAAGTAAAAGACAGAAGGGAAGGGAAGATGGAAGTGAGAAAAGGTAAACATGTTCTTCTAAAAACCCTTGTCAATAACAAGGTAACTAAAACCTCATTCTTTGACCTTCATATATGGTCTTTTGCATCCACTACAAGTATAATATAGGAGAATTTTTCTGCTATCTGTTTACAGTTGAGGCAACAAAAATTGGTAACACTCCATTCTGATTTGCATTGGAAGGAGATGCAGGTAACACTTTTTAATGTTTCACATGTTAAATTTGCTAACCTTTCCTTTCTGTGTGGTATAATGTCTTTCCATGGATCTCCTCAAAATGCTGTTCTTTAAAAACAGGTTAACAACATTTTTCATACAATTTATTTTGGTAAATCTTCCATTAGAAGGGAAACAGTCTGTATCCTCTGCATCTAACACACTTAGTATGCACCTTCCGAAAATACTGGCACAAGTGAAATTCTACTTTAAGTTTTATATGTTAATATATATCTTTCTATCCTTTTACTTAACTTTAATCCTGAATGTTTCGGGGAAATAAAAACAACAAAAAAACTGACACAGTTTTTAAAACCTTATTGCCAGAAAACCAAGAAAAATATATATTAAAAAGCAACAAAAATTGGTTCTCATTTTTTTCTGTCCTATTTGGGAAGAAAAACACAAATTACCTCACAAACAAAAACAACTTTGTGGAACTAAGAACTAATAAAGAGTTTATAATGTAGCAGTATAGTTATTAATAGCACAGTTTGATGGTGGTGAACGAAAAGTACATAGAACCTCTTAAACATTAAAGAAAAAGTGTATTTACTACATAAAAAGTTGCTTTAATAATCTTCCAAAGACCAAAAAAACTAAGTAGTGATACAAATAATAATGAGTAGTATATATAGTAGGACTGTTCATTTATACATCCATATATACCATATAAATAAATGCTTCAGAGTATAGCACATGACTTTCTAGGCACTAATGAATAAAACATCTTGATAGATCCTCACAGAATATGAATACCAGTAACTGTATTTCACAAAGAGGGAATTGAACATAGAGAGAAGGGATCTGAAAAAATCCATCGAGGCAAGCAGACCTAAGATTTGAACTGAATCCAACCATGTGTCTTCAACATTGGCTTAGTCCTTCTTGGCTATAAGTGGTAGATTGAAATGCCAAATGTTTCTTATCTAAAGGGTTATGCCACTTTTAAATGCATTCTGAGAATACAAAATTTGTTTCATAGATTTCAGTGTTACTTAAAAGCTACATGACCTGGCACAGCAAGTGCTTTCCTTGGCTTCCAAGATTACTCTTTGAAGAGTGACTTGTCGATGCCTTCACATTGAAGCAAGTCACATGCACAGAGCATGCAACATGCATTTGGTTTTATGGTCTATCACACATGTAAACTTGAAATGCCCACACTTAATCAAAAAGAGAGCATCTAAAACACAATCAGTTTTTTTAATATCCTAGAAGCTCCATGAGAGCACAGACCAATGAGCTTTTGATAAAGGAAAGCCATCCAGGGGAAAAAAAAAAGAAAAATAAAACAAAAAGGAATAAAAAAAGCAAAGATATACTTCATTGCAATTTTTCAGGCTGATTTTAATCTATGGAAAATGTACACTAATTTATTTGTTGAGTTATAATTTGTGGCTGTTTTAAATTGTGTAGTGCTCAAAGGGAAGTTATTCTGTGTAAAAAAGATTAAGAAACTTGATTACTCAAGTGCAGTCTCATGAATACTATTGATCTCTTCTCTCCCCTACAGAGAGTGGTGACTGTTCTCTATAAAACCTTTGTTTATAACAATTACATCTTAATAGCGCTGCATGCAATTTTCTGCTTTTGCTTAATATATGCTGCTCTTTTGCTCTACAACACCTTGCTGAAATGTCTCATTATTTTCAAGATGAATTGATTATATTTTTTAGTATTACTTATCCATGATATTAAGCGTCAGTCTGAATTTGACTTCTACACATTGATCAAAATTTGGTTTTCTTATTCAATCCACAAACTATCTACACTTTTACAGTGCTTAAGCTGACCTTATACTCTGCGTATTCTAACTACCAATAACATGATATGATAATCACAGGAAGTATACACAGCTGAAAGGAAAAAAAATATATATATTTGTAGGCACCAAAGTAAGTTTCTTGGTTTTCACACCTGTTTTTTTGCTCTTTATGGTGCCTAATATATGGAGATGAAATGAAGACTCACATTTTTGGATGCTCCAAACCCTGCTGAAGATATAATTTTTAGGTTCCTCCTATTCTTATGTTCATAATATCTAAGCAGTAATCAGTTATCAACACATTTAAAAATCACCTTAACTGAATCCAAGCTAAAGTAAAATGCATATTCCCCCCTTTCAATTTTTTTTTTTTTTTTTTCTCTCTTCAACTCTAATACTTTTAAATGTCCTCACAAGAGAAACTTGGTCTATTCAGGTAAGGTTAAACAAGAGTTTTCAGTGATCTCAAGAGTGTTTCTCCTCCTCTCAAAACCAGATATAGCCAGCGTACTCTTGCAGGGAAGATGGCAGAAGCATTTATAATCCCGGACAGCACTTTCAGAGAGAACCTCTGCTTTACTGCCTCCACCAAAAATCATTACATTTTGGCAAAATGTTACACTCCTGTAGCCATGTGCTCCCATCAAATCTCCCAATTCACTCAGGCAGTATCAGCCTTTCTCTTTGAAAATAACTGTATAGGGTACATACGGAGAAAATCAGCTGACTCTGCTTTTTGTGTAAAATAAGTGCTTTTTTGCTTCCTTAGATGTGTGTTTGTTATATCCTGTGCATGACTGACCAATTAACATTATTTTACTCAGTCAGATGGAACAGCCATCTCCTCTCTTCCCTTGGTGAACCACTGATATATTTTATTGTGATATACAATCAATAAACACTACTAATTTTGTATTTTTTCTTCTATATTAAAAAAAAAAACAAACCCTGACAAATGTTTTGATGTTCTACAGATATGTACTTCATTACTATTATTAAGAAAAATCATGATGGTAATTAGTCATTCTCAGGTGATTGATCTTCAGTGTCCTTTTCTAAGCCACTGTCAACATCTTCTCATGACTCAAACTTTACAAAACCTGTACAGTGATAAGTGGACCACAATCTTTTGCCTCCATTTGCGCATGCTGTAGATCACTGTCATTTTATTTTTTCCATGAATTATGCTGATTACTGACTCCCACAGAAGCCTATTGACAATTTCTAATTTTTACACAAGACCTTCAATAATTCACTGCACAAAGTCTTGAACTGAAAAGTCAAAATAGTTTTTAATCCCTATATTACTAAAAGGAAAAAATCATAGCAACAGAGGAGTGCATGTTGGTTTTGGCTGGGCTGAAGTGAATTTTCTCCATAGTAGCTAGTATGGGACTATGGCTTGGATTTGTGCTGGAAACGGTGATACCTCAGCGATGTCTTCGTTGCTGCTGATCAGTGCTCACACAGAGCCAAGGCCTTTTCTGCTTCTCACACCACCCCAACAGCAAATAGGTGGGGGTGCACAAGAATTTGAGAGGGGAAGCAGCCAGGACAGCTGATTCCAGCTGATCAAAGGGATATTTCAGATCATATGGCATCATGATCAGAAATAAATTAAGGGGAAGGTTGGCCATAGGGCTGCTGCTCAGGGACTGGGTGAGCATTGGTCAGGTGGTGGTGAGCAACTGTTTTCATTTTTATCACTTGTCTTTCTTGGGTTTTATTTGTCTCATTATTACTTTCTTTTTTATTGAAATTGAAGTTGTTCTTGTCGTTGTTATTATGTTTCAATTATTAAATTGTTCTAATCTAAACCCATGAGTTTCTTGTGTTTACCCTTCCAATTCTCTTCCTTCCATCCTGCTGTGGGGAGTGTGAGCGAGCATCTCTGTGGTGCTTGGCTGCTGTCTGAAGTTCAACCAACACGGAGAGTGAGAGTAATTTTTTTCAGATGGAGAAGTTGGTGATGAATTTTGAGTATTACTTTTCTGTCTTCTTTGTGTCAGCCTTTCAAAGCACACAGATCTGTATAACGTATTCTTTTCTAGCTGGGCATGCCCAGAACAGATGCTAAATTAAGGTCATATTATATTAAATATTATCATAAAATATAACCAGTTAGCTTTTTTTTTTCTTTTTTAAATTAGGAGTCAGCTAGCTACACACTTTCCATTACCAGCAGAAGACAGAGCCCAACAAATGCAGTACATCTTTCCTTATATTGCTCATGCTGTCCTAGAATGGGATTATTTCAGTTTTATTGGCAATCTGTCATTTTTCTAATTCAGTATATGACAGCACAGGACAGCAGCTGAAAACTCTGCAACACTCTCCCTCCTTGCAGGTTGCCAGATTTCTTTTTACACTTCTTTGATTGTCTGTTTGTAAGATAAAGCAAAGCCTGTACCTTGTCTTTTATGAGATCTCATTACAAAGCGATTCTTTGGTAACATGAATGAAAGAGAAAAGGTTTCCAGCAAGTTGGCAAGGAATACTTTTTCCAAATTTAAGACAGTCACTGTTCCTTTGGAAGCAAGGAGTGTTACAATTGCTGAGTGAGAGGCATTATTTGATTTATAAACCACCACTTTAGGCTCTGTAATCTACAGCTTGCACTGTTGGCCTATGCAACAGGCCTTCACAGCTTGCTCTATTTCCTTCTGCAGCCGAGGTTCATATAAATGGGTCAAACATTTTTTTCCCCAAAGCCAAGTAGCCTTCATGCACTGTAAGAAAATATGTTTTTCTGCAGTAACACAGAGTCACCAGTCTTCTACCTTTGTTTAAAGTCCTAGTTTGTAGCAACAGTGACGTATGGGGTAACTTTGAAAGGGAATGTATATAAATTCCCAGGCTCTAATGACTTAACTACAACCTGCAGTGTCTCATGTGCAGTCACTGCTGGACTGCGCTGCACTGAGTGACAGGTCTGTAATCAATCTCCTGTTTTTCCTCCAGGAACATCTAAAAAGTTGTAAAGAGTGGTCTCTATGATTTGTGCAAAATCTCAGACTCTGAAAGATCTTTTCACCAAGCTACTAGTGGACAGATCAATAGCACTCAACTTCAGCAATCCTTAATATCCTTTTATAAAATTGTATTTCTATACATTCTCATGATCATTGCTGAAACACCTTTCTCATTTTGAAAATATTTATTTTCAGCTTTTGTTCACACTTTAATTACTAAAGCAAATGCTTCTCTTTGATGCTGTTACTGCAAAATACCAGGCAAGATATGTGTATCAATGCCCTACTTGCAAGGATCAGACAAATCTGGATGTTGGCTTCCTATAAAAATATTTCAGAGTTCTAATAGAAACTCATTCAGTTTCTCAAAAATACTGAAAGTTACATTTTATGTATCTTCCAGAGTGAAAAAAAAAAAGGGGGGAGGGGGGTGAATTTCCCCTGTATTTGCCAAACCACAGATGTGTTGTACCCATACACTGCTAAAGCATGTATTCCCGAGATGGACTTAAATATCTTTAGGTACATTGTATGTTTGTTTTAGCTAATATTTTCCTTATTACATTTTCCTCTACTCTCCCCACTTATTGTTTTACTATTTACTATTTTCCCTATTTTCTCTTTTTGTGTTTCTTATGGTCTAAAATTTTAGCTCTTCCCAGTGCTGCTCAGAATGTCTGGTCATTCTCCTTCATTTGTTTCTTCCCCTCATATTAAATGTCCAATATGTTCTATATACATCCATGGAAGTGTTCAAGGTCTGGTTGGATGGGGCTCTGAGAAACCTGGTCTAGTAGAAGGCATCCCAGCCCATGGCAGGGGGGTTGGAACAAGATGATCTTTCATCTCACTTCTAACCCAACCATTCTATGATTCTATGATATCAAAAAAATCTTCTTTCCCAGAAGATATACTAGATGCCAAAGGCAACCAAAGAAGTAATTTTAGATTATTTTTCTTTTTAATAGAAGCATTTCTACTAGAATTTCTTTCTTAGCAAGAAAAGATCCTCCTTATTCCCATTCCTTTAATTATTTGTCTCTTTGTACGGAAAGAGTTCAATCATAATTTTGTTTTGGGGGTATAGGTAACTTGGTGGTTGATTTTGTTTTTTGGGGTTTAGGCTTACTATATGTCATCTGCTCATATTAACAAAAAAATAAAGTATGGAATTTCAATTTTCCCGAGGAAAAGGGAAACCTTTTAGTTACATGAGTTTTAGGTAGGGTTGGAGTCTGACTCTGAACTATGAAGTACCTGACATCTTCTAAAATGTAATAAGAACAAGCCCAGGTCTCCTACCAAGACAATATTACAAGCTTTCACTCTTTCTCCACTTTATTAACCTACACATGTAGTTCAAATACTTAAATAATATGGGTAAAATTGCCACTACAAATAGTGAATTTTACCTTATTATTCCCTTGTCACTTGCTTGGTAACTATTTCATTGTTTCTGATGTAGAAGTGCCCAGTCTGAAATTAATAAGTGCTTTTCCTATGTAGATAATCTATTCCTTTTTAGCTGTAATATTCATCATGAGTTGCAGCTCAACAGAACTTGTATCTTGTCAAAGTATTCCCCTTTTTCCAGACTCTAGACACCATTAACCTTTGCAAAGTAGCAAGCTATTACAGTGCTTACTTTGTTTTCCAGACAGGCTTGCATTTAGTCATATCTGTAGACTAAATGCTAGCAATTTATTATTTCCAATTCTGACTGGTGCTCATACTTATGCCTCATGTATCTTGACTCAGCTTGTTGGTAGTGACCTGAATTCTGTTTCCTGGTTTCTGACCCAGAATTTGCACCTTTAAAAAAAAAAAAGATATATATATATATAACAAATCTCATGGCCAGGGGCATATAGCCAGACTATATGCAAAACAGCCTGTAGGAACAATCGACAAACAAGTGATAGGAATATTTTCAAAGCCATGCAGAGCATTCTGGCACATGTATTTACTAAGTTTAGAGAGCACCTCAAGGACCCTGGTTTACTTGTTTTGTATCCCTTCCACAGAGTTATGGATTCATTTAAATTGGCATTAATCCATCCCAGCCCCTTGGGCCTTGAAGTCATATATTTAAGAACAGAACCAAACATGGCATTTTTCAAGTTCTGCAGTAGATCTGGTCACATCAGACTGGCTCAAGAACACTCAAAAGCAACTTCAGGTGAAAGTCTTTTTCTACCTCAGAAAAGGTCAGGCTGTAAGTGGTTTTAGCTACCTTTAGTGTATTGAGATGCAACAGTAACACAGACTCAAAGAATTGATCATAAGTAGTTTCAACTTTTCATTCTGTTTTAAATTCTAATTAGTTACCAGTCCAAAGTCAGATGCAAATGTAACAGAACACAGATTTCCACATGTTCATGTTTTATCTGATTTCTCTGTGGTAGGAAACTTTGTGGGTTTTGAGCACTCAGTATCATAACATGGCATCTCTCTCAAACACTATTCTTTTACAGTACCATACATATTGAAAAGTGACCTAGTTTTGTATCAGTCCATAAAGTTACAGATCATAAATCAGATGATTTATGACTAGCTAGACTACGCCTGAAATTTTTTGTGAATACACATTGATAGGAAGGTGACATTAAAACAAAAAGCTGCAACTCTGGATTTAATTACAGATGAATGTAATAAGAAGGTTCTAATTTCAATTTGAGGTATATGACTTCTTTGATATACACTACTGAATTATGCAATCAGGAGCTGAATTGTTCGTTCAGCTTTCTTTTCGTGTGTGTGTTTTCTAATGTTTTCTCCATCATCCATGTTAGATGCAGCTGCAAAATTCCTCATACACAAAACTTTATATGGTTCAGGAAGCCACATAGCCTCTTATGCTAATATTTAAGAAAATAATTCCTGACCTTTTACTTGACAAGAAAACCAACTTCATAAGACAAAAAAATCAGGTTGACATGTCCTTCACATGATGGATATACAGATGATGTATCTGCTTACATGAGTGGATGCCCAAAAATTGGACAAAATGACACAGTAATTAAATCTGTGCAACACCACTTAGCAACCAAATCTGAACCTGCCACATGACAGATGTGCTGCTGCCATGGGAGAGGCAAGAGACAAAAGAAGACATAGAAGAAAAGGCCATAAGGAACAGACCACTGTGACAATGAAGTCAACACTGCTCATTTCTAAGGGGCCACTGAGTAACGAGGGCCACAGACTCCACCTTTTGGACATGTCTGTTCACACAGGGGGTATAATTGCTCTGCTTTATAGCTTTAATAAATATATAGGATTTCCCATTATATACAATAATATGGAGAAATTCTATAAAGAAGATGAGATGAGCATGAAGCACAAACACCTCAGAATCTATTGGCTGAAAAAAAATAAATGTTATGTTATGACTCACATTTCATAGAGTGTGTAAATGGTAAGGACATTAAAATATACATGTGGATGTGAGTGCTAATGTCAGAAGTTGCTAGGAAGTTGTCTATATGTTTTTCTGGAGATATTTAATTGCATTTTGAAGGTCAAAAAATTGTTAAGCAAAACAATTGGGGCTGTAGGCTATAGCTTCTAAACTGTGCCCACACAAAGTGACAGTGTTGCAAAAACCAGCATACAACATCAGCTCAGTTTTCACTATTACCTTTCAAGCTCTGAACAGAATGTAAGTTTTGTTCTAACAGATAACCTCTTTTAACAGCAATGTTAAATGAAAGCATATATGCATATGCAGCGCAGTTGTCCTATTAAGGCCCTAAAGATAAAGATCTAGCTGATATCAACTCACAGTAGGTAGCTAATTTCTAGTTAATTAGGTATGCAGCAACTAGCTAATACAGTATGTAAAACTCTTACCCTCTTTGAACTGCACACCTCCTTCACACCCAAATTTTCCTCCAAAGTGAATGCAACAAAAAAGAAACATTGAAAAGGGATGAGAAGGACAGAAACAGAGCTTATTAAATTTAATCTAAAAATGAGCAGCACTTCATTTAGTCCCCATTACATTTCCAGTGGTCTTAATCAGCCTTCACAGTGCTATGCATCTCAAGACTTCTGCACTTTTGACCCTGGCTGCATGATGGAAACTGAGCTCAGATTAATAAAAGAAAAAAAAAAATATTTCTTTTAAATATTTGTGAATCTGCCTTTATATTACAAGATTTCATAACAACGGCAGTGAAATGAAAATCATCACCTTCCAGGATGTTTTGCTTAGCTGTGATTGCCAGAATCACGTCTTATTTCACTTTGCTCAGAAAGGAGTATAGTGGCTTCTGATGTTCTCTCAAAACACTCTTGGCTGATAAATGAAATAGACCATAGAAGAAACCAAACTATGAGACTGAATATTTTAGTGATGAAAAGGGACTCACAATTTACATGCAATTTGCTTCACCTCTTCTGCAAGCTTCAAAAATTTACTTTCAGCCCTTGAAATAGAGTATGTTTCCACAAACCTCTCTGCATTTTGGAGCGGCAGAAGGTAGGGAGCACATTCAGAGGGCTTCAAAAATCCTGCACTTCAAAAATCTGCTGCACTCTAACTGTTCTGCAAAGATGGGAAGCCTTATTTGGTAACACTTTCTAGTTCACCAAAACCACAATCTAAACAAAATTTTGAAGACTGTGCATATATTTAATGGTGTATACATATATGACACATGTATCTTTATTTTATAGAAATAGTTTGAGAATAATGAAAACCAAATGCACCTAACATATATAGCCTAATGGTTAGCTTCACTCAGGTGAGACCCCTAACTTCAAAAGAAGTAGAGAAAATGTCCTGGTAGACTTGAATTGTTGACAGCAGTGGCTTTAATTAGGCTTCACTTTGTCATCACTACTGCTCTTTCTGGCTCTACACAGCTCTCTCAGAAGAACTATAGAGAACTGTCTAGCCAGTCTTAAAACCGAAAGTCAACTGTCATTCATTCATTCCAGAGTCATGGATCTCTGGATTGCATCTGACACATATTCCTGTATTGAGGTTGTCATTGATATGAATACTGCTGATAACTTTTTCTTTCATAAGAAAATGCTGCTCTGGTGGAACACCCACTCTTCAACACATAAATGAAACTTCTGAGGAAGAGCAAAAAGCCTTTATCAGAGACAGAAAACACACAGAATAGTTAATGCAGCACTAACCAATGGAGCAAAATGGAAATTAGTATTAAGAATTCAAATTAATCCCCTTAGCATCAATAAAAATTATTTAAACTCATCAGACTGCCTATTCCCCTTCAAATCATACATATTACAACAGTCTCTTCCTGAAAAAGTGAAGCACAAAACATTTTGATAGTTTCTGGATTTTTTTTCTGCCCTGTGGTGCTGATTTTTTACAGCTGATTTCTTTGTACATTTTTGTATCAAACAAATCTCAGTCCCATCTGTAATTATGTTTCATAACTATTGCTAACTTGATATTTTCATGATATTTTAACTTATAAGTTTAATTTTATTGCTTACACTGAAGTAGCCCAACACCACTATCTAAGGCTCATTAGTTACCAAGGCTCAGGAAACTGGGATATATGTATTATTTTCTGTTAGAGAATGTACCATTCAATTCCCTAACTTCCCTTGTTACTAAGCTTTGTTGGTGAAACAGACTTTGCCTTCCACCAAATGTTTGTGTTGCTTTTTCAGTTGCTTCATTACAAAACAAAATAAAAGCCTTCTGTCTTAAACTTCTGACTTCTAACTGAATTTAAAAATAAAACCACAAGACAGCAAAAATCTTTTCTAGGGATTAAATTTGTACTCTTGTATTATGCAATAATTTGACTGCATGAATGTTGGAACAGATTAATTTGAAATCCTGCTTGAGTATTTGGAGTTGAAAACAGAGCAATAAGTCATTGAAAATTTAATTTCCCTTAGATTTACAGTGAAAGCTCAGCTTTGATCTATGGCATCTATGTCCCAACAAACTGGCCATCCTTAATGTTATCACTCTTCAGACACATACTTCCATCACTGAAATATAAGGTATAACAGATATTTGGAACACTGGTGGAGGACTACAGTAATGAATTAACAAACTGAAAGTGACAGAGAAAGCTTTGTAGAATGTAGTTATGATGAACAGACATCAATAGCAGGTTAAGCCTCTGATTCAGCAATGTGCTTCTGTCCCAGCCCTTTATTCCAGCATAGGAGCAGTCCTATTTATCCGAGCCAGCCCCAGACCTGGCACAGAGGGCTGCACTGGAGGAGCAGGCTGATGTTCCAAAAGCACAAGCCTGCCACAGCTCTGCTCCCATCAGGAACAAATCAGACTCATGTGATGGCAGGAGCAGCAGCTGATGGCAAAGGCACAGCAGGCCTGGAGAGTGGGGTCTTTCAGAGAGGTGACCACCAAGTTTCCTGACACTTTCAAACCACAGAGACCTTGGAAACATCCTGTGGAGCAATACGGCTACCCTCCTGCTCAAATCTCACTGGGTTTTCTTTCTTGGTTTGATAGATATTGTTGCTGTTGTTGTTCTCACTGTTTTATCATTTTTATACATTTTGACTTTAGAAATGCACAAGTACATTCATGAATCCATCAGGATCATATCTAATGGATCTGCTGCTCATCTCACAGCTGCTCATATATTAAATTCTACTTTAACTATGAAATCTGCCTGTCCTGAAGAAGTCACCAGGGTGGCCAGAGTTATAAAACAGAAAACAAAGAAACAAAACTTTTATGCAGCAATATCCAGTTCTGGGGTGTTTAAAGCAAGGCTCCTGTATTTTACATATACAAAAATTAGGAAAGATAAAGCAAAATAAGGAATCAGATTAATCCTCAGATATGATTGAGGTATGGGGTATTGTATTACAAAATTGAAAAACAAGTGGGAGAAAGAGGGGGAGAAAGAGTGAAAGAAAGGAGGAAAGGAAGTAATAAAGACCTCCCCCAAAAGCAACTATGTTTGAAGCTCCCAGCAAAATGGGAAATGTCATTTTGTCTCATGGTTGGGAAAATGAGATCAACGAAGCTGGACTGCCCTGACTGCAAGACTGGTCTTGGATGAGGAGATTTTGTGGTCTCCATTCCAAAGAACGGCACTCTGATTACCAATTAGCACTCATTTCAGGCAAATTCCAGCTATCCTCTTCAACTAAGGCCTGCAGTAAGACTTTAAAAAAATGGCATGTATTCCTAGTCCTTCAAAAAAAACCACAGCAAGCCTTCATCAAAATTACTAGACTTCCATTGCTTTCAACCCAACATTATTTCAGAATAAAGCAGCCTGCTTTATTTTCTTTTTCAAATATCTGGTCTCCATCCCTGCCTGAAATATGTAAGACCATAACTCACTATACCACTAGGAGACTCCCAAACTGTCCTACAGAAAGAAATTTGCTTAGCTAATTTAAGAATCATTAAAAAAATATATGCTTCAAGCATCATGTGGTGGTTTATCCCCGCTTCCTGCTCCTCTTTCTAGGACTGCACAATGATATCAGAAATGCTCGTTAGGCCTCAGCCTTGATGAGCAACACCTGGGGTTAGCTCCTCTTGAGCTTGTCAAGAAAGTGTTCTCCCAGGAACTGGTGCTGCCTTAATGAGCTTCTCTTTTTTTAATAACAGCCTCAGAAACTTATTATTTTTTCCTGAATAACAACCCAAGTGGAACATGTTTTTGTTATCAAACTTTCAAAGAGCTGAATTGCTGCTGGGATGGACAATTACTACGATTACAGCCAATTCTCTTGTGGCCCTATAAACAGCGTTCCTAAACAAGACCCTTTGAGCTCTCCTGGACCACAATGGGCTGTGACCAGCAATCTCCCTCTGAGCAGGATGCCTCTCAGAGCCAGAGAAGTCTCAAGTTTGCTATACCTGGAGGATCACCAAATGATGATGACAGAGCCTGGGCTGATACCCCCCACTCCTCAAGACAACCCTTTGACCACTGAGAATATGCACAGGCATCCAACACAAGTACTTCACTGAATTCAATGGGAATTTTTCACCTTATACATACTCCTTTAGCTCTGTGTGTGTGTGAATATGCCATAGCAAATGTACTGTGAATGTTGCTCTCTTAGATTCTTAAATATATTAGATTCATAAGTAAGTAATGCCTAGAAGTGAGTTACTATTATGCTATAGTAAATTCAATAGAATCTTTTGTTGAATTGTTTAAATTAGGCTATCATTTAAGTGCTGTTAAGTTTACATGTTCTTAAAACCTCCAGGCCTGAACCATTTGTCAAGTCTGGGGCTAAATTTGGCAAGGGGATCCACTCTCAACATTGTGACTCAATGGGAAATTCTCCCTTATTCTTTTTTATCCTTATAATTTCCTATTCTTACCCTTTTTCCATCCCAAGCCTCCATATAGATTATTTTTGGATTATTTTAGATTTTACTCTGTATGTTTTAACAATCTAGTAAGTAGTAGAGTGATCCTTGCCAACAAACTTTGTCTCACTCTCACTTTAGCACTAAACCTGCTTTTGCCAACATCCTTGAGTGACCTAAAACACTCGCTTGTGACACATCACTTCAAACAAGTCATTAAATCTATAAAATCAAACAACAAGAAGAAATGCCAAAAAAATAAATTGCAAGTTTTTGCATTTTCTAACCAAAATAATCCAACAGAATAGCTGATGAGAACTGAAAACATTTATCTTCTTTTCTCTCTTCCTGGAACCAGGGAAAAGAAAATTCCCATGTAAGTAGAAAATTTCAGGCACTGGTTGCTCCTTTTTCTGATCATCCATCTTAGTAAGTTAAAGCTAGAATTTAGCTATTTGAACCAAAGAGTCAATTATGAAATTGCCCATAATGTTATTGTGAAGATTCTGTATTATCTCTTTCAAAAATTCATGTTCATTATAACCTAACATAGCTTTGAACTCTGTGTGAAGATTTCACATCCCCTTTAAAACTTCATAAAACATTTCAGTACACAAAAGTTGTCTTGTCCACCTTTTTCAAATGGCACATTGGAGAATAAAATTATTGACTACCTCATTTATATATACTTAAGTACCAAGATGCAGGCTGTCCAAATTGTATTACTTAAAAAGAACTGGGTATGACAAATGACATCCTCAGAATAAAGGACTTTTTAGGCTAAGGAGAAGAAAGATGTATGGGCTTGTAGACCGTGTGCCAATCACAAGCTGAATTATTCTGTTCAGTGGTATTTTTTCTAGGATTTTTTTTTTTTTTTATATATAAGGAACTAAGAGAATAATGCTGAATGAAAAATAACCTTACCATTTAAAAAGCTCATCCTATTACCATCAGTGAAGCAGCAGGAAATTCAGCTGCTAATGAACACCTCTAACCTTAACCACATCTATGAAAAAATGCACAAAAAGTGCACAAAAAATGACATCTTCAGAAGTATTATAACAAAATTATCTAATTCCACAAAAGAAGTTTGTATGAACATATTTTTTTGTACTACCTTAAGTAATACAAAAGCTTACCTTCTTCTATGTGACTAGAAGGAATTTATGGATTGGATTATAAAATGGTAATTATAGCTTTAGTGTAAGATTAGGAAATTATAAAATTTCCATTTAACCTAAACTATTACATACAATATACTCTAGAGAAAAAATAGTTTAAAAAGACCCCAAGCTGAAAACCCTCTCTCCTGACTTTCTAAGGTCTTTCATTTAAAAGTATAAGCAAATTATTAAGCCTGTCACAAGTCTTCACATTGATCTATATATCCACCTTCATTTTAACAAAACTAACCATAAATGTTGTATTCTTGAATTTTTTATATTCTTCAATGACATCTCACATTACTATGGATGTGCAAGAATGACTACAAAACATTCTGTAACTCATCTTGTTTGCATCATGTTCTTGTACCAGCACAAATACTCAAATGAGCCAACACTGAACAGAAATAGAACCTTTATGTTCTATCTCAAAAGAAAATCGATTTACAGTCTCCCACATGAGCTTCTCTCATTCTGTTTTTGTTTGTCCTTTTTATCTCCTTACTAAAGAAAAATTTCAGAAGCTACATTTCTGCCACTAGTTTATTTTGGTCAATTAATGAAGCATGCATATTTGTTTTAAGAGATAAGATTAAGTGAAGTAGTTTTATTAAATTATATGGATAGTTGGATAGGAATTCATTTCTCTATAATCTACAGCAGTTTCACAGTTTTACCTGACATAAATTCCTGGAAGACAAATTTCCACAGTATATAGACAAATATTTGAGAAGAGAATTAGAATATGAGAAAAAAAGACTATATAATGAAAAGGAAAAATAAAACATTATGCTTGTTTTGGTTTGGTTTGTTTTGTTTGAGGTTTTTTCTTGGTTTGGGTTTTTTTTTTGGCATCAGAAAAGGACTTAATATGTGTATTTACAGTCTAACTCATCTTTAATTCTCTTCTGCCCTGTAATTCCCAGACAAAACCAGTTCTACCATACTCCTTCTGTAATCATAAATGGAAATCTGCAGAGGCTGGCTAGAAGCAACCTTCAGGAATATGATAGCAAAGAGCTGGAACTGCCTAAAACCAGCCCGGATGTAGCAAGTGAGGGAATATGTTGACAGCCCATCGGGCATGTTAAATCAGAGGAAATGCTCCTAAGATGTCCCTGGGACAGAAGACGGCATGTCCCACATGTGGGGGTTCAACACCAGAGAATACATTCCCAAAGCAAATTGAAGTACTTAGTGTCTCTTCTTCATCTTAAATAATTAATCTTGGTTTTAATTTTTATGCCTTAATAACTTTGGTAACCTCCTTCCTCTTCCGCAAAAGTCAGGACTGACTGACCTAGTAAAACAAGCTCTGTCACTTTCTCTTTCTCTGTGTCATTCTAGTTCTTGGTAAAACTGAATTGCTTCAAAGATCTCTGGTCTAAGCTGCAACTGATGTATTTGCAGGAAATATACATTACAAAACCTGCACTTGTACTAATATTTTTTTCTAACTAAAATATTCTCCAACATGGTATTCACATCCCATCAAAGGGATGGAGTTTTTTTGTCTTTCATCTGGCAGAACACATTCTAAACTGCTATAGAAAAGTAACTGCTTTATTTTTGGATCATGTACTACAGAAGCAATTATTTACTATGTTTCAAATCTGTATTATTCGCCTCTTACTGCATAAAGGTTTTAATTTCAGTTTTTAAAATTATTAAGATTGACAGTGACCTCCTTGAGTGACCATGAAGCACTCTACAGAACAGAACTCTGCTTCAAAGCCTCCACTTTTACTCAAACACATTATTACTTCCATTAATTCATGGGAGTTGATGCCTTTGTAGATTAATGTAAGACAAAAAAACCCAAACCCTGTTCTTCACATTAATTAAGAACTCAAAATCCCAAGTCTTTCAAAACTGTCTGCATGACTCTGGTGTGTAACAAATTATATTGTTTCAAGTTACAAGCTGGGCTAAGTTAAAAGAAGCAGGCAAGTGAAGAAGTATCTCTTCATTGTGCATCTTTCTCATCAGAAACACATTAAAAGCCTCCCTCCCTCATCAGCAAGTTCAGACCAAGTTCACAAAGTATGGTAAGTTTCAAAGGGTAAAACCTATTGCTAAAGGGTAAAACCCATCTGGAAGCACCTGCTCTGGTTGAAGAGAGGGAGGAAGAAAAGGTTAGTACACCCTGGAAATTTTGTCATTTTGCCTCCCTCTCTCCAGTGGGAAGGTTGTCAGCATCAGCCCTGCAAACCCCATCCTCTGCCACCACCATCCATCCCCTCACGTTCCTCCAAGACATGGCTACGGGATGTGGTGCTGAAAAGTGGTGAGTGCAGCTGAGCCCAGTAGAACCAGCACGGCGCAGAGGCAAAGCCCCAGTGGAGCCTGAGCCCCAGTGCAGCAGAGCAGTGGCAAGGGACAACACAGATGATACAGCTTTCAGGGGCTTGGCCATCATTGTTTTCCATTGTCTTGGGCCTGGAGAGAGGGCCAGCTGGCAGCACGGGAACAGCCACCATCTTGTCTTTGTCCCAGTGGCCAGACAGAACTAAGTTAATGTAGTGTTCTGTGGGTAAAGCACCTTCGCTTTTTGTATGCTTTTGTTAATGCTATTGCTGCTGTTACTGTGTGTTTCTTATTCCGTTGCTTTTTGTTTTCAGTAAATTGTTATCTCAACCCGTAGTCTCTGCCTTTGTCCCTCTCACACTGGAAGGGGCGAGGGGAAGGCAAGTGGTTTATTTGTACTTTAATTTCCAGCTGGTGTTAAACCACCACAGCACCACTGAGGTTACTGAGACCTTGACTGGATTTGCCTCATGCCCAGCCTGAACTGCTACATGACTCTGGTGTGTTCTAGAAAAGCAAACCAAGCACAAACAGCTTCTACGAAGAGGCTTCTATCAAAGCTCTGGGCTACACCTCACCTGCTCTGATGATTAGGTATGCACAGAAAAGAAACAAAGAAGATGAGCTCATAATAAATTTGTGCCCAGGTAAGACATTTGAAGCAGGAAGCCAGGAGGTGACAGTGACCTAGATAACAATGGAGAAAGTATAGAAAGTATAGCTATGGAGAAAGTAAAAGGAAATGGTGATGTCACCAATGAAAACACTGTTGGCTTACATCAGTCAGCTGTGTTAGAAAGCAACAAAAAGTGGCAACAACAACCCTTGGTGGAAGAGATCCTTGCATAGTGGTCCCATTCTACTTACAAATATCTTTTTCATTATATTTCACTGAGCAGTGTGGTTCGGTTCCTGTGTCTACCTCACCCATGACAATTTTCTAAAATACTCAGTTTTGAAATCCTCCATCATATCCAGTGACTTATTTTTCCACTAGAATCCTAGGCTTAGATAGTCAGTAGTACACACAAATTGTGCCCAGAAGAAAAGAGATACACGTGGCCATTTTTTGCAATCTTGCACCAAGGAATTTACAGCCCAGAACAAATCCTGAGCTTTATGAAAGCAGCTAAAGGCATAAGCATTGCCAAAACTCAGTGATTGGTAAGTCTTAGTAATCATGAATCAATTAATTTTTTTTAGCTATTCTTACAATTAAAAAAATCCAAACCAGCCTCGTGCAGTGGGGCTTGTTTTAAAGTCCTTGTATGCAGAGAGAAATTCCCTTGAGGCATCAGACCTTGTAATGTGCACCTCTTCTATCCCAGTGTAGCTCAGATTGTAAAGAATGCTAATTAATCTCCTACTGTCTGATAACATATGCACAACACTGTTTTTACAGTATTATACAAATATTTAAAATGTTTTGACAGAATATGTTCTGAGAACATTTAACTGAATATGAAAGGACTAAATCATGGGAATTCTTTACATTACAGCTGATATGCTGTATGTAGCACAGGAACATGCTCAAATAGAGTAAATGGTATTTATAGTTTGTAAAATTATGAAGATGGCATTGAGAGATTTCATACTGTGAGAGACTGAAATGTTATGGCTCATGACTTAAACATTGTTATGAAGAACCTTTTGACCATTATGGAAAAACTGTAAAGAATCTGCGACAATCAAAGCCCACCCCTCCCTGAGTATGCCTCCTGACTGGAACTTTGGACTGTGAGCTAAACCGCCTAATGGAACTTGAGATAGCGTAAAGGTGACGCTATTGTCCATTTATCTCAGTTTAGGGAGAAGTAAATAGAGCTGAGGGAGAAGACTGTATCAACAAAGAAGGCCACCCCCAGAAGCTGCCCTGAAAATCAGCTGTGGCTGGGTTCGGGGGCAGGGAGTATGGGGAGAGAGTTTTTGGGGTAACCTCTGGTCAGAGAAAGTTAACACGTGAGGGGCAGCTGAGGGGGTGTCATAATCCATCAAAGACCCCCTGAACTGCTCCCCAGGCTCATTCCTGAGGCCTTGCACCAGACCATTGCATGTGATGCAAAGTGATGCTGCAGATCACAATCTGTTGCAAGAGACAGTGTCAAACTTGCACCCACCTACCAGGGGAGGTACCGGGGCATTCCCACCCAGCCTGAACCTATATTAATCCACTGCACTCTATGTTTTGCAGGACCCTCACCACCAAGAAGACTGGAAGTAGAGGATCAATGAACGTGATGATATTTTCTACTTAATCTGTCTCTGTCACTCTCTTTCTCACCCCCCCCACACCTCCTTTTTCTATTTCTTTCTATCTCATCTTTCCCTTACATTTACTATTAAATAACATCCATACTTTTGACTTCAGCACATGGTCTCCTTTGTACCTTAGTTTGGGCAGAAGCATCTCTCTAAACAGCTTAATAACTCTATTGTAACAAATATACATCAATGTTTCACTGCTTTGGGAGGATGAATCTTTTTAGCATAAATGATTTTGGTTTTTTCCTTATTTCTGCCTGAAAACACAGGCATGTAAATCTGAATTTGCTAGTAGGCACTATAAAAAGCCAGTAGCAGGTAAAAAGTACTACTTGCCCCGCAACTTACACAGATAAGGTATATTGTTTTATTTATTTACCACAGTAAGGTACAAGAAAAGGTACATTATTGAGCTTTCTCCCCTTTGATCTTTCTCTAAATTACTGAAATACTTAACACTGAATGTTTCATTGCTGTTGCAGAAATAAACCAAACTGAAACTGTGCAGTTAGCCTCAGAGGTGTGTTCTCCCATCCATGTATGCACATAGCCTCTATTAGCATTAATGAGAACTAGCCATGCATATGGATGAGAGATCAGACCCCTTAATTTGTTTAGATGAGACCAATTTTAATCAGTGTAAGCTAATGCATAATTTTGCAGCATGCTTGTGTGGTTGGTGAGCCAACATGTTTGAGGGTTTCACTTCATATTCCAGGAGTACCTGCATATGCTGAGAATTTTTGAAACATGTCAGAAGATTTGTCAGGAATATTATTTTCAGGGTACTTTGTCCCAGTGAGAAGAGGAGCCACAGTGACATTGAGTGACCTCGCAAAAGCAAACCAGGACAGACAGCGACTGTTGAATGCCAGAAACATGATTTTGCATTGAATCCCTACCATTAAAAAACCCTTTACAGCCATCACTGAGGTCTATTATAATAAATCATTGCTCTTGATCATTAAACACAGGTCAGTAAACCTATGTTCCTAGAGAATCTTCAAAATCTGTATTACCTCCTAACCTCACAGCAACCTCATACTAAGGTCAGTAAACATGTTTATTCAAACAAAACATGCATCAAGAAAAATTTTGAAAATGCATTACACAAATAAAAGACACAATACAAGGTAAGACTGAAGACCTGCTCAGAGAAAAACTTATGATACTCTGCCCCTCACTTGAAAAAGACTTTCAGTCTCAAAACTAAAAAGCCACTTTTATGTTAAATACACTTTCTACTGCTTCAGCTTTTACTGGTAATCATTTTCCCAACTCTCATCAATCCTGCTTTGTGGAGATCAGATTGTTTTTGGAGATGAATAACTGTGAAGGCATTGTCTGTTTCCCAAAAAAAAAAAAAAGAAAAGAAAAAAAAAGTACAGACAGATAAATATAGAAGCTATTTTTTTTTTTTTTTCTCCATGAGAAAATACAGGGTATGTCCCCATATTGAAGAAATTTACATGTGGGTAAAGGACAAGAAACTGCACCTATAAAAAAGTACCTTAAAAGAGACCACTGGTGCAGATCCATTTGGAAGATGATGATCCATAATTGTCATTAAGCCATTTTGTTAATCTTTCCTTCAAGGTTTCACATTATTGGTGTTCAAACCATCTATTTGACAAATGTAACTTTTAGTTTCTAAGAGGTTTCAGCTCTTGTGCTTTATGTGTGAAACCATGAGTAACTTGAACAGATCATCCTAAATAAAGGTCTAGTGTAGCCTTGTACTACACCCCATAAGTAGCCAGTCTGAAACACAGAAAATCAACTAAAAATATATTAAAAATTCTAAAAATATCCTCATGTTCTGGTTTTCCTGCCTTATTTCCACAAAGAACACAGAGCTTTTCTTACTAAATTCGGCACGAGGCCAGAAGAATATAACCAGTAACTGACATAGATGCACGATGCTTCAGTTTCAAGAAACGATATTTTTAGTACGACTGATGGAAAAGTAAGGCGACCACCCATAAAACTGGGTTATTTTGTTCTAATACATTGCATCACTCTCAATATCTCAGTGGGGAAGAGGAGAGAGAGAAATGATGTAAGACACATTTAGACATACATTCTATGCCGTGTACATATAAATTGCCAAATACTTGGAGATCTACTTTTTAAGATGCAGTCTTAGGAGAATTTATGAAAGGAATCATGAGTATCTGACAAAAAACACTTTATAAAGAGAATTAACACATGGGTTTCACAGGAGAGTGCATTTTCCTCTTATATACAAACAACTTTACTTATTTATTTATTCCAAATATGCATTCCACCATAATAAGTGAGATGAGAAAGAGAAATACACTACTGGGTTACATTTTTCATCTTGGTAAAGAGTAAATGGTTTTAAGGCAGGCAACATGTTACACCACTGATTTCTTCATGTGAAAATATATTTTGGAAGTCAATACTAAGATTGACATTAAAACTTAAACATCAAGTAACAAGAGAAATTCCTCTGAGATGTCTGTTTGGATTAACTAATTTAAAAACATATTGCAGAGTATGAATATAGAAGAGAAAACTGGATAGTGGTGTTAAGCATTTGTATCAGAGATGACACTCGGTAAATTATTACCACATTATTTTTATTACAGATGTACAAAAGTATGAAAATAAAAGATTGTTATAGACATTTTCTAAATTAATAATATTTTGCTGCTACCTAAATTCATGTAATATTTATAAGATAAGGACTTATTTCCATGAGTCTTAGCATCTGAGGGAAAGCAAGCTGCAGTGTGTAATTACTAAAAAGACCCCATAGCTTATCTTAACTGGGAACAAACTCAAACTGTCAAATCTTAAACTGATCCCAGCTGAATATCATGTTACATATTTGGGAAGTTATATAAACACTGTCTCTGATAATCCCCAAATAAAATATATGCACAAATAAATTAACCTCATGGTCTCAAAGTAATTTTTAATACTGTTTTGTTCTCTTCCCCAGGCTGCTCTGTGTTCCACATCAAATTCAGCACATCTGCACAATATTTCATCAACCTTCCCAAGCTAGAAGTGTAGTATCCAAGATATATACTGTGGTATTTGAGCTGAATCTTCAAATTTTATCTATTTACTTGGTACCTCTGTAGTCAGTGAGAGGAATCTCATCATGTTTAGTTCTCTGGACAGTTAAAACAGACTTCCAATAAAACACATTGAAATGAAACTTCATTGGAGTGAAAAGTTCACTGCCAGTGACAGCTCCTAGATTAAATAACCTAATCTCCTTAGTACCTCAGTAATTCACAGGGTGAATTACCTTACCATCATCTTTTAGTTGAGTTGTTGGAGGATTTAGCACTACTGAAAGGTAAAAACTAAGTTCCTATTCTGTTCTTCAGAAATAAAGGTAGAGAGAAACATCCAAGGGAATTTTCAATGTTTGCTGATCAGGTGTATAATCATGGACATATTAAGCAGAAAACTGTAGACACAGAACTGAGTATTTTCTTTCCAGTACCCTCCTGTATTATGTATCTCTCTTAAGAGAAAGATCGCGCTAAAATTCTCTTCCCCAGTATTGCATATTTGCTACAGAGTAAATCTAAAAGTTGGTACTCTACTGTAGAGGGGGCAGTCTGAATGAAATCCAATAGTCACTGCTGAAAAAAAACAATTGTCCCTTTCTAAACAACTTGGTTTGGATAGTGGTCACTCACTTCATATGAAGACTTCAAATGTACTTTTCCTTTTTATACCTTTCAAAATCTACTGTCAAGGAGGTCTTCACCTGGTCAGTAAATTATTCATTCTAAATCTTTATGAAAGTTTTTAGGGTTCATTCACTTTTTTTTAAACTTCTATCATAACAAAGGCTTAAAAAAATGTTTTTACAAAATACACGTGGATAATGATCCATGAAATTTTACCTATATTTTCCTCTTCATCTGTTTTATTTATGCTACTCTCTAAATAATTTGCAGTTGTGATCATCCCTCTGTAATTTAATTAAGCCATAATTGCATCAAAATATTTAGATGATAACAATAGTGCAGTTTCTTGATGAAAAAAAAGATAAATTTAAAAAATTGAATTAAAAAGGGAAAAAAGTTATTTTGGTTACAATTCAACTGCATATCTTAAAATTAAAAAGAAATTCAATGGCAAAAGCTTAATGAGAAAGAAAAATACTCACTGAGTGTAAAACATGGCACCAAAAAGTTCATAAACATTTACAGCCTCTCCAAAGACAATTCACATCAGGGCAAAACTAATGATGATATTTTCTTAAATTCTGTGAGAGACTTATTTTCCCTTTTCATCAATTTATATAGACGCTTTAATCACCATAGCTTAGGTAGATCAATTAAATGCACACAGAAAGAATCGACTGAGCAGTTCTCATGCGGTTCTCATACCTGATGCAAAGGATCCCTGCCGAATTCCTTCCTTCCTTCCTTCCTTCCTTCCTTCCTTCCTTCCTTCCTTCCTTCCTTCCTTCCTTCCTTCCTTCCTTCCTTCCTTCCTTCCTTCCATTTCTCCCTCCCTCTCTCCTTCTAAGAACTTTATGTATGCTTGTAAACTAAAAATTTAGGACTTTGCCTTTAGGTAACTGGAAGCAGCTCTGCAAAAATCAATGTCTACTGAAGTTTAAAGTAGGGCATGAGGGCCTGGGACAGACTTGGGGGTCACAGACATGCTATCACAGGGCAAAGAGCCAAAAGAGCACTTGACAATGCTAATGGAAAAAAAGAGGTTAAACCCTTCTGTGTCCTAGATCCTTTTCAATCATTTCCAGAAACCTATTACTGAGTAACTAATATGCCCCTCAAAAATTACAGACATAGGAATTTATGTCCCCAGTGTACAGAAAAAATCACAACTGCTCACTCAGCCTAGCAATGCATTTGGGTACAGAGATTTAAGACAGTCTTGAATAAATTAAGTTAAATTCCATCAGACTGGTAAAAATTAATTGTCTGAATTCTTAGTCAAAATTCTTCATGAAATTCTGAATATTCATTGTCCATTTTCCAACTGCTCCTTTCTATAGAAAATAATTTAAAATATCAGAAATCAGAGCAATCTTTGCTTTTACAGCTTTGGCCATTTTGTTTTGAACTTTGCAGCTATTTTACGCAAGCTAACTTTGCAATAACTTTTGAGAAGAAAAAGACAAAGCCAGTAAATGAAAAAGCATTGATACAAAGACGTATGTAGTGCTTGGAGTTAAGAAACTGCCTTTAGAGAAAGGTGCAGCTGCTCACCACCTATTGGAGTCATGCTGTGATGGCACAAGGCAGAAAAGGAAATATTTTTAGACCTTTTCTTTCTTGGCTAACAGACAACATGCTTCTTCTGAGCAGTTTCATATTTCAATTGTGAACTAGAAAACTAGACAGCTCCATATTCTCACATATTTTTTACTAGCAAATCACTTACGTGTGGCTTTAAATTAAGCATGTCAGTAGACTTACTGTACTCATCAGTATTAGTGACATGCTTAAATAGGTTTGGAAATTTCTCTGGTTAAAGAACCTAAATGTCTTACAACAACAAGCAGAAGTAGTAGTTTATGAACAATTATGAAAATAACCCCAGGAATTTCAGATACGAAAAACCTTCAGGCATTTCATTTAAAGGTATTATGGATAAAATAAAGAAATAATACAACTTCTGTTGAAAAAAAGTCAAAATTTACATTAGAACACAGGTTCAAGTCTTAATGATCTACGATTTCTCAATTCTAATGCATTGCTACCTTCCAACCTGTACATCACTAGATGTTCTTGATTGCATTTGCTGTTCAAGCAGTTACACACACACAATCATACCAACACAAAGATTTGTTGATACTAAATGAAAAAAAATCAGAATCTTCCATCACAACATAATAAAGCTTGACAGTGAACTGTAGCTTAATTGCTAGCAACACCTACCATACCTCTAAGAGAAATCGCTGATCCAGGCAACTGCTTATCATGGCTCTTGATTAACCATACGCGAATGTGTAGAATTCTAGGTTTATGACCTTTGGAAAAGGGGCAGGCAATTCTGGAGGACTAAAAGAATCTTGTGAGGTTGTTCAGGGAGAAAATTAGAAAAGTCAAAACCCACCTAGAACTTAAATCTGGCTACTGCTGAAAAAGATAGTTAAAAATCTTTCTATAAGTACATCAGCAGCAAAAGGAGGGCTAAGAAGAATCTCCATTGTTCACTGGATGGAAGAGGAAACATAATGACAAAAGATGTGTCTGAGGTACTTAATGGTACTTCTTTGCTTCAGTTTTTCTGGTAAGACAAGTTGTTCTCAGAGTACACAGTCCCCTGAGCTGGAAGACAGGCATGGGGAGCAGAATGAAGGCCCCATAACACATGGGGAAATGGTCAGTGACCTGTTATACCACTTAGTCACACACAAGTCTAAGGGGCTGGGTGGAATCCACCCAAGGGTACTCAAGAAGCTGTCAGAAGTGTTCGCTGACCCACTCCCCATCATTTACCATCAGTCTTGGTTAACTGGGGTTAGTCCTGTTTAATATCTTCATTGACAGCCTGGACAAGCGGATTGAGTGCAGCCTTAGTCGTTTACAGGTGACACCAAGTTGGGCAGCAGTGTTGATCTGCTGGAGGGCAGGAAGGATCTGCACAGGGATCTGGACAGGCTGGATGAAAGGGCCAAGGCCAGTTGTATGAGGTTCAACAAGGCAAAGTGCTGGGTCCTGCACTTGGGTCACAGCAGCTCTCTGCAGTAATACAGGCTAGGGGCAGAGTGGCTAGAATGCTGCCCACAGGAAAGGACCTGGGGGTACTGGTTGACCAGCAGCTGAACATGAGCCAGTGTGTGCCCAGACAGCCAAGAAGGCCAATGACATCCTGGTCTGTATCAGCAATAGTGTGGCCAGCAGGACCAGGGCAGTGATTATCCCCCTGTACTCAGCAAGGTGAGGCCACACCTCAAATCCTGTGTTCAGTTCTGGGCCCCTCTCTGCAAGAAAGACATTGAGGGGCTGGAGTGTGTCCAGAGAAGGGCAACGGAGCTGGTAAAGGGTTTGGAGCACAAAACTTATGAGGAGTGGCTGAGGAAGTTGGGGTTATTTAGCCTGGGAAAAAAAAACTCAGTGGGGAACTTATCACTCTTGACAACTACCTGAAGGGAGTTGTGAGATGAGGGTTGGTCTCTTCTCCCAAGTAACAAGTGGTAGGGTAGAGGAAATGGCTTCAAGTTGCATCAGAGGAGGGTTTGTTTGGATATTAGGAAAAAATTTCTTCATGGAAAGTGTTGTCAAGCACTGGAACAGGCTATCCTGTGAGAAGTGATGGAGTCACAATCACTGGAGGTGTTTAAAAGACATGTAGGTATGGCAATTTGGGCCATGATTTAGTGGCAGTGAAAGGTTTGTGGTTGAACTTGATGATCTTAACAGTCTTTTCCAACCTAAATGGTTCTGATTCTATCATTTCCACTTGCATCATTTCTTGATGCCTACCAGCTGATGGATATCATGCTACTCATTTTCACATTTTTGGAAAAAAATCTCTTAGTAGTCTCAAGTCTACAGCTCTCACCATGATAGTTCAATGTTTTGTAAAGCCTGAAATACGAATCAAATGCAAAAAGAAACTCAGAGAATATATTTCAGGCAAACTGAAATTAAGTAATTTTTAGTCTTTTTAAAGAACATTTTCATTTAATGTTTTGTCTACTTGAATGTATTTTGTCCCTTGACATATGCCTGTGTTTGGACCCAATAACTTCGACAATCATAATTTTAAAATTGTGTTACAGAGTTGTTTAATTACAACAGCAACTCATAGATATTCAAATGTTCATGAAACCAAATGTAATAGCAGCAATCTTTTTGTTGGTTAAATGTGTCGACTTATTTCAAAAAGCCCTGTATTTTGTGAATTTCCTTGCATGCATCAAATAAAAAAAAAAATGAACTCTCATTTAAGGTACATATGCAAATGTTCCTTTTCTTACAAGCTCATGTATTTTGTCTTGCTTTGGAAAGGAATGGATACGTTCTTGGCTAGCTCTTTTATGCAGCTACACTTCTACCCCAAAAAAATCTTCCAAATTCAGGAATTGGAAAAGTGAAACAGAAGATTGTGGAACACTTGGCCAACCTAAAAACTTGGGTTCTATTTGGAGTTTGTCTCAGAGACCCTGCTTAGACTCCAAATGCTCAATACTATCTTCAGGAAGGGACAGTAGTGTAGTCCATACTTTACGTAGCAGCACATCGCCTCTGGAAATCTCCATTGTCCTGCCTTTCCCATTTTGAGATACCTTTGACAGAAACTCCCCACTAAGCTCTGGAAAGCTTTATGTTCCTGAATTCTCAATCCAAAAGGCAGTTGGAAGAAATTATATACCATTTCTCACACAGGAAAAAACTTTTTCTTTCTTTTCTAGTCTCTTTCAGAAGAAGTGTTCCAAAACTACAGGCAACTGGTACTACAAGTTTCAGAAAGACAGAGATCTAATTTTGTCTCTTAACATTTTGCTTATGAAAACCTAAAATTCTCCAATCAAAGTCTGGGATGTAGATTTGATCATCCGTCTGCTCCCTTGAGATTATGTAGGAAACTGATTAATGCATTCACCTTAGCATAAGACTTAACTGGTGAATAAAAGAAAAAGGATGATTTTTGATTTCCTTTGTATGTTTTCTGAAGAAGACATGGGACTACAGCAGATGTCTTGAGTAAAGTCACAGAGGTATTAGGGAGCCAGCTTATATAACTGCTTTGTTTGTCTTTCTAAATCAGAATTGAATCACCACCCCTTTCATAGGATAAGCTTCAACTTTCTGTATTCTCACTTTTGGTAATGGTATTACAAATTTAAGTGTGACATAAGGAGAGAATTCTGTTATCAGATTGCACTTTAAATATACCTCTTTAAAGTACACAAAGATCACTGAAACTTCATTGCTATTGTCTGACAGAGGCAGCTAATGTGTGTCACTTCATAGAGTCCTTTATTTTATATTCCTTAAGGAATAGGGAACCATGGTGTTGACTTTTAGATTTAAATTTTTAAAGTTAAATGTACTAAGGAAATTCACATTTGCTTACTGCTAAAACTGACAACTAACATATTACCATACTCTTCCAATTTTTTTTCTTTTTTCTTTTCAACTCTGCTCTTGTGGTTAAGTGGGAATCATTTCCTGGCTACCTGCAAGACAAAGTTTAAGCTGTGAGCATGGAAGTTCCCTCTCATTCTCAAAAAGAAGAAAGAACATAATTACTGATGGGA
The DNA here is from genome assembly GCF_000691975.1 of Corvus brachyrhynchos. Classification (NCBI taxonomy): domain Eukaryota; kingdom Metazoa; phylum Chordata; class Aves; order Passeriformes; family Corvidae; genus Corvus; species Corvus brachyrhynchos. The sequence continues at coordinate 4,882,466 of NW_008238983.1, read as the reverse complement.
GTTATCAGGATGACAGAAAGTTGCTGCCACATCAAAATATGGGAACATTATGGGATTTCAAGTTTAGAGGGTCTAAAATTAAGAAAAGGACTCGAAGATGGGTAGTATAAAGGAGTATGGGTTTGTAATTTGATTTGATTATGGTGACCACTATTTTTTTTTCTAGAATTTCATATAAAAATAGGGAATTAATAATGCTAGCTTATTTGCCAGTTTTCATAATTTTAGAATTTGTTCCTTTTTCATTATGAAAGGGGGAGCCATGAGCTGCAATTACTATCTCTTCCCTCTTGAGTGATACATTTGCAGTTACTCCAACTCCGGTGTTGGCATGGTTAATAACTGATAAATGCTGTAATTCTTCCTAGTTACTGCACTAGGCATTAGAGAACCAGAGTTAGAAGCACTGCCTAAGGACTCAATCCACCTCACTGGGAAGTCAATAGGAAAACTAAGGTTCACATCGCTGGGACTTGAATTACTCCTAAATACACAGAAAAAAAATCCAGCTGACAGTACAGTTCTTATGTTCAGTTTACAATTCAAACAGAATCCTTATGAGCATGGGGAAGTTAGAAATAGCAGTAGGAATTCCCTGGAATTTATTCTGAAGTTACTCTAAGCAAGTAGGTGGAGAAGCTAGAAACTGAAGAGATACCATAAATTATGAGGACTTGTATTAATAACAACACAGAGAAAGGTTTGGCCAATGATTACCACAAGCATTATATAAACCATTTGATTTGCAGTATCAATAAACTATTTATTCACAGTAAATTGCAAAAAATAATGTTTATAGGAACTGTGGAATAAACTGATTGATGTCCAGTATGTTATTTTTATACAACTCCTTAAAATGTTAGGAAAGGTCTCTTGCAATAACAGCTTCACATAATGAATTCAAATCAAGTTATTAAACTTAGTGCAGTTATAGGCATATGGATAGGATGGAGAGTCTTGACTTAATGTATTAGAAGTTATAGGAGTATAAAAAAAAATGTTCCGTGTCCTTCATATTATATTCAGATCTTGATTTTTGTACAGACAAGAATAGTGCCTGCTTCCACATGTGTTCTGGAATGTGATGAGTCTCAGAGAGAATAAGCACTGTAAGTTTCTTCCTCTGTAGAACTGGATTAATGCTATCTACTGTCTGATTTATTCCTGTCCTGAAGGAGTCTGAAGAAAAAAAATCAGTTCAGCAAAGCAAAAGTCCAAAGAGAATCATTGCTGGGGCTTGGCATACGGGGTGACAGGCTTACATTGTTGTCATCCTTGCCTAATGAGTAAATCACCACCTCACTTCTACTCTGTTTCCCAATCACTTTCTATATTTTAATACAGATTACATGAGGATTACACAGCTACACAACTTTTGTGCAGGACACTATAAACCCAGTTCCTTCTTAGTGATCATACACTGTAGAAGTTGGAATTAATTGACAAAAAATAATCTACACCAATTAAAATAGAAGCATATGTCTCTGCCATGGTTAGCATGGTCTTTTTTTTCCCCAGGAAAATTATCTTTTACATTAAAAGCATCACACTGTCTCGATCACTGTATGCTTTCTGTATTAGTGTGGTCATGTCTCCAGACCTTTAGTGGAAAAGCTCAGCTGCAAAACAATACAAGACAATCGTCATAAACAAAGAAAGTACACAGCCTCCCAACACCTTTAAATTTTCAAGAATTCATAGTGGTTTTTTATGACTCTTTTTGCTTCACAGGAGTGATTGTGACACTGATGAACACAGAAAGCAGTGAGATGTTGTCAAGATATAATACAAAGACAGCTCCTCCTTGATTTTACTTTCTTTTTTGAAAGTGAGAGTATCAGATCTTGATCCAGTATCACTGAATTCACTATTACAAATGTTTCACTGAATCCAAATCTGATAATCTTTTTATGGTATAATGTAAAATTAAATAGCTGCCCTAAAGTCAGTACACTTGATAAAAATTATTTAAGGAATTGTCCCAGCATATGTGTCATTGACCTCAGTGTGAACAGCTTTTAGTGATGAGATATAAACAGCATGTCTGGACACCCAGGCATATGACATTTTATAATTTCTTTCATTTACCTTACGATAACAATTCAATTTGAAGTAGCAGAAAATGCTGATGTGATTCTAGCAGAAAGATATTGACATTAGCTGTTTTTGTGGAAATATAACATTTTGGAATAACCTCACTGAAGACACTTGATTAAGTTGGTATGTTTGAGATATGATATACTGAGAAGAGTTTGTATGCTGCATGAAGTTTCAAGGTACATTTTCAAACTGCAACTTCTAATGTAACCCAAATGGTCTTCATAGAGAAAGCCCTGAAAAAAAAGACAATTTGAATATAATAGGATAAAATGATGAGAGAATGATCCTTTGGTTTTGGCAGGAATGATTTAAAGAAATACCATCTTACTGAAATGATTCTTTCAGACTAAATGCTCTGTCTACTTTATTTTACCTCATTAGTTTTAGGTAAAATTCAGTATTTTATCGCAAAGAAAAATTTAAGAGTTGACACCCATTGAATATAGGAGTTTGATTTTGGGACAAGCTCTAACTTGTCAAAATTTTTACCCAGAAATGTGATCTTTATGTAAATATATACATCACAAGAAGTTGCACTGGGTGGAGAGTTAGATAAAGTTATTCTAGTCTGGCTTATGTGAGACTGATGCTTTACTATTGTCTTAGTATGTAGGATGGAAGAGCAGCAAAGGAAACATTATCTACCTCTGTGATCAAAGAAGCATAGGTTTGCTTCTTTCAGGACCTGAGAGAGCTTCAAAAAAAGATGAACTGGTCTTACAGACATGCTACAGTCAGTCATCTGTAATGTTGTAGATTAGACATTTTAAAATTCTGTTCTTATCATAGGCAAATGTCAAGTCATCTTCAAAAGAAACCCTTTCACAATGTTTCCTGCATGAGTAAATGATAGGATAGGAAATGAACAACAACAAAAAAATTGTATTATTTCTCATTTTTAATGCCTGAATTTGCTATTTTAAGTGCATCTGCAGACCCAGTAAACAAGAATCAGTTTTCAGACGAAGCAGAATATTCTATGATACAGCACTTCCACTCTTCTAATTCCATGAAGCTGAGTTAAACAAAAGAGAGGGTATTTCCTTTACTTATAAACTGAAATATTTGCTTTCAAAATCTTTCATAACACACCCCTAGTAAAAATATGCAGTCTGAACATGTGATGTTCAGTCACTGTCTGTCTTCATGGGGTGACTGTGAACACTGTTTCTCAGGTGCTGTTTCTCTGCATTCAGGAGTCCACTTTGACCCCAAAAGCATTTACCCAGCCAGGTTGCATTTCTTTCTGTACTGTCATGTAAGATGTGTTCTACAAAAAATAAGGAACATTGACCTTGAAAGGAAAGGGTCAGTCAGGGGGGGAAATAATAAATCCCACAACCAAACCCATTCAACAGCCCAGACCAAGATCTAGGCTCTGTCAAAATGATTTCTTATTCCATTTTACTGAAGCAGTGCCATGCTTTATCACTTCTGAGTTCATGCCTTACAGCTGAGACAGCCCACTTGAATTGGTAAGTTGTTTAGTTAAAGTATACACATGCTATTCACATTGTCAATATGATTTAAAAGGAAAGAACATTTTGCAGGTGAAATGCAGCCACAAATGCAACAGGAAGCTGAAATCCAAAGCACTAGAGCACGTACAATTAATTGTTACATGTCTCACTGTGTTCCTTCTCCTTCCCATTTACAGCAATAGTACAGTCAGATGCATGGCACAGGTGACTCGTTGGTGGAGGTGGCAGCATTAGGTCTTCCAGGAGCTTCTGATGAAGGAAGTCTCACAATCATAAGCAAAATTGGTCAGCTAATCTGAGCTAAATTTAATGTAATACTACTTTCTGTTTCATTACATCACTGTACACATAATTATACACAAATTTCAGTATAATGTGAAAAACTGCTGAATTTGTTTTGCGACTATGTAGATGTTGAAACACCTAAATTAATTGTGAGTATAAAAAAAATGCTTTCCAAGTCACCACTCCATTTTCAACCAATAAAGTTTACACTTCATTACATCTCTTCAGAAGTAGTTGTGTTCATTTATAGGTATTTTTATACAGGTATGTTGAGTTGCTCGGCTTTTGAGGTCCAGTCAGATTGCTGCTTTAATAGAATAAATCAAATATTGCCATACAGGCATAGACCTTTTTTTTTTTTTTTTTTTTTTTTTTTTTTTTTTTTTTTTTTTTTTTTTTTTTTTTTTTTTTTAAAGCAAAAGGCTCTGTATTAAAGTGAAAACCATACCTTAAAAGGGATACTTGCTCTACTTGCTCAAACAGGAAGGAAATCCAAATCTTTCTCTCCTTGTAATTTGCAAATAAAGAAACCTGGACCCAGAATGCTTGAAATGCCCTATAACTCAGTTAATTTTATTTTAATGTAATTGAAAATTCTTGTGAAGGTAATCTTAAAAGTTGAGCTCATTTTCTATTACACTGCAGTAGAATACCAAACTCTATGCATTTCATGTAAATTAACAACATTATTGGACTACCATGAATCTAAACGCTCCTCCATCTGTACTTTGTGATATATTAATAAATAAAAACTTGAAAGTAATGCAAATGAAGTCACTGACAAAGGATCCATAACATTCAGAACTAGGTCATAAGTGAATGCATTAGTGTTCAATATAATTCCATCTTAGGTTTTAATGCTCACCTTCTTCTCTTGTTCTTGCTGCCAATTGATTATCTTTCAGTAAAGTTTACGTTACCATTAAATGTTAATAATGCGTAAATATTAAACATACCATGTAAAGTTAGCAACACTATTAATATCCTCAGTCTCTGTAGGCAATCCTAGAAATTACTAAGATCAGTATCAATAGTCAGAATCATAAAAATCCTGTCTTTCTGGAATTGATAGCAGTAAACAAAGTACAATGGATTTTTAATATGCCCACATCTTCCTACAAAACTGGTGTCTGGAAAGAAAAGACAACACTTTTTAAACCAGATATTCCTCTTAATGTTTCACTATTTTCTATCCTTTTGTCTGTATGTAATACTTGTAAAATGCTGTAAAATCTTAAGGCACTGTATATTCTGAATGGCTTAGCAATATTTTGTTCTCTAGTTTCTTCAAGGGAAAAAAAAAAATCCCAAAACAACAAAACACCATGCAGCACTGATGGGCAGAAATGTCACTGTCAGATTCCCCACTGCAGATCCCTGTCATGCAGGGCATTGTTTAAAAAGCAGGCAAAGACTTAAACATGCATAGTCACTCTAGATTTCAGTCCCAATAGGTGCCAACAACTAGCTAAAGTATACGTGCGATAAGCTTTACACTCTCCCAAGGGTGCTAAATCATTGTGTTGGCTCAAATTTGGTTTTTAAGAGCTTTGTTGACTTCACAGCTGGTGAGTTGACACTTTCTATCGCTCCACCACTTGGCAACAGATGCCTCTCGCTTATGCACAGATGCTGAGTATCCACCCAACCCTAACATTAGCCTTGTGTTTTGAACTAATTGGGCCAACACAGTTGTAATTAAGATTTGAATAATTAGAAAACTAACATGATTACTTTCACAATTAATCCTTATATTGTACTATTGCATTCTCTTTTGGACTATTCTGCAAAGGTCTTATTTCTTTGGGTCCTGAAAATCCATCATCCTTCTAAACAGTGGAATAAAAACATATTTTGCAGATAATATTAATGACATTTTAATGGGCTGGTTTCACCCTGATTTAAAAGAGCTATAGTGTGCAATTAGACTGGTTTTTCTTTCATTCTGTTTGCCCATTATATGGATCCCTTTATAACAGCCACACAGGAAGAAAAATCATATACAAGAATGAACATAGATTTTTAAGAAAAGTATGTGAACATACTTGGGTAGAGTGTAATATAAAAGATCGTTAAGATGAGCTGATCTGACATGTCCTCTTTTATTCCTTTGACTTGGTGTCTGTTCTAAAGTGGGTGCTGAGCAGTAACTGTTAAGCAGAGGAATATAGCCGAGGGGAAAGGAAAAGTCTTTTAAGGAAGAAGCCTGTCCTGGGGAAATGGCAACAGTAGTACTTGGAAAGAATAGCAGATAGTCTGATTTTAGAGAGATAAAATAATAGGAAATCAACAATTAAAAATTGAAAATCATTAGGTAATGTCTAATCAGAGCTTGAGGGGCCTACAAAGTGTGTAAAGACTGGATGAATATGTCAGCATCTCACACTTTGGGTATTACGCTAACTTTAAACAGTGCTCAATCTGACAGTACTATACAAAATCAAGATGTTCATGAATGTGCATGCTCACAGAAATGCCACTTTTTTTTCTCAGATGCATTTACTAACATATACATACAATCAGAACTCTCTTATCTGCCAGTTAAAATCAACACTAGTTAAATTTTCATTCTTTGGCATTATGAAGACTGAGAACAATAGAGAAGAAACATTATAGCTGCACAGGAATATTAATAAGAATCATAATTTATAAGTACTTATTAAGTGCTTTTTAATAAAGTGCATCCAGTTATGGGGAGGAGGGGGAATTTGTTGAAGACAGACTCTTGAACTAAAGATTTATGTTTGCTAGTGTCCTGTAGGTGTTTAAAACATATTATTGGCAGAGATATCTGAATTTGCTTTAAAAGGCATTTCAAAAACATAGTTATCAGGGAAATCAGAGAAACAAGAAAAAGAAAGGAGAAGTAGTTCACAAACCAGTTCAAAGGACTCTAAGTGTTAAATGGCAGCAGCCAGTAGCAGCTCAGCCTCCCCTAAGCCAGCAGCAGTTCAGTTCCCCTGAGGCAGGAGAATGAGCGAAGGCTGTAATTACTGTCTACCAGTGTTATTGAAAATAAATATACTGCTTCCATATTCAAGAAGATATATAGCCTCAATCCCTCTTCCCCCACCAATTCCTTAATCCAAACTAAGAATGCTTCTATTTATGGCTATGATAATCCCTGGGGTTAGTATCTGACATTATGGCAAATTGTGATCACAAACCAATCTCGTGTAAAAGTTTGAGTTAGATCTTGAGACAATGACTCATTATTTCCTTAGGAACAGGAAAGGGAACGTGATGCTTAGGACCTGTGGAGGGAAACATACTAACCCACTACCCTTGGTGTGCTGGGTTGTGATTAAATGAAAAAAGGAAATAGTCTCTTGGCTTTTATGTTGGGCAGATGGACAACTTTCCAAAAGCTGGAAACAGAAACCTCTTTGTGGGCAGCTTAGGTGGGGAAAAGGAGACAAACCAAGTTTGTCTTTTTTTTTTCCTTTATTTGAAGGCAAAGGAATTTCAGAGGAGAACAATAATTTCTGTACTGTAGTGAGTCTAGCTGAGCTGGAGTTCAGTTTCCCGTAGCAGCTCTCACAGTGCTGTGCTCTGCATTGGTGGTTGATAATGCTCTGGTGTTTTGGGTACTGCTGAGCAGCACTGGCACAACATCAGCTCTGTCTCTTAACATTCCCCACATCAAGGGACTGGGGGTGGGCGACATCCTGGGATGGGACACAACCAGGCCAGCTGACCCAAAAGAACCAAAGGGATATTCCATACTGTATGATGTCAGCCCAGACACAAAAGCTAAGGAAAGGAGGAGGAAGGGCAGGGGAGGCTTTCCGGAGCAACCGCGACATGTGTGGAAAGGGGTCTGAACGCCACTTGCTGACAAGGAGTAGAGAAGAAACGTTTTCTTTCTCTTTGCTTGTCCACATGCAAACTTTCACTTTTGCTTTAGCAAACTGCCTTATCTCAACCTACGAGCTGTTTTTTATCTCATTTTCTCTTCACTGTCCAGCTGGGGAGTAATAGTGTGGTTTGTTGGGCACTTGGCATCCGGCCAAAGTCAACCCAACACAAGCAGTTATAAACTTCGATTTGTCTAAGAGAAAAATCTCAACAACTCTTGATGGCATCACACAAGTAATCACATTCTCACCTAATCTCAGTCAGAGCTGCTGCACTGTCCCACACTTGGCACTTCTTTGGTTTAACGACTGAAGCAGGAACCTGTCTATTACTCAGCATCCTTGCCACTGAATGACACTTCAACCCCAGACATAAGAGTACAGTAGAAATCAAGACTTAATAGTTCTAAGACTGTCTTGTTCTGACATTCCATGAAACTTCAAAGCTCTCATGAGTCCTTATCAAACCCACCCGCTCAGTTAGATTTTCTAATTCTATCAATCATATCCCATGTGTACTTCACAGCCATTGCCTGATCCAGCTCCTGATGAAATAATAGAAGGTTAAATTAATTTTCCATCCAGGTTTGACTCTTCTGAACAATTTTTTGCCTCCTCTGTAAACCAGAGTTTGCCAGATACTTCTGTTGCTGTAGGTTTTTTAACTGTGAGGTAATGTACTGAGCAGATTCTAAAACTTCTTTCAATTGTGTGGTTGGTAAACATGATATCCGTTTCAATGAAATTAAAGCTACTTTATGGCTTTACCAGAGCAGCACTGCTTTCACAATACCTTCCATAAAACATAGTTTAATGCCTCAAAGAGGGATGAGTAAGATTATCCAATTACAAAACTCTTGCCAATGACTATCAAATAACATTTGGTTTCACAGAGAGCTTGAGAATTTTTGCAATTTTAAAATATCAAATTCCAACATGTATGGAATTATATTCTCATATAGAATTATAAATCGGTACTTCAAATGACTACTTAGAATTAGTTTTCATTTCTGTGGCTGTGTTTTGCTTCAGTAACAGAGCAGTAGAATTTTGCATAATAAAGAAAATGTGTTATGTATTTCATTTGTATTCCTAATTATTTTCAGAATAAAAAATAAAGATTTTAAAATGCTTTGAAAGTAATTAAAGAGAACCCTCCCTCAATATTAAAATAACCCCAAAGCCTCATTAGATATTTGCAAATAAACTAAAAAAATAGAACAATAATTTTTGTTACTAATGCTTTCTTTTTTTGACAGGAAGTATTTCTCTATTTACTTGTATTACATTTTGCTTTCTATCTTACTCCCAGCATTTATCTTGGTGTTATGGTGCTCTCTGCCTTTTCAAATGTTTGCCTTCAGGGGTATTGATGCTACTAAAGAGCATCTATTTCATAGATCTGCATTAAAAATCACTTCTTTTTCCTGACAAGCTATTTAAAACATCACATTTATGCCTTATGAAGTGCACTTTAAAAAATATATATCTACATATCCCATGAAAACAAAATCCATTTGACCCGAGTTTTGTTTATTTGCAAGGAAGGCAATTTCTATCTGAGGAGATTAGCACTAAAGAGGTATGAAGGAGACATTTTCCAAAAGAAATACTGTTGTTTACTTTTACTGGGGAGGGGGAAATATCCTATCAGAAACTTTAGAATAATGACTCCTAAAATGGCTAGATTAACTATGGAAATCAGTAATATCAGACCATTTTTCTTCAAAATTAAAATCTGAAAACAAGATGAGCAGGTAAGCCACACAACACACATAGATATAACCTCCAGAACTTTTATGTTTTAAAATTTTAGATGGCACAAGACCTCTGTTTCCTTAGTCATTTTTGCACAGGACATACATGCACAAAGTCAGAGGCAGAGAGCCAAGAATGATACATCGTAAAGTATGCTTTGAAATGATAATAAACGGTGTCTCTACTATGGTATTTGTCCAAAGAGAACATAAAGAACACCTGGTAGAAAAAGAAATGTCTGATGCACCTAAACACTGCACTCAAAACCCTTTTAGGTAGATCCACTTGTGTTTTGGCTGGTAAAACCTGTGCTAATAGAAACAACTGAGGTAAGGTGCATGGCAACCAGCTCCAGCTGCTCTTTATCAAATAAGTGAGATTATATCAAGTTAGAGTTATTAAATCTCAGCTCCTAGTTAAAATCATCAGCTGTCACTAGGCATGTGAACAACATGTACTGTGTTCCATATCTTGATTGGAAAGAAGACATATTTAGAAATAGATGTTAGGCCTTCCACTCAAGAGAAAATTTAAGCATAGCATCTTGCTATTTTTACCTGAATTAGCATCCCTAGGCATGTAGCACAAAAAGGACTGTATAGCCACTAGGTAATGAGAAGTGAATGGTAATTCTGGTTGTTCAGCACCCCCCTTCTGACCCTGCACAGAACTGTAACAGCAACATTTAGAAAGACAGTTAAGTGTGTGAGTTTTCTATTTAAAATATTCATGCTCTTTGAACACAAATAAGGCAAAAAAATGTCATACAATTATTGCAGAAAAAGTGAGTTGATTAAAAAGAGTGACCTTTAGAAAACATTTGCAAAAAATGCCCACTGTTAGTTGGAGTTCCAGGCAGAGTAAAAAAAAAATCAAACCAAATAAACAAACAAACTCACCCAGTTTAAACAACAAGCTTGGAGAAAAATACTTCTACCAGACCAAAAAAAAAAAAAAACCCACAAACCCAAACCAACCAACCAACCAACCAAAAATCAAAAATGGTTGCTTTCTAATATTTCCTGAGGGTTTTTCGGGGGTGGGCTTTTTGTGGGTTTGTTTTGTTTGTTGTTTTTTTTTTTTTCTCTTTAACTATTAAAATCATCAGTTTGCTAGCCCTGATGACTCTGCTCCATCCTGCCATACATAGTATCTCCTCTACATCTAGCCTAGGATTTCTCACATTCTTGGCTGCTGGAACTCAAATATGTCCTTGACAGATAAATTTGGGCTCTTAGGGTGTGAAAGAGTGACAGGCAATTGCTATGTGCTGCATCTGATGGGTAATGCAGAGTGGGATTGAAGTCCATTGATGCACCTGAAAGTTGTTTACACATTCTGAGCATTAACAAAGGACGTTTCCAAATAATAATAAAGAAGAGGAGGATAGGAATGAGATGAGGAGACACGAGGACAAATGCAGAAGAAAGTGATGATGTTTGAAAATTTTATTATATTTGTATGCAGTAAGGACCAAAAAATGGGATAGAAATCTTTACACTGAATCACAAAAACCTCAGAGGCAAGTGATGCTCTTTAAAAAGCATTTTAATTAGCAAATTAATTCTCCTTATGCACACTAACCTTTTCAACACCACCGCTCATGCTCTGTACTTTTTCTGACATATGCACTCTTTTAAGTAGAAGCCAGGTATATCACATTTTCTCTCTTTGTTTTTTGACATGTTCTCCTTCAAGTAGCAGTTCAGAGGTGGAAGAGCCAAATTACAAAAAGCTCTGTTTTATAGAAGACCTGATTGTCACTACCTAGGAGGTCAGTTTAAAAAAAACCAAAACAAACAACAAACCAAAAAACAGCAGGCTATTTCACTATGAAAATACGAAACACAGCTCTACTGAGAAGTCTGCTTATCAGTCAGGACCTTTATTGAAAGGCATAGGGCTTCTTTTTTCTTTCTTTTCTTATAATAGTGTAAATCTGGACTTCTGTAACATCTGTTTAGAGTTACAGTGAGAGAGATCTACATTGGGTATGTTTACTTACGCCCAAAGTTATTACTATTTATGTAGTAAAGGAATAAAAAGTGCTCGTTGTGACAGGAAATGAAATTTTTTTTAAGAGATATAGTTATATATTTAAAATTATAGCAACCAAATACCATGAATACTATTAATATTTTAGAGAGAATTGAAAAGACAATAAACAAGCAAACATACAAGTTTCCTAAAAGGAAAGGCAATGGCTTTTTATTTTGTTATATAATTATTACTCCAGTTTAATGAATGAAGTATTACTTGAACTAGAAGAGTTTTTTTATAGAAAGCTTGTTGCAATAAGTTTGAATGAACTCAGATTTGGCAGAATGGCTTCATCATCAAATCCCTAGCAGAACTATTGAGTAAAATTCTGCTCAGACTGTTAGTAAAGAAATACGAGTTTCTAGCTTTTCATTCTACAAGTATTCTCAGAAATCTGTAATTAAATTTTCCATTTAACAATATTGGTTTTATTTGCAGCATTTTCTTAAATAGGAAAAATGAACTGTGGAATGGAGTCTTTTTTTTTTTCCTTTTAGATTATGCATTAAACTAAGTATAAAATAGATATATGAAAGGGTGCAACACACACACAGAGTCAGTATGCCTGAGGACAGAACCAAGAAGGTTCTTAATAAATGTACTTTGTGATCTTCATACCAGCTTTCTAGAGAGCTGCTTAAACTATCATCTCAACTCCATATACAGAAATACTGCTGTATAACTAACTAACTAACTAACTAGGTATAAATGGTCCAAGGGGACTGAAGAAGAAATATAAGGGAAAGGGAAAGGAAGTCAGAATCTAGGTCTGCAGTTCAAACCAAGTCCTGTGGGTAGTAGTTGAACTGCATAAACAAACCCAAATTTTTACAAAATGAATAAATGACCACAGACAAGCATTTAGCAAATGTGTGTCTGCATTTGCAATTATGCTTAGCACTTGCTGGCAGCCTTCAGAGAACAGCAGCCAGGAACCTACCTAATGCTTATAGACTCTAGGTCAAGTGATCCAGTTCAAAAAGCTGGATTATGGGATCACTGCAAGAGTACACTGTTGATCAAGAAAGGTCAAAAGTCTTCTCTGCTTTCTGGAAAAGGAATGGGTTTGCATACTAATTTACCTTTAGTGGAAAACAAAAAAAAATATTTCAAATATTTTACTAACCAAGTCAGTCACTATGGTATTTTTTAAGTGTATTTGGGATGGTGGACAAAGTATTAATGTAGTCAGTGAGTAAATGCATGCATGAAAAGAATAATAAATCTGACCTAAATTTGGAAACAAAAGCTACTCATCCAAGTCATTTAACTGAGTGTTTATCATCAGTTTTGGAGACTCTTCCAAATATACTGTACTCTGAAGGCTGACAGACAACATAACTCTGGCACCTAAATATACAACTTTAAAACTTATGTGGTAGGCAGCATTTTACTGTGAGTTAGGTGCTTAGATACTTTCTTATTTTGAATCTCAGATCTTTACCTGTCTTATGAATATCTCCATAAAGGTTTGTATCTGAGCTGTGATCACAGGTCTGGGCCATTCTCTACAGCAGCACAGAGATAAACTTCAGCATCCACAGACCCCAAATCCCACTCTGCTGCAACACAGGACAGTAAACAAAGCTTACATTACACATATCCCAACCAGAGCAGTCATTGCCTTCAAAAATATTGACAGCTGAGACATCTGCAGCAGAAAGATGGTCCTCCAGCCCAGAACTGTCTGGTGTACATCATGGAGTCTGATCTTTACAGGAAGACTCTTCACTCTCAAACATGAAGTGATAGAGTTGACAGAAACTGAACCACAGCTGCTCCTAAAGTAATGTGGCCAAGTCTCATGAGTGAACTCTCTTAGTTCCCATTTGGTGGTGAGAAGAAGAGCCTCTTTAAACAATCCATTGCAATATTAGCATTGTAAAACCTATGGTTTTGACTTCTGCTAAATATAAATTCCAGTAATCAATATGGCAAGGTAGGTTTGTATTTCATTTTGATGTAGAATTTTTCTACCTGGAAATTTTTTCCCCCCTCAAACCACCAGGCTTGATGGTTCAACAAGAAAGCAGACTGAAGCGTTGTCCCTCCCAAAAGAGCATTGTATCCTCAAAGCTTTGCTACAAAATAATTATCTCAACAAATATTCAGTGACATGTGCCAAACCTAGTGCCCTCAATGAGTTTCACCAATACAAAATAACTGGAGCTTTGTGAAAGGTTCTGTTAATACAAAAGAAGATAGGATTTGAAAGTCATTGCTTAATGTGCTGCATCTATGACAAGCCACAATAAAAAGAGAAACCAGGAAAAAGTAGCAGCAAAGACTAAATCAGCCTCTATAGACTTATTAGACTCTCAGAAGTCATTAAAGAGGGGCAACTTTCACAGTGGCTTGAAAATAGCAACCCCTGAAAATATGCTCAAAGCTTACTCATTTAAAAGCATAATATATACATTGTAATCTCTACTTCTTTATAACTGTAATGTATGCTTTTGCAAGAGCAATGTCATCCTGAGGCAGATGAGTCAAACCTTGTAGTCTGTTTCCATGAACCAGTTAAGAGCACCTGATTTCCGCAGTCTAGACACATACATAGACTCCAAAGCTGGAAGCAGAAACGCCTCTTACTGTGCTAGCTACTTACTGTACAGTGAGGTACAGCCCCTGACACAGAGATTGTACAATCAAAAGCAATTAAAAAATAGAGAAAAAGGGGATAAAGAGATGGTAGAGTGGTGGAGCACACGTCCCATTCTTGTGAGCACTGGAGTATCTTCAGTGGGGTTTTTCTGTTTCAATTATAAATGAAAAATTTTCACAGATGGGTCAAGTGTGAAAAGTGATGTCTCTGCAGCATCAAAGAAAGGAAAAAAATCATGGGAGATAAAGAAAAGGAAAGAACAAGGGAGAATGCTAAGAGGAAAAGGATGAAGAGAAGCACATATCATTAGGAAGAAAATGAGCCTATATGAAGAGGAAGGTGCTACCCAGAAGTGCAAGAATAAGTGCCCAGGAAACAGATTATGAAAACAACAAATGAAAGAGAGGCAACAAGAGTCTTGTGGGAAACAATGGTCTTGCTAGGAAAGTTGATGTTAGTTCTTCAATCCATGTTAATAACACAGGGTTAAAAAGCCTCCTTTTCAAGTAAATAAATTTCCCCATATGTCTTCAAGAAGGGAAACTGTGGAACCTCATTAACCCCTGAAGCTTGTTCTATCTCACTGTCACCCCATAATCTTGAAATTATATATCATTTAGTATAATATATCTCTTTATTTTACGTTATCTAGATTATGAGCTATAGTCATTAAAAGTTGTTTCCTCTTTCACATGTCACTATCCCTGTTTTAGCAGACTGTTCCTTACTGGTCTGTGGTTGGTTTTACGTCAGTTTTTGTTGAGCTCCCTTTCCTTTACCCGTTTCCAAACGTCATTTTAATGAATTTCCCTAAAAAGCTCCTAGAACATTAAAGCATTATTATCAAACACTAATTTTTCAATGGAGTTGGACCAGATAGTAATTGTAGTCATCTGTCAGTAATAAGGAGATGTAGCTTGAGGCAAAAAAAAATTAACACTGACCTCATTCAAAGAACTTGAAATAACTGAAATAAAGTTGAACTCTGCATATAGCTATATATTTAATTGTATTTGATACAGCCTTAGAGTAAAAAAAAAAAAACTTCAAGAGAGGGAACTAGACTATACTGCCTTCCTGTGTAATCTGTCTGCCTGTGTTTAACAAGTCTGAAAAGCTTCAGTAAGTCAGATGCTCCAATTTATTTGTTTAATGAGGAATGTTATTTTCCATATTGCTGAGGTCACTTTTTGATGCTGAGGATCATAACGATGTAAGAAGAAGCCCACGACCCACCACTGGAAAAGATCAGGAAATAATTGTATCATTATTGTCTGTTTTTATCAAAACATGAGAAAAAGCCAGCATTTCCCTGCTTAAGGTAAGCTGTCATGTCATAAAACCTCTGAGGCTTGCACACCGGAAAGCAAGCGCTCTTCACTTACAAGGAGATCGAACATGTGATCTTGTAAAATAATAATAGAGATGTAAGTGTATTTGTAAGACTTGTTTAGAAGCCCACAGACACACTGCCATGAAAGTGTGATTTATTTATTTTTTACTTACAGCAACAGCTTTGTGAAACAAAAGGAGAACAAAGCCATGTTGTCAAACCATGTTTGTAGTCAGACCTTGTGAAAGACTGGAACGGAACTTCCTGCTATTTGTACATAACCTGGATGTCTGCAACTGTAATTGTTTTATACTTGATTTTTTTTTGCCCTGCAGTGCATTAAGTTATTGTATTTTAATTTTTTTAATAATGAATACTCTGATGTACATGAATGAATACTATACCGAAAAAACATTGATTAGTCACGAAAGAAAAAAAAGTGAAGACATATACAATGGATTCTCATATGTGCATTGAAATACTTCTACCCTGGTCAAGATTTGCATCTCTGGGTGGAAAAAGCACAAAATTTAGTAAATGTCATATAAATATAACATGAAAAATGAAGTGAGCCATATGCTACACCAAAATGAGGATCAGTGCATGTAACAACTTCGAAAACCAGCCTCCTTTCCTAGAAAACAGTGGACATATTGAGTCACCATGATAAAAAATATTACTTTCAAAAATAATTTTCAAGAAGGAGAATATACAGATAGACAGTTAAAACTGTCAGTATTCTTCAAACATTCTCCCAAACTTACATTTCTCCCTATGCTAATGTTTTTGCAAGAAAGACAACTTGGTATTTTTCACCAAAAAGGCTAATGGAATAAGTAACCTGCAGGTAACCAACATTTGCATGGACTGTTCTTTCTCTTTTTTTTAAATTTTTCTTTTGGGAGCAAGGGGGGCAGGCGGTGAGGTAGTGAAGTGGAGAGGAGGAGTGGAGTAGGGCAGAGGATTGAGAGGTATATCTCCATATTGATTAGATGAGTTTTTAATGCAGGATATAGTGGTATTAATTGTATTTCCCACAATAAATGATAAATAACAATACAGATATTTAATCACAATAAATGGCATTGGCTGAAAACAGGCAGTGCAATTAATTCACACTTTTGTAAACTGCCTAGAAGTTATACATCTGTCTATGCTATGAAGATTTCAAATCACTTAACTTTCCATTAATATTTTCTTTCTATTATGACTGAGTTTTAAACACAATGTGTTAAATTTTGGGGGCGACAGAGAAAATATTGACATGTTCAATACAACAGATCTTAATTTTGTTCCTTACAGTATTAAAAAGTTTGGCTCCTTTACAAGCTCCTTAATTACATCCCCTGATAGCACAACAATCAAGCGTGGACATGACTGAGACTATCCAAGTCAGTTCACTTTAGACATTTCAGGGTGGATACACCATAGGTACAAGGCTAGCTAACTCCAGGCTGTGTAAAAATCTCTGACATTTTCTTATTATTCATTTAATCTTTCAAGACAGCCTTCTTCATCTACTCTCTTTTTTCCTTACAGATAAAGATCTTCAAGCATCAGTCTATTTCTTTTGATATGCCTCACTTTCTATCAGCCCATGAAAAATTACATCCTCTCTCTCTTCAGTCAAACACTACTCTCACCCCATAGCAACCAATTTAATTTTCTGGCCACTTGTACTGAAACAGCACCCCTGCTCACCCTTTTCCCCCCACACACAGGCAAAATACTAATCGTAAAAAAGCAACTATCCAAATCCTACCAGCCTCCAAGCATAACATTCCTTCCACAGGCCAGTCACAGCCCTCAGTCTGAGGGTAGCCTGGAAAGCTGCATGCATATTTTTGACTCACATTTCAAGAATCCCTTACTATCTCATTTATATGCCATGGGACCTTGAAGCCCTGCGTCTACGAGTTCCTGATGATGAAGGAATGATGCTCCTTATTGAGGATTATGTTTTACCATAATGTACTTTTGCTTTCCAGCTGCTGTGCTTCCTCAAATACATCTACAAGGGGGAAAGTGCACTTGCCTTTCCTCCTTCCTTCTCACGCCCCTGCATGCTTCTAATGTTTTGGTTTGGTTGCTTCTTTGTCTGTTGGTTTGGGTTTTTGGTTTTCTTTTTTTTTTTTTTTTTTTTTTTTTTTGCAAGCTTCAGAGAATCACCGGATAGGATAAAAAAACCTGCAGCCATTCATAAGATGCTACTTAAAACTCGAATCCCTCCGGAGAGGTGTTCCGGACTGGGACACTCGCTCCTGCCCCCAGCCCGCTCCCGCGGCGCGGGCTCCCTTGCTGCAGTGCAGGCTGGCAGTTCACTCAGTTCGAACTTTCCATGCAGAAATTCGGCACGATGCAGGCAGCCAGATAAAGCAGCACTTACCTTAATTGAAATCTTTTCTCTGGTAATGCTGGAGCATCAGTCCAATCAACAGTGATCGGGGAGAATCTAAGTTTCAATCAACACCCTCCGGGTAGCCGCATGCTGCTCTGCCTTTTTTTCAGTGAACTCCTCACTGTCTAGAGGAGAGAGAGAGAGAGAGAGATCAGCTGAAATCCTCAGAGGCTCGTAGGGAGTGAGAGATGAGGCACCAAAGCAATGTTTCTTAACACGAGATTCTCAGCAAGCGTGCTCAGGTCTGGAAGATCCTGTAACTGCTGTGATAGGCTCCTGTCATGTCCCCTGAGCCGTGAGATGATCATTGACCTGATTAGCTCTGAACACTCCCTACATGCAGAGAAAGCGCTGAGAGGATTGGTGGGTCGCAAGGGAATTGGGAAAGGCACCAGGGCCGCTTGGGAATCTTCATTCTTCCAGACTAATGGATGTGCTGCAGCTGAGGCTGTAATTTGTGAGGAGGTTATGCACAATGTTAACCATCTGAGGACTTAAACAAATGTGCTTTTGCATGCTGTTTCTCAAGGTACACCAGCATTCAGCGCAGGGTAGAGCTGAGTAATTAGAGGCTGATGTAGTCATTTCGTAATACAAGGCTCAGTGTATGAGATGTTCTGTAAGCTGAGAGATAAAGTGGATTCATACATTTGTCTTTGACCCTGGAGACAACAGCAGTTAATGGGTAGAATAAGTGAAATTAGTATGGTGGGCTCATGTTAGCCCCCAGATGGCAATCAGTCACCATGAAAAGAAAAAGAAAAAAACAACAAAACCCAAAGAGACTAGAATCATTTAACAAGTGCATGTGGCAATTTAAATAAAATGTGGAGAAAGAATTTCAGATTAGTACAGAAAGGACTTTTCAACATGGAGATAAATCAGTAGAAAAGCACAACAATGCAGCAATGCAAGTTCTTCCCTCTCTTACAGCAGAGCGGAAAAACCAACAAGGAATGCATTTAAAGGATCTAATTTGCCTTTCACTTATACTGATACAAATAAATCTATTAAAGATGACAGTTTAAATTTAGATCAGAAAAAAAAAAAAGCAGTGTGAAAGAAGAATGAGGTGTATTTGTTACTTGTTTTTGGTTCAAGAGTATTATGGAAACTAGACTTCAGTGTACCAAGTATTCAGGCTTACACAGTTGAATGAGTCAAGCCAAAGTGTGTCAACTTTTATGACTGTCCTCATCTGCTATTTTCCTGTTCTTGGATGAAAATTATGGCACTAGACAGTTGACTCCATTTCCCATTCTGATTTATCTATAAAAATACCAGTTTGCGACTAAGAATAATTTTGTTCAGAGAATAATAAATTTAGTATTGGTGATCTGAAGCATCAATATAGAATGGAAAATGGATATTTTGATAGCATCTAATGAAGAAGATTTGGAACCTATAGTAGCAATTCTTGTTCATATGTAGTTAACATAACTTATTCTATGAATGCTGAAGCAAAGTTAATCATAAGCATATACTGAAATTCTTAATCAAGTTTATTTACTTTTGATCTGCTTTTTATACATTTTTCAGGTAAATTTGTGTAGTTGTGTTTTAGTAGGAAAAGCAGCAAAGAAAGCAATTTTTAAGTTGTTAAGCAAGTGGCAGAGAAAATGGATTATATGTTTACTTTCTGAAGGCATTAACATCAGAAAACTCATTTTTACAGAGACAAGAGTATCATGTGATTTAGATCACTCAGAAGTAACCATGAAAGTTTGGCTCTCCAATTTATTTAGCAAGACAGAAAACAATGATTTTTTCACCCTGACTTTAAAGCCTGAGGAACAGGAAATAAATCTAAGTGCCCCATATTTCCACTAGACAATCAGTAGGAAGAGATCAACTTTTCTACTCTAGCAGTGTTAGCCATAAAGTTTTCAGGCTCCTCCTCTGGACATGCTACTCTCCTCCCAGTGATCAAAAGCTCCTCCAGTGCAAAATCTGGATAATAAGTTTGGCAATATTTCATATTCAGACAGCAAAGTTTTTAGAATGTGTAGGTTACTTTTTCTGCAATTTATTGAATGCCTCTCACCCAGGGATTCATGCTGGCCCTGGGACTAATGGTAACAAAGTCATAATTAATCAACTAATTAATAAAATAAGAAGGCTTTTACAAACATTAATATGAAACATAAACACATTCTTGAGTAAAGGGTTTCATGTGTCAAGACTAAGGTGATTTCCTGTTGCAACCCCCACTGAAAAAAGAGGCTGTTCTCCTTACCTATACATTTGTACCAGCGAATGTGTGGAAGGCATCCCAATGCTTGATCTGTTCTGACAGGGCATCCCTCATGAAACATGTAATCCACAGACACATGTTGTATTATTTATGATTTCAAATACAATTAGAGAATATGAAAAAGACCTTGTTAAGACATTTTATTTGCCAGTCCTGTAAGCTTCCAGTTTCAGGTTTCATGCTGCTTTGTCTAGTGGTATCTTAGCTCTTACCAGCCCTAGAAATTTCAACACTTCTAAACTGCTGTTCCAACCTACAAAATCTCCATAACATGAATTCTTTTCCCATTTTTACCCCCTTTTCAAGTATCTTTCAGTCATTTTATACTAAAAATATTATGCTTTAATAATTTAAATGGTAATCTTTCACACTCAATGTTCTTACTGTCTTTTTAAGGTTTAAAGGTCAACATTCATCAGAAGTTCCTTGTAAAACTGAATTATTTTAATTGTGTCTCACCACAAGTAAAGGTCTGGGGAAAAAATAACAGCAGATCCAGAAAAGGGACTGAAGCATGAAGGAAAAAACCCTGAAGTGACAACAAGATTTCAGTTTGCGCAGAAACAACTGGGTCTTACTGTAGTCTTGGACTATTAGGTAAGACACTGGCATTTTGAATTTGGTGTTAACAAAAGAAAACAATAATTTGAATCACTCATGAATCTTGCTACAGTCTAAATAACAGAAGCAAAGTCTGGCACCTTGGGTCCTATTCCCAATCCTGAATATAACTTAAAATTTTGAATTCAGTTCTTATGAGTCATCTCAATAAAGGGACAGAGGATTTTCTGAACAAGGGGATCAGAAAAGTACTATGTTTTCAATAGTGGATCATATAGTTAGTTATATAGATAGAAAAATTAGGCACCCTTCTCAGCACATCATTCTTACACAGAGGGGGCAGTATATTAAAGCAGTAAAAAAATAAAATAAAATTCTACGTAACCTCTAATTAACCTTTTGAATTCACTGCCTCAAGCTATGATTATAGGAAAGAATTAATATGTACATGTGAGAGTATTTTAAAATCATAACAGAATTTAAAGTGGTTACACAAGAAAAATTTCTTTGTTCAGTATTGTTCCTCAATGCGAACCAAAAACATGTCCTCATGGGCAAGATAAGATACTAATCATGAAGAAAAAATCCCCAACCAACTAATGATTTAGTAGCAAAATTTAGAAGACCTTTATAGTATCATTGAATAATCCAAAGTATTTTTACTGTCAAAGGCCATTAGATTATTTGTGCTTCACTAAAAGATTTTTTTTTGAAGATGAATAGCATCTTTTAAAAAGCTATATTTCCAAAATTGATCATTTGAATAGACTGAATGCCAAAATAAATACAGAAACCTGTACCAGTGTAAGTTTCTTAATATTCTCATAAAAAAACCCGTTGGTTCAGAGACAAAAACTACTTCAGCACAATACTTTATCATGCATCAATGTAAATTCAATACAGAATAAAAGGCCATAGAGGAACAGGAAGAAAAGTGCTAGTACAGTCACAACTTTCCTGCTGGCCCAAATCACACAGAGGGTCAGTTGTGTCCTCCCTGTTGATGCTCAGGAACAGAAAGAACTAGAAGCAAATCGTGTCTATTTCCATAGCTTCAACACACAGAATTTTTCTTCTCCTGCATTTCAAAAGATCCTTTGGTCTGAAAAAAAAATACTATACCGGATGTACTAAGAGTGTCAATTTTCTGAGTAATTTCTTCTTTTCTGATAAGTGAATAGCAAAAAAAAGGTATTGTCTGCTTCATTTTGGCTGGAAACACAGAAACTAGAAATCAGGTGTGCAAGTACTGTAGGATAGCAGCAAACCCAGCAGAATGCATAGAACAGATTAAGTGAAACTGTATTTATCCTTCATCTCGTCAGAAAAAACCTTAAATAATAAACCACTTTAAGACATTATAAATGCTCTGCAGAAAAGCATTTGAGCCATTCAAACTTTCACAACCATTATATTTTCTATATTTTGGCAACCATTTTTTCCCCATGGCCTCCATACACAATGAAACTAGTTAACTCTTAGTAATACTTAACTGCCATCCACGGTAGCACTGAAATTTTACTGTCATCCTCATTAATTTCAAAAGTACCAGCTGAGAAAATGCAACTCCTGACTCTCATCTGAACTATATCAGCATAGCTGCATTGATTTAAGTGGAATCGTACAGCACATTTATAAATGAGTGAGATCTGATGTAAAAACAATAGAATTGGGCATCAATTAATACTACAACAGGTTTTAAAGATCAACCTTCCTACAACATCATCCAATATTTTATTTTTGATATGGATCATTCCTCTCCAAACTTTTTGGTCACAGTGTGTACAGACAACGTGGGAAATTTCTTTGCAAGAAAGAGTTTAATCTTGAGCATTCAGTGCTTTAGTTCAGCATCTTATTCAACTGGTTCTTGATGTTAAGGTAAAGATGTGATCTGGATAGAAGGAGACAGCTGAATCCTTGTCATACTCAGTGGAAAACTGCTGACTTCATCAGGCTTCTTCTTGTGGTACCTCAAGAGGCTCAGACAAATCCAAACTGCTTTTTCTCATCTGATCACTGTTCTCACTCCCAGATTAGCAATATTAATCAGTAACATTATTTTTACTTAGGCCAGATTTCCAAATAAAAGGCAAGTAGCGCAGCATATTGCTTTAAGAGACTTCTGATAGTGTTATGTAAAGTGCACTTTGAATTTCGTTGTATGCTTTTATTAAGTCAGCCTTGTAGGCTGAGACATTTCAGTGTTGGTGATCTGTTTCATTGGAGGCATTCTCACAATGTTTGAGGCATTTAGGAGGCACAGGTAACCCTAGATTTAAGTAAAGACCCGCAAAATGCATAAACAAATGGAAGTTTTGGTGCATCCTAATACCACAGTGGAATGGTCCCAAAATCATAATGACAGTGGAAAAGCAGGTGGTGATTAAATACTCTATGGTTCAGTTCTGGGAAGAATTTAGGAACATTATGCTTTCCAAGAGTAGGGTACATACCTTTATGGGTAGAGAGGGTACATACCCCTGTGAGTAAAAGGAAATACAGAGGGAAAATATTTTTAAGGATATATTCAGGTTAATAAAGAGAAATTAAAATAAAGGTAGAAAGAAGATGTAAAATGGAAACAGCCATTTTTCACCTTTGGTTTTTCTACCATCTGAGAGAAATGTACTTTGTATCACAGAGGAACACCATTTATGTTCAAGCACCAAGTAAATTATTGTTGCCCATAATTATAAAAAAGGAAAGAGAATGAACAGTTATTCAAACGTGATATGTGCTCGCATATTATAAAGGCGCTTTTGTTAAACAATGGAATCAAAATTCTGGTCAGTCTGTTTGGTGTGTCGTTCTGTATGAACTGAGAACCTCAGGACTACTAGAATGTACTCTACGGGATGAAGAAAACTTTATATTCAAAGTTAGTTAATCTCTGCTGAAAACTTCTGTCAGCAATACACCTATACAGCTCAGCTGGAAAAGAAATTAAGCAGCTGTAACCAAGAGTGTGGTTTTGTAGCAAAGTTTGCAGTTTCTGGTCTGGGTATCCTTTTTGCTGGGGCCTGTAAATCTCCTTTAGACATAACAGTAAAAACAGGAGCACCCTGCAATTTGCACCATAGGAGCAGTGTGGGAAACAGAATGACTCAGGGACATCCTTTCTAAAGTGCAATTCCTCCCTCACATCCTTCTTGTTCAGGTGAAGGGAACAGTGTGATTTGTGGTATGATCTGTCTCAGCAGCAATTTACAACTTCCCAGTAAAATCTCTCTGCTCAGTTCCTTTTGCCATCAACTTGCTTTAGCATGCAGGGACAGGGGGAGAGGATAGTGCAGAAAGTCATGTGCAGGGATGCAATGTACTGCTTGTAACCACATAAATATCTTACACCCATCCATTAGCCTCCCTGTCCCTGTCTCTCTGAATAAGGAGGGGTTGCTTGTCCCCTTGAAGGGGACAAAACTGAACTGCAATTTAGTCTTGGGATTCTCCCTGGCATTTTTATAGCTGAAGCCTGTCTGCTACTTACTCAGACTAATACTATAACTCTAAGACACTTTAAGGGCCACATTTTCAGTGTCATAAAGCATCATATCTGTCCATTTCTCAGGGTAACCACAGGGCTTTTATAATAATAGAGAAACTCTATTAATTTTCCCGTTTTTTGCTTTTCTCTTCTTTGCCATTTCTTTTCTTCTTTTCTTTTGTTTTGTGAGCTCTTTTACTCGGAGTTAGAATTAAAATGCAGGAGACTGAGAATTCTTGTTCGGACTTAGTTGTTTATTATATCTTATCAATAATACAGCTGCACAGGAGTATGCCTCCAAGGTAACAGGGTGGAAAATGGCCATGAGTTCTAACTTCCAAGGCTTTTTAAGGTCTAAATTAACCAATTATAAAATACCAAGTAACTTGTTTTTATTTATAATCAAATTACCAACCTTTCATGTCCCGCAGTGTGGGACTTTTGACCCAATGGCATAACCCCTAGATTTGTGAAGAAGAAGGAGAAAAGAGAAAGGAGAAAGGAAGAAGAAGATTCACACCCAAACTCCTCCATACTGTAACCTATTATTACCTATATCCCCTAAACCTAATTTTCTACATCTCTACATATTCCACCCAGTGATATAAGTTTTAACTAGACAGCAACAACCTCAGTGTTATCACACAATTTAGGGAGCTTTTCCCAAGGTTTCGGATCGAATACAGTGTACTTCTGAGGATCGCTGCTTGCCAGCACTGAAAGGCTGAAATTTTTAGTACCCAGGGTTCCAACAAAAATCAGAACTTAGGATGTGACAACATCTCTGTCTGAGATTTTTCAGATGTTACTGATTTCTGGAAAAGCTCAGAAAGATATAGTAACAAGTATAAACAGTGATTAAAATGAACTTTCTAACAATCCTAACTTGCATCTGTCTGACTAGATTTTAGTCTTCTAACTATGGGGAATTTGGGTTCGTTTCATTTTTTGATTGTTCTGGTTTGTTTTTATTTTTATTTCACTCTTGACTATTCTTCTTATATGAGATTGCTCTTCTCTTTTTCAGTTTGTCCATTCCAGGATCATCTTTTAATCTGTTTTTTTTTTTAATTTCCAATCTCCTTTAATATTCCTCCCTCCTTGTTTTCTTGCTCTCTATTTTTCCAGTCTTAGAATGAGAAGTATTCTGCCTTTTCTTGGCAGTGTGAGAATGGATAGGTATAGAGGGAAAAACAGGGAGAATAATAGCTGCATTTTTCCATATACACATAAAAAAAATCTTCTGTAGAAAAAGGAATCAAGTGCTAACAAAATTGCTTTAAGCATCACATTCCCTCAACTACTATTTAGGAGGAGCTAGAAATGCTGTAAAGAAGCATGACTAAAAACATTTTAATTCCTCATATGGTCTCATTCTTCATAGTCTGAAGCAAGTATTCGCTCAGATATAACAGACACCAGCCCATTGACTGTGAAGGACAACTTCCTTGTAGCAGGGAAGGACGCTGGGCTATAAAATAAAGAGTACCTGCAGCATTATCGTGCCAAGTCCTGAAAGAATAGGCTGATGGGAATAGCAGCCAGTAAGACAAGCCCTTATTTGGGATCAGCACTCTCCATTCATGTGGGACCATGCTGATTAGCACTTGGTTAGATTTCTGGTGGGAGTACTCAAGCCACACCACATCAAGGTGACAGTGAACAGGAGGGTGAAGCAGTCCCTCATCCCAGCGTCTTCAGAGGCTACCAGGAACAGAAGTTATTTAGTGCCTTCCATGTGCCTAATGGCAAGATTATTACTCCCAGAAGCACTGCACTGCATCCAGTTGTCTAATAATTTAGGTGGCTTCCATGACATAAAGAAGCTAAAGTGTGTACTGTATATAGATCTTATTTCTAGATACCAAGGAACATGAAGATTTCGATCTAGTACAAAGATACTGGAACTGATTAGCAGGGCCTAACCCTGTCGAGTTTCCTTCTTGTTTGCCCCATTCACATAATTACCCCCTCTGACACCCTCCTATTACATTCATATGCTACATATTACATCCCACATACTATTCCCCCATTAGTTTGCTAACCTATAGTAAAAATTCAGAAAAAAATATTGCTCCTTTTTGCAGACCTGCATGTTATTTCTCATTTGCCTGTTTTTGATTGTATCCTGCACTTCGAAAGTCTCATAATCCTTTGTGATTATCAGGTTTTCTAAGGTTTACCTTAGTCAATCAGCTGAAAAGAGAATGAAAAAGCAATAATATAAAAAAATCTTCTTAATTTTTCCATACTGTAATTATTTCCAATTTGATCTATTAATGCCATTATTTTAAAAGCTCAGAAGGCAGCGAATCAGATCATAATATGAAACGTGATGCTCAGTTCTAGCCAGCAGGAAACTGAAGGTGGCAGGAGGAGATCAGAGCAAAAAAACCCGACTTTTTAGCTCAGGCAGCCCAAGCAGAAGGCATGTCTCAGCTGCTGCCTCTTCACTCAGGGAAGCAGAAGCCGTGGTCTCTCATAAACTTGGGTATTGTATCCTGTGGAGGGAATTAAGCAGTGGAATCTTAAACTCTACGTCACTGCAGCTTGCTGCCAAAAATCAGTACAGAGCATGCTGGAACAGTTTCTTTAACACAATCTTGCCCTGGAAACATGTTGGAAGAGAACATGCTTCCACAATGCACAGCCACCTGTTACCTCTTTTGAAGATGGCTTGGTTTGAGACAGTGGCTAAATAATAAAATGTGGCCTCCGCTGATTAAACAGAATAGAATTCTCTAGCCACATATGACAGATTAATCATATGACACATTTAAAAAAAATGTGCAGGTTAATTATCATATATTTTCTGGACAGGACGTATCATTATGTGATCATACCCATTTTGAGCCATTAGCCTCTCTTTTTCCTTTTTATGAATATGGGGGAATGAACGATGGCTTAATTATAGCACTAGGAAATTACTTGCCTTTTGGTGGGGGGTAGAGAAGATGGTCTCATAATCACAATACAAAGTTGAGACTGTATGATATTACCTTAAAATATTTATTCTCAGTTACTCTTTCAGTTCCATTTGCATCTGTAATAAGTAGCATGTTTAAAAGACACTCACATGAATGAAATGAGATTAGAAGAATGTGGAAGCCAGAAGGTGCAGAGACTCACTTCCTAAATACACAGTCGCATTTTGTGTCACGCTTGCAAGCTGTAATTTGTGATTGATGTGAAAATTTGTAATATTAATCGTAAAAATAATGGGTGAAACCCACAAACACTATGTATTCATTCATGTTAATTTGTCTCTTGGCTAGCAAAGCCAACTAGCCTGTGTTCATCTATCTCCAGAACCTCCTATACTGATATTAATCAGTTTGCTGAAACCCTGCATCTTTTTTTTCCCCCATCCATGAAGGCATTTCTGAGAATAATAATTACACTACTTAGCCTTTATCTAGTGCTTCTCATCTTTCAAGTGCTTTACAAATATTAATTCACTAATTAATCTTTCCAACAACTCACATTACTCCCATTTTACAGATGGAGAAGCATTAGCAGAGAGGGCAAGTGACCTGCCTGAGGCCATGGAGAGCAGAGAAAGGGGAGAAGACTAAGGGAAGAGATGCTTATAACTAGAATGAAATGGAGGCAGATGGGACAATTATGGTGATTGTTCAGCAAATAATCATGAGATTCCAGTGAAGGATTTAACATACCACCGGAGGGCAGGCAGTGCTAGTCCTACTGTGTATTATACAGCCACTCAGTATGACAAAGGATCCACGAATTTAAAAAAAAAATAAATAAACTGAAGAGAAAAACTTATTGCACTTTCATCATTTTTTAAAAACCAGCTACAGTCTGTTCTTAGATACTGGCAAAAGCCTTAAAAATAATCATGAGCAAAAAACTAGGGTCAGGAAACTAGAAAATTCTAATTTATTTGGTATCTCATTCGATGTAGGGCCATCTGTACTCAAAATTGGATCAACTAAATGCAAAGACTGTCCCATGCTAGTGACATCAGAATTTCTCTGTGTGGTTCATTTTGTATCTAAGGAGTCTGATAGAAAACATACTCTATAAGACTAGATCTAGCTCACATATTTAGCTCCGAGAGTAAGCAAAAAAATAGACCAATAAACTTCCCTCTTAAAACTTGGCTTTCTGCTCTCCAAATAACCTCTTTTTAATCACCTTTTTGTCCACTTTGTTTTAGTTCGATTTTGCTTTGTTTACAATCCCAAATGATTCCAGGACATTTCTACATGAGGACTACAGGAGAATATGGGATAATACTATTGTATGATACGGCTGTCAGGGAGACTTTTTCCTTAAGGCTATAAGACATACATCATTGCCTGGAATTTAGAACAGCAGGTGGGGATGTGAGGGTATCCGTGCTAAATCCAGGAAGTGAATTATCCACAGGCAGAAACTATTCTCTGTGTCACAACTGGTATAAAACTGGGGACTGGTTTTGAATTGTGTTAGAATCTAGCAAGTACAGTACACATACCTATCCAAATCAACGCTCCAAACGATTACACAGATATTCAAAGTACTTTAAGCTCCACGCAGACTGGGAACAAAGTGGAAAAAAACACTGAAAACTGTACAAAATCTAGCAGATACACAATCAGGTCAAATTGAGATCACTTTTACCCCTCTCTGAGAAGTTTTGCTTTCTGCTCCATTGATATGTTAACTGTTCCAGTTGCACTTTATGCCGACAATGACATTCTGTATACAATACTGTAGCTCACTCAGTAGTGGGTAACAATCCAAGAGTACAGAAAGCCCCAGTGAGAACGAAGAAGAGAGAGAGGGAATGTGAAAAGGCCCCTGACAATTTCAAACACTGCATATGTGCTGTAATGTTTAGCACTAAGAGGAGAACTCTCACTCCTGTACTCTGTGCATTTCTCTCACTAGTTATGCCCTTGTCTGGAGATGCCCTTAAAATGAAATTTAATTACCTACAGAATAGCTACAACTTTGGAGGGTTTTAGAGCTTGGGAAGCAGATAATTTTCCAAGATAGAGAACTGATACACCTATTCTGTGTCTTGGAAAATTATCTGCTTCCCAAGCTCTTAAGAACTTGAGCCAAAACTGTTATTTCAACAAAGAATAATAAAAATATATATTTTGCTTCTGCAAGAATTTGAAAGTAAAGTAAATTGTTTTCTCTCTCTTTGAGTTCTACATCCTCTTAAAATTAATTCTCCCCTTAAACTTTATTTAAGATTCATAATCAGGAAAAGATTTCCTGGAAATGACATGGTGGAAAAAAACCCCTTTATTGGTACTATTTTGATATTAATAACACAATTTTATGGTTTCATCATTTGCAAGCTTTGCAGACAATACACATGATTACCAATCCAATCACTGACAACAGCAAGCAACTTACCACTTGTGACCTCAAGATTCTGTAGCAGTAAGAAACAAATTGACTGGGAAGAGCTCCTACAGTACCTTGTAATCAAGATGAAACTATTAAATTTGTGGTTTCATCAAGTGATTAAATTTTTGGTTAGCTCCTGTGACAGAATATGCTTTATGTTCTTACAAAAAAGTAATGTTCCCAAAACCTTCATAACAGATCACATACATAGGTACAGAACTCTTGAGAAGGATGCTCGATGATGACATGAATGTATCACGACAGAAATAAACGCTGCATTTTGTCTGTGAAGTTTAGTTAGGTTTGCTTTGCTTAGATCAACCGTTGGAGTAAGGCCACAGATCACTCTCACCAATATTCAGAGCACTGTGCAGAAAGGACTTTTAGCAGATAGGAAAAGTAGCAAAGAAAACAAAGTGCCTGGCTCGGCTCAGCTCAACATGGAGAAGACAAGTTTTGTTTAAGCAACAGACATAAAAAATGTCAAGGATTCAGACCAGAAGCCCTTAGTTTCTTCCCAGATGCTGCTGGGCTACACATAAGCTATTGCAGCTTCATTTTGTGCTCCCTTTCTTCAATATAATTCACCTCTAAAAGGAAGAGATGGATTTTATTTACATGTCTCCATAATTATATTTGGATGATGTTGAGCAAGGATGGAGCTCAAAAATGCTGTTGATAGAAACCTAATTACTGTTTTAGGAACCAAGTTCTTTTAAACAATGATTTTTATTTATTTATTTAACCTAGATCTGTGTCAAAAACTAGGCAGTGCAGTGTAGTTCAATGCTGTAAGTTAAATGAGTGGTTATCAAGGTAAGGCAAACACTGGCTCAGATGTTGGGAGCTACAACTGAACTAGCTTTACATATCAGCTCATTTTTAATCAAAATTTGTTAATACATTCTGAATGTCGCTGATGCTAATATTTTAAAGTACCTAAGGTTATTCTAGGCTAAGCGGGAAAGTGTCAGTTTTCTTTCTTTAGAACTCTTTTTGTTTGCATAGGCTTTAGTTTTATATTCTTCAAGCAGGAAACTGTATGTAATTATTTTGGATGTCTTCTTTTATTGCTTAATTAAAACCATAGAAAACGGCATAAAATAAACTCTCTATCTCATTGACATTTGCACAGCAGCACTTTTCCAATCAACCAAAAGCATATTTGTCCTATGTCATTAATGATAAAAAGGCACAAATTATTTATTTACGATGATATTAAGAATAAAGTATTAATTTGTTGGAGAAAACACGGTATTAATAATAAATAAACCTGATCTCCATTAACATGATACAAGGATGAAGCTGCTTTAATTTGGTTTAGAAAATAATTAAATGCAGGCATACACTCATAGAAAAGAACTCTACTGCCTTGTAAACAGTGGTAAAATACATATCTTGGAACAACCTCTAAGTAGGAACTTGCACAAGAAGTGTGTTGCAATGATGGAGCAATTTATTGTACTGTATCATTGACAATTAATTCTGAAAATGCTACTTTTTCAGAAAGAAAGTTCTGTATAAATAAAAGATATAAAAAGTCTAGAATTCACAATCAACACCTGAAAATAAAATAAAAGTGTCTGTACTTCGGATCATTTATTTTCTAAGTCAGGAAAATACACATGTGAGATTAATGATAAATCCACTCATAACACTTCTCCAAAACCCTGAATCATTTTTCCAACACATGGAACAAAAGAATAATGAAATAATGGGTAGGATAGGCCAGGAGAAAGTCCTGCATATAACTGTGGATTTACCACAACAGAAATTCATAGGCAATGTTGAATGCAACTGAGAATTTCTAAAAGTAAATTTACGTTGTTATTCCAACTTTTTTTCCCAATATTTCGGTCACTCTCACAATAGTTAAAATACTTGTGGAAGTGCCCTGTCTAAATAGTTGCCTGCTTTTCAAGTGATTGGGGCTTTCCCTTTGTTTATGTCTACCTTCACCCCAATGTTTAGTCCTTTACACTTGCTCACATGGCAAATTATCTTCCTTTTTGTATGCATCTTTTTTCCAAACAGTTTTTTGTAGCACACAGCAAAGCTATGGCAACAGTGATGACATCTCTACCCTTTAATTTGAAGCACAATACTGTCTTTTTCTATGCCTCATTCTCAATACTAATAGGCATATTTCCAGTCACTTCACTTCCACTTGATATTATATACATTAACAATCTTTTCATGCAGGTCCCAAAGCACAAAGCTCAGGAGTATCACATTTTGTAAAACATCAGACGCAAATATTCATGTTCCAGAACTTATGAGTGATTTTATCCTCAAAAGCAAGCAGACTGGGAATGGTTGAAACTCACACAGACATATCTGAGTTAGTCCTAATTAGCTCAAATACCAGCAGCAGCATAGC
The DNA here is from genome assembly GCF_000691975.1 of Corvus brachyrhynchos. Taxonomy (NCBI): domain Eukaryota; kingdom Metazoa; phylum Chordata; class Aves; order Passeriformes; family Corvidae; genus Corvus; species Corvus brachyrhynchos. The sequence goes on along the minus strand of NW_008238983.1, from coordinate 4,850,557 downwards.
AGGGCACAGTGAATAACTGCAGGCGAGCTGCCCAAATATGTTCCTTACAATATCATGCCCAGCAAACAGTAAGTTTGAGAGACCAAAGGAACAACACAGGACATATCCCTTACATTTCATTAAAGAAATTCACCCCATGCTACAACTTTTTTCACTGCATTCTCACAGAAAGTGGTTCCAGTGAACCAAGTGAGATTATTTACATGAAATTTGTAACCCAATAGATTGTGGTCCAGACCTCGCATACATTTCTGCAAGAGACTGTCCTTACTTGTGCAAGTAAGAGACAAGCAAAAAAGGCATTGCTGATATATAGCTACACAAACACATAATTAACTTGAGAAACATCTTAATAATGCATTACTAAAATATGTAATACACACATTGTTCTGGTTTCAGCTGGAGTGGAGTTCATTTTCCTCGCAGTGTCTGGTGTGGAGCTGTGTTTTGGATTTGTGCTGAACACAAAGCTGATAAAACAGAGATGTTTTTGTTATTGCTGGGCAGGGTTTACAGAGAGCCAAAGGCCTTTTCTGTTTTTCATACTGCCTTGCTGGTGAGGAAGTTGAGGGTGCATGGAGGGCTGGGAGGAGACAGCTAGGACAGGTGACCCAAACTGACCAAAGGGATATTCCAGACCATGGGACATCATGCTCAGTGTGTAAAGTGTGGGGAAGAAGGAGGAAGTGGGGGACATTTGGAGTGATGGCATTTGTCTTCCCAAATAACCATTCTGCATCATGGGGCCCTGCTCTCCTGAAAAAGGCTGAACACCTGCCTGCCCATGGAAGCAGTGAATGAATTCCTTGTTTTGCTTTGCTTCTGTGTGGAGCTTTTGCTTTCCCTGTTAAACTGTTTTCATCTCAACCCATGAGTTCTCTACCTTTTACCCTTCCAGTTTCCTCCCCGATTCATGGGGTAGGGAAGTGAGCTGGCTGGGGTTGAACCATGACACATATGTACACCTAGATGGAATTACTCATAAGAAGAAATGGTGGTATGCAACATCCTAATTAAAACTAAAGTTTTCAGAATTTCAACATTTCCACAACTAAAAGTCACAGTTTAAAGATTACTGCAGCATATCTGTATGCTTTGCAATATCATTACAACTCAAGGCTCTCATGAGTGGTTTATTCAATTGAGTTTGCACTCTAATTTAGGCTACCTGACAGTCTGTTATTAGAATAGAATGTCAGTAAGTTTTCTTCCATCTGAACACAGACATATTTTTCAAAATGAGATTTACCATTCTTGTTTGATGTCTGAGTCTTCCCCCTTAAATTATGAAAGCATCCTAGACAATTTGCTAAGATCAGATGGCAAAATTTTAGCCAATTAATATTAGCTGAGTAGAATCCCACCATTCCTGGTCACAAGCTTACTTTAGTAGACATTGGCAGAGAAAAAACTTTATTTTTTTTGAAAATACATATTTTAGTATGTGCTTTGTCTTTCCCTGCCAAGCTTTTACAACTTGTCTTTGTTGTTACCCAAGTCTAATCCAGATTTTTATAATTTTGTAAATATTTTGTAACCATTTTTCATCTGTGATTCAGGCTTGGGGAAAGTTTTTTTTTGAATAAAACTGCAAAAATTTCCTTTCACAGAGATATGTTACCTTACTGTCGTGGTTTAGGAATCGTACTCCCTGTTTAGTGCTGCCTCCCCCCCAAGACTCCAAAACCACACGCTGCTCACTCGCTTCCCCTCCTCCCCTCTTCCACCCCCAGGTGGCTGCATAGAACTGCAGACACGAAAGGGAAACATCACAGTCTGAGGTAAGAACAAGCTGTTGGAAAAAGCAATGAGTTAAGAGAAGGAACAGTAACAGCAACAATATTAATAACAAAAGTGTACAAAAGAGCGAATGCAGAGCTCGACCCAACTGCAGCCATGCCATCCAGACTGCTCCTTCCAGTCAGGACCTCTCTGTCTGCCACTGTTTCCATCGCAAAAGCATAACCTGCTGGAAAGAAAGAGTCCTTTTCCCTGCCCCTGATAATGACACAAGGTGGTATTGAATGACATAATGCCTTGGCTGCACTCCCTCCCACCGATCTGGGCTGAAAGCAGGCCACTTACTCATCAATTAAATGTCTTCTCCTATATTCACAGGGTACATTTTCAATGTTAAGAAATTGGCCATTCAGTCCCTACTATTTCTGCCTCTAAAGAGCCATGAAGTCCTGCTCTGTGTGAGGTCAACTGAAAGGTGGGACCCCTCAGTGGGAAGAGAACAAACACAAGCCTGAGTGAGATGATGTGTTACTTAACAAAAAGAGGCTTAACCTGTGATACCATTATAGAATAAATCTGTTCATTTCATAAATGAAAGAAGAGCTGAAAATACAGCTATCACAATTTCAGCTGTAGCACAACCAGCTATCACAGTTAAAAGTTCACGTCAATCAGAGGTAGATGTATGATAGCTGGTTGTGTAAACAATATGGGCATTCCACGTTCATTTTTTAAATCACACCTTTTCTTCAACTTAGTGTACAGTGCAACTCTATAAATTATCATTTAATACGTTTAACCTTTACATTGTAAGATAAATATTGAATAGCTACCTAAAGGAAAATTATTTGTTACACAGAGTTTATGAGCATCTAAAAATTGATTTAAAATATGGAATGGTAATTCAAACTGCAGACACTTTTAGGTATAGGCTATGGACCTTAATTTCGTGCAGTTAGAAGAAAGAAATCTGCTCTATGACTTCATTATTTACTGCTGCCAATATAATAAAATATATAAATAGGGGGAAAGAAATATCACAATTTTGATAAGATTTTTTGGTTTTTATTTGAAGGCAAGTAACTCCTCCTGAATATTTAAATAAACACTCAGCAAAGAAATAATGCAGAGCCTCTGTATGAAAGCACTAAGGAACATGGCATATTTCTTCATTATTCAAGAGTGGAGAAAGATGGACAAGGCCAGCTAGCAAAGACAGGTGACGTGCTGTTTAAAAAATATCTTGTCAATATCTTATTTTCTGAGCAAATTATCCATGCCAGCTATGTGAAAAAGTAGCCTCAGAAAATAAATGCCTGGTTTGTCATTATGTCAGCTGTTTCCTTTACTGACACCAACATAATGTTATTTTTATGTTATTTTATAAAGTAAATGTTGTCATCCTAGAGATTTTGGTTTACAAATTAAAAGTGCACCTGAATCATAAGTACTCCCATCTTAATATTATTAATTATTTTATATATATTTGATGCTTTCTTTCTTACTGTATTTTAATTCTAATGATAAACAATTTAAGAAACTGAAATTAAAATAAAGTCAGTTTGGGGTTTGGGGTTCTTTTAGAGTTTATTTTAAAAATAATTGCAAAGTTTGTCTGATTTATTAATTCCTAAGTAAGTATAATGTAAAATCAAAATGGTTTTCAACTTGATTTAATTTAGGATTTTTCCCTTCATATCGGCACTGCCCTGAAATAAGAGAAACAATTTCAACTACAAAGACAGCCATGGCTAAATTCCCCTTCACTTAAATAAGGTCAGACTTTCAGCTCATACTTATGCTATTTTATCTTTCTATGGCCTTCACTGTAAGCACGAGGTACTGGACAAATGAAGTCAGTGGAATTAAAGAGAGATGGAATTGGCATTAACATGGTTTGCTATTGTTTACCCCAACAATTCAGTATGGTTATGTGGAAATAAAAAGGTTATAATGTGAACAGAGTGTGGAACAACATGAATTCATTCTTGTAACAGTGATTGCAACGTTAATGGCACATTGTGCTAACACAACCCAGCCCAATTCAATTTAAGGAATTTAATCATATGTCCATTTCCAGTTGCAATTTACTTTTCTTCTTACTGTAATAAATAAATAAATTCACCTCCTATGTGTAAATTAAAAATAGAGAAAACACCTCCCACTAAAAACTACCTCTAATTTCCCCATCTGTCACTGTGCAATGTGTGAAGCAACGGATATATAATATCACCTCTGTATTTAAACCCTTTAATACTGATAACTTGGTTTCCAGTTCCCAGTGTTCCATTTCCAGGCACATGAAGGACAAGCAGGTCATCAGGTACAGCCAATAGGGATTTAAAAAGGGGAAGTCATGCTTGATCAACTTGATAGACATCTGTGGTGAAATGACTGGCTTGACAGATGGGAGGAGAACAATGGATATTGTCTACCTTGACTTCAGTAAAGACCCCACAAGAAGACTGTACAGAAGCTGTTGAACTGAGGGCTGGATGAGCAGATGGTGAGGAAGATCAGAAACCTGATGAACAGCCAGCCCAAAGGGTGGTGAACAGTGGCACAAAGCCTGGTTGGAGGCCAGTAACTAAAAGTGTACTCAGGGATCAACGTGGGCTCCAAACCTGATCAACACCTTCATTCATGTTTTGTACTGAACTGTTACTGCCAGCAAGTTTGCAGATGACACAAAACTGGAAGGAGGGATTGATACACCAGAGGGTCATGCTGCCATCCAGAGGGACCTGGGCCGGCTGGGGAAATGGGCAGCCAGGAATGTTGCAAAGTTCAGTAGAGGGAAGTGAAAGTTCTGTGCTGGGGGAAGAACAACCCCAGGTAGGCTTGTAGCAACTAGCTTTGCAGCAAAGAACCTGGGGATCCTGGTGGACACCAAAGGAAACACGAACTAGCAATATGCCCTTTACAGCCGGGATGAATAATAGGATCCTGGGATGTTTTACGTTAAGTATGGCTAGCAGGTAGAAGGACTTGATCCCTCCCCTTTACTCAGCACTGGTAAGACCACACCTGGAGTGCTGTGTCCAGTTCTGGGTTCCCCAGCACAGGTATAACATGGAGCTATTGGAGAGAATCAGTGAAGGGCCACAAAGATGAGCACGGAATTGGAGCATTAGTCACACACACACACACACAAAACTTTTTTTTTTTTTCCTTCATTTAATGTTAATTTTGACAGAATGAAGGATCTCAGGTTTTGGTTCTGTAAAGACTAAGATTTGACAAGAGCATTTTATACCAATAGAGTCAGTTCCAACAAAGGGATACAGCAATTACCAAAAATATTACTCCAGGGTCGATTGCAAAAAAGCACACAGAAAATCCACATTTAGAAATAATGCTATCCTTAATACTATATAACCAAAGAGTTTGTTGTTTATATATCTATAGAGTAGAGATATCTTGAAGCAGACATTTCTTGCAGGGTTAAATACAGCAGGGTTGCAACACAAGGAGGTAGATGAAGAAGATTAAATATGAATATTCTCCCAACTGTGGCCCAGAACAATACCTGAATTACATCATTCAGATTTGTGACTTTCTGCAGCAGCAAGAGATAACAACATGACATTTTTTAATAGCATTGTGAAAGTGGCAAGCATAAAGCATTCAAACACAGGACTGGTTTAGGTCTTGAGGCATCAGCATAACTAAAAACATGGACAAGATGGTTGAACACATATTCAGTGTACTCCAAAAGCATTATTTCTTACAGTAAATGTGACGTCTGTGCCAAGTCTCTTGTTGTTTTACTGTGCTGTTTACTTATTTTGTCTTTCGAAAAAATGTGCAGAAATCAAAACCCAAAAGAAAAGTGTGTATCCTACAAACTCTACCCATGTATAATACAAAAATATTTTATTCTGTATACAGTCTGTATTTGCTACAACTTTCAATAATCTATCAAATAGTCAGCATCAAGCCCTTCTTTTGTTTTTTTGACTTTCTTGAGAGAAATTCACAGGATAGCCGAAGAGGGGAACTGGCTAAACCGAGCCCTGTAGTTCTGCAGTTACATCACTTACAGCACCTCACACAACGAGTTCAGAGCTAGCTTGCATTCATTTGTCAAGAGATGCCTTTGCACCTCTGAGCTGGAAAGATACTATGGGTCAGCTTTCCATATGAAGACATAGATAATTTTCTATATCTATAAGTGGCCTCAGGAGCAAGAGCTAACTTTACTTTATTAGGCATAGCTTTAACTGTGCTGTGCTTCATCTTTGGTGGAATCAACTGCCTTGATGCTACTCCTAGTATTAACATTGATCTCTGTTTCAATCTGGCATCTTGACTTCTAGATGAGGAGACAGGGGAGCACTCTGTCATGTTACAACTGTAGCTGGAGTCCACTGATGATCCAGACAGGGAAGCATCCTAGCACTGTTCCAACCTGCACGTTAAATGTAATCCTACAATTTAAAAATATAGTAAGCACTTGAAATTAACTTCAAACCTTTCAGATGCCACAAAAGATGTGCCTATGCTATTAAATTACCCAGTGTCTGCGACTGTTCTTGGGTACTGGGCTCAGTCATTTATGCTGCAAATTAGAATAATGTCCAGGGCACTTGCAGCCTCAGTGTTTTCTTGCAAGTTATTCCTGTGGGAATATGTTGGGAGGTAGCAAAGAACAGCAGGGAGTTTATATAAAACCATCTTATTCTGGAAGTTAAGAGAGTTTACTTACATTGCTGTTCTCTGCTTTTTAGCCTCAGTGCCAGAGAATCATAGAATTATGGAATGGTTTGAGTTGGAAGGGATCTTTAAAGGTCATCTAGTCCAACCTCCCTGCAATGAGCAGGGACATCTTCAACTATATCAGGATGTTCAGAGCCCCGTGTTACTGACCTTGAGTGTTTCCAGGGACGGAGCATCTACCACCTCTCTGGAAAATCTGTGCCAGTGTTTCACCACTCACGGCATAATGACCCTGGTGCATTTCACTTCTTGATACAGACACAGCCAAAGTGACCAAGATCTGGAAGGATGACCTCTCCTACTGATGTTCCACTGGAATTTCAAGTTAGGAAGAAGGAAGCTAAAATGGCGGATACATTATCCATGTTACATAAACTTAGAACAAAATGTAAAAACCCTCTGCCTTTCAGGGCTGTCAGTCAGGCACAAATCTAAAGCGTTAGTGTTACTCATGAAGACAGAGACAAAAATTCAAAAGACTTAAATTCTTAGTAATCCTGAACACATAAGCCACCACCACTAGACAAAGATGCAAGAAGAATGCAAAGATCGAAAATCTAATCCTTGCAGTAAGTAGCAATTTGCAGAGTGTTTAATATAAGAAATCTCCTGGACAATAGAAGACTGACATTTAAATTACAAAGGAAAAACAAGTGGTTTATATCATTCACATCATATGTCATACATGTACTTTTGAGCTGCTGAAGAGCTCTTTACACTTTTCAGGCACTTTTTTACATTAATGATCCACAGTTTTGACTGTTCTTTCTGGAAGTAGACATCCTCAAAATACAATGGCTCAGGGTAGCCAGATCCTGCATTTGTCTTCCATATAGACAAATGCAGAGATACCAATGAGACTTCAGTTCCCAGAACAGTTCATTTCCACAGTGGAATGAGATGGGGGTTTTTTGGTTGTTCATTTGCTGGGTTTTTTTTTCCCATCCTGATTCACCAATAATCTATTTTATAGATGGCAAATCATGTGTATGTTAGTCATTTAGGGGGAAATTATTAAAAAGATCAATTTTCTCTCTGTGTTTTTTGCTGTTGTTTGTTTTGACATCTTCAAAAAATATCACTTACTTATGAACTGCTATTATTAGTGATTTCCATCCCTTTAGTCAATAGAGATGCCACTTCTCATGATGAAACAGAGAAAAGCAGAAAACTCTGAAACTGTTTAGTGTTTCAGTGTGGCAGACAGTGTTATGGAAAATGATAAAACATTTTTAGATCATTAAGAGCCAGATCCAGCTCTCCTTAACATAGGTCAGAAAGCTGCCATTGATAGCAATTGATTTTGGATGTGATCCAAAGCAAGTTAAGAATACAATGAAGTGTCAACAGCCAAGATATATTCACTATTTGCTAACTACTCCAAGACAGGAAATAACCAGATGCATCATTGAAACAGTAGCTATCACAGAACCTTTGATTAACTTCTGGGTTTGCACCAAAAAATATTCCACTTCTATTTGCTCATGTTAGTTATTTGGGAACATCACTTCCTGTAAAAAACATTGCTTAGAGTTTGTTGATTGCAGCCCTGTCCTTGACACCGATAAGTACTTAACTAAGTACTACATTAACGCTGGAAAATTGCTGGTAAAACTAATATTTTGCATAAACAATGTTGAAAACATTTCAGTGCAAAACAATTCAAGGGACTCATATTTCATGAAAAATATGTTTTTTAGTACACACTTTCACCTCACTCTAGAAATTGTTTGGGACTTCCTGGGGGTATAAATATTGATTTATTTCACAAAAGCCTTCTTACCTTCTAAAGTAACAGACACACTAGAATTAGTTATCCAAACCTCATTATTTCTGTGGCAGAGGAAATACTACCTTTCAACATTTGTCTTTTCTACCAAGACAGAGAAAGAAAGTTCCATTTTCTGAAAAATGAAACGAAATTTCAGTATGTAACAAACCAGAGTTTTCTGAAGTTTCTTAATATGAGAAACTTCACTCTAAGTGTATCGGGGTACTATTTTTTTTTCCACCTTAACAAAAGTTTTAATGTCCTTACCTTTTTAAATGTAACCAAGATCAAGCAGTCAGGAGCATACATACATACATACAGCTCACATAAAGAAAGAACAGAATTAAATAATCTTTTTAAAATTAACTGTTCAGAATGCAACATTTAATTTTGATTTTTTTCTAAATGAAAAGCAGTCTACATATTCAAAATTTTCAGTTATAAATTCACTCCAGTAGAATTCTTTTTTACCTGTAAAAAGTGATTTTTAAAAAAATTCCTCATCTCACTGTGACATTGAATTATTTATTTTTCAGAACTAGACTTCTAGAATGAGACGCTAAAAAGTGAGATCCTATTTCTGGACCTCCTATTGGCTTCTTAGATAATTTGAGTGACCCATTTTTCTCTATCTATCTCATGTTTTTTACCATAATGAATATTTTGCAAAAGAATTACATATAATTTTAAAAGTAAAATAAAATTATATTTTTTATATGGTTGGGTCTATGTGATATATGGAAATAGTTTTGTATTATGATCTTCATTGATTTTGGTATCTTATTAATAATAAACTGCTTTTCATGAGAATATTAAAACTACAGTTATTTCAGGCAGCTTTATTTAACTCTTGACATGAATCTTCCAACTAGTAGAAAATATTCCTGAAAATAGAAAAAAAGAAATACTAGTAGGAGTGACTGCTATCACCCTTTGGATTCCATAGTCAAAATCCTCCCTGCCAGTCTAAAAGTAACATCTCTAACTGCTGCTGTGGAGTCAGGCTGCACTTTCAACAGCTGACACCCTGTTCAGGTTCACTGACTTCCAAAATAGCCAATCTTCTATAGGAAACACTATCAACAGCCTGTTGATTATTTTCAGGAAATTCATGAGAGCATCACACTAATAGTTTATAGAAAAATCCCTCCCCTTTGTATGCCCCTAGGGATATATGTATAGAGTAGTAGTTTCACAGAACAGCTTTATTTCCAAACCACAGCATTCAAATAATGTCAGGCAAATTAGTTCACTAAGCTTTCTGAGATCTTTTTCTTTGATGATATTCCCCTCCCTACTGATAACTTAGTTCAAAATATTTGTCAAGACAGAGAGGGAAAAAAAACCAAAAAAAACCCCAAAAAACAACCTAACAGAAACATTTTTAGTGTGAAAGAAATTATAGAAATAATAGGAATATTATACTAAATGTGAGTTTTAAGAATATGCTGTCCTTTGTTACGTAATTACAGCTTCATTCTAATTGATCCTAATTAAATCTCAGCGGTCAATGTCACGAATTTTCCTGAAACACCATTTTTAACTGCATAGCTCCACAGAATCAACTGCTATGTGCAACAAAAAATAATACAACTTTAAAAAAAAAAAAAAAAAAAAAGTATAAATGCAAAATTACTTAGATATGTATTTCTTGGATTCCAATATCTGAAATGGAGCAGATATGGAAAAAGGTTAAATGAAAGATGCATCTTTTCAATCTACACAGACACATGCCCTGTTCAGAGAAAGATTCCTAACCAAAGCCTGTCCTTGATGCATTTAAAATTCACTCATACTGTGCCTGCCTAAAAGCCAGACATGGAGAGTCTAGAGCTGATGTAGAGTCTGGTAATTCTGATGCCTCCTGCTACAGGAACCTACTCAGACCCTTTCTGCTCTGAAAGGAAAGGTAAAAATCAAATTTAGAAACTAAACAAGGAACATACAGCATAGATTTTTTCTCATGGATATATCTTATCCTTCTGCTCTTGGCAAAACTCTCTATTGAAATAAATGTGAAGACTGAATTTCACTCATAATTTGCATATGCAGTACTATAGATAGAAGAAAGACATTTCTATTTTATCTCAGAGTCTTACCAGACCTATGATTCAGAAAAGGAGTGAATTACATGCTTACATCATTTTTTGTCCTAGATGCAATGAGCCAAAAGCATTTGTGAATGATATATTTTTCAATCAAAATAAAATATTTGTCTCCAAAAATCGTAATAAATCTCCAGATATTTTAATAGCTTGAAAGTAATCTCTCAAATAAAAGTAGACCTAAAAGCATCATAAACCAGTAGTAAGTAATGATTTTTAGGCCACTAACCAGAGTGCTTATGGTAATCAAAGTTTCCCTCAAAGGGCAGAATTGTGTTCTGGAATTTAGTGGTCCTAAAATCGTCCAAAATGAGAAAATGTAAAACAAACCCCTAAACCATAAACAGCAAAGCCTTAAAATTTTTCATGCACATAAAACTTCCCCTTTGGGATACAACTAAATGTCTGAGTGTCACACTGAAAACAAAACTTATCCAATAAAGGGAAGTGTATTATTTCATTTTACCTGCAATGTCAGTCAGCCTTACTATTCATATTATGAAAATTATGGGATCATATTAACCTCCTCAATGAAGTACAGTCTTATTTCTGCTCTGATTGCAAATTGATAAAAGTTTTAAAGTGACCATTTAAAATCCTACCTATCATGCCTCTGAAACAAAGCTGCAACAGTATAAGGAAAGCATTACAAGGATGGAGAGATGAAAGTATTAGCACTATGATCAGTTGGATTTGACAAAATACAAGATGTAAGATTAGCTTTGATATTTCAAAGCTTCTTAAAAGGGTTCGATAAGAAGACATATTAAGCTAACTGAGCTGTGGAAAAGCAAAGGACAAAAGCAAACCCCTAAATAAATACAGTAGCTCCTTTTGCTCTTATAGGCTTTTATTCTAAAAGAATTTGCAAAGTCTAGAAGATGAAGTACACAGTCGCTGTATTCAAGCACTGATGAGAATTCGAAGAAAATGTGCAAGTCTGAAGAATGAGCAGTAAGGATACCAGCCCTTGAGTAATCTCAGCTTTAAATACTAAGTTAAAGGTATGCATCCCTGGATATTTGCTGTGAACAAAAATCAAATGAACAAACCCCCCCCCCCCCCCCCAAAAAAAAAAAATAGTATATTTACAAACAGACCAAGTTTGAATAAAAAAGTGGGAGAAGGACAAATAATGACATGCAGATAGGGTAATGGAGATTTTTTTTTTTTATATCTCTGATAACAGAAGAAATAAGTCTATATATTCTCTGCAAGTACCTGTTTCCCTCCCTGGTCTTTCAACATGCATAATTACCTTCTTTTATCTTTTACAAAAACCTTCTACCTGCCCATGTGAGAGCTTAGTCATGGAAGATGATCAAAAGTATAGATATGGAATACGGAGTGTGGCTATCTAAAAGAAGTGAACAAAATTTACAAAAGTGACAAAGTTCATGGAATACAGTATGCTACGCTGTGTATCTGCATAGAAGGAGAATACAGCTTCATCCAATTCAGGCGAGTGAAGAGATGCATCCATCCATAAGAACACAGCAAAGTTCAGAAATTTGTAGAAATTCAGATAGATTTAAAAATCACATAAGTTGCACTCTTTGCTTTCCCCAACTCAAGGAATGTATCACAGTAACATTTCATAGAGCCTCAGCTAAGAGAATACTCTGAAGCCAAAGTGCACACTGATCATGCAATATAATATATATGCCAACCCTGCCAGTAAAAATAGGCCATGGAAAGCTACTTTAGCTCTCTAGCAAATCCATTCATGAGAACTAAGTAGCCGAAAAAGTGGCCCACCATATTTCTTCATATAACTAACTTAGACACGGATCTGATTTTCAGCTGAATTCAGGCAAAGAAAAAGGTACAATCTACTTTGCTTTCAGACTGATTTGGGATGTCCAGCACTAGCAGTCTTGTTACAACCTAGATAAAATTGTCTCACAGGCAGAGCAGATAGAGCTCCACACACCTATCTCAGGGTTGATACATTCAAAGTGGTGATAATTGGAAAAAGAACTTCCTATGAACAGGCATCCTAACAAACATGTATGGGTCTAATTACATTAACACTTCTATACAAAATACAACCACTTTAAACTCTACCTACATTCTCTTTTTATCCAGGTGCCTATTATCTTATGTTTTTAACTTCATCCATGACAACTGACTTCAAGAGAGAGCTATCCTAACTTTTGTTTTTCCCATATTGAGATATGGTAATAAAAACCCAAATCAAACTGAAATCCAAACAGATCAAAGCTGTGCATTACACAGCTAACAATACCCATAGGACTGACATTGGTTATTCATCCTTCTTTTCTACATACAGGGATAAGAAACCATATAAACAAACAAACAAAACCCACACAAAGCTTACAACCCAGACTGCCATGAATAGCTATCTTTGTCAGTCCCAACTAAAGTATCTCCTTCCAGAGGAATTTCTGGTGATATTCCATCTAATTAGCACCACTGTTGCTTTGACAATATATTTTGCAGTATTTTTTATGAATGATTTTAGTACTAGGTAAGAACATTTTACTTTGTGTGCTTAAGAAACTGTTCAGTGATCAAACAGCCTTACTTCTTACCCCTGGGCTTCATCTCTTTTTTTAGAACAAACACATAAAACTTGATATTTTAACTTTAAAAAAATTCAAGCACTTGTACTTAAACTTTTGCCTCTCTCTTTTTCTTCTTTCCTTTCAAAATAAATGTCTTTTTGAATGCATCAATTGCAATCATCCCTTACAGGTTTATATTCTTGCTTATGCAGTTAGCTCTGCCTCACTTCACTGAAGGCTACTTAAGTATAGAGAGCACTTAGACAATGATTCTGTGTTTTAAAGCTTTTTTATCTCCTTACATTTTTTCCCCCTCCCTTTTACTATTCTCTTTTTTTCTTTTTTTTTTTTTTTTTTTTTCCTGGGGTATTTTTCCTTCTCTCTCCTCTTTGGATGTCAGTGTTCCCAGAGGAAGCTCTGAAGAGTTACTCTGCAAGAATACTTATGCTGGATGCCCAGCCCCAGGGCTTTGGTACCCCTTTACTCAGGTCAGCCTTGAGAGCTCATGTAGCAGCAGAGCAGGCATCTAGAGTGGGGTCAAGAGAGTGGGGGAATTTGCTCTTTGCCTCTTCCTTGTCTTCCCTGTAGGTGTGCCTGGCCTTCTGCCCTTCCCATCAGTTCACAGAAAAACCTGCCAAGAAGACCAAACACCTGGATTCAACCAGTTCACAAAAAATAACAGAAAACAGAGACCTCTGATCTCCTATGACTATGACCAGACCTGTGCAATGAAGCCACATTGCAGCAATCCTGAGGTTTTGACCTGGATGCCACATCTTCTCAGATTTCTTCAGGGGCTGCTTCTTTTCTTTCTCCTTCTCAGGTTTTGCGCTAACAACATGAGACACCAGCACCTCTGCTACCTCCTGTCCAGAACAAAGTTTGTCCAGCTGAAGTTGCAGCCTGATAGTGAAACCAAGACAGTATATTTTCTCTTCCCTTTTCCTCATGTTTTTGAGAAGCCTCCACCTCCTGAACCATTAATGAAATGAAATGAAATATAAAACAAAACAAAATAAAGTAAAATTTCACAATCAGCTAATACATTTCACACAAGCTCTGCCTTTCTAGTCTTCTCCTATCAACCTGGTCACCTGCAAACACACATTTGCAGATGGTAGGTCACTGGGCCTGGGATCACTGAGGGGTTTGCCCACATTTTTCACCACCAGTTACCCTCACAGGCCTGTCATGGGCAAAAGGGGTGGTGTTGTGCCTGGAGTACTAACAAAGCACTGCTGGTACAGGTGATGTGCTCATGCTCATGGTTTTTACAGTACACATTCTCAAATGCAAAACTCCCTCAATAATGATCCAGTAGAAATTGCTGTAAAACTCACACCTTTCCTACCCTATCCTAATCTCTGCCTTTCCATGGCTCCTGGGCACCCCAGACTCTCGGCATCTGCACACACAGAAGGGAGGGTGGGTGGCAGGGGACTTACGGCAATTGCCGTGTTCATGAAGGGGGTTTCTCCCTCCCCAGACTTAGGTCCACTTCTGCTGATTCCCATACATGCCCTCAGGATCCCACACCACTGGGATGGCACTGCACAGGCTGTCCCCAGGGAGTGAGAGTCACTCAGCCACAGACAGCTGGTCAGCCAGAGCCACCCATGCCAGCACCAGGCCCCATGAGGCTTCTGCTGCAGATGGCTAAATATAATTTATTTGGCATCAGGGTCCCACTGTCTTGGCGATCTGGCAGTGAGGTGCAGTGAGAGAGGAATGAGAGAGAACAATGACAGTAGTTGTAGCATTAGCATACAAATAATGAATAAATAAAAATCTTTGATAAATGTCAGCAAGTGCATTTTCCTTATTGTAACAGCATTGTCCATAGTGGGAGATATTAAGACACTGAAAATTTGGTAATGTGTTATGAAATGTATTGGACTTGATAATTGCTATACTGTGTTGAGTTCCAGCATTCTCCATTTCAGAATGTTTTTTAATTAAAACAAACCATTGCAGCATTTTGCATATCAAAATCCTGTGGAGTCATAGTCCCATCATGTGAAAGGTGGCCCATGTCCTACAGTTCTTATTTTCCTAACTTTTCATTTTAGAGAAGATGAGGAACGATGGATTTTTTTTTTTTTTATTTTTTTTTTTTTCTGGCCCAACAGGAGTCTAAAGCTTTTATTTCCTTCTCAGCACTGTGGAAACACGGTACATCATGTCTAGAAACTTACTACTGCAGAAAATATGGGAATGCTTTTTCATAGAGTCTGCCTGATCTTCAGTGTACATTGACAATAAAGACCTACAGAGATTAACTACCAGGTCAACACAGAGAAAGATGAATCTTAAGGTTCTGCCATTTGTGTGCATTTTATTTTTTTTATCCACTTCAAAGAAGAGGACATAAGAAACTGAAATAAGAACAGGGTTCTACATATAAAGCTTAAGATAATTTAATAAATAGATCACTGTGCATGACATGGAATCTTGCTCTGGACCCAGTCATTTGCTTTTTTGAGTTTAAAGAATTTTCCTCCGACTCTTAAAAAACTTGTAGACTGTTGTCTAAATCCCTCTCTTGATCAGTTTTTAATTATTTGCTTCTTCTGATCCATGTTAATTTCTGTTGATGAACTTTTAAAAGCTCACTCTTTTTTAAAAAAAGACTCTTTTAAAAGTTCTCATTCCAAGAACTAGCAGCACATACGAAATTTCAAAGAATATATTTCAATTTATTTTGATAATATGCAAACAACAATAAATAATTCTGTTCCTCTTTTTCCATATTAAAAAGTATAAAACAGTAATCATCTGAGGAGGAACTTTAATTGTGAATGAAATATTAAAATTGTTAGTGGGTTTTTGTTCTGAATTTCTGACTCTTTTGGTCACTTCAAGGAATGCCATCTAGCAAAAAGATTAAGAAATAAACTACTACAGAACTGGAATGTGGGCATCAGAGTCTAGTTCTAGTTCAGGAACAGGCCAATCCACATGTATTTGTATCCTGGAAATTTGTTGCTCTTAGATAACTCAGGTTTGATTAATGAACTATGAATATTTTAAAATGCTATAAGAACAGTCCAAAGTGTCTCAGTTAATGTCATTAGAACTACTTCAAACATATCACAGAACTACCATTTTACACAAAACCCCTTTTAGACATTAATAAAAGAAACTGAGCTGAAAATCTACCTTTGTATGACAACCTTGTTTTTCAAAAAGAACTTAAGCCTCATCAAAGCACTTTAAAGAAGTGCTCACTTTTTTTGAGAAAATAAGCCAGTTTAAATAAGAAAGGCTATAATTCGTATAGCAAATTATTTTATGGTATTGAATGCTTTCTATTTCAGGATAATTTTTTAACTGAGTTAGCTTTTTTGTTTCTGGACTTGGGCAAGAGGGCATGTTCAAATGCTGCAAGTTAGCATACAGATTTCTTAAAAAAATATGAATCTTATTTCAAATTAGGAATACAAATATCTCTGTTACATGAGTCAATGAATATTAGACATGCAATGACATTGCTTCAGCTCATTTTTTTACAGAAAACATTACTGTGAAGTACTGCGGGTTGAAGAAAGCATAGTGTGACCACAAACGAACAATATAAATAAATAATCCCTGAAAAATTAGTTAGAAAGTTAAATGAAATAAAAAGCCATTGGTTACTGGGCTCTGCTCTAGTGCCTTATGTGACCTCAGTAACTGGCACATAGCTTGACCAGGTTGGCGACTTCAGACCCTGCTGATCCTGGGTAATTGGCTGCTGTCCCACAGCCTGGTGCTACTATTTCAGTTCTGATGGCTTTGTTATTTACCTGACCTCTCTCCATCTTCATTAAATGATCTAAGACAACAAGAAAATACAAAGCAAGATGCAAAACATCCTTTGTGCTGAGTACCATATGAATATGTGCAAACAGTACAAGTCTGTTTCAGCTAACAAGGTAATTAGAGTCTATTCAAAGCCATCATAAAAGCAACTCTTCTACAGTCAATCAATTTTCTGACCATAACTGCTCCTTAGGGTTCAAAGAGAGTTTTAAGGGTTTCTTTTTTTCCTTTTTTGCTTTTGGTTAATCAATATAGATATAATACTAAGAAGAAAATGCATCTTTGGGAGGTTTGCAAATGGCTTCTGGCTTAAATGGAAGAATATTTTTTAAAATTATATCAATTCAAAGTTTAAAATAATGTTTATAAATTAATATACTTTATATATTTTTTACAGAGTGCTTAATCTGTTTGTTGAGATTAAATCAAATTCTCCATTTCTAACTTTCATGCATGCTGCTATCATACATTGTCTTTACCTTTTTAAATAGGAATATAGCCTAAGGAACTAATCGTCCTCTAAGTCATTCAAATAAGGCTGTTTGTGTGGATGGCTTGCTTTGAAGCAAAATTTTCTTCTGCACTTTGATGTGTGCTGGTTAGTGTTAGATGGTGAAAGCATGGAAAAGAGCTGAGTTCCAGAGCACAACAGCGTGCTATGTATGTTGAATTTATTTCACCAGGGAAATAGGGAGCTGCAATTTTTCAGATGCCAGTCTTGCAAGATAAATTACATTATTTGTACATTTCAAACAAGATTTATCTCTTTACTACTACATTTAAAAAGCCTAGTTTAATTGTTCATATTTTAATTCTTCATGATTCATTCCAGCTCCATACACCAACCAGATGAATATGAAATGTAACTCATTCTTTAGTCAGTCAGGCTTCTTCAACCAGAAATACAAAATTTGAAGTACTTATGAACCATGAATTCTTTTGTAATAATATGTAAGCATCCTATCATCTACTCTGGCAAGTGAAAGAAAATGCTTCATTTAAATTGAAACATAAAAATGATGCTAAAATGGGCTTTCTTTGAAATCTGGTAACAAATAGGCTTTGCATTATGTTCGTAAATCAGCTTAATTTTATTTTTTGGATATGTTTATATTTTTTTTAAAAACACAGTATCAAATTTGATTCACAGTTTTGCTTCAAACAGACTTAATTTTAATTCTTTTCTATTACATTAACTACTGAAATCTATATAGATGGTAATTTCATGCTTCTTGCTGTAGATGTGACTTTTGCTTTCTCCATTATCTGAGAATTGAATCCTACTAAGTTCTGTATTTCTGAGCAGCAGAGCCAAACAGCACGAAATAACCCATGCATTCACACGCACAAACAAAATATATTCTTAGCAGAACCTCAAAACTTCCTGGTTTCCACAGAAGCCTACTATCCCTTCCACATGATTTTCACTGGTGATTATTTCCAAGATATTAACACTGGCATCCACACCGTACCAATTCAAGCAAAACCCATTTACCAGTTACATAGTTATTAGGTCCACATACACAAAATCACCAAACTATCAGAGTGTTTCTGAAGCTGCTTCTAAAAATTTAATGAATCAGTAAAAAGGCTGAACTGCTTCATATCTTTTTCCTGTAGATCAACCTATCATTATAAAACTTTACTCTGAAAAGTCCTTCAAGTCTCAACCTCTCTTGGCAACTGAATAGTTCTCCCAAACTAGGAAACCTGATCAGATAGTCCAAGCAGATACCATAGAAAACATTATTCTTACATCTCCTTTTCATTGCTTGTATGCAGATCCATCTCCTTGTTTTCTTAAGCTTAAACAAAATCATTAAATCATGGCATACGGTTCAGTAAAATGGAACTTGGCAAGGAAAAACAACAACAGCAAGATCTGAAAGCACTCAGAGTAATTCTCACCATCCACAGTCTTCTCTAAGATCACATAGGCTGAGGTTAGAAAGTAGATTCGTACCCTTCACATGCTTTAAGCTTTATCCAGCATATCTCTGAACATAATTTATCTGAGAACAACCAAGCTGGTGATTAGTTGGTCATTAGATGATGATACAGCCAAGCTGTGTCATGTAGCATAGAAACAAAATGGAGGTGATCCTGGTGTTTTACGTAAGGATGACTGGGATTGCTATGGATTGCCACCCACTGACTGAAGAACTAAAACATAGTTCAGACAATTGTTCAGTTTTCTTCCTCCTGACAAAATAAATTTTAATCTTTGTCCTTATTTGACTTAGAGGCAGCTTCTCTTGCAAGATGGAGTTTTACCAGAGTTCAGTTAGTGTATTTACATATAACTTTGGAGATTGAACAGATGAGAAATGAAAGATGTATTTAATTTCCAAATGCATTCTATAAAATGTATTTAATATCAGCTAACATTAATATTTTAATTTACATTTAAAGAAGGTGCTTCATTTTAAAGTGCCTGAAATCTTTCTTCATAGCACAACTCTTCCTGAAGTATCAAGAATAAGAAATATTTGCTGAAATGATGAAACCAAAAAACCTTTTATATGACTTTCTGAAAAAAGGAAAAAGAGAGAGATATAAAAGAATGAAACAGAGAGTCAGAGGGATTTTCATTATAGGCAAGATGAGGATACTCACCTTGTATGTAGCAAATATCAGCTTCTGATCACTCAATCTATTGGTCTTTCACATGCTAAATGAGAGCTCCCTTACAAACACTTTGGAATATTTTGGTGGCAGAATCTCCCAGTTGCCCCCACTGACACTGTTTAGACTGTTTGCAATTCATATAGTAAACCATTTTTGAGTCACTTAAAATTTGATGAATCATTATAAAAATGTCTCTTTTTAAAAGCATATCATTATATTGAATACCAATTGATAAGAGAATCTGATATTGAATCATTATGTCTAATAACAATGGAAAAGAGAACCTGATTTTGTATAATCCACAGAGTAGGGGAGTGAAGCTTTTCTCTTTTTGATCAATACACTACTACCTGGATATCAGAAAAATTCTCAGAATTGGTATGCTGGCATGGAAAGGATTTTGCTTTGATAAAAGTCCTATTTTCCAAGAAGAAAAAGCATGCAAAGCTCACAAATGTGTATTTATTAACAAAAACAATGTGGGGAGAGATAGGATGGAATTGAGCTGTGGGCTGTGGGATTCGCCTGCAGAATGCCATGGCAGCACAGAGAAGCTTGTCTCCGCCTGACCTTGGGGGGAGGAGATCTGATGTGGCAGATGCCCCGCAGAGAGGAGCCTGCCAGACACCTGAACCCTGTGTGATCACCCCCATATAAGGACATTCAGAAAGTGTGTTGCTGACATAGCATTGTGTGATAGGTTGCTTCGTGAAAAATACCACATAAGGAAATAATATCTCTTGAAGAAGTGTATAAAACCAGCCCGTTGCTCTCAATAAATGTCTCAGAATCCCTGCTGGTCTAAATCCATGCCTTAGCTGTTACAAAACAACACAAAACCAAACAACAATAAAAAGGAAAAAAAAATTAAAAGAGAGACAGGGAGAGACCAGCTGTTTAACTGATCCAATGACTCATTCATGTTAGATGTTTTAATACATAAAAAGTAGGAACCCATGCTTCAGAAAGAGAGTTACACTGTTTGGTACTCTTTTAAGTATTGATGATAGTTCAAGATTACACACTTGAATGTGATGTATAAACATAGGGGTAATATTTTAATGAAACATCTAAAAAGCATTCACTCTGAACTAATGTGTGTCTATCCATCTCCTTCCTCATGATTTCCAGAGCAGACATTTCTAAAATAATTTACCATAGATGAAGGAAAAATAAATACTACAAATGTCATCATAAAATAAAGTCCACTTGAGCAAGCATAGTAGATAAAAAGCACAGACTTGCCATCTACAGTGAAAGAAACTTCCCTTTCCACAGGCTTCTGATATGATTTAACATATTATGATATGTGGTGAGCCTTTTGGGATGATATCTGAAACATCAGAGTGATAAAGGACGTGCACTAACTAAAATCTTCTGAGAAGTAGCACCATGATATATATTTATAATTAGGAGTATTGTTTTGCAATGAAAGAACTGATTGCAATCAATTTCATTTTACCAGTGGACAGTTCATACAAGATAAGGATTTACTTAGAGAGGAAGTTGGTTCTGTTTCACGTAAACATTTGAACCTCCCTGTGTTTGGGTAATTGGACTTGGATACACAAGGGGATGTTTTTCTTACTCTGTCATGTGTGATTTGAATTACTTTGGGGATATTCTTCTGCACTAACACAATTAGTGCAGAACATCTACAAAAGTACTAACAACTGAACTTGGGAGTTAAAACTGAATTCCAGCTTTGTAAATTCAAGCTGTATAGCCTACATTGTAAGAGGGGGAAGGAGGAAAATAACACTGTCTTTTGAGATGCAGTGCTTGCTCTCTGCATTGGACATTGACCTAGAAATAAAGAGTCTGCAATTAGATTCCTAGTAAGAGTTCCTATTGAAGTTAAAGAAAGCATCTCGATGCATTCTAGAATGGAAGATTAAGATTCTCATTTAATAAAATGGAAAAAAAGAAGAGAATTTAACTCTTTTTTTTCCTGATGAAACATTCCCTCAAACCAATTCTCATTAATATTTGTTTCTTCACGTTATACTTCTGTGAAAATGATAAGAAATAAAACACACAAGATTTCTAACTGATAATCCACATGGAACTTATGGACCTGCAGAGAAAAGGGACAGTCTCCTAAATAGAGGAAATTATTCCACTTTTGGATCACAGGGTCAAAATTTTGACAGAATTTCCCTAGGCACTAGAAAGACAAAAAAAGTGTCCTCATGCTTAGCAAGACCTTTTTTTTGTCCTGTAATATTGGTTCCCTAAAACAGGCACTTCTTATTGAATCAGCTGAGACATTGCAACAAACCTAAACTGGAGCACTTTCCTCAGCATTCCAGGGAGCTGCTTGGTGTCAAAGTAGGGTGAGCAAGGCCCTGCATGCTCTCAAGTTTGCTGCCATTAATCCCCATTAGATTTGCACTGAAGAGAAGTCAAACAATATGCTGCAGAGCTGACAGAACACATCAAACCACCTCAAGCAGAGAATTCAGTGGAGCTGATGATGCTGTAAGATTGTACTTAAATGTTGTAGGATGCTCACTTCCTAGACCAGTGGAACCTTAGAGTTGTGATTTAAGAGATTTGTTAGCTTGCTATGTTATCAACACAGGACATAAGAGTTCTCTTTTCAACATTTAATGGTCACTAAGGGCAGGAAAAGCTCAAGAATTCTCTTTATGTTCTGCTGTACAAGGTCAATAGCAAGGCCAGAAGACCATGGAAACAAAAAAATAAAGGAAATTATCCAAGGGAAAGAAGTCATGAGGATGAGAAGGTGTCAGGAAGGCTAAAAAAGAGTTTTGCTGAGTTGCTATGAGACACCACAAAAATAAGGATAAGATGTTAGAGTAGAATTTGATATGCTCTAAAGGCTAAACAGGTCAGAATTTGCTGAAACATGTACAGAAATAGAAATACAGAGAGATTCCCACCATGGCATCCCCTCCAATTTCACTCCTGACTAGAATCAAGAAAGTGCAGATCCGGGGAAAGAGAAAAAAGCCAGCAACTGAGGGGGTGTCTAGTAAATGTTAGCTAGTTGTGGCTATTCACAGAACAGTTAATCCAGTGTGCTTCCTGATTACATACTCCCTCAGAAGTCCATATACTTCAAATAAACAGAGATGTCAGACTTTTAGATTTAGATTTTAAAATTAACCCGCTTTGGATAAAGATGGTTTAGAAAAACAGAACAAAACAGAACTGGACCCAGCTTGAAACACAAACCAGTTTTATCAAATATTTGTCTCAACTACTCTATTTCTTAAAAACATATGGAGCCTATACTCAGAACAAGCCTGTGATTACACATTAACTAAGGCTGTGGCTAACACAGAAAGCTGTCACCACAGTCACATCTGGGGCTTTTTCCTCATCCTTCATAATCTTCTAGTACTTTTGAAGAGATGAAAAACCATAAAGTCTTTTAATTTATTTGGTCTTAGATTTCCAGTGAAAGAAAACTTGTCTCTAACATGTCATCTTTCCCTTTTCAGGTAGCAAATATCGCTCAATAAAATCATGACCTTGGAATGCTTAGCAGCTTACAGATTTGACATTACCAAAGGGAACAACCTCAGTGCAGACACTTGTTTCTTTCCTAGGTTTTTAAAGAATCTCACACTTTCATATTTCAGTTTAAAATGTCGAGCCATCGAAAGAAATATAATTTAACTGTGTTTATTTTATGTCAACATAAGATCTTAATGACATCATCTTGTACAAAAGTTTGTGGAGAATTTATCTGATCATCACAAAGGTACTTCATTAAGTAATTATACCCTTCCTAGTAAATTTAGCCTAAGTTTAAAATGAACAAAGTTTATTGGATGAAGACGTGAATGAAACACAACTCTCAACTAGTTCTGGTGTGTTTAAATCTGAACTGAATGACATCCAATAAAATCTGTGAATCTTAAAACAGTGCACCACAGGTGAAAACAAGTATTTGTTCTAAGCAAATTATTCAGGATCAGACATCTTTGTATCGACATTCTACATGAGATAACCAGCAATGTCTGTGTTTCCTACAAAAATCTCAATAGGCTTTTTTCAAGCACAAATACAGTGTAGGACGTAATAAAATTACACTCAGATGTTATTTGAAGTCATGTGGCAGTTAGCCACAATAATTGCTTTTATTGCCTTTGATAATTTTATATATCTTGCTCTTGTATTCTCTTAAAAAAACTGAGTCTCGAAATACAGAGTAAATACAATCCCATAAAGGTCCATGTTTGATTATCTCCACATATACTCTTAGCAATTTCAGCTGTCAATTTCATCCTCGGTCATTCCTATAGTAGTTTTTTTCCCTTTTATTAATTCTTCACATCAATGACTTACTGGTTTTTGCCACTGCATTTTTAATTTGGCTTCTCTGTTCAACACCTACTACTATTTGAAAAATATTGGTTAACTACTGGCAAAACACATACCTACTGTTTAAAGAAATATAGCCACACCATTATAGTTAAAGCTCTGTCAATATTTCTGCAATAAAAGACTGCATTTCCAAGATTTATAATTCAAACATAAAGAAAAGAATCCTTCTGGGATGACGTTCAGCATACAAGGTCATTGCCCACAACAAATTTGTTCTACCAATTTTCAAGCAAATTGATTCTGCCATTTTGAGTGCTGCAAGTGTAAATCAAAACAGAGATTTACCTGTTTAAAGCTAAACACTGTTGGCCATGTACTCATCTGTGCCAGCAACAGGATTTTTATGGCTTTTCTTTTGGAACAAACTTAACCTTCAATCTAAATTGCATATTGCCAACTTTACATATAAATATATACATATATACATACATATCTATGTATATATAAATATACATAGATACATATATTTACATGCATAATAGAGGACCTTGTGATCCCTACAGCTGACATGTCCATTTAAAGGCTAATTCCATTATAGAACACTGGCTTGTATGAATAAAAGACCTGACCCATATTTTATGTCTGTCCTGCTGTGAAGGTGCAATTTTCCAAAGGAAGCTTTAGCACAAAATGCTCCACCGCTTTTGTTCCAATCACACAGCTGTAGCCAGTCTGCCCTTGACTGCCAGCATGCTACCTGGCTGAAAATCTCTGTGCTTGCTGGGTTTTGTACACTCAGAAAAGTATAAATGGGTTCATCCTTCAGGCTGTACTTGTAGACTTTGTGTGGACAATAGGCCCATTAGGATCTCCCTGAGAGCTCCTGCTTATCTTGAACACATTTAGAAAACTGAAAGAAGATATTTTTAATCACTCTAGTTTACTTCTGTCAGCACACAGCATTGTTGTACTAATGTAGATGTCAAATAAGTGCTTGTTCCAAATGTAATTTTCTCATTTTCTAAACTGTTGCATACCAATATTCCATAAGTGCTAGGAAGACGAGCCCTTGTACTACTGCAATGGGTTTAATAATATCCTTGACCTAGTTTAGCAATCATCACTGGCAGATAGCAAGGCTTTTTATCTTTATTCCAACTGAGAAAATACTTCTCTTGAAAACAGAGTTGACCCATATTATTAATTTCTAATATTGATAGAAAATTTGTGAAGAGTCCTTCAAAGGGTCAAATTTCTTCTTGGGAGAATTTGCATAGGATGGTTTGCCAGTAACTGCATGCCTTTGGACAAATTTTGTGTGTCATATTGAGAATTAAATGGTATCTTAAGCCCCTTAAAACAGTGAAACCTTCTTGTACAATACCATTGAAGAAGTAAAAATCAGCTCTGTGTTACCTCTGTGTACAGATGTAATTATGGTGCAAAGTCATCAGACATGAAATGCACCAGTCTAGCTGAAAATGTAACATGTATAAAGTAGCATGGCTTGGAAACATATTTTTCAAGTCATGCTTGAAAATCGAAATAAATGTTATAGTGGCTAATTCTGCAGTGATTGAACTGTTCTGTTTTACTACAATGGTTCTCCCAGACCTGTTTCAACTTGATAGTAGCATATAGTAATTCATTTCCAAGCTACCTTCAGTTTATCCATATAAAGTTAAGCTTCTCCTTCATCTTCACTATTTGTAGGATTCCACAATTCCCTTTCCCTCAAATCTCTTTGTGCATTCATATTTTTAGACAAATTATTTATGAGGTCATATGTTTTAGAGAAGCTTTATTTGCTTGGCAGAAGATTTATTTAATTCCCCTTTTGGTATATTTTAAAATCTTTATTGAATTTCCTCTTTTAAAACTTGCTTGAAAACTAATCTCACTGTGTTAAAGAAAGATCAGTGCACCTAATCTAGTAAAAATAACACATTTTGCCTCATTGCAACTCAAAAAACCTAAATTATACTGGCTGATTAGGTGGCTGAATTATCACATATCTTGGCCCCTGTCAGTTTGGAAAGTTACGGGTATGATGGTCTTCAATGATGAGATGTGTGAATGTATTTGTACTCATGGGTATTCACTGATTTTCAGGTTTTGAGTCTTTATATTAATCTCAGTCATCTACTCATCTTCTCTCTTTACATTTCTCCAAGACTGTTTAGATCACCATTCTTCACTTGAAGAAATGGTTTTGCTTCACTTTCTGTATATTTTTACTTGGCATTTATTAGGATTGTGCCTAATAATAATGGAAATATTTAACATAGATATTACTCAGACAGACAGAGGAAGATTTAAATAAAGTCAAGAACATTTTCTAGTGTCCTGGCCCTTCTCCTTCTCCAGTGTAGAGATATTAATTCTAATCCTACGGTTTGTAACTGGCTAATTAAACAACCTGTCCAAGTATCTTCTTTTCTGCCTCAATTTATTTACATGAAAAATGTGTTGACTATGTTAATTAAGTATGCCGGATATAATAATGCTGAAAGCAGTGTTATTACTTTCATGGTAAACAAGCAGATAGACTATATATCTAATTACCACTGGGAAACTACAGTTTAGATACCTTTTTAAGAGCATCAAAACTGGTAAGTCAATGGGAATTCAGCTTTGCCCAGCCTTCTGAGGTGGCACATCCTTTGAAATATAAAAATCCCAAATGCTGCAGCAATTGCCCAACAGGCTGTTTTATTCCAAAACACTAAGCTATAATATAGTTCTCAATAAAATAGAAAACAAAGGTAAAAAATCTACACCAATGGGGATACACCCCTGGGAGTTTGTTATTGTGTATTGGCAAATAACAACTCCCTTATGATCTCTCTTTTTATTGTATTCTAGGCAGAAGGTGCAGACTTAGTGTAGAGCATTTACTGACTACTGAGAGGCCTGAAAAGTTTATGAATTTTACAATTAATCATTAATTAAATATAGAAGGGCATATTTTTTTTAGCAATTTTAAAGATAATTAGGAAACTGAAACCTTGCAGAGCATCTGTCCATTGAAAGTGGAGGGAAAAAAATTAAATTAGCTCATTCTTTATGGAATTACCTACATTCTATAATTTTCTGTCATTTCAGAAAAGTGTGTATTGTTATCAAAACTGTTTAAACAGTCATTAGGGGGTAAAATAATTTCTACTGAAAAAATAAGTTTTAAAACTAGCAAAACATTAATAAAGTTTACTTAACCAAATGACACACAGGGGCTACATAAATAAAGTATTTGAGAGAATAGAAGATTACATAAATAGCAAAAAATAAGACAAAAAGTTAAGGACTACCAGAGCAGAAAAATAATTTGAGTTATGCTCTTCACCTAAAATAAGATCTGACAGACTCAATCTTATCTTCAGTGCACTTACAACCAAACGGAATTACTTCAAATTCAGCAGTATGGCACTTGGTTTCAATAGGGTCTCAGAGACATATGAGGGCTGAATGAAACTCAATTTTGTTCTGATAACCATGCTTAGAGGAGAATTTTCCAGATTCATGTAAATATTTCGGGATGCTATAAATAATATACATTTCAGAAAATTAATCTGATATGGATATAAGAGTTGCCATTTATTAAAATAAATTTCAGAGTAGATGGTTGCTTGACATACTATTGATGAATTTACAAAGTTTAGAAAGGGTATAAAGGAGCATGTCTATTTGTTTCTAAGACACAGATGAGGTTCTGCATCCCTTTGGTTTTCGCTATTTATATATATTTTTTATTATTATTATTAATGTTTTCCCCCCTCACAAAATGAGATTCATTATGTGAAGCACAGGGAACATCCAGAAAAGTCACAAAGCCACACATCCATCTAATTAATAAACAAAGAGAGCCCAAAATGATCTGCTTGTGAAGCCCGAGTAACCACAGCAATAAACACCAGTTCTGTTTCTACAAACTGGAGTAACTGTAGTAAAATCAACAATAAAATCAGTCTTTAAGGGAAAAAAAAAAAGACATAAACACAAACCAAATTGCAGGGAAAGTTTTGTAGTGGCATTTCACTTAAGAATTCTGACTCTTTCCTTAGTGATCATAGTGTAATGCCTTAAAGCATAACATTTTTTAGCACCAGGTCAAGGCAAGCAAGAGAAAAATTCAGCACACTAGAGCAGGGAGGAGTGCTAAGATATAAATATATTATCAAATGCTTATTCATATTTCTACAAAGCGTGTGCACTGAATATAGCCCCAGTCAGGAAGCAAAACAAATGTCAGATTCTAATAATTTCAGTCAAGAGTTAATGCAAAAAGGGAACAGATTGAAAACCTTTGCCTCCTCCCCAGGGGCAGAAAAGACTGTCGCCCCCAGGAACTGGGAGGCAAGGGAGAGGGAGTGCAGGTGGCTGACATCATCCCACCCAGCATTAAGCAGAAGTGATTGCCTAATTGAATAACCTTCTGTTGGCTGAGAGACATGGTTCAGAAACGGGTGGTCCCACCCTCCTGCCCTTGCAGCAGGTGGCATTCAGTCAGATGGACAAGTGCAAACATCAATGTAAAGAGCAGGGCGGACACCAGCTGTAACTTCCATCTATCCAGACACCTGGGGAGAGAATTTTGTCAATGTTTTTTGAGGTTGTTGAAGATGAGATGGTTTTTATTAGGCTAAAGACTGGATTTGGATTTTAACATTTAATGCCCATAAGTAGTCATTCCAGATTTTATAATTGCAGGACATCTGTCAAAGTACATGAAAGACAAATTATATTATTTGTAAATGGGACTTGTGTCTTTCAGCTATCAATTAATTAAGAAAAAAGGAACATATTGTTTTTTAGCAATGTGACAGCAATGAGGGAAAATAAATGGATAGTTCAGGGCTGAAGATTGTGAAGGTAAGGAGTCATTTCTATTGCTCTGTGTGCTTCCTTGGTCATTTGTACAGATTGCTAAAATTCTTTGAATGTCAGTTTCACAAAAATATAGTACAGATGATACTATTTTTTCTCCTGCTTTTTATTTTTCCTATCTATTAGAGATTCCAGAGTAGGACAGAAACTCTTTTCTTCTGTCTAGAAGCAGTTAGCCCAATCAAAGCACAATTGATTTAATTTCTCAAATATTATAACATTATTATTATCATCACTATAAAGAACCAAAGATCCCTACCAGAAGCCAAGCCTGTATTTTAAAAAGGAAAATATTAATTCACCGAAGCACTTGAAAAAAATCCTTAACCTTAATGCATTTTTAAATGAATGAAATTCAAGCATGTGCTTAAAGGTTTGGCTGAACGATGGAACAGCTCAACTGCTTCTCTAAATTGCAGCAAAAAGTCTGACAGAATGCTTGAACACCTGGAAACATAATGATACATTTTTCTACAAACATTTAACAAACTCATAACACAGGTCTTAAAACAGAGAAAAAAATTTTAAAATATTTAAAAATTAAAAAATATACTTAAATCACAAATGCCAAACACAGATGTGTAATTGGTATTATAATACAATGCAGGCAGAGACTCATTTCAGATGAATGATGGGGACAATAAGTAAGAATCCTTAAAGTGTTAAATACCATGCTTGCTTCCTCCACTCTAAGGCCAAAACACTCAATCACCAGGTCCCAGCTGTTCCTCCACGGACTGACAGTTTTGCATAAGCTTGCGACTACAGCAAGTGGGTCTGACATGGAATGATTTGGGGTGAATCACAAGCACTCTGCTGAAAGTCAAGTCCATAGTGAAGATACAGACTGAATTTTAAAAGTCATGAAGAGGGTATTCCCAGAGATATGGTTCAGATGCCAAAGGACGTAATTCATAGAAACAATCCATAGTAATCTACTTCTGCAGGCCAAATGCCAGCTTTACTGCTGGGAATTATGCCTAAGCAGTAGACTTGTCTACCGGCAGTATATTCCCCAGGACTAGTCAGTCTGCACAGGCTAGGATTAACGACATGGAGAGGCTACTACTTTTTAAATTACTACCTTTTAAGCAAACATAAAAAGTACCATGTGCCTGCAAACTAAAGATTTTTCAGCTTCCAGGATAGTAACTGGTGTTTCATCATATGCCTCTGGAATTACAGAAAGTAAATTGACAACAAAAAATTGGTAAATTGATGGTCTAACTATGCCATTTCCTAGCATTTTCTCTCTTCTGAGGCCTCTTAGGTCCCTTAGGTAGGAAAATAGCAGGAATAAAAAAAAAACCAACATACAAAAAAAATCTACCCTAAGGGAACTCAGGGCAAGTTTCTAGATTTAGAGATCCTGACCCAATAAAAAGATTCTAAAGTACACAAATAACAGAAAAGAACTTCAGAGGCAAAGTTTCTCGAGAGGAACTTGCTCTTCCCATGAACTGGCAGACCCCAAGGGATGTACAAAGAAACCAATAATTCCTAGAAAAGTAGTCATAAATGCAGGAGTTCATAACACAATTCCTCTTTGGGAGGAAACATCTTGATTGTTTTAACACAATCCAAACCGCACTGATGCCCTTGATGATTTGCACTTGATCTTGAAGTCAAATTTAGGTACCATGAAAAACAAAATACTTGTAAAAGTCAACAGGCTGATATGATGAAGACACTTCTGTTCCCAACACATAATTAAAAATCCTTCAATCTATTAAAACTAAAATATGCTGAAGAAATCCGTATTTCCTCACAGTTGCCTCTTATGCGGGTAAGGTGGAGGCTCAAGTAATCTTTGCACTATGTTCATAAATAAATGTTTTAACAAAAAAACCCAAAACAAACCATGTATTTTTTTAAAAACTATCATTAATCTTTGAATAAAGTCCAACTCAGAAATACTTTCAGTATATTTTAATGCATCTAATTGAATATCAACCCTCCTCTCTACTTCCACACTCAATATATAAAATCCTACAGCAACACTTAACATTATCTTCTAAATAATATGACAATTTTTAGTCCAGATTCCCAAATCATAGTTACAAGATATTCCAAAATAGTTCCCCTCAATCTGTTTCTATTAGTCAAAATAAAGGTATTATTTTATAACTCAAGTTGCACTGTCACTACAGTGTAAGAGATCTTAATTAAGAGTGTATAGGGACAGATAGCTTGCCTGTCCTAACTGATGATTAGTTATATTTGAGGAAAACATGGTGTTTCTTACAGAGTTGACCACTAAATTTATGACCCTAACAGGATAGAGAGTCTGGTCATTCTTTTTTATTTTTAAGAACAGTGCTCTGAATTACTCAAACTAGGCTGTTGCTTGAGCAAGGCAATTTCCAGCTGGTGACACCTTTCCTTTCTTTTAAGTACCAAAAATTCTTTAATAACTACAAGTGCTCAAGACCTAATTTTGCAACTTAGATTAGAGCTAAAAATCTCAGTAAGGCTGTGGGATGTTGCTATGCAGATCACAGACAGTATAATAACTAAGGAAAAATCAGCTCTGGAGAATACAAGATGATAATTCTGCAGAATAAGCAGAATGCCAAAATAAAATCATCTCATGTACTGGGATATCTATACTGACACTTTCCCTCCTTATTTCACCTTTAGGTTTCAAAACATGAAAGAATTATCCATATTTATAATATCACATAGGCAAGAATACCTGGGTCACACATTGTAGCTGCTCTGTTTGTGACTGGGGAAAATCAATAAAATAAGTTTATAGCCCAAAAGTTAAAATTATTTCAATATTTTTCTTGGGCTTTTCTGTAGGAGAAATTGTGCATATACTCACAGGAGCTATCTTTTTTTACTTGATCTCTGACATCTTGAGTCTTTATGTTCTGTACTTCTGCCCTAGATTCCTGCAACACACTGCAATATGACATGAGTCATTAAAGTAACTTGTCTTTTCACTCTCCATAGACTATCGCTCAGTAGTACTACCCATTAAATTATTATTTGAATATGTATATGATTAAATAAAAAATATTACGTTCCATTTTATATTATATATATTACATAAAAACTACATATCATTTTCTGTTCAGTCTTAGAAGGTTTTCAGTTAGGAATGGGTGGTAACAACTTCAGGAGACTTAAGTTCCTTTGAAATGTCAGATTTCGCTCTACAGGACATGAAGGTGTAAAAGAAAGACAACCTAAAATATCATGCTTTGAAACTTGGAGCCCATTAATCAGAGGGAAAAAAAAACATTGACAAGGTGACAACATCCTGCATGACAACACTGAGCTTGATGTGGTGTTCAACCTTATTAAAAATCAGAATTTATGATGCAGCAATTGAACCTGTTCAGTTGTGGTGACATGAATTGTCCTGAGTGAATAACATACTATATTAATATTTTAGTTGAAATTCCTGGACTGTATGGTTGATTAATCAGCTGTACTTCTGGTTGAGAATATATGGTTGTTCAATATATCTGGATTATGAATAATACTATTACAGAAAAAGCAGCCTCCTCTGAGGTTCAGAACAGACATGTCAGTAGAGCAGAGGGAGTTGTATTATTAATCCTCCCATGTTCAAATGTATGTCAGCAACCAATAGAGGTCAATACATATCCCACACCTTTATGCAAATGCATGCATTATTAAAGCTTTTTACTAGGCAGGAGGACTACAAGAATGTCATGAGATTGTGGAGGGAGAAAATCAGAAGGGCCAAAGCCCAACTAGAACTTAATCTGACTATTGCTGTAAAGGATAGTAAAAAATGTTTTACAAATACATCAGCAACAAAAGGAGGGTTAAGGAAAATTTCCATAATTTCCTGAATACTGGGGGAAACAGTAACAAAGACCAAGGAAAAGGCTGAGGTATTAATGCCTTCTTTGCCTCAGTCTTTAATAGCAAGAATAATTTTTCTCAGCCCCCTGAACTGGAAGACAGAGAGGAGAAGGAGAAGGAGAAGCCCAAAATATTAGGGGAAATGGTCACCAACCTGCTTAGACATGCACATGTCTGTGGGGACAGATGGGATCCATCCAGGAGTCCTGACAGATGTGGCAGAAGATGTGCCAAACTACATTCCGTCATTTACCAGCAGTCCTGGATAACAGGGGAGGTCCCAGTTGACTTGAGGTTACCATATGTGACACCCATTTACAAGAGCTGGAACGTGCAGGACAACCAGATATTCAGCCCAGTCAGTCAGCACAGGTTTAGAACAAGCAGGTGCTGCTTGACCAACCTGATCTCCTTCTTTGATAAGGTGACACTCTTAATGGATGAGAAAAAGGCTCTGGATGTTTTCTACTTGGACTTTAGTAAATCCTTTGACACTCTCTCCCACAACATTCTCCTGGAGAAACTGGCTGCTCAGGATGAGTCCACTATTTGCTGGGTAGAAAAGTGGCTTGATGGCTGAGCCATCAAGAGTGCTGGTGAATGGGGCTACAACCAGCTGGTGGCCATTCACAAGTGGTCTTGAGGGCTCAGTATTGGGGTCAGTCTTGTTTAATATCTTCTTTGATGACTTGGACAAGGGAATCAGGTGCACCCTCTGTAAGTTTACAGGTGACACCAAGTTGGGCAGCAGTGTTGATCTGCTGGAGGGCAGGAAGGATCTGCACAGGGATCTGGACAGGCTGGATCAAAGAGCAAAGGCCAGTTGTATGAGGTTCAACAAGGCAAAATGCTGGGTCCTGCACTTGGGTCACAGCAACTCTCTGCAGTGCTACAGGTTGGGGGCAGAGTGGGTGGAAAGCTGCCCACAGGAAAGGACCTGGGGGTGCTGATCAACAGCCATGTGGATCTGAGCCATGTGCCCAGACAGCCAAGAAGGTCAATGGCATTCTGGCCTGCATCAGCAATAGTGTGGCCAGCAGGACCAGAGCAGTGATTGTCATTGTCAGCACCGTCAAGTACTCAGCACTGGTGAGGACACTTCTTGAATGTTCAGTTCTCACTAAAAGACAGATATGGAAGAACTGGAGCATGTCTGGAGAAGGGTAACAGAGCTGCTGAAGGGTTCTGGAAGAGAAATCATATGATGAGCATATGAGGGAGCTTGAGGGTATTTAGCCTGGAAAAAAGTAGGCTCGGGGGAGACCTTATCACTTTCTACAACTGCCTGAAAGAGGTTGTAGCAAGGTGGGGATCAGCCTCTTCTCCCTGGTAACGAGTGACAAGACCAGAGGAAATGGCTTCAAGTTGCACCAGAGGAGGTCTAGACTGGATATTAGAAAAAAATTCTTCATCAAAAGGGTTGTCAGGCATTGGGACAGACTGCCCAGAGAAGTGTGCAACTAAAAGAAGTTGTAAAGATAAAAATCTCTCATCACTTTAGATTAAGGACTTACATCAGGAAGGAACAGAAGTGGCTCTTGAAGATACAAAGTGATGCGCTAATGAGATTATAACATGGGAAGTTATGTTCGATTAGCCAAACAGAAAAGATTACCTATCGAGTTATAAAAGAAGTTTGAGATGAAAAATTATATTGAAAAGACTCTTACCAGATTTCATTCCTTATTGTTTGCCTGACTACCCAAGGTTCTAAACTGCTGATATGCACTATTACTGTGAATCATATGATTGCTCCATGTCCAGTTTTTACTTAATCATGCAACACTTAGAAGCACTCTGGAGCTCTGGAACTTCCTGGGAATAACTGGTATTTGAAGTCTTTAAAAATGAAAATCACTTTCCTTTGAAAAACTGCAAAAGAATACAGTTTTTGGAAAAATTCTGTTCATCACTGACAAGCAACTGTTTCTGTATTAAGACCCAACAAACAAACAAACAAGAAAAAAACCAGAAAATTACAGTTTTGATCCCCACTTTTGTTTTACATTTCATGGTGGGGAGTCTGTGGGCTTTAGTTAAATCAATGAAAACCTAGAGAAAAGCAGGTGTAGCAAATAGTTCATAAACCCTCATTAAAATTCCAGTAACATGAGGTTGGCAGTTTGGGGAAAAGGAAGCATTTAAATATCTTAGTCCCCAAATCCTAAGAGTGAAGACTCTCCTGAGCTGTGGCTACATGGCTAAGCAAACATTTTTCATGCATTTTTTAATGCAAGAAAATAGTACACTCATGTAGTAATGTGACCAGAAATATTTCTTGAGGCAGAACTGCAAGGGGGTAATAATTTGCAAGGAAAAAAATACTATTATAGTTTTCAGACAGCTTTGTGGTTATGAGCACAGAGGACACAAATCCAAGAAGCATATCTAACACCGCCCAGAAGGAGAAACACAAAATATTGCCTCTCTAAACTTTGGTTACAGTGAGATTTATTAAAATCAAGTATAGTTGAAACAATAGTACACTAATCACCTAAAAAAGTGGAGTGACATAGACCATGCATACCCAAAGCACACACAGGCCCTCTCCTTCGTGCCTGAAGCATTTGATAGGAAATAACAAATTCTAGACTTATAAATCCTGCATTAATACAATATTGCGTGATCTAATAGGGATTACTCTTTCCAGACCAATTCTGCCCTGTGACCCAACAACTCAGAAATTTGCTCAGGGTTGTCAAACTCTATCTCAGGAGAAATACCAGAGTATATTCGTGTAGAAGCACTGTTGAGCTGTTGGAAAAAGATTGCATTTAAATAGCATGTTTAGTGCATTCTCCTATATAATCACCCTGACTGCAAAGTCTCAAACATGTACAGTGAAGCAGCCACTGATGTTCATGCAGTTCCTTGGCAAGTCCAAATACTGACAGTATTCAGGACATGTTCTGTAACCATCTGGACATCATAACACAGGGAAAGGAAATGAAATTGGAGATAGCTTGCCAACTAATTTGATGAGTTCAAAGCTAAGAGTAGTACTGCGGTACTTCCAAGAGGTGACACATATCTGCATTATAAATTGTTTGGGTTTTTAATTAAAAAAAAACTAAACATCTGTTTTAAAAATAACAGATGAAATCTATAAAAAAATATTTGGATTTGACTAAAAAAACAAAACAAAACAAAACAAAACACACAAACATTTTATTTGACATATAGGTGTTTGACATTTCAGTTAATGAAAAAATTTTACTTCTTTATACTGCTTAGGTTTCATCATATTTTTCCAGTGTTGAGAAAACAATAGGAATCAAAAGATCAGTTATTTTTCCACCTTTCACTGGTCATATTGAAGTAAATTTGCCAGATAGAATATCTTTGGCTCATGTCCTTTATCAATGTGTCCCTATGACATATCACCTCCATTCAACCAAAATACCAACCTTGGCAGACATCGCTAGATTTTACATCTTTAATTTGCTTACCAGTTAAAAAAAAAAAAAGAACAACCAAAATAAACCATGATTCAGCAAGCACCTAATAATATCACCTCTGTATTGTCTCATTTACATACCTCTTAACTTGAGATGATGCAAAGGTGAAATTTGACCACAGATTTGGATTCTGGATGCAAGGTTCATTCATGATTAGAAATAGATTTACCTTCATATAAAATAACACATGCCATAGAAATTAATTATGATTAGTGATCAGTAACTTATGAACAGCTTTCATTTCTTATAAAAATTGCAAAATGTATAGAGACTCATGGGGTCTAATTGCTTGCTAGGCTGGGGATAACCTATAGTAATGTAAATATTAATTTAAAAATCCACACAAAACAACAAACCTTTCTCCCATACTACCAACACGATGAACTTGATTTACAGAATAAAGAGGAAAATTCTAAATATCATACATTTGAAGGGATGATGTTTGTAGTCCCGAGTCACTGTTATGTGTGATGGGGCCTTGCTTTCCTGGAGATGGCTGAACACCTGCCTGCCCTTGCGAAGCAGTGAATTAAATCCTTGTTTGGCTTTTCTTGCATGCACAGCTTTTGCTTTCCCTATTAAACTGTGTTTATGTCAACCCACGATTTTTCCACCTTTTACTCTTTCAATTCTCTCCCCAATCCCACTGATGGAGAAGAGAGTGAGCGATTGCATGGGGCTTGTTTGCTAGCTGGGATTAAGCCATGACAGGTGTGAAGGTCAATTCTCCACAATCATGATGCTGTAAAGATCTCTCACATTTTTCCTCAGTTTGTTTTCTATCAGTATTTCTCTGCAATGTTTGGGATTCAGCAACAGCTGAAGTTGAACAAAGAGAGAACTAACAGAGCCAGAATATCAGAACAAAATTTCATAAATTAATCCACAGTCCATGAGATGCTAGCTCTGTTGATATATCATGGTAAATGCAGTTTGTCTCTGGAAAATATAAAATAAAGAGGATGATTGGCAATAGGATAATTAAGACACAGTCTTTCTAGACTGTGGTCATTTTTTCAGGGCCCCGAAGCTCACTCCCAAAGTGCTCCATATAAGAAAATTTCAGACCATACTGGGTACTAGCCTTCTCTTTCCATCTCAATCACCTAATATTTTTTTATTAGGAACACGGAGGGAAACCTCTCCTGGGCTTCATACATTTTGCTGCTGATACTGAATTGAGAAGAGATAGCAAAGATTAAGTCAGCAACCTGTATCATCATACAACCTTGTATTTTCTCTGCCAATACAATTCAGTTACCATGGTACTGTTTGTACTACTAACATTTTGATTACATGTAGTCATTTTCAAAGGAAAGGACTTTTACAGTGACCATAGTAGCACTTAGATAGTATTTTTCATCTTCAAAGAATATGACAGGCATCAGCTAATTATTTCTCACAGCTCTTTAATTCTCTTTAGAAGAGTATGGAGAGACAAATTCAGTCCTGACTGTAAATAGCCAAACCATCGCAGCTTTACCATTAGAGCTGGAGCAGGCTAGTTAACACATTTTTGGCCAGTGCCAGAAAGATTATTTTTGCTGACATCAACAGCAAGTTTATTTTATATGGCACGTCTGGAAAACAAGGAATAATTAAGTCCTGCAAAGCAATGAACCCTGGTTTTTCAATCCAGTAAATCTCATAAGTAATCTAATCTTTCAAGCCTGTGAGTGATCCTACTGACTTCAGTTTAGAAACTTAAGCACAGCTCCAGAACTTTTACAGCTCTAGGATTGCAAAAACAAGCACTTTCAGGATGAGGATGACTGTCAGCTGAGGATGGAGGCACAAATTGTTCTGGCACCTAATTCTAAACCTGTGATTTTAGATTGTGCCCTCTCTGTTAGCCACCTAAAAGAAAGCTTGCCAGGTCATTACCTTCCCTTTCTCCTCTACTTTACTGTGCATGAAGGTAGCAGGCATATATTTGAGATGTGCACAGAACCATAGCCATATGCTTTATCTTATACACTACATGCACCAGCAGCTATTAAAACCTGATGGTCCTGAAAGGCTGTGAACATTACATATCTAGTAATGCACTACTGCAGTGCTGTCTGAGTGTTTGGCTGCTCTAACTCACTGGTTCAAGAAAAAACATAGAGGAGTCCTGCTTCAAATCTGCTGGGTTTATATGTGAACTGAAACAAAGCAACATCCCAGTGAATCAATATGCAAGTCAGTCTTTTCTTAGAATGCTTCTTAGAAGCTTCTTTGAAAAGGACGGGAAAATTTTCTAAATTAATATCCATTGACCCTCAGACATGGATACGTTTACTTACACATAAGTAAACATTTTATCTGCAAGTACTGGAGGCTCCCCGTAAATTTCACAGACCTTAGGAAAAGAAGAGACTGCATAGCAATACTTGTATGCAGAAAACCCTCCCTTCATTAACAAGCATCATATCATCCTCTTCCTCTTTTATCTCTTTTCTCTCATTTCTCTCCCTTCTATAGCAACAGTTTCCTTTGTATCTTTAGAATACTCTGTTTTGATCTATGCACCAGGTGGTATGAGAAGGCTGGGTGAAGGAAAAAACAGAGAGCTTTTACTCCACCATCAGCACTTTCCTTTATGCACATATAAAATAGAACATTCTAAAGAAGACTTACCCTCACTATAAGATGGAAACTTGCTTTATCTTAATCGCCATACAAGTGCACTATGTATCTGGTCTCCCTTTGCACATGTCCATTCCCCATATCCTACATTTCATTGCTCCCTGCATTTCTCCCTTGAGTTCAGCCCTCTTATTTCAAAATTCTTCCTTGAAATTAATGTCTTTTCTGACTTAAAAATTAATGGCTTTTCTTCCAAAACAAGGTATGATGGCTAAGAGTTTTCCCTTGGCTTGACTCAAGCTTATCATTCCACCCAATTCCCATGCCTGTCTCTTCCTGCTTCATCATAGCCATGGGAGTACATATAAGCCAGACTGACAGCTGTGTGTAAGGAATGACAGATCTTCTTACCTCCATTAAACCTGAGGTGGGTATACTTGCCTTGGCATTTCTGGGAGGACAATGTAGTGATGGAGGACTACTTAATAAAAATATGTGCCTGGGATTCATTTCTTCAGAAGTTTACTATAGCCTTTAGTGAGAACCCCCAGCTGAACCTCCCTTACTTGATAGTGTGCAGGTGTTCAGTAGCCCTTCTGCCCACAGATTTGAGCTGAGAACTATAGGACAAAAGTGCTGACCCATTCAGGCATTCCATGAAGCCAAGTACACCTCAGACCTCCACCCATAGGATAATCTAATTTACAGTTTACCATGTTAACAAATGTGTAAGATGTGAATCATGTGAAAGCTGAAGCCAGTAAATCGAAAGTTGTGCAGATTCATATGTTATGTTCACTCA
Source organism: Corvus brachyrhynchos (assembly GCF_000691975.1). Classification (NCBI taxonomy): domain Eukaryota; kingdom Metazoa; phylum Chordata; class Aves; order Passeriformes; family Corvidae; genus Corvus; species Corvus brachyrhynchos. The sequence goes on along the minus strand of NW_008238983.1, from coordinate 4,811,408 downwards.
TTGTAGGTTTTAGAAATTAGGCTCATAGAGGATTATAGTACAAGGAAGCTTTAAGGAAAAGTTAGAGTGCTCATTAAATGAAAATAAAGAGTATGATTACTTGAACTCTAATTCAGACATCCCCACATGAGGAAATACTGGAGGTGACAAATCTGCTAGGGAGAATATCTTAATAAATAAGTATTTTTTTTTCTGTGTCTCATATATCTCAGGAACAGACTCAATTTTTTAAGTTTCAATGCAGTTTTCAGTCTCTAACACATTGCAGATCTACTAAAGAAATCTTCTATGCCTAAAATAACACCATTTATTTTAAAATAATCAATGTATCAGACAGATAGAGCAACCACAGCACATTGAGCTTTGAAGAAATAGGTTAGCCTAATGTTCTACAGCCCAAGGGAAGGACAGATGATATTTATATTACTCCTGAATATGAATAAGAACACTATAAGGTTATTCCATTAACTGGATCCATCACTGGACAGCATGAAAATTGCATTATGTTTCCGGACAAGGTCTTGGGAGAATTGTAACAGGTCCATTGACGTTATTTTTGATTTTGCCTAAATTAAGTGAAGGCTTTACATTTAAAAGATTTTCATTTGGCTATAGATCAATGTTCCATTTCAAGTTTCAATTTATCCTGTCCTGTGTACTGTAAAAAATTTCTTGCTGTGATTTATGGGAATATTCAATTAGCAAATACTATGTAAGTAATTCTTTGACCTACGAATGTTTGTCTTATGAAAAACCAGTTGCAATCTGCGTACAACTACTTAATGAGACTTCCAATTGAGAAATTCAATTTCAAGATGCATTAGTTGGGAACATATCCTCTGAAAAATAAAGAGATGTTCATAGTCTGTGTCCTCTGACCTCCTTCCATTCAAAACTAAGACAAGGTATGACTCTGACAGTTATATGACACTTGAACAGGAATTAGGAAGACAGTAGTGATATAGATGTGTTATGATCTAAGTGTCATTCTATTGGTCCCGGAGATTCAACACTCCAGGCACAGAAAGCTTGATCCCTCAACTGTAGGCTTTAATGAGCAAGAATAAGAAGATGCAATCTGTCCATCAAAATGTTCCAGTCATGTTTTCTGGAGACCAAAGTGAAGGTACAAATCTCCTTTCTCTCCAGCTGTTTGCTCCCATGTGGGATACTGGATGTGTTCTGAAGCTAACACTCCAGTTCTCCCACACAATCTCCTGTGCAAGTCTACAACTGCACACAGGCAAGGGAGGTCTGAAAGCACACTTCTCAGAAGGAGACAAACAGGCAAGCCTGTGATGGACAATTTGAGCAGGAGGCAGTGTTCTGCTTCTAGATGATGAGAGCAGTAACTCTCATTACAGCTCATTAGAGAGTCAAAAGCGTCACTCCTTTTATTCTCAGCAATAACTGTCCTCCATCCTTTCTATTCCAAACCCATCCTCCAGAAGGAGTGGCACTCCAAACTGCACACATCAGTTCAAAAGCATGTTTCTTTAGGAGATGGATGGCCAGAGTCAGCAACATGGCCACCACTGCTACAGCAGTTCTATTTCCCCAGTCCACTCACCTGGAAAATTGTGTAGGAGAAAAAATAAAGTAGAAAAGGCATATTCTAGTCCATAAAACTGGGACTAAATAAAAAAAACCTTTAACATCTGATAACCAGGTATAATTTGTTTTATCATATGGATTGAACAGTTACAGGAAGTCTGTTACTCTTTAAAGAATTTAAAAGATCCTCAATTCTAAAAATAACCAGACACTGAGAAGGTAAGTACCATGCAGACTCACACCTATTATCCATTGAGAAACACAATGATAGTCAGAATATGACATGTAACAACTCTGTGCTCTGTGGGACAGGCAAGGTCATTCTGAAATTACCACAAAGAGCCAGCATAGAAGAGGAAAAATATGAAACACTCATTCTTAGTAGCCTTGTCTTCCCTGTGAGGGGAAAAGTTGTGTTGCTCACTTTGCAACTAAACTGGTTAAAATCTTAATGAAGAGAAGGCAGCTTTGTAGTTGGTGTGTGAGTTAATTTTTTTATTTTGATGCATTAAACTGGGTCTTAATGTGTTGTGGTTTAACTCCAGTTGTCAATGAAGCACCACACAGTTCCTTGATCACCTCTCTCTGGTGAGATAGGGAAGAGAATCAGAAAGGTTAAAGTCAGAGAACTCATTGAGATAACGACACTTTCATAGGAAAGGCAAGAGCCACATCCACAAGCAAAGCAAAACAAGGAATTAATTCACCACTTCCCATGGCCAGGCCATTTCCAGGAAAAGTAAGGTTCCCTGATGTAGACAAGTTACTTGTGAAAACATATGCTATCACCTTCAATATTCCTCACTTTCCTGCTTCTTCCCCTAGCTTTATATACTGAGCATGATGCCATAAAGTCTAGAATCTCCTTTTGATCAGGTGGGATCAGCTGCCCTGGCTGTGTCCCCTTCAAAAATTCCTACTCACTGGTAGGGCAGTAAGAAAAGCAGAAAAAGCCTTGACTTTACATAAGGACTACTCAGCAATAAAAAAAAAAAAAAAAAAAAAAGTTTCTGTATTATCAACCTTGCTTTCAGCAAATTCAAAATACACACCCTTGCCAGCAATAGTGAAGAAAATTAACTCTACCCTAGCCAAAATCAGCACAAAATGGTATATAGTCTGAATGTCATATCTACTGCAGTCTATTTAATATGGGACTCTAACAGTCCCAACCATCTGAAAAGGTTCAGAAAGAAATATATAACATATATAAGAAATTTATGAATGACCTAAGATACCTACCGAGAATTTCCTGAAGGAAAGTAACCTTAAGACAGAGCAATCATTTCTGGTTCCTCTGACCCCTTCTGCACCTGTAGCCCAGGAGCACTTGGCAGAACAGCAAAAATGAGAGGCTATTGTCGTCTTGGATAATATTAAATTCAGCCAATTACCATTTGGCTTCTGAATAAAATCAATTCAGAAGATTAAAAAAAAAGCCCAAATTATGATTTCCTTGCATTCTGCTAGGCAGCACAAACACTGTTTTATTATCCCTGGCCATGAAGTTTTTACAATGTTCATCAGCCTCACTGTCCATATTAAATACTGACTCTCTTTCCTGTTTTCCCTTGGAAATCATTCCCCATTCTCCCTGTACACCTTCACCACCTTTCAAAATATAAATGCTTCAGTCTTATCTAATTTAGAAAAAATATGCTATAAGATCTGTAAACATTAATCTTTTGCTACTGAATATCAAATTCACAGTGAACTGGCATGCAAGTTATACTCAATAAAAATGCTATTTTTTTAAACTTTTCCTATGTCCAACAAATCAGATGTTCAATGAATCAGAAGTAAACATATTTTCCTTGATAAAATACATTTAGAGACAATAAAAGAGGAAAAAATTAAATAGTGAAATCCCACAAAGATAAAAAAGAAGATGGGTAAATGTCAAAATAAGCAAGGGTCTTAGATACAGTCTGCAAAATTCTGTAGATTTCGGCTTACGTTTTATCGTATTAAATGTGGTTGCTGGGGGGGTTCATAAGTTCTAAAGTTACAATATAAGGATGTCCATACCAAGTCCTTTGGAGCATAGAGCTTGAAGTTGTGTTTTGTCATCCTCTTCACCTTCAGCAACACCTGAAATCAATGCAGCTTTGAACACTGACAACTGTTTTTCTGAATTAAGGTAAGACATACGAGTATGGAAAATAACATCAAGTTACAGACAGGGTAAACCCCATACATAAGTCAAGGGAAAGTTTTTCTCTGTGTGATTTTTTTATTCTGCATGGAAAGAAAATTTCAGAGCTTTCTTGTGCATAGTTATACTTTAACAGATAGACATAGGAATTTAGAAGGCCTAAATATAGGTTTATTTTACAAGTAACAATAATAAAAAATAATGTGCCATGGTGACATATTTCCTTTTTATTTTTTTTTAATTTTATTTTATTGACAGGTCGCTAACTGGCAGCATCTTATCTAAGATCGCCATCTCACAATAGAGATAGTATCAGTTATCTGATGTGTTTGTTTGATGGTATGTTTGGTAGTAGATCAGTAGTTACCTAATCTTCTGTTTTCAAAACACTTGCAGAAGATGACTGAAATGCATAGGGTTCTACTGTCTTAGAATGCATTTGTGCAACAGCAAGAATGAACAATATAGAATAATAAAACAGCTTACTAAAATTACTTCTGAAACATTGAGAATGACTGGTAGGACATCTGATGTGTTGCAAACATTTAAGCCACTTTATGGGCTCTTTCACATAACAGCAATTAAGAATGTGGTCCCGTTTGCTTCTTTGTGGATGAGGAGTACATTTTTCTTGTGCAATTTTTATGTCTTAGGTAGAGCCTTGAAACATTCTAAGAAACCTGAAAGTATGAAAAACCAATTTTGTCACAGCCAGGCTATATACCACAGCAACCCAAATAGGAGGCTAAGGGATTATTAATTTAACTGCATTTCAAACACCTGAATTAGCTGGCTAATTTAACAGGCTAATCTCCTAATGAAATTAGAGAGGTATAAAACCTACAGTATTTATTGGAGAGATTAATTCAGGGTACTTCCCTTTCTTTAGCCATCAATTTCAGGAATCTTCTAAACTAGACCCAACAGTATTCTTACCCAGATGTTTAAATCTAGACACTATACATAGGTATTAAACCTTTGATCTATATTAGAATCTCAACTCCTTCAACAGTTAAAATATTGAATTAGTGGTGGAAATTAATTATAATATTAGATCATCTGGAATGCTAAACTAACAGAGAAACATGATTATGTTCATTTCAAGATATTCCAAGCCAGTGAGCTAACCCTTATATTAAAGGTTAATAAATCAATCCCTTCTTTCAGATTAGTACATTCCCAGCTAGGCTCTTTTGTAAACATCCCACCTTCTCTTAGGAAATGAAAAGAAGTAAGAAGAAAATTATTTTGAGTAATAATACAAATAATAATAATAATAGAAAAAGAGTTATTACTGTTTTATTTCTCATTAGTTTTCTCATTTGTTTTCCAGTATTAAAACTTATCCTTTTAGGCTGAAGGTTTAAAGTCATTCCAGCATTTCCATAACCTGCAAAGTACTTCACATTTTAATCTCAGTTGGCTTCATAAATTCCATATCCCTACATTAAATAATAGATGTAGTCGAAGAGCAGTTATTATAACAAATGGGACATTTGACACTGGTTTCTATACAAGTTTTTTGTGATGCCTCAAGCAGTTCTGCCTGTTGTACATCACAAAACGTATATGATCATTTAAATGTTCACTGTGATTGATGGTTAATTAAAGCTTCTCATAGCAACCAGTCACAGTAAGTTTGCAGTGCTGATAAATCCCCAACAGTCTGGTTGTCCTTTCTTTTCTAATTATATTGCCTCTGTTCTTTTATGAAAGTTATCAGGTGCCGCTAAACGAGTATCTGTATTTTTATGACATGCAAATAGCGCTAATATTGGGCTGATAGATCCACTGAGCTTTACTTTGCTGTGGATGTTTACAAATTGTTTCATAAAACCTTTTTAAGAAGGGATTTTTTAATGCCTGTGTAAACTCATTGGGTGCTGCTTAATTAAGAAGTGTAACAATACAAATAACATTATGGTCTTATTAATCTCGGTAGGAGGTGAGTTACTTTTAAGGATTTTAGGGATTTCAACAGACTATATTTTTAAAAATGTACTTGAAGCATATTTATATGCTGAATGTACTGTTTTATTAATCTCTGCTGCTAATTTATCTCTTCATAAATTAGCAGCATAACATTTAACTTGTGAAGACAGGTCCTTTGGTTAATTACTGTTATAAAAATTCTTCTTCTATGCTCTTTTTATTTTATTCTTTACTCAAAGCAACAAAGAAAAACCTTTAAGCCTGTGTTCAGTCCTTGAGATCAGCTGAAGTATACTGCTGAATTTAGAATCCTCTTATATCCAAACTCAAAATCAAGCAATTGTTTCATTGTTAATGAGTAAACAGAACATTTCCATGAACTTCATTGTACTTGTCAATTATGGACTTCGGCTTTAAAAAAAATACAATCATAAAAGTCAAGTCAAAAATGTTATGGAAATCACTTTGGCTTCTTCTGATCAACTGTTTGTTTTGGTTTTTTTTCTGATCCTCATTTAGATACTTTTCTCATTTGAAAGGTAAGTTGTTGACCTGAGTTTGTTTTTGCATATCAGATATTCTCTGAACAACTATATTCATCCAAAGTATGGTACAATTTAAAAACTGAAACAAGATATGACGTCAGAAGGAAGTGAAACATGACCAGTGCTACAGTGGACTTGTGAACACGCTCATGCATATGTTGTCAGTAAATATCAAAGACAATAAATAGAAATAAGGATGTCCCTTAAATGTACTACGTAGCTGCCATTGGCTTTAAAGAAGTGTTTTGGTTTTTTTTTTTTTTCTAGAGGTGAAATAAAAAAGTAAAGGAAACACAAAAATACATATAGCACTGGATATACAAGAGTGGAATGGACAAAAGCTGTTCAAAAGCTTGAAGAATGCTTTCCACTCTAATTCAGGTCTTGTTCTGAAACAAGAGGACTTTGTTCAGCTTTTGTTTTACCTACCTGTCAACTTGGGAGAAAGGTTGAGCCCTTTACTTGCTGCATTGGAAAGCCTTCCTTAAAAAGAACAATTTATTGTTGTCTTCTTTAGCCATAACATTGTCAACTGTTTACTTACTTTTGGACAAAGCAATTCCTAATTAATTGAATTTGTTCCAACAATTTTAAATTGCTCTACTTTTGGTTGTAATTACACATACAACTAATAAATACACTCTAGGCTCAAATTCTTCCTGTTCTGTGCAGTCAGAAAATGTGTTTGGAGAATCATTAGTAAATACTATTTTAATGGTAGTTTTACTGCTACAAATTCAACTTAGCTTGTCTTTATTGACCCAGGTCTTCAAACAATGCAAAAGACCTTAGATCCCAGTAAAATGAATCAAGTTATGGCAATTGCTAAACAAAATGAAAAACTTGATTTTTGTCTTAGCTGTAATATTTTTGCTATCAAATAATTTCTCTGTCATGGGGATGGATGACCTTTTGACCATTTCTTTGCCTTTACTGAGAATGAAATCTTCAGAATGAGGGAGCATTAATTGGACTCACAAAAGGTTTATGCATAACTGATTTTATATGACTTCATTTATATATAGACCTGGCTTAAGTCTAAAGAAGTCATAAACATGTACACATGTAAAATCACTTGTTTGCTCTCGGGCTTATCCTTGGGGAACCAAGGCTAAGTTCTTTGGTCAGTCCCACAAAACAGGACATTGAGAGTAATCTGCTAGTTTGCAATTCATATGGATGAATCAGGATCCTGCTCTGAATCTACCTCTAGAGGAGAAATAATGCCTGTGTCAACTCACAAACCTATGGTGAGATGTCTGAAATATATATGTAGTCCTGAAAATACACCTGGCTTTGATATAACTGTGCCAATGTACAAATCCATGGTACATCTGCTTCTTCAATACCATGTGCAGTTCTGGCTCTTCCCTCCTTCTACATCTCAAGAACTCAGAGATAAACAAAGAGATGGAGTGTCTTACCTACACTGAATGCCTGAGCGAATTTGATCTCTGCAGCCAGGAAAAAAAAAAAAGGCTGGAAGATGTGGTAAATTTTTTAAAAAATAAGTAACAAGTAAAAAGGAGAGGGTTTGATTAAACACTATATTTCAAAACAAGATAGGGCATGTTAAGCTAAGCCAGGAGGAGTCAGGCTCAAAACAGACGGTTGAATTGTGGAACTTCTTTCCAAACCATATTTGATTGCTTGTTTCAAAAGAGGCCCAGGGGAAACTTGAAAAGGTCATGGAAGACTGATCCACAGCAGGTTGCTAAATACCCAGATAAGATGTTCATTCATATCAAGGGTCCATGACCTGAAAACAGAGGAAGGCTGAAAAGATATAGTGTAAGAATACAATAGAATAATAGAATCATTGAAGTTAAAAAAAGACCTTTAAGAACATTGAGTCTAACTGTAATGCTAAAAATGCCCAGTCCTCCACTAAACCATGTCTCCGAGGGTCACATCTACATGCCTTTTGAACACCACTAAGGTGACTCAAGCATTTCCCTGGCCAATGTGTTCCAGTGCTTGAGAACCCTTTTGGTAAGGATATTTTTCCTAATATCCAATCTAAACCTCCCTTAGTGCAATTTGAGGCCATTTCGTCTTGTCCTACTGCTTGTTACTGGGTAGAAGAGGCTGACCCTCACCTGACTACAGCCTCATTTCAGGCAGTTGTAGAGTGATAAGGTCACCCCTGAGCCTCCTTTTCTCCAGTCTAAACACTCCCAGCTCCCTCAGCCACTCCTTAATCAGACTTGTGCTCCAAACCCTTCACCAGCTCTGTTGCCCTTCTCTGGACATGATCCAGCTTCTCAATGTCCTTCTTGGAATGAGGGGCCCAGAAATGGACACAGGATTTGAGTTGTGGTCTCACCAGTGCCAAGCAGAGGGGGACAATCACATTCTATACTCTTTTCTAGGCCTTCACATTTGATCACTGAGACAGGATATTAGGTTATGTGGATATGTGACTCAGTATAGCCATTCTTATACTTTATTGCAAATGTGCATGAACTAAAGTAGCAATTCACTACTTTTCTTCTATTCCAAACATTGCATGGGAAGATGAAACATGACAACCGGCTAACTTTCACTCTTTCATTAACACTTCTTTTTTTTTTTTATGCATTAATTTCAATCTACCAAGAAAGCATTGAATTAACTGCCCCATTTCCAACTTCAGATAGAACAAATAGATTCAATCTATAGTGCACTTCCTCCTCTTATAACTTTTAGTCAGCACAGCTTTGATTTTTCTTATGAATTCTTATATAATCAGCTAAGGAAAAGACCCAGAAGGGCTTCTCTCCCCCACCCGTCCCCACCATGTCTTTCTAAACAATTTTACTGCCACACAGTCATAAGTGTTGATAAAACACCTCTGCAATTGTTCCATCCTTTACAGGTTAGTTGTGAGATGCAGTGATGGTCAGATGTAGATCAATGCTACATCTGTTTCCATTTGTTCTGTCCTGTTCTGGAGTGAGTTAAAAAAACTTCCCACCAGTCTCCTTTTTCATTTATTCATTTAATCTTCTTAACACTCTTCAAGCCTGTTGCTAAGAGATAATCAAGAGAAGAAAAAACTACATATAGAAACTAAGTAAAAGTCTTTACTTTAGGAAAAAAAAATCTTCCAGAGTGCCTAGCAATCTTTCCAGCTGGCAGGAGATGTAATGTATAGTATACAGCAACCCAGCTCTGTCCTTTACACCAGAGAGAGATTAGCTGCTCCACGCAGACTATAAACTACAACTGGCAACCTCATACAATAAGAACAGGCAGCCACAATCCACTGAAACTGATTCTGTGCCAAATGCCTCCAACCAGCCTTACAGCCAAGGGACCAAACCATAATTCTTCAGGTAAATACATTCAACTAAATGAGTCCTTTCATTTCAGGCAAAGAAGACAGGGAGCAAATAAGAGCACAGGAGACAGAAACTGGAACATAGTAGCAGCACAGCAGTGGCAGCCCACATCCAATATAATTAGCAGTCATTCTGGAACATGTTAAGAAAGTCAGACCAAGCACTTTGCATTTGGAATTAATGCCTAAGGCTACATCATGGCAGGGGTCCAGAAGATCAAAACAAAGAGTCTGAACAATGGAAAAGCACAGGCTATGTGAATGCTGCTTCCTATCCATGCAATTGGTTAGACTCTAGAAAGTCTTCCTTAGAAAACTGTGTTCAGACTTGCCTCCCAGAGACCAGTGAAACATCTTAAATGGCAGCACGTTAGCTGGTTGCTGACAGAAGCCCTCTTCTTGATGGTATTGCTCTCTACTTAAGACATTTGTGTAGGCACTGCAGACATTTGCAGCATGAAAAGCATCAACCAAATATAATTTACTGGCCAAAAATCATGAAATGCCATTAGAAAGCACAAAGGCAGACAGTTTTTCCTTTTAGACAGATGTAGCAATATAAATTACGTCACTTCACTAAATAACCAAATTATAATTGAGTAACATTTAGCTTTCCTTCCTATCCACTCATGCTACAATACAAACCTACTGAGCAAACCTGTTTCTTGCAAACATGTTTCTGAGCACATCTGACCTTTGATTTCGAAAGGTGCCAAGAGTGGAATCTGCTTAACTTAGTCACTGAGAATCACCATGCCCCATTTCTTTAAAAGTCCAGATCCAGGCAGGAGGGAGAAGGATGTTGCTTTTTGTCTTGGATCAGAAGGAGCCTTAGGAGGAAGGGGAGACTATTCCTTCATGCACGCAGAAAGAGTGCCTAGGTGCCAGAGACATTCTCTAGTGTAAAGGCAAGCAAGGGGCTCATGAGACAGTAAAAGTGCTGCCTTGAGAGAGTATATAGTGGGAAAGAAAAGGGTATTTTCAAACATACACACCTTCAAAATAGGAGTTAGGCACTTTCAAGGGATCAACAATATTCATTTGTACTAATCCAGTCTCAGAACCCAGACTAATAGCAAGCCTGGAAGACAAGAGAACTCTGAAAAGACAAAAAAGGCAGGAGAAATTTCTTTCCACAAACCCTCTTAGCTTTATGTCATTATCTGAGCTCTGTATTTTTAAAAGTTCATGCTTCTGGTCTCTCTTCTAATAAAACTAGCATTAGACATTCAAAATGTATTCAGTGTTTAGGGAATGATAAATTCAGTAATTTATCAAACAGGCACTGAATGATATTTCAAAGTACGGCCCAGAGTCTCCTGCTTTCAGACTGGCACTAAAAATGGCACTCTGGAAATCCTGTGCACAGCCCTGCCCCCGTGAGACTCAGGGCTGAGACAGACACTGCAATGAGAAACTCATAAAGAGGAGGGTTTTTCAAAAGATATGTCTGAGACACAGTGGGAGTTGCTTTGTTGAAAGAAAGAGTACTGCTTTTTTGTTGGTTTTTTTTTTTGTTTGTTTTTTTTTTTTTGCTTTTGAAATCTATGGGTAATGGTTACTGAAAAAAAAAATTAAAAGCAGGTGGTTTTGTTTTAAAGAAGGAACAATTTGTTAAACACAGCCCCCCACACACAAATGCATGTACACACAAGCCTCCTACCAGGTGGAAATTTCCTACCTGCTAGAAAACATTCTCTCTCTCTTGCTTTCTCTATTTTACTGTAAAATATGAAAAAGACCCAAGCGATATTGAAAATAAACATTAGGAAGACCCTTCTGGAAAGAAGAAAGATTTGTCCCTGCCTGGAAGCAGTTTTTAAAAAATTATGTTGTCACAATATTTCATGCTACGTATTTTCTATTGCACACTTTCCCAGAATGCCTGTCAGAGTTCAGCATTGACCACGACTGAGAAAGCAAAGAGAAACAGGACCTAAAAAGTAAGTAGAAGTAGGAACAGTTAAGAACTAGAAATGGGCTTGTAGTTTGTTTACTTTAAAAAGCAGAGCTGTATATTTTCTCCTTAAAGTTCTAGTCAAAAATTATTTGGATATGAATTTTTATTTTCTAACATCTTTCCTAAAAATTTACGTCTGCCAGGAGTCCCAAAATAAGAATACTAAAAGTATTTAACATTTTAGGAATCTGATACTTTACTCCATGAACATTTGCTCCAACAGGATTTTTGTGAACTTTACAGGGTCATGGTGATAACATTTATTTTTACAAATACCAATATAAACATTAGGGAATAAAAGCGAAGAAAATGAGAGTATGAGAAAGGATAGCTGAAGAATTTTTCCATTTACAGTTTCTGTTACATCTTTATCATCACTGGTCCATTAACTGTTATGGGTTATAAATTTTGTCCAATAAATAGTGTCCAAGGAAGTACTTAGGACTATTAGGATTCTATGGTGCTAATTTAATTTGATATAAAATTAATTTTGTCAGTGTTGCAAGATATACTATTAAGCTCCTGTTGGAGCTTGGAGAACAGCTTGGAGAACCAGCATCCCTATAAGCAACATTAAGAACCATAATTTTCCTCCAGTCCAAATGCATGTATATATTTTGTTTGACTATACAGCTTCCTATGAATAATATCTATGTGGAAATTTTTCTAATATTACTGGAAGTGGTGACTGTAAGTCTGACTCTGTAATCAATTCCTTGAATAATTGCAAACAAATGGAAGCAGAAAATCAAAGCAGAATTATTATCTCTTTATTAGTCAAACAAGAAATAACTAGGAATCCATTCATTAATGTTCACCTAAAATGCATAAATTATTTTTTTAAAGTCACAGGTATATAGAACCAAAGTACTCCTTCCCAAAGTTACTTAATAAAATGAGGAAAAACACACATTGAAATAATCTCTTTAAAAATCAAAATATCATATCTTCATTGGCATCCCTATACTATGAGGCTGCAATAAGAAAAACCTGCAAAAAAAAGGCAAGCTATCCCTAGTAGACAGAAGATCAGAAGTGAGTTTTTAGTCAAATTAAACAAACTGATTCTGCAGAGTTCCCTTACTATTCAAAACTGAAGTGAAGAAATGCAAATTTCCTTCTGCTGGCTGTCCTGCTACTGAGGTAGCACTGTTTGACTACCAAGATGATAAACTGCTACTCCTTCTTGTACTCTGAATTTATCACTTGTAGTAAAGTACGGAATACCAAATGTTTATTTATGGTCAAAAAAGTTTGCGCCTACATTTTTCCAGTTAAGTCTTTTTAAAAATGAAATCCTTATTTCAGTGTAGAAGAACTAACACAAAGGAAAGTCATGGTGCTATTTGTCTACTCAGTTTCCTTTCAATCATAATTTCTAATTAAGTATTGAAATCTCCAGACACCATATTCAACTTATGAAAATCATATGTATTTTGCAGTATTTTGTAACACATAGGAGATATTCCAAGAGAGCTTCATTTTTCATTTATCATATACTACTCAACATATTGTATTTATTGAAATGGATTGCCTACGATTACTTTGATCAACAGGGTACAAACATCATTAAAAATGTAAATATACCATAGGCTAAACTACTGAAGACATGAAGTCTAGCAGACTCATGAGCTTTCTGGGAATTTTTGAAATTAATACTAGAGAAATTTAAGAAAAGAAGAGAAAGTTAAATATAAGCAATAATATATGGCAGAGTCTTGATAATTTTCATTCTTCCAGAGAAGGTAAGGAATAAATGCCATCTACCAACCATGAAAACACATTCATGTCATTAAGCCCAGGGAGGACTGACTACAGAAATCAAACTGAATGCATGCAAAGTGTTTTGAACCTGAAAAGTGTATCAGGGAAAACATGATCTATTATCTATATTTAGTAAGGAAATTAAAATAACGTGGAGATGTCCTTGACTGGCTGGTTTTAACTGCTTTTTCTCACACCCTTCCATTTAGTTATGTATGATTCACAGTGCCTGAGAGAAGAGATAGAATCACAGTACTTACAGAAAAATGTTATATTTCAGTGCTATCAAGGCTAGGGCACAGGTGGAAAAAAATTGTCTATCAAGACCTCAAACAGTAAGTTTTCTTCATGTCACCATTCCAGTACAAGAAATACCATTAAAAAGGGTAGTTTCCTGCATTCCTTTTTATGGGACTAAGTTCCCAATCATAAAACTAGTCATTATGAAAATATCTACTCTGCATTCTCAAGAAACCAAATCTACAAGCACTGGAAACTCAATTATATCATGTATTAATATTGCATACATAAAATTTCATAAGATATACTTGGCTGAACAGAGTAACTAAATTAAAATTTGACTTATAATTAAAAACTTATCAATCATTTCAAGAACATTAACACGACCCACATTATATATTTGCTACTCTAGTCTCTCCAGAAATTGTAGTGCAAGTTGTCAGACAGTGTTAGTCATCAGTTCTGTGCAGTAGGCAATGCTTGTGGCAATGCAGAGAGCCTTTAGAATGGATCAGCCACGGCATAATGAATTATTGCATTGATGATATGTGTAATACGCCGAATATCACGTAGAAAACTGTAAATATATGGAGAAGCATATATATCAATTTTTCAATTTAAGAATTACAGAGATCCCAAATTTTGGAGAGGTCTCTATTCTAGAAAGCTGTGCATGATCATGAAGGAAAGATACAGGGTAAAAATGGGAATAAAAACAGAGATATTAAAAGAAAAAGACCAGAAACATTTTATAATCTGTATGATTACTTATCCCCTAGGCCACAATGGGGCTAACTATGCTTTCCACAGAGTTAAAAAGTGAAAACAGTGGTGATTTTGAAATATGAATCATTGTTTGTCTTACAATTGTTAACTTGACAATGCCGATACAATAGGCTGATATATTTATAAATTACTTATTTGGTATGGTTATGCTGGTTAAGTTCAGATAATAATGCAGAGTTTATGAACAGATTATCTGTACTACAAAGAATAATTTATTTCTTTTACTGTCAATTCTAATATAGTAATTTATAGGCAGAGCATGGTATGTGTGATTAAGCAAAACTTTTAGTAAATTTGGAGATAAGCTGAAAAGTTATCCATTTGTCAAAGAAGTGACTTATTGGATCAAAAGCAGGGTTCACAACACCTTGTCCATATAATTCCATACAAATAAATATATTCAATTTTTCAAGAACTATTAGACTAGTATTAGGCTGTTAGATTAAGCACTTCTTTACCACAAGATTCCTAACTAGAAATTATTTCTGTAAGATGAAATTCATTACATTCTGCTTCTCATGGAAGGACCAGTGATATTAAATATTAACAACTACCTTAATTAAAACTCTGCCATTTTCACAATGTAAAATGTAAAGAATTTTGATTTGCATTAACAGACAGATATTTTTCAAAATATGTTCATAAACTTATGAAACTAACAAACTGGTTATAAACTAAAAATGCTGTGAAGACCAAAATCCTCAAGTAGTTTTCCTGTTTATTGTTTTGAGCTCATTGAAAGAAATCAAATGTATTCTCCATTGAAAAATATTTACATCAGCCCCCCCTTAACCTGGAATTCTGCTTATTGGTCCTGTGAAAACTTGAGGAGTGCCTGTTGAACCCTTTTGCTCAGCAGTTCCTACCTAGATCCATGCACAGGATGTCTCTCAGCACTACTTGGCTGCTCATACATAATAGTTTCACATTCTTTGTGACATAAATAGAAAGCTGTGGGCTGAGGCAGCAGTAGAGGACACCAAGCCCTCCACTGTATGACATAAAGGTACAAGTCCCATATGCTCATTTATATAAAGGCACGGAAGTCTCCTCCTGATGAAGATAATAATTTTCTGGTGTTTCAACTAGGGGCAGAAATAAACCAATCAGTGCAGAAACTTGAATTGTTATCCGTGGGGTTTAAGTGCAATAGGACAGTAGAAACATGAGAGCACTGTCTGGTAGATCTGTCTGTCTCCTTCCACAATGCCTTCTCAATATCCTCCTCTTGACATCAGCATTTATGGAATTTCACATGTGCCATTTTTTTTAAAACAGGGACAATTATACTATTGTGCCGTTACATTACGATAGAGCATGAGACCAAAGTTCAAATCATCCTTTCTGGATACAAATGTGTATGTTTTTGTTTGGCTTCCAGTGAGTATGGGGCATTTCACCACCTAAAATGCTTTTGAAAATGACACATTATCTAGGTCTATCGATAGATATTTGTCTGTTCTTTCCTCATTTTCTGATAACATTTAAATGCCATGTAATCTGGAGGGAATTAAAGCTCTCAGTATCTTTATGAGGCAAGAAATAAAATTCCCCTTTCCCACACAGAATATAGAATAACTTAGTGTTTCTCAAGGATTGGAGAGTTGAACTCATGTATTTTAAATCCCAGACTAAGTCTTGTCTCTGGTTAAACAACTATTAAAACAGCTAGGAAATGTAAAGGTGTTTTCATCTGAACTAAACAGAGTAACACAACAAAATTTTATGAGCACATATAATGTGGGACATTTTCCTGAAAAAATTCTAAAATAAAAATCAGGTTTCTCATTGCAACATCAATAAAAAGTAAACTGATATACCCTGCATGTAGTGCTGGGGTTATTTGATATAAGATTGGTATAGGATGACAAAGGAAAAAAGAAGAAATGAAAATAAATAAATGAAGAGAAACCCAAAATTCATCTGTTTGGAAGCAGCAGTAAAAAACAAGAGAACATTTGAGCCCCACAGAATTTTAATTTGAGCAGTTAATTTGTTAGTAACAGTTTAATTTGAACAGTTTAATTTGATAGTAAAAATGGCTATGTCTAATGCTTTCATTTGTATTTGTCTTGGTCTAATGAGGGGAAAATTCAAACTCTAAGTGCAAAACTGTTAAAGGATGTTAACCAGAAAAAAAGAAACAAAACAAAACAAAAAAACCAAAACAAATGAAGGAAATCCTTAAATAAGATTATGCTACTCAGTGAAGAAACATTCATTAGCATGGTTTTACAGGAAGTGAAAAATTTGGGAAAGATTTGGTAAAGCACAGGGGAAAAAAAGTGGGTATTTAAATTAATACTATTCTGTAGGCCAATCAACATGAAAGTCAGTTTAGTGAATAGAAACACACATTTCTAAAATCCAAATATATACAAATATGGCACTTTAAAAATGTAAATAGGCAGCAAATTTTTTTATTATTATTTTTAAAGGACTTTAACAAAATATTTAATGCTTTAAATTTTTTATTTCTAGATATTTTGTTACAATGAAATTATAAAAACTTAGCCCTGATATTGTCTTTATATTTGAAAGACTTTTTTTTCATGTAGCAAAATAGTGATTTTTCCAACTATGAAAGCTTAGCCTAAACTCCAAAATCCAGCTGGATTTCTTCCATCCATGTATTCACTAGTTAAAGATTCTATAAGTCATGTCAGTCCCACAATCTAAAGGACTGTTAACAGCTACTCCATGCAGAGACACAGTATAAAATAAAACAGTGGTGTCATTTTCTTTTCCTATCAAAAATGCAATTGATTAATATTATCTAAATATTTCAAAGGAATGCATCGAATTACATCCCCCATCCTGAACTTCTTCAAAACACGCTAAAAAACACCAGTTTGGAAATTTCATTACTTTTTTTCAGCTTCTTGTATCACTGTCTTCTAGGGAGTTATAATATGTTGCAGAATTTAAATTTTAAGATTTATGTTTCTTGTCAGGCTTTCCTTTCATTAACAGCTGGGAATTAAAAAAGCAAAACTGGAGAAATTTCTTGGAAGGGAAGTTTCCCTGCTAATTTCCAAACTCCTCTAAGTAGAAATAAAGTTAAAATTAAATCAGAAAATGCTTCTACGAATATTACAATATTTGAGTACAACCTATTTTTGTTGCATTTACCTTGGATACCCAGACAAAAAAAAATAAAATGTAGTAAAAAGCAAAAGGTAGTAAAAAACAAATTATTGCTAATGAAACATTTTGGATACATACAAAGAAACAGACTTTGGACAATGGTGGATTTTATTTTAATCTATTCTTTCAGAGTGTCTATGGAGAAGCAATACTTCAAGATACTGTTAGAGGTCTTTACTATTTTTAGCACTGTTCCCTGTTTTTTTACATACTAATCTAGGGTTGCAGCAGTATCACAAAAGAAAAGTAAAAATACATTGTTCCATAAAATTAAAATAATGTTTTGAAATCCTGAGGGATGGTTCTTAAACCAAAAGATTGAAAGAAGGTATTTTAAACTAGCTGATATATACAAAGTTTTGCATTTTACAGCCCTTACGTCATAAATAATAATAGATGAACTTCGAGGGAATAAGGACATCTTAAACAAAGAATTTGTTTCACAAGGAATTTACAGAGTACAAAAATGGTTTGTAAATGGAGATTGTGTTTTATGAAGTCGTTTTGTCACTAAGCATGCACTGGAAATGATATTGGTAAGGTTGGTGCCATATCAATGTGGTATATCAAGAATAGATTCCTGTTCTGCACAGTTAAAACAAAACCTGTATAAATTTGGATGTGACGGGGGGGGTTTATTGTGATTTTTGTAATTAAAATACAATCTTTCTTGTCCAAATCACAGCTAGCAGTATACCACTCTATTGAATTAGACCCATTTCTTCCTCATCTTGCCTATGAAATACAGCAGAAGGAGAGTTAGTATTCACATTCAGCTATATTTGGGCAGAGAGAGCTAACAAGAATGTTTTTTCCTTTCCTGGGCATACGAGTGTCATCATGTAGATATTCAAAGCCCTTTTGAAGGGAAAGGGAAGGATACTGATTTGCCTCCAAAGGCTGTGCCCATGTTTCTTCCCAGGATATTTGCTGCTAAAAACTTCAAGCCAAGACATACAGTAGGTGGGATGTTCCCTTCGAGTGACTAATAGATTCAGCTTAATCGTATGTTTTCTCCATGGCACGTGATACAAGGTTTCCCATGGAAACCTTGTAAGTTGGACTGTAGTAAGTACTTGTAAGTAGGTAAGTTACTTTGATGGTTTCAGTTGGAGTAGAGTTAATATTCTTCATAGTAACAAGTACGGGATTATGTCTTGGATTTGTGCTGAAAACACAGCGTTGATAACATGGGGATGTTTTTTTATTGCTGAGCAATGCTTGCACAGCATAAAGGTCTTTCCTGCTTCTCACTTTGCCCCAACAGCGAGGAGGCTGGGGGAGAACAAGAACCTGGCAGGGGACAGAGTCAGGACACCTGACCCCAGCTGACCAAAGGGACATTCCACACCACATGGCATCATGCTCAGAATTTCATGCTCGGGGAAGAAGAGGGATGATCAGAGTGATGGTGTTTGTCTTTCCAAGTCTCCATTACATGTGATGGACCCCTGCTCTCCCGGAGATGGCTGAACACCTGGCTGCACATGGGAAGTGGTGAGTTAATTGGGAAGTGGTAAACTAATTCCTTGTTTTGGTATGCTTGTGTGCACAAATTTTGCTTTCCCTATTAAACTGTCTTTACCTCAATGCAAGAGTTTTCTCACTTCTACCCTTCTCATTCTCCTCCCCAGCCTGACTGGGGAGAGTGAGTGGCTGTGCAAGGCTTGGCTGCTGGCTGGGCTTACACCACAACTCCACAATTCTTACACACGAGGGTGCAGATTGTCTCTGGTTACTAGCAAGCATATCTCAGTGCTGACTAGATTGCAGTGGTTGCCTGAGAAATCCTGAATAATACACTTTTTACACCTGGCGCACCAAAAAAGAGATCTCATTATATCCCATTATTGTAATGGGCAACAGAATGCCAAGAACGTATTAACTACAGTATTAATAATGAATATAATACACAATGTAGGGAGTAGTTTGAATTCCAACTGCTTTGCATAATTCTTGTAAGACTAACCATAAAATTATCTGACTACTTTTAACAAACTGCTTTACTTATTCTCTCTTCTGTACAATAAATTTCTGTAGAATGTTTCAGTTATAATTAATTCCCAAGTTATTCAGAAAATAATTGCTTTCGTTTTCTTTCTTTTTTTTTTAATATAGCATTTGGGCAAAAAAAATATTACAAGCTATGATCTGAAGAAAATAAAATGGCAAGCTCTGTTATACATCCTCATAAGAAAGAAAGTGGAAACAAACTACATTCAATAACGTATTATGGTCACTCTTGAATTACTTTAAACCATTTCAAACATTGACATTTAAAAAAAAAAGTAATATAACTAAAAGAATATATTCTTTCCTAAACTACAACTTGGTTCATATTTGTGTAAGACATTTGAAACAGATTAATCTTGTTTAAACGTTCCATTTGCCTTCACTGGAGGGGGCAAGGAAAAGAAGTGAAGCAGCACAGTCAGAGGATGCATTCCCTGATGATATAAGACAGTGATTTTCATTACAGAGACATGCAAGAGAACTGAGAGGTCTTTTTGAATCATGGAAATTTTGTAGGGA